>NC_136463.1:85183222-86383222 GCF_902686455.1 Sciurus vulgaris | reverse complement strand
AAAGAAAAATTATTAGAAAGGGAAAATACTCTGCTAGATAAATCATAGAAAATGTTCTCCAGTAATGTCATTTTTAATAAAGGCTACCAAAGTAGTAAAGTTTATAATCCTCTAAAAATTAAGTCTTTGGGAAACTCAAGAAACATGTACCCCCAAACTGAAACATTAATTAAAATATTTCAGATGTATCTGAGTAAAAGCACACTGATGAAGTTTTAAACAAAAATCATATCCTTTTCAATGACCCCATTGTTAGGAAAGGCTATTTGGAAAAGACTGGTTTTGCTAACATCTGAAAATTAGACAAATAAAACCTTATCTTCAGTATTGGTCTCAATTTCTGCATAGGTGAGAGGGGAGCATGTCGACAAGTGGATTCCTTCCATCCTTAATGAAGACAAGATGTAGTGCTTGTCCTTGGCAAAATTGTGGTTGACCATCCATCTTCGTGGCATTCTATCAATTCTCCATCACCCCAATCTACCTTCCATTCACCAACCATCAATTTCCGCTTGTGGGACGAGATTTATATTTGTCAGAAGCCACGCAGCATCTTTGAGGAGCTGCAGAACCGTAGTTATCATTTACATAAGGAGCTGAAGAAAGGACAGAAGGAGGAGTTTGGCACTATTTGGCAGGTTGTTCTTCTGGTCATCTCTCTACTTTCCCCTCACCTTGTTATGCACCTGAATATAATATCAGCACAGTCCTGGAAATGTGGGTGCAAATCCTTTAATGGACCTCAGCTGACCCCCATAAACATGGCTGCTCTCCATTGCTGCCTCCCAACCCTTGGCTTCCTTGATCACTGATATAACTGATGGCTGCTTGTGGGTTATTGATAAGCACCAACAGTGCCCTCCAGTTATAATGCTTTCTATTGCTGAGGTTCTCTGATATTTGTCACACCAGATTCATGACTTTAGAACTGGATAGCTTTTCAGAGTTCATTTTTCCAAAGGCTTACTCACTGCAGAAATTCTCTTTATTATATCCCCAAAAGATAATCTATCTTCCAGTTTCTGCTTGAACCACATTCAATGGCAGAGAACTTGCTAGGTTTTGAGGGAGATCATTGTACTGTTAACGACACTTAATGGATAGAAATTATCTCTAACTTCCATTCACTGATCTCCTATCCCCTCTGAAGTCACACAG
This sequence comes from Sciurus vulgaris, assembly GCF_902686455.1. Lineage (NCBI taxonomy): Eukaryota > Metazoa > Chordata > Mammalia > Rodentia > Sciuridae > Sciurus > Sciurus vulgaris. Next base: position 86,382,064 of record NC_136463.1, on the reverse strand, counting down.
AATAGGATTCTTTTTTTCCTGTGATGTCATGTTATATATCATTTTTCTCTAGATGATGGATTCAAAACTAATATCAAGCAGTCTGGATGAAATTCATAATTATGCTTTGTCTGCCTTATTCTGCTCCTCCTCCTCTGGTTTTTTAAGATATGGTTGTGTTATGGTTTATATGTGAGGTGTACTGCAAAAGCTCATGTGTGAGACAATGTAAGAAAGTTTATAGGTGAGATAATTGGTTATGATACCCTTAACCCATTCAGTGAATTATTCCTATGATAGGGATTAACTTGGTTTTAACTGTAGGCAGGTAGGGTGTAACTGAAGGAGGTGGGTCTTTGGGGGCGTGCTATTAGGGTTTATATTTTGTCCTTGTTGAGCAGAGTTCTCTCTCTGCTTTCTGATAGTCATTTCCTAAACTGCTTCCCTCTCCCATATTCTTCCACCATGATGTTCTGCTCTACCTTGAGCATGGTGGAATGGATCAGATTGTCCATGGACTGAAACCTCTGAAACTGTAGGCCCTAAATAAACATTTCCTTTAAAATGTCAGGTCTTTTGTCACAAGCAGTGGAAAAGCTGAATAACACAAATTGAATTGTTTTGGGTTTAGCCATTATTTGGGGACATCAATAACATGTTAGTGATTTTTAAAAAGAGTTCTGTAACGAAAACCTATAAGCAATCAACAGATATATGAAAAAGTGTTCAACATCTCTAGTAATAAGAGAAATGCAAATCAAAACTACCCTAAGATTTCATCTCACCTCAATTAGAATGGTGATTATCAAGAATACAAGCAACAATAGGTGTTGGTGAGGCTGTAGGGAAAAAGGTACACTCACACATTGCTGGTGGGGATGCAAATTAGTGCAGCCACTCTGGAAAGCAGTGTGGTGATTCCTTAGAAAACTTGGAATGGAACCACCATTGGACCCAGCTATCCCACTCCTTGGCCTGGATGCAAAGGACTTAAAATCAGCATACTACAGAGCTGCAACCACATCAATGTTCATAGCTGCTCAATTCACAATAGCCAGATTTTGGAACCAACCTAGATGTCCTTCAATTGATGAATGGATAAAGAAACTGTGGTATATATATATATATATATATATATATATATATATATATATATATACAATGGAATATTACTCAGCCATAAAAGAAGAATAATATTATGACATTTGCAAATAAATGAATGGAACTGGAGAATATCATGCTAAGTGAGATAAGCCAATCTCAAAAAACCAAAGTCTGAATGATCTCTTTGATAAGTGGATGATGATACATAAGGGGGGGTGGAAGGGAGGCAAGAATGGAGGAAGGATAAATTGTATAGAGGAAAGAGGGGTCAGAGGGATGGGAACAAGGGAAAAAATAATAGATTGAGATGAACATCACCCTAGGTACATGTATAATTACACAAATGGTATGACTCTACTTCATGTACAACCAGAGAAATAAGTTTTATTCCATTTGTTTACAATGAATCAAAATAAATAAATAAAAGAAAAGAAAGAGGAAGGACAATCAGAAAAAAAGTATTCTATGGACAGTATATTGTTCACTACTCAAAATAACTTTAGGAGGTAGGAATCATAATTATTCATTATTATTAGCATCACCTCTTTACTGATGAGAAAACTGAAATATGAATAGCAAGTCAGTAACACAGCTGGGATTTAACTGTGGCTTTTGAACCTATTCTCTTTCAAGTCTTGATACTAGGCTGTACCCTATAGAATATTCACATTGTGTAGGGTAATCTGTATTTCTACTTTCTCTTGAAACATAGAATAGTCTAGTTGTACTAGGTTTAAGTCTTTTAAGGCAAGATGACTGTAGAAAGTGAGGACTGGCTTCTACATTAACTGGGGAATTCATATGTTTAATTCACTGCCATTTCAAACCACTCCCTACCTCCTACTCCAACCAGTTATTTTGCCTATATCCTCAAACTATTTGAGTTTACAACATTGGAGACAAATTTTATATTTTCTGTGTTAAATATATTTTCTTTACCTACTTCCTAGAATCAGAGACTGAAGATCTTAAATGAAGAAATATAATACAAATATAGACTAAATGGGTTTCAAGAGATTTACTTGTGCTTTCTTTTAGGAAAGGAACTTAAGCAGGAAAAAGAAAATGTAGTCCTGATAATAAAACAATTCATAAAGTTGATGGCATGCGAAAATTGAAAACATGTAGAATTAAAAATATTTGAGTACATTCTTATTACGTCACTGACTTGAGATCTCACAGCTAACATGGCATTGCAAATATGATACAGACTATGGGCTTGATTTTCCATCCCTGACAGAAGCAGCTCTATGATTCTTCTATTTTGAATGAATGTCTTTGCCATTGAGAATAAGGGAGGAAAGAGCAAAAAGTGCCTTTTCATAAATGTCAGAAGACTAAATGACTGAGTCTTCTGTAGAATAAACTAATCAAGACTATGTATGATGTGTTTCCTATTTCAAGGTAACCAAGATAAATATCATGAGGGAGGGAATTTCCTTGCTTAAAGTAAAGGCAACTTTCAGGATAATACAGTTTGAAACACAACTTTAGCTTTTCATGATTTCATTTGAATAATTTTAGAAAAAAGTAACTGGATGTTACATGTGTAAAAATTACTTTCACTTATCCTTCCTGCCTTGAGTCATAGGATAAGCCTTTGGCTGGGTTAAGTAAGTAGCATCAATGCCCCCATTTTGCTATGTGGGTTTTTCTTCATTCTCTTTTAATAACTCTGCTCTTTATGCTCACAATATTGCCAGGCATATAAAACATTGTCAGTATCTGAATTCTTGCTCATGAAATTCTTCCAGATTCATCTTTCCTTCTGTTTGCTCTCAGTCTATTGATATCTTGATGCTAGTCATTGCCCAAACCTTGTTTGTCCCAAACTTTGATTTTTTTTTTTTTCCTTTAACTAGCCTATATTAAAAAAATCCTGGTTTGAGGCTGTTTGCATTGGATCTCTCCTGGCATTCCTATGGGATATTAGACCTAGGGAGCAGACCTCCTCTAACATCCACATTCCAGCACCAGGCCCTCCACATCACCGAATTATCCATCACTAGTCCCAGTTTGAAAAAACAAGAAAGCAGTTAGTATAAGGAAAAGAACAAGAAGAAAAGGAGGAGGAAAAAGAAGAGGGGGTAAGAGGGAGGAGAAAGAAGAAGAGGAGGAGGAGAAGTAGTCATTGTTGAATTATTAAATCATTCGGCCATCAGGTGTATAGTGGTAACATTTATAATTAAGTCTGGCTGTAAGTAACAGACAAATTGGATAGAATATGGTTTGAACCACATGGAAGCACTGTTCAGAGATTGCTCATTGAGGGGTTGTGAGGCATGAGGTCAGGGAGGTAGTTCCTTATATTTTGTGTCCACCATCTCTGCCCCCACTCCCAAAGGTTCTCAGGTCCAATATGGCAATAAGATCTTTAGTTATTTCATTTGCCCTTCAACTTGCAGAACAGAAAAGGACCTAAGTCCATGGCCCCTCCATTTAAAAACCCTTTGAAAGTTCTGAACTTATACTGATTTGCAATCCTGGTTCCTTTGGTTGTGTGTCCTGGGGAGTGTCATTCAACAGCTCTGAGCCTCATCTTCCTTATCTGGTAAATCATGAATTAAACAACCTAATGGGAGTATTGTAACATTTAAATTGAATTGATCTACTTAAAGCACATAGAATTATACAGATAGTTTCCTGACTTAGAAAAGCACCATAATTATTATCTCCACCATTACTAAAATCATTATCCTAACTATTATGACTGATTATTTGTTGGTTGGTCAGTTGTAAAATTTTCTTAAATCTTTTAGTATTATAGTATTTATTTTAGTATTATAGTATTTCTTCTTTGATATCACTTAGCATGTTTAAGACTTACTATAGTTTAAGTACCTGTTGATGAGTTTAATAAAATCAGATTCATTCTTCTTTTACTGTCTATTTAATGCCCAGGTTGTTTCTTTTCCTTGTCATTTGTATGTATTTCCAAGTGTTTTTATCGAAAATCTCTCTACCTCTGTCTGCTCATATGCATCTCTGACTCACATTTTTTTCTAGTACCAAAACTTTATTCGAGCTGTATAACTAATGCTATGAGAACCATCTAAGATGTGGTATAAGCTAAAAATACAAGTATCTCAATAAATATTAGAAAGAAAAGAACCATAGACCATTAAGAGAAACCAGGTATATATTGGAGTACTAACTAACATTTTGAAATTGACATAAAAGTATGAATATATTATTTTATAAATCATTTATGGGCATGCCTTAGGGACAATACTCCCTTGAAGACTGGATGAGGTTGTCACCCTACAGAAGTCAGTCTCCTTCCAACCTTCCACTCTTGGAAAAATCATTAACTTATTGTTCTTTATGTAACTTCTTTATCACTGGAAAGCGTCTGTGATATTTGAACATGTAAATATGACTCAAGTCACCCTGAGCAACGCTTGGATGCAAGTCTGAAGTCTATGAGCATCTATTTTAAGAACAGGGGTCCTTAAATAATCATTGGCTTTCATCCTTATCACTCCCCTTAAACCATTCTTCCAATGAAAAACCTCCACTCTCATAAATCGAATGACTAAGACTGGAGAAAAACGGGTTACCCTGCCACACTTGAACCATCGGCAAGATTTTGCTTAGGCAACAATTACAATTCCTACCTTGATTCATTCTCTTGGCTTCTCTGTTAGAACATACTGTACTCCTCGTTCTTTCCACAGACACTGACTTCTCTGTCTTATTTGCTAACTCTTTATCCCTATGATTAAATAACATGTAACTTTCAGGATTACTATTTTTTTTTTCCTTTTTTGGTTCTAATTTGTTGCACATGACAATAGAATGTATTTATACATTTTGATAGATCATACATAAAAGAAGTGTAATCTTTCATTTTTTTGATTATACATATTTTAGGATCACATCAGTCATGCAATCATATATGTACATGAAGTAATAATGTCTGTTTCACTCTACTATCATTCCTACCCTATACCCCTACCCATCCCTTCACTTCCTTCTACCTAATAAATAGTAATTCTATACTTCCCTATCCTCCCCCTTATTGTGATTTAGCATCCACATATCAGAGAAAACATTTGGCTTTTAGTGTTTTGGGTTTGGCTTATTTCACTTAGCATGATATTCTCTAACTCCATTCATTTACCAACAGATGTAATAATTTCATTCTTCTTCAAAGCTGGATAATATTCCATCCTCCTCTCTCCTCTCTCTCTCTCTCTCTCTGTATATGTGTGCATATGATATATAGATATATATATATATATATATATATATATCATATTTTCTTTTTCCATTCATTTGTTGAAGAGCATCTAGGTTGGTTCCATATTTTGGTTATGATGAATTGAGCTGCTATAAACAATGATGTGGCTGTGTCACTGTTGTATGTTGATTTTAAGTCCTTTGGATATGATCCAAGGATTAGGATAACTAGGCCAAATGGTGGTTCCATTGCAAGTTTTCTGTGGAATCTCTATACTGCTTCCCATAATGGTTGCACCATTTTCCACCTGCAATGTATGAGTGTGCCTTTTTCCCTACATCCTCACCTATATTTATTGTTGCTTGTATTCTTGATAATTGCCAGTCTGATTGGAGTGAAAGAGTAGTTTTGATTTGCATTTCTCTAATTGCTAGAGATGTTGAACATTTTTTCATATATTTGTTGATTGATTTTATATCTTCTGTGACGTGTCTGTTCAGTTCCTTAGCCTTTATTAATTGGATTGTTTGTTTTTTATGGTGTTTAGTTTTTTCAGTTCTTAATATATCCTGGAGATTAATGCTTTATCTGAGGTGCATGTGTAAAGATTTTCTCCAAATCTGTAGGCTCTCTCTTCACATTATTGATTATTTCTTTTGCTGAGAAGAAACTTTTTAGTTTGAATTCATCCCATTTATTGATTCTTGATTTAACTTCTTGTGCTTTAGGGGTCTTGTTAAGGAAGTCAGATCCAAGGCAGACACGGTGAAGATTTGGGCCTATTTTTTCTTCTAGTAGTTGCAGGATCTCTGTTCTAATGCCTAAGTCTTTGTTCCATTGTGAGTTGAGTTTCATGCAGAGTGAGAGATAAAGATTTAATTTTATTTTGTTACATGTGGCTTTCCATTTTTCCCAGCACCATTTGTTGACTAAGTTAACTTTTCTCTGTGAATGTTTTTGGCACTTTTGTCTAGTATGAGATACTTGTATTCATGTGAGTTGTCTCTATGTCTTCTAGTCTGTACACGTGATCTACATGTCTGTTTTGGTGCCAATACTCTGCTGTTTTTATTACTACAGCTTTGTAGTATAGCTTGAAATCTGGTATTGTGATGCCTTCTGCTTTACTTTTCTTGCTAAGGATTGCTTTTGCTATTCTGGGTCTCTTATTTTTCCAAATCAATTTTATGATTGCCTTTTCTAGTTCTATGAATAATGTCATTGGCATTTTAGTAGGAATTGCTTTAAATTTGTATAGTGCTTTTGGGAGTATTTTGACAATATGAATTCTGCCTATCCACAAGCATGGGAGGTCATTCCATCTTCTAAGGTCTTCTTCAATTTCTTTTTTTTAATGTTCTGTAGTTTTCATTGTAGAGGTCTTTCACCTTTTTTGTTAGATTGATTTCCAAGTACCTTTTTTTTTGAGGTGATTGTTAATGGGGTAGTATTTTTTATTTCTCTTTTTAGTTGGATTTCTCTTTTAGTTCCTAATGTATAGGAACTCATCTGATTTATGGATATTGATTTTATATCCTGCTACTTTGCTGAATTCATTTATGAGTTCTAGAATTTTTTGGTGGAATTTTTTTGATCTTTTAAGTATAGAATCATGTCATTGGCACATAGTGATAGTTTGAGTTTTTCTTTAACTATTTGTGTACCTTTAATTTCTTTCTTCTAATTGCTCTGGTTAGAGTTTCAAGGACAATGTTGAATAAAAGTGGTGAAAGAGGGCATCCTTGGCTTGTTTCTGTTTTAGAAGGAATGCTTTCAATTTTTTTCCATTTAGAATTATGTTGACCTTTCATTTAGCATATATGACTTTTAAGATGTTGAGGAATGTTCCTACTACCCCTAGTTTTTATAGTGTTTTGAACATGAAAGTGTTCTGTATTTTGTCAGATGCTTTTTCTACATCTATTGAGATGATCATATGATTCTTGTTTTTGAGTCTATTGATATGATAAATTACATTTATTGTTTTCTGTATATTGAAACAACCCTGTGTTCCTGGGATGAACCCCTGTTGATTGTGGTACTATCTTTTTAATATTTCATTACTTGAAATTGTTCTGTTTAAATGTTGTATGACCTCAGGATTACTACTAAAACTTTTCTTGATATCTACTCACCGTTTGGATAACCTTACCTCATGGCTTTGCAAGTCATTTACCCTTAAGATTACCAAAGTTTCTGATTTACTCCTGAACACCAGATTCATGTATACTAGTACCTTTCCATCATTTCTCCTTATTTTTTTAATAGTTACCACAAACAAAAAAATCTAAAATTGAACTCTTGATCTTGATCCTCCTTTTCCTCCAAGACCAATCCACTTACTGGCTTTCTAATTTCAACTCATGTTTAACTCAATCCATATTTTCTCAGACTAAGTATATTGCAGTCCTTTTTGACTCCTATTTCTTTCAACCATATTTAAGATCTTCTAGCTAATTCTGTTCACCTAACATTCAAAGAACATGCAGAATTTGGTCATGTCTCACCAACTTCACTGCTAAAAAGATACTTTAAATATATAACTTTAAGATCTATTAATTATTTGTTTATTAATTCAATGAAAATGTATTAAACCCCTTCTATATATCTTCAGCATAGTGTTTACAGGACATAAATTGGTACCAAAAAATAAAGCTTTTACACTTATAAAAGTTAAATTTCTTTGGGAAAGCATACTGTGAAGAGAACAAAAGAGTAGTATATTGAATAAAAATAAAGGAAGAAAAATGTTTAGCTACTAAAGTATACAACTTAAGATCTGGTGACCAAGGTAAGCACCAGTGAGAAGATGACATTTCAGCAAATACATCATGAAAATAAATGCTACATAACCAAGTAAAGAGTATTTCAAACAAAGGGAACAAGTTCAAGGGATTAAAATGCACGTGTCCCTATATGTTTAATGAACAACAAGGAGGTCACTATGACTAGGGAGGAGAATTGACAGAGTTCAAAGATTTTGAACTTCAGTCATGTGGGAACTTGCAGAACATGGCATTCTTTGTGAGATGGGAATTCAATTGTTGGAAGGACATGGGCAAATGGGTGACATTTTATTAATTGCATCTTAATAGGATAAATCTGGATTCTCTGTTTAGAATTGACATGGAGTGGGCTGGTCAGGAAGGAAGGAAGGAGAGCAGCAGGCTATGGGAACAGCCTAGATAAGAGATGATGGTGGCTAAGACCATTGTGCTGGCAGTGGAGTTGGTGGGACATGACCACAGTGAGTGAACACTTAACGGGACAATGACAACCCATTACAAGCCCAATTCCTGGTCCTTTTTAATAGTGAAGTAGCCAAAGAGCTGGAGAGAAAGTATCTGGTCATTTGAATCCCCCACTCCCTACTTGTGCTTGGATGAGGAAATCAAATAAAATGATGTTAAGAAACTCTAATGACAAGAAAAAAACATCCTTTCATGAATTAATCGATAAAGACTTCAGAATATGACACATCAAAATGATTTTTAAATGATTTAGTCAGACATTTGCCAAGTGGGAAAAAAAAGTCTCAAACTGATTGATTAGCTGGATTTACTCAAGATGGTTGAATTTAGACACTTGTAGACACAATCTGAAAGATCCATTGTATAACCTTTCTCTCAAAGTCTACTCAGGTAATTGCTCCTTCATTTGTAACATTTATGTCTGTTATTTCCATGTGAAAGGAATGGGAATTACCTAGGAAGGTGTGTGAAAACATTTCCTAGGAATTAGAGGCAGTTTTGCAAATAATTATCTCACTGAGAATATTATCATGTATATTTTTCAATTTAAAATATGTTTAAAATAGTAGATGACTTTTTAAGTACATGGTTTTGTTTTGTATTGTTTTCTACATTTGCTCCCATCCTCTCCCTAAGTCTTCTCTGACCACAAAATTTAACATGTATTTATCAAACAACACAGTTCATGCAGGGCATGACTGCTGAAGATATTGTAAGGTAGAGTCCCAGCCATCAAGTCCTGCCCTTAGGGAATTTACATCAAGGAATTATTAGTGGTTTTGTTACTTCACTATTTTTCTGCTCCATAACTGTCATTATTATTACTATTATTATTGTCTCATGAATGCCCTCATCTCTGTTCCTCACTGTATTACAAACCCATCTGACCAATTTATCCAAACTCTTCTAATACTATTGAAAGAATGGACATTTTTTTAAGTTGTCTGTTTTATCTCAACTCCCTAAGGTTTCCCTCCCAGTAATGGGAACAAAGCCCTTAAAGCTGTTCTCTGTTCCCAAACAGAGAGTAAAAGAGTAAATTGAGCCTGATAGCCAGATAGTGCTCAAACAGTAGGATTACCAGAAACTATTGACCAGAATCTACAGCCTGTTGTAAAACATTGTGAAACATGTTGTCAGCAAACCCAGACCCCCTTTGAAATTTCCTAGCAGCTTTGTTCCCCCTTTTCCCCCTTTCATGTGTGACCCCTCCCGATGTGTGGTTTCTGCCTTTATAAACCTACAAGATTTTCTGCTAGGGACTCGACTCCTGGAGTTGGGTCCCAGCGCGCTGGAATAAACACCTCTTGCAGTTTGCATCAAGTGACGCCTCCTGCGGTTGATTGGGGTTGCCATCCATCCATGGGACAGAGTTGGGGTTTCCTTTTGGGGGGCCTTACACTATCAATTTAGCCTTTTCTAAAAACTTTCAGGAGCTGAATAAAAACAGGCATCTTTAAATCTTCAAGGTATCTTTTCTTTCACTAGAATGCATAGAGATTTTCAAATAACTTCATAGTTCACATGTGAAATATACAATCTTAGGAAAAGAAAATTAAACATGATTCACATACAGTAACAAAAGCCTCCATTATGGAGGGTGAATGAGGATCTTTGTAATAACTGGAATATTTGGCAGAAAAGAAAAAGAAAATGTGATTTAGAATTCACTAAATAGGATGATAAATTCAAGAGGAGTTTTAAATAATTTTACACAAAAATTTTAGAATACAGTTATCACTTCCTGTTATTGACAGGAAGTTCCCCATGATTCATCATAGGTTTTAGGACACTGGGTAACTAACAAAATTTAATACTAATAAAGGCTAAGATGACTCTACATATGGAATTTAAGGATTTTAGCTACCCCAGTTTTGATGACAAATGCCATCATATAAAGTATTTTGTGACAATATATGATGTAACAGATGATTCCGATTCCTTATGGAACTTTTTCATCTTCATTTTACTTACTATTAACGTCTGTACTGAATAAATGAACTAGTTGAAACTGTGACATTTGATTCCTCCCAAACACTAAGGGGAAAAGTTAAATAATTCTGCATTAAAGACATTCACAGCATAAAGTTGAGGAACTTAGTTTATGTGCTAATCATTGTTTTGTACTGTTTGCAAAACAACCATCAAATTTGGTTCAAGACAAAATGAAGAATATTGTCTCGTTAACAAATTTGGCAGTGTTATAGTGACAGTAATCACATTTTTATTCTATTTTCATATTCAGAACTTCAAAGCAGCTTAAAAATATTCATTAACGAAGCAGGTTGCAGCATGCCAACCCATAGCTACATCAGCACTGTCATATATAATTTTTGAGCATTATCTAGAAGGGCAGAGTTTAGCTTTAACTGCAGGAAATATATACACACAAAGAAACATGCCAGATGAGATTAATGAAAATGTTCTGTTAAAAATAAATGAGCTTCTCAATAAAATGGAGGGAAAAAAAATCCTGCAGTGTAATTTGTTGTTTGGATTTTAAGTGCTGTGGTCAATCCTTAATGAGCAACATTAGTTAAGAAACTTTCCAAAGACTGAACTTTCTCTAAATACAATTATATAAAACAACAAAAAAGTATACAAATGTGCACAAGTGTGTCAAGCACAATAAAGCATTTACTTATAAAAATAGAAAAAGAAAATGTAGTAATATGAATGAGATAATGAGACAAATCAGTTTCAAAACCAAGTACCATGAAGACTTTGTGGAATTGTATGCAGTCTATTGAAAATGATACGAAAGTGAAAAATGTCTGGAACAATGGTGTGCCAAAGAAGATGTAGGCAAAGGACCAGGTAAAGCAGGAATGCCAACTACCAGCTATCCCAGGTCAGTTCTTACTTTATCTCTGTGGTGTTGGTGTGACTACAATTTTGATATAGGCTGAACTTAGTAAATCTTCACTTCATCTTTATTTCTAGACATGAAGATCCAAGGAATTGATTTCTTTTTGCTCTTAAATCAGACACATCAATAAAGAGGAAGAAAAGATGTCCCTTGTGCCCTGGTTGATGGGCGACTTAGCTTCTCAGGTCTGGCATTTGCCTGGGGTGATGGGAGCAATCAGGGATCCTTCTGTCCACATGTAGCATATACCTTATGCTTCCTCAAGCAGCATTTTGATTCTAAAAGTCATTATCTATTTGCACATTTTTTTGTAATTTATCATATTTTTAAAATCTGCTTTGATCTATTTGAACATATTATGTATTTAATCTACCTATGATCTAATAGGTTCAATTTATGAGGCAAATTAAAAAGTAATGAGGATAAATTGGAAAATTTAGACTAGGGCCAAATTAAGTTGTAGAGACCATGAAAGAAGTCCTTTTCATCATTGGATGTTATTGTTTTCTTTCTCTTGATGTTAGTTTGTGATGGAAAGCTGTTTCTCCAGGCAAACTCAAAGAGGCACCAGTGATTTTTAACATCCTTAGTGTATATGCTGAAAACAAATACATTGAATTAGTCTGGATAGTGTTTGCGTGAACACCCAAATTAACCAGATAGTTCCTGGTGTTCTAAAATTGTGTGACTGATTCACTCCTCCACACAAAGTAGGTCAACATGTGTGTTTATATGCCCAGTTTTTTTCAAAAAAACAGTAATTACTATTTTTTTTGGTAAAAGATTCAGAGTAATTCATAAGTACTATATATATACATATATATATACACACACACACACATATATAATGAAAGAAATAAAGTAAATGACTTTATAAATGAAAAGAGCATATCTAGGAATCAAAACCCAGAAATTATGAATGGTAATAAAATATTGAGTAAAATAAAAGTGAAAAATCATATTTTGGAAGGCCAAACATATACAATCACTATAGTTTATTTCTCTGATATTAAAAATTATGGTAATTCAAGTCTTTTAAATATAGATAAATAAAGTAGCTATCCCTTTAGTTAATAAAGTTGTATCTGTGCTGTTTAATTCTAAAATTGCCAACTTTCATTCTCATGTGACCTCTTTGAGTGAAGGAAGGCAAGTCCATACTTCCTCAACTGCAAGTTAAAGAAATGCAGGTATAGAAACATTAAATGCAAAATGCAGGATAAAGCCATTAATTATTGCAGCATTTGGGATGCAGATCAAGCATGTTAACCCCTGGGGAGAGAAGTTTTTCTAAAGTCCCAGGTTCATTCTTTGATTTGAGGACCATTCTAAGAGGGGCTATGTAGTGTTTGGGGGCAGAGGAGCCTGGTTTTACTTCACAAAGGGCAAGCGATACAGAGATGGGAAGGACACCTAACTCTGAGCCTGTACTTCTTAGAGGTTGTATTCATGGAATCACATGTCACACACAGAGGTTACTGGGGGCTCAGCAAGTGATTTCTAATTGATTAAATAGTTTGACTCCTTCAGGATTTATAATTACTAATACAAATTAGTAAGGTAGGCTTTTATCCTTCCAAGGAGCAGAGAGACTTTCATTCCCAGTGGCTAGGCCAAGTATATATGAATAAACACATTGTTAATTGTTGAAGAATATTAATTTGAGTTCATTTGGACATGACTCTGTCTCAGGTTTTTCCTGCTCACTTTTAATCCATTAGTAATATCCCTCCTAAATTACTTGATCAATGATAAATATTTCTGAGATTTCTGAGAAATTTCTGAGAAGAAAAATGACAAGTAAGATTTGCAACTATAATGTTTACCCTGCTATGATAAAACTACTAAACATTGAATAAAACTTTGGATGTGCCAAGAGCAGCCTGATCTTACAAGGTTTGGCTTGGGTCTTAGATGGTCTCACTCACATGACTGGAATTTGGGAAGAGTAATGGGAGCAGTTGGGAACCCAGATCTCCAACATATTGCAGCAGTTTAGATGTTCTTCACATGGCATTGGAATTTCAGGAAAATAAAAATTTAAAAATCAAGCAAAACCAAGTACTTTTTAAGCTTCTCTGTGCTTAAATTAGAATTAAAATTTCTGGGATTTATTTTCTTTTTCTAGTCTTCTATAACGCTAGCTTAATTTCAGGTTTGTGTTTTCAATTTTCCTTATGATAAACAAATGAGTTATTAAAATTGACTTAACTCTTTTTTGTGTTAAAGTGTCAAAGATAAAGTGAATGCACAAGAAGTACTGAGACACTGTTATGTTTGGTGAACTACTGCACTAGGTGATACAGTAAAGTTAAAAGTGCCTTTATGTGCTTCCATTGGTTTGTCATACAAGATGGTCTCCTTGACCATATAATGAAATTGCTGGCAGCGTTTTAAAATTTAATTACAAATTGGAAAGATTTTATAAAACAGAAACTACTGCTGCAAACTCTTCTCTTATGACTGTTGATCACAGGAGGGGCAAAACAACAAAATGTGGATAAATCTCTATAAGTCCACTACTGCTGCTAGAGTGTAGGTCAAGACTGGAATCAACAAAACAAACATTCCCTATACGTGGTTTGGCCTTTGATCTTATATTTCCTCCCTGTTTGTTGAACATTAGTGGACTTGAGAAAAAATGAAATTCTATTAAAAAATTCTTAAATTTATTAAGAATGAGGGATTTATACACAGTGTAACCTGATTTTTCAACTTTCATGAGTGACTCCACTGTACTGATTTCCCTTATACACAAAATAATATTTTTCATCACTAATATTTTAAATGATATCTAGATGTCCATAAGCAAAGCATTTAAAATTTTTAAACATCAAACTTCTTGTCTTAAAAATAGGTAAGATAATTTCAACTTGCAAACATTTGCATAAGAATAAAAGGACAAAGAAAATAATGTTCAAAAAGTTCTTAATATAAATCCATCATTCAATAAAGTGAAACTATCATTATTAATGTTATTTATGACAATGTCCCTTCCATTGTAAACTTCTTATATGTCTTTAAGTTTACGATTTTAATTGAAAAATCTTGCTTTTGGTCAAAACTTGAAATAACATCAAAGAGAAGTAAAATGTTATTTCTAGAAGAATATACACTTCAATTCCTAAATGATGTTTTGTATGAAAATCTTCAGGAAACATTATTCTTAATATCTGAATAAATAAGTTTCTCAGGCTATTCTGAAGTTTAGAATCATCTTTCACCTTGAATTTCAACTGCACATCATGAGTGAAAAAGCAATTCATACTGAGATTTCTTTTTTCAAACATAACACTAGCAGCAACATCCCCCTTTTACAAGCTCTAGTTGAAAATTTATCATATGAAGATTTGAATTTCAAGTTGTCACTGAACATCACATTTTTCTATCAATACAATTATACAGAAAACCCTATAGTGGTACCTAAAGAGTAGATTAACTTTCTCATGAATTCTGTTTATATCACAGTTTATAGTCTGAGAAACACCATCACCTGCAGGTTAAAATATCTTTGTTCAGCAGTGATTATAAAAGTATCTATTTATTGAGCATATAGGCTTAGATATATCCACTATATCTGTGTTAACATGCTGGTTCAATAATTTTTAAAATGTTTTTTATTTACAAAAATTATCAAAATTCTGTTATTTGATGTATTTTCTCTCCATGTTTAAACTCTCCTCACTATGAAGCATATTTTTCTCTTTTGTTGTGCAATGCCAATTCTTCAGTCATGTACTTAGGTGTCTTCCCAGAGAAGTACTGAGGAGCTGTATATATAGGCTTATCCACTTGCACATAATATTGAACTACTTTAACGAATGCTTCTCGTTAGCCTTCTTCTTCCCTGCTTTCCCCCAGTCTGGCATTCTCAGGTTTGACTCATAACTTTCCAATAGTATGGATTATTTTATTTTCTTTACGTGTCATCTATAGTAGTCTCTTTTTCTCTCTTTCCTCTTGATTTCTTCTAATCTATCTCTGTTATTTCTTCCCTTTCCCAAATTCCTCCCCATGTACTGATTCTCCAATCTCTCCAGTTTTTGCTAGAAACTTAGGACAGTTTCCCTCTCATACAAAATGATATTTTATATGAAAAATATCATTAGTCTTCTCAGTAATGACTAGTGTATCTGAGCATTTTGGATATTGGGATTTCAGGTTTAAGAGAATATATTGTAAAAATTACAAAGTAATTAATTAGTTTGAAGTGACTCAGTGCAAATTAAAATTCAAGATTATTCAAGATTGACTCAGAGGGAAAAGATAAAAACCTAACCATAAAACATTTTGTCCTGGGAATATGTCCTCTTAAATATGCTCACCATTCTCAGGACACCATTGCATGTAAATATGGATATTTATAGCCTTGTAGTTTTAGAACTATTCAATTAATTTACAAATTCTTAAGAGCAAGGTTAGGGTCTTAGAAGACTTTCAGAAGTATCGATCTTTCTTTTAATATTTGTGTCATCATGGAGCAGGTTTCTCACATTCTCTACAGATACTTCATCTTTAAAATGGTGATAAATGTGTTATTTCAAAGAGTCTATCTGAGGATTCCAGCAGCAAGATAGGGCAACTACTAAAAATGCTACTTGCCTTTCCTATTGCCCCATTTGGAGACAAAATATTCTATGGTATACTACAAAGCTTAGGAGTTAGTGTTGCTGGGTTTGATTATCAGCTCATGGGACATATGAGCAATTTACCCTTATATTTGAAACAGGTCTTTCATCTAGAATATGAATATTAATATGACTCTATGTTATAAAGTATCAGTACCCATACTCAGCATAGCTTCTGAGCATAGCTTTCTTGCACAAAGTAGAACCCACCAGATGTGTTGATTGACTGATCCCCATAATTTAGGATGAATTATAAAACACAAACTAAGTAGGTCATTAGACTGTATTAGATAAAAGCAAAAGAAGATACCTTTAATAGAGATGTTGACACAAAGTGACAGTTCTCAAAAAATGTTCATGAATCTGTATAGTGATTAAGAAGTTTTACTTTGAAAGTTTGATAACTATAGTTAGCAAAAAAAGAAAAAAAGATGATCAGAGAAGTTTTGGTTAACACAAAGGAATTAAAGTTCAAATTAGTTTGTAGATAAAACTTGAATTTCATGTTGGGAGTGACAGAAGTTTGGATTTAGGTTCTCAATATGGAATTCAGATAACAATCGTATCCTGGCTGAAAACATTACTTTTATTTCTTGTGTTAAAGCACTTCTTTATGTGATGATGTGTAGAGATTAATATATTTATTCTTTATGTTAAAGGTGATAAAGGATCCCATGTTTCTCTTCTCCATTTATTCCTACATTGGGGTGCCACCATAAGACAGTTGCCACAAATTATTTTACCCAGAATTCCTTCCTTCACACCTATGTTGTATAATAGGCCTAATAGAAGCTCAACTTCTGTTAGTATATTATATTGTTTGTTACAGGCTTAATTGTGTCTGACTCAAATTCCTCTGTTGAAGTATCAACCATGAATACCTCAGAATGTGACTACATTTGGAGATGGGATCTGTAAAGAAGTAAAATAAGATTTTCAGAATAGGCCATAGTTCAATATGATTGGTGTGTTTCAGCAAAGAATAAGAAATTGGGAATCAGATGCATATGGAGGAGAGACTCTGTAGACATGGTGGGAACATGACCATCTACACGTTAGGGAGAGCTGCCTAAGGGGAAACCAACACTTCTTTTGAGCTTTAAGTCACCACAATTGTGAGAAAAAATACATTGCTGTTATGTAAGATGCCCACTCTGTGGTGTTTCTTGACAGTCACAGCAAAACAATACATCCCTACTCACAGTGGCTCTAGCACTTGAGATTGAGAATGATTTCCTATATTTGTATTTCTTAATCTGTTCAGTATCTATAAAATAGTCTTTAGATCTGGATCTGTGTGATTCTAAGCAAACTTCAAATATTGCATGTACTTTTACGTATTTTGCTAATAGTAAATGTATGAGTTGAATCTAGTAAAATTAGGATATGACTCATCACTGTCATTCTTGCTCATAATAATGTAATCTTTGGGTCTGAGTGTGCAAAAAAATCTTTTGAAATTTTTCTATATAACATTGATTGCAGTTAATATTGTATGGAAGTTTTATAGTCATTCTTTTATCCACCTACGTAGCATTTGAGATTTTAAGGGAAGCCCAAATAAAATCATTGTCTTTGAAGTTTTTTACATTTGTCACTAATTCTGCAATGTCACTTTAAAATTTATGGATGAAGTTATCATAATGATATTGTCTGACATCTGGAAATTTGACAGATAATTCTCATAATTGTTCCACTTTTTGTTCATGTTTTGCAATCTATAGCAATACTTTAAATGAAAGGCATTTTATAAAAAGAGAGATACGTAGCATATACATTTTTGTTGTGTCTGTTCAGATATTCTTAAAGTCAGTGTTCTTTTGCAAAGGCCAAGTTCCCACAGTCAGTTCAAGAAGATTTTACATATGTATGACACGAATGATTATTGAACTAACATTTGTAGCAGTTGCTGTGATTCTAGGTATGGATGTGTGGATAAATAAGTCATGTCTCTCTCCCTTATAGTCTGGTGGGAAAGAAGCATGTATTAATGTCATTTAGTTCAGTGTGCGCTGTGAATGTCATCTGTATATTCCAGTGCTGATCAACAGGTTAGAGGACAAGATCTTGGCTTGAGTGATACATTAACACAGAATAAAATGGAATTGAGCCAGGAACACATTTTCTAAATGTTGTTGTGTGCTACAAGGCAAAGAAGAGAAAACATATTGCTCAAGAAATAAGAAATTGTTGAAAAAGGCAATTTGAACATGAAAGGTCTGAGAAGCAATATTGAAAGGAAATGGAGACAGAAAATAAGACATAAAACTACCTCCTACTAATGACCTTCCCCCTCAAATAAATAAGTAAATAAAATAAATACAGGTAGAGAGCAGAGGCTTTGGAAAGAGGAGATCTTAAAATAAAGCATACAAAAAAGGGAAAACATTTTTGAATTGTATCTAAGAATATAGAACATCCCTGAAGATCCTTAAACCGACTTCTCAAATTTCTATAAAAGTAGACTATAATTAGAGCAATTTAAATTATCACCCAATTGTTATTTCAGCCAAGATCCCAATACTTATTAGCATCATTCATTTCTGAAGCATGTATTGAGTTCTTAGTATATTCCACATAATGTGATAACAAATGAAATTAACTTTAAGAACAAATGAGGCTCTACCACTGGATATTAAGTTAGAAATAACAATATCTTCATTTTTTCTATTTATGGAGTATATTCCATATGTAGAGCACTGTAGCTGGGTACAATATGGCCAAATGCTATCACTCTGCCAGGAAACCATCATTTTATTTGGTACTTGTGTTCAGCTGCCCATAGTTCTGGAAAATCACATCATGATGAGACTATACTATGTAAAATCAAGACTGATTATTTTTAAAGAGACAGAGGGGAAATATGTCTTAGACAAATTCTGAGCCTGAAAGAATGCTTGTTCAACCAATTCTGTGGGAGGAATATCTGCAGAGTGTTTGGCAGCCAAGAATCCACATAACTGTAAAGGCAAGATGAGCAGGGTGAAAGGCCAGTGTCACAAGAATGAGATAGTCCAGGGATATATTAAAGTAGAAATTCAAGGCAAAAGAAGTGCAGTTGGGTCACAGCATAAGCCTTGTTACAAATTCTACAACAAATGCTTTTTTTTTTGACATGTACTTAATGTCTAATTGGAAAGATTATTCTACCTCTCTTTACCTCTCAGGGTTACTATGAGCTTGATGTGGAACACATGTATTAAAACACCTTAGGAATGTTAAACACAAGAAAAAATGGAAAGGCTTATTATTTAAAACTAAGTTTAGCTGTCTTGGGAAATACTACAAGTAGGTAGATGTGCAGAAGGGCTTACTTCAAGGGTGTGGAATGACCCAAGGATGAGACATCCCTGGTAATTGTGCCCACACACAGAATCATCACTCCCAGCAGAACCTTTATCAAAAAGGAGCATCATCAGTCATTAGCAAACAATTTCAAAGCGTTGCAAGAAAGTCATGTGAACTAGTTGAAGAATCATTTTCAATGTCTTTAAATGTGTTTTGATGGTTGATTATTCTTCTAATCTTCTTTTGCAATTAGTAATTGAAGGACACTGAGTCAAAATTACAATTGAGACAAGAAGAGGCAATCTGTACTTATCTTTCAATATCACATGCTGGGTGAAATGGCGATTTATACCCCAGTCGTTCTTGGAGGATGTATTGCCTGCTGAGGATGTCTGTCTGTCTGTCTGTCTGTCTGTCTTCCTGCACACCTAGTAAAATAGCACATGCATTTCTGTCTGGAGCCAGTACTAGCTCTCCAGAGGGTAGGACACTTGACTTCCTTTAAAACCAGAACCCTGCACCACCCCCATCCTTTCTCTGGGCTGAAAACTTTGAGACAGAAGTTATTGAACGATTCCTCCTATAACTAATGTCTTTAAAAAATCATATTTATTTAACAAATATTCATTAGACACAAATTATCATGACTGACTACTGTGGGTTACACATCACACAAGGATAAACCTCAAGGGAATTGTCAGCTACTAAGGGACCAAATTCATGCAGATGAGTGTGGTAAGATAAAATCTTATATTAACCATCTCCCCTGGTACTTTTCCCTAAAGCCCTGACCCATTCTTTGCAGCCAGTTATACTTAATATATGCTACTAAATTTACAGTGGAATTATATCCACTTTAACACATGTGAATTCAAAATACTGTGGCTCCAAAATGCATTTAATATATCTAACATACTGAACGTAAAAGCTTAGACTAGTCTACCTAAAACATGCCCAGATCACTTACATTATTCTACAGTTGAATAAAATCATCTAAAACAAAGTCAATTTTATAATGAAGCATTGGATACTTTATGTAATTTGTTGATTGCCTATATTCAAAAACTGGTGGCAACATAGTATGCTGCTTTGTATCAGTTGTTACCTTTGTGATCACCTGGCCTACTGGAAGTTGAGGGTTACTGCTGCTACATAGCACAGGGAGAGAGTGTCCTATAGCAGGTTGCTAGCCCTAGAAATGATCCAAATTTAAAATTCACAGTATAACTTAGACCAAATGTATATTTAAAACAATTTTAAGTCAAACCATTGTAAGTCAGGGAATATATATATATATATATATATATATATATATATATATATGACTAATTACATTGGAGGAAGTTCTCAAAGGAAAGCCAAAGAACAAAACAGTGCAATTCTTATTAAAAAAAAAAAAAATCTGATTTGTTGTTCCTAGACCAAACCAGACCAAAGATCCACAGAGCAAGTGGAAGCATGAGGCAAAGGTCTGCTTTGACTTCACTGGAGTTTATAAGAACAGGCCTCTGGACTCCATAGCCACAATTATCACCATCCCTGGGGGTAATAGAGCAGCTCAGCCCAAGAACTTTGTGTGTCCATGCAGACAGACGTGCACATCACTCCTGACAAGGACCCTATCAGTCATTCTTTTCCTCATTATTTGATGAGGACTGCCAACCCCAAAGCCTTTTAAACTTTAAACTTCCAACCCCTACCACCACATCCTTCCCCTGTGGATAAGCCTCCTTTCAAATACCGTGTACAGAAGATGAAACCCTGAGACATGCCAAGAGACATGGCAGTGATCAGAGGGAAAAGTCCATTCAACCGGATAATGAGATAGCAGAACCACTAAACTTCTTCTACTGAGTTGATGCATTAGTAAAACCAATACCCATTGGACATGAGGGTTTTCTTAAATGTATTTCCTGAGAACCAAGATATCATAAGAAGAAAAATCTTCACTATTAAAAAATAACAATTTTATAGTTAAACACATTTTCAAATATTTCATATTTTAATTCTCTCCTTGAATGTCTCAGAGTTCCAGGGAATATATACTAAGGAAAATGCAATTCCCCAAATTTATATGATCACGAAAATTTTTTCCAAGAAACATCAGACTCAGAGTACACTAATGATTCACACAACATACATACAAACTATGTATTTATCATCAAATATATTGCACATTTACTATGAGTTATATTTGGATCTAAAAGAATAACCTGGAAACCCATATAAAACTTACCAGAGATACAGATCAAATATTTTGCAGCTTCAAAGGAGAGAAGTTTTCTTCCAGTCAAGGCATATGGAGAGCCTTCGTGGACATTGCATTAAGGCTTGTTTTGAAATTCAGGCAACTTTTGGACCTTTGGAATTTGAGGAGAAAGATTTATTCTAGGATGAGGAAATAGCCCCCAAACAGACAGAGCCATGACAAAGAAATCCAGCACGTGGAAGATTAGCTTATCCACCCTGGCTCTAAGATAGAATCCCAAATAGAATAATGGACATAATAAGGCAGAGGAAGTTGGTTGGTACCAAGTATGGATGGTTGTGATTTCTAGAAGTTTGAGCTCTTCTCCACAGAGACAATGATACCCAGGTTTATAAGCAAAGCAATAACCCTTTTGAAACTTGAATTTTATATCAAATTAGGATATTTCTGATTAAAATATTCTCACATTGTGTTCATTAGCTATGTATAGTTAACATTCCAGTTAAAATTTTAAACAAAACACATTATTTTTTTTTGGCACTCCCCTTTGCTCTTGTTCTGTGCAGAGATTAACTCTTTTCTGTCTCCACTAATTTAAGACTTCCTGCCACCTTCAATCCTTTGTTGCCCTCATTTTCTTTCCTCCTGGATATCTTCCATTTCTCCTCATGCTTCTCTGCACCTTCCTATGTACCTTTCCAATTTTCAGTTATTTCACACATTTAACCAAGTCCCATGACAGAAAGTATCCAACTGGTGCACTTTTTTTTTTTTTTTTTTTTTTTTTTTTTAACAATAGCTATTTATATAATGAATATTGCAAGGTTTGGTTGGTTTTGACATAAATTAATTTTATCCTTATAGGAACTTCATGAAATAAATGATAATATTTTTATTTTGCAGGTTAGGAGAAGAATAGGTCATTGCACAAAATAACCCAATAGTTTCAAATCATGCCTGCCAGGTTAAAAAAGCTGTGTACATTCTTAACTCAATATTAAATTCATTTTTGAGTCTTCAGAGATGTTATTTAACCCTTCTGTAATTCTAATTAAAACAATGGCAACAACAACAAGAAAGGTTTTTAGCTGTTGTCTGAGGGATTGAACCCAGGGCCTCACACATGTCAGGCAAGCACTCTACCACTGAGCTACATCCTTAACCCAATGATTAAGTTTAAAGGAGGTTGAGAACACAAATTTAGACTTAGAAATGTCCACAAATCATCTAGTGTTGGTTTATTCCTTTCCCCCAGTATACCACCGTGGTTAATTATTTAGGAATTACCTGGATCTCGATCTATTGACCAACATTCATTGAGAAATATCAAACATTCTGGTTTTATTTGTTTGTTTTTGTCTAAAAGACATTGGAGAAGTACTGCTGTATGAAAGTAGACAAGAAATAACTTCAACAGAGGAGTCACATTTTTGAATAATATTCAGGTCAGTTTCCTTAGCAGGTATTTAGCAGATTTTTTATCACCTGATTTTACAAAGTTAATAAAATTTACTTAAGAAATGAACCAAGTCTAAAACATTCTCACAGTTTATCAAAAGAAAATTTAGAGTAAATATGCCCCCAGGCACAGTGTCACATGCCCTATAATCCCAGCAGCTCAGGACACCAAGGCAGGAGGATCAGGAGTTCAAAACCAGCTTCAGCAAAAGCGAGGCACTAAGCAACACAGTGAGGCCTTTTCTCTAAATGAAGTGCAAAATAGGGTTGAGGATGTGGCTCAGTGGTTGAGTGCCCCTGAGTTCGATCCCTGGTAACCCTCTCTCAAACAAACAAACAAAAAAAAGAGTAAATATGCCATTAAATATTAAAGTATTTTTAAGAGCTTACATTAGGTCTCCATAGAAATGTAAATGTACAGAATATTTGCATAAACAATAATATGTAATATATGGGAAAGAACATAGTTCATGGCAAGGATAGGTAAGATATAGAAAAGTACTAATGTGACGTCAATGAACTTGGTAAAAATTCTGTTTTACCTTGTTTGATTTACTAGAAATATGACAATTAGACAAGTTCCTTAAATCCTGCACCTTTGTTTCCTAATCTATAAAAATAGATGGCAGTAGTTCCCACTCCGTGTATGATTGTTGAGAAATTATAAGTGGTTTATAATCAGAAAGGGTGGAGGCAGTATTAAGTAAGAAGGACGAGCCATGAAAGTTTTATCTACCATTGTTATTAATAAAGAACCTGCAAATGAGTTCTAAGAGCATTTCCCTTAGTTTGAAAAAAAATGAAACAATCAAGTGTGAATGCCAAAATGTTTGCAAAAGTACCAACAATGAAGAACTGCATTAATGTGTCTGACAATGATCTTGTGAATAGAGACACCACAGAGATTCATCTGGCCCTTTCCCTCTTTCATAAGACAGACATTAGGAATTCATTTCTCGGCCTTATTGCAATTAGGTGGAGGCCATGTTACTGAGTTCTGGCCAATGGTATATGAACAAGAGAGAAGCAGGCAATTTTTAAGTGTAACAAAGGTCCCGCGGGACCCTCCATACTCTCTGGCATCCCTTATGTCCTGGGCAGCTCCTAAGGTAAATGATTCAGGGGGTAGCTTCACTGCTTTTAGGAGAGCCAAGAAATAAATGCTGAGTGCATTATGACTGTAGAGTATCCTGCCTCCATCCCCCAAACTGGCATCCCCAAATCTGGATCATACTATGAAACAAACATTTATTCTTGTAAGCCACTTAGATTTTGCAGTTGTCACAAGAGCTAGCCTACTGTAACTGATACAGTAATGAAAGAATATTCAAATAAGAGTTGGGACATTTGTGTCCAATTGTACTTCCTTTACTAGCTATGTAACATCAGGTAGTTTATTTAATCTCTTTGGATTCCCTTTCCTTTGGCTTGAAACTTCCATCAAAATGTCACAAGAATTAAATATTATGACATTCGTGGACATAGTATGGACCTTTAAAGGATGATTAAATTTAATTTAACAATGATTTAGTCAATACTTACATAGCCCTGAGCTATCTATATACATAGTAAATTAATTAAATAATATTTTAACAATGATGAAATTATTGAGCAGAATGGTTCATTTTCAATAGCATAGGTTGATTTCACAAAGATGGTACTTTCTCAAAAGTACCATGCTTCTTTTAACAACTTTCTCTAGCTACTTGGTATTGACACAGTAAAGAAAAGGACTATTTTTTATTTTTTTCCCTTTATGTCTCTGCCTCAATTCACCCAATCTCTTCTCTAATAGAGTAACCTGCATTTAATATGCAGAACAACTGCAAGTCATTAATTCTCTAAGTCTCTCCTAAATCAATTCTGTTTATGGACTAGAATCCTAATGCAGTTTTGGTAGTTGGGAATAACATCACATTTATTACATAGGGAGAGATGTGACATGGGAAAGATGCATATTAACTATTTAAATGAATAAATTTTTTCCTTAGGAATTTGTTTTTGAAAAATTGTTGTGAACAGATTGCTATCCTGGAAGCTTGTATATACTAGCTTAATCAATATAGAAATTCTATTTACAAACACACTTTTAAGCATGCCTATGTTTCACAGCTAATTGTCATCTGTTTTCTAGAACAGGCTAGACAGTGGCTAAGAACAAATTTCAAGTTTTTAAAAAAAATTTATTAGGAAATAAAATATGCAATCAGTAAAACGCATTAAACATTAATGTAAAGTTTAACATTTGCTACTTAATAAACTATTGTACAACAAGAAACATACTGCCAGCTCCTCAAAAATCCTTTCCAGTTGAAATGTCTCTCTCTCTCTCTATGAGATGAAACCAAAACCACTCTCTTCTCTTTCATGGCAATGAATTTCTTGCCTCCAAAATAGTTTTACGACTTAACTTTGTATCCTTATTGTGTTTTGAGGCTTATTTAATGAAATCATTAGTATTATTATTTTCTAATTTTCTTCTTTAACTCAACAATACTTTTTTAGGTTCATCTATGTTAATTAATGTAGTTATAGTTTGGTCATTTTCATTACTCTATAGCAATTACTTGAAGTCACATTTTTTATACCTGTTTTACTCTTTATGAACACTTGAGTTATTTCCAATTTGGGCCTATTAAAATTGTACTGCCAATAACATTTTTGTGATAGCCAACACTAATGCACTGTATGCTAAGTTTGTTAAGAGTGTAGATCTCATGTTAATATTTATAATAGCAGAAGATAAAATAATAAAATAAAACACAACAAAAATTCTTGTACATGTCTAACAGTGGTCATGTGCACACTGTCTAGTGGCTAGTACCTAGAAGTAAATTTTTTTACTTAGCAGTACACAATTTATATCCACATTGAGAAATTAGGAGTGATCCAATGACTCCCCTTCCCTGTCATTACATGATTTTACCAATATTTTAAATTTGGCAATCTGTTGTGTAAATCATTTTATTGCAGTTTTAACTTCCCCCTGCCTTTTTGGTAATGAATTTAATAGCATTCATGTTCATGATAATTTCCAATTATTATTTGTGAAACATGTATACAAATCTTTGCTCATTATGAAAGGGATTATTTCTCTTTTATTATAGATTTGCACACTTGCTGTGTTTAGTCTTGATAGAGCTTTGTATTAATGTTGCAGATATTTTTCCTTACTTTGTGTCTTATATTTTCATTTGCCTCATGCTTCATATTATGAACAGAAGTCTCTCTTGGAGTTTACATTATGTGGATCTGGACAAATGTATGGTGACATGTATCTGCAAATATAGAGTATCTTCATTATCCTAAAAAATCTGTGATCCACTTACTCATTTTCCCTCCATTTGACCACGTAAGACCATGAACCTTTCTACTGTCTCCATAGTTTTGTCCGTCTTAGAATGTCATATGTGGAATCATAAAAATGTAGGTTTTCCCCTTAATGGCATGCATTTAAGTTGACTTCATATCTTTTAATGGCTTGATAATCTCATTTCATTTTAGTACTGATTAATATTTCATTGTCCAGAAGTACAAAAGTTTATCAATCCATTCACTTACAGAAGAACATTATAATAATTTTCATGTTTGGGTGATTATAAATAAAAGTGCTATAAATATCTGGGAGCTTTTTTCCTGTGCACATAATTTTTTGTTTCCTTCAGGTCACTATCAAGGAAAGCTGTTGATCTTATGAATGGATGTTTAATCTTTTGGGAAATTACCAAACTATCCTCTAAAACTGTTGTAGCACTTTGAATTTCCTCCAGTAATGAATAGAGTTTCTGTTTCTCTACATCCTTGTCAGCATTTAATGTTGTCAGTGTTCTGGGTTTGGCCCATTGTAATGGGCGTGTAGTGGTATCTCATTATTGTTTCAATTCCCTGATATGTGGTTTTGAATGTCTTATACTATTTGCCATCTGTATATCTTCTTTATTGAGGTGTCTGAGGTTATTTTAAATTGGACTGCACTGCATTGCTGCATGAATTTGTGAAGAATTGCGATCTTTGCTATATTGAACCATCTAGTCAATGAACATGTGCTATGGACTGAATTGGGTTCCCCCCCAAATCATATCTTGAAGCCCTAACTCCTAGTGTGATTCTATTTGGATAGAAGGTTTTTAGAAAGTAATCAAGGTTAAAGGAGATCATTACAGTGGATCCATAACCTGGTAGAATTATTGGCCTTATAAAAGGAAGAGAATATCTCTCCATGTGCATGCAACAGGAAAAGGCTAAATGAGGACATAGGAAAAAAAACTGTCTACAAGCCAAGAAAAAGGCCACAGAATGAAAGCTGCCTCAAAGGAAACTTGTTCAGAATAGTAAGAGTAAGCTTCTATTGTTTAAGTTACACATACTGTGGCATTTGATGATGGCAGCACAAATTGACTAATACTGGTTTTGGTACCAGAAATAAGATATTACCGTAATAAATATCTAAAATATAGAAATTTCTTTGGAATTGGGTAGTGGATAGAGACTAGATGGGTTTTGAGATAAATACTAGAAAAGTCATCTGAATTTTAACTAAAATAATTCAAAAATGCAAAAATTTTATTTTAAATGGAATCAAAAAGAATTATGTACTTGGGAATAAAGTTAAAATAAATTAAGATGTTTATAAATAGAAACATTGATGAAAGAAATTAAAGCTCTTAATAAATGGAAAGCATTTCATGTTAATGTATCAGGTATTTAGTATTGCTAAAAAGATGGTACTTTTCAAAGTGGTCTGCTGATTGAACACAATTCCTAGCAATATTCCAGGTAGTTCTTTTGCAAAGACTGGAAAGATGATGCTAAAATTCATATATACACACAATAGTGAACTTTGTCATAGATTGTTAGAATGAATGAGAGTTTGACCAGGTTACTAGAAATAAATCCAGACAACAACAAAAAATCATTTCTGTATTCAAATAATAAACAAAACAACATTCTGCAAGATATATATATATAATAAAACATCAAATGCCTAGAAACAGAAACTCCTGGCTTTGATGGGCAGGATCAGATCTGTTGGGTAATCCTGTCCTGAAGGTACTAACCCAAAGGCTTCACCCCTATGGTTTAATTACCAAGGTTCTGGGTGAAAGTCACCTGCCTAACTGAAATCAGTTCAGTGGCCCTGATGACTTCTGAATTGCCTATGGGATTATTTTTTTAATAGTAGTAATAATAGTGCATGTTTACAAACAAATATTTCTATCAGCCCATCCTGTGAAATCCAAGAACTCTAAAGCCTTCATTCATTTCACCTCAACTCTGTCACCTTCAGTTCATGCTGGCTATACTTTGCTCATATAATCCATACTCTGTTTACTCTGGTTTTCCAGTCATTTCTTTACTGTTTTCTTCAGCATCCACTTTCTCAATTATTGCAATATGGAGAGGTTAATTTTCAAAATTTTCAAATTCTTGTTTCTTTTTGCTTTCTTCCCTTACATTCATTTTTAAAACTTATTTCTGCAAGGTCAAAATGATTTTAAAATTTTGCAGTTCTTTTTCTTGTTCAGTCTGGATGATATTTCTCATTTTATTCATATTTTTAAGAATTTCTAGTTTCATTGACTTTCTTTTTAATTTTTTTCTATTTTTTAAATTTATGCCCTAACTTTTATTATTTCCTTCATTGGAATTATTTATGAATAAAACTGTTATTATTGTGAATAAAACTATTTGTTTCTCTATTCCCAGTATCTTATCTTGGAATTTTTTTTTCTTTTCTTTTCACTTTTTTATTAGTGCATTATAGTTGTATATAATGATGCATTATAATCTATAATTATAGATGTATATAATGATCATAGTTGTATATAATTTGTTATTATCTATTTGCACATGTATACAATATAACAATGTAATTTGGCTAATACCATTCCTTAGCCCTTCCCCGCTCCTTACCCTCCTCCCTACCTCCTATCCTTTTCCTGCTGATCTCCTTTTGATTTTCATGAGATCCTCTCCTCCAACGTTCTGGAAAATTGGATATTTATTTGATATCTTCAATATTTGTTATAAAATACAGATTTTTCTGGCTATCAGTTTCTCTCTGAGCACTGCTTTAACTATTTACATTAAAATTTGGCATGTTGTATCTTCATTTCCATTTATCTTATAATATTTTTATTTTTCTTTCCCTGAGTGCTTATTTAATTAGAAATGTGTGTTGCTATTATTTTTTTAATTTCTCAATATTTGTGAACATCTAAAATTTCCTTCAGATTGATTTCTAACTTAGTTTCATATGGCTAGAAAACACATGGTTTTAATTATTTTAAATTTCCTTTTGAGTTTGTATATATATATATATTTAATGAAAAAAGTATGTGGGCTACTCTGGAAATTATTCCATATGCATTAGAGAAGACAGTGAGTTTGCTTTAATGGGTGGAGTTTTTTGTACACATTGCTAAGTCTAGTTGGTTTATAGTGTTCTTCCGGTCTTCTATTTTCTTATTGATCTTCTGTATAATTCTACTATCCATTATTAGAAAAGAAGTTCTGATGTTCCCAACCACTATTATTGAATTGTCTATTTTTGCCTCCTACTCTGAGGAATTGGATTTTGTTACAGACAAATACAAGCTTATAATTATTATAGCTTTCTGGTAGATTGATTCTTGTATCACTGTAATGTATCTTTCCATCCCTACTAAAACTTTTTTTGTTTTAAAATAGATTTTTATCTCAAAGTGTTATAATTTAGTTGCTATTCATAAGATACATTTTCCATATTTTCATTCAACCTATTTGTATCAATAAATCAAAAATATACCACTCCTACAAAGCATAAAATTGTATTGTGATGATTTTATCAATCTAATAAAATTTCAAATTTTTAAAATCGGATTATTTTTTCCCATTTTTTTTTAATTAAAATCATAAATTTACATAGGGCAATGTTGTTTGATTCATTCTGTTATTTTTTCCTTTCCCCCCACACCTCCCATCCCTCTTTTCCCTCTATACAGTCCTTCCTTCCTCCATTCTTACCACCTTCCTTATCCCTAACCCTAAACCTAACCCTAACCCTAACCCTAACCCCTCCTACCCCCCATTATATGTCCTCACCCGTTTATCAGCGAGATCATTCGTCCTTTAGTTTTTTGAGATTGGCTTATCTCACTTAGCATGATATTCTCCAATTTCATCCATTTGCCTGCAAATGCCATAATTTTATCATTCTTCATGGCGGAGTAATATTCCATTGCATATATATGCCACAGTTTCTTTATCCATTCATCAACTGAAGGGCATCTAGGTTGGTTCCACAATCTGGCTATGAACATTGCAGCTATGAACATTGATGTGGCTGTATCTCTGTAGTATGCTGATTTTAAGTCCTTTGGGTATAGGCCAAGGAGTGGGATAGCTGGGTCAAATGGTGGTTCCATTCCAAGGTTTCTGAGGAATCTCCATACTGCTTTCCAAAATTGAAAATTGGATTATTGAATAGACTTATTTTAATGTTGATGTTGACATGACAGCATTTTTATCTGCTGTTTTTCATTTTGCTTTCTGTATGTCTTGTGTCTGTTGTTCTGCCCCTCCTCTTTTTTTTTAATTTAATAAATATTTTCTAGAGTAACATTTTAAGTCTTCTAATGACTTAACTATTTTTTCAGTTACTTTTGTATTGATTATTCTAGGCTCACAATATATATTTTACTTTATCAGACTTTACTTCAGGTTTATGATATTTTAATTCCAGTGAGCTAGATAACTTCCAGTCTTATAAAAGCTCTTTCACTCCTGCCCTCCTTTCTGTGCTGTTTAATATTTTATCATCAATTATGGTATTTTCTATTAAGCTTTTATCCTTTTGTGGACAAAGATATAAGTAAATTCCTTTTTATATTTTTAAAATCTGCAATGAATATCGAGTTTTAACAAATACTTTTTCTACATCAAATGAAATGATCATGTAATTTTATTCTTTACTCAATGTGTTGAGTTATCTTGTTTGATATTTCTTTGGTAAATCAACACTGTACTTCTGAAATAAATATATATTTCTCTTGATGCATTTTTCTTTTTGTATGTTGTTGGAAATAGTTAAAAATATTTTACTCATAGTTTTTTATCCATATTTTAAAGTGAGCTTAATTGAATTATCATGTCATATTTTAGTACTGAATTCATTTTACTGGCAACTTGAAAATTATTTTATTTTTAAAAAAGTTTCTAGAAGTATCAATAAGCATGGTACAATTTCTTCCATAAATGTTTGGAAGATTTCTCTCATGCTGTTATCTTAGCTTGAACTTTTTGTCAAGCAGACATTTTTAAATAAGGCATTTAATGGTTATTAGTTTGCTATTTTGTCCTTGTATATTTCAATGATACATTATTTTAGGAATGTGTCTATTTCACTTAAATTTGCATGTATAGATTTCAAAATTTTCAAATTGTGATTATATAGCTTTTTTTTTCTTGTTAGCATATATTGTAGTCAAGCAGACTCTGATGTGAATGTGGATTCAGGTACATATCAGTTATGAGAAATGAGATACTCTTTCAGACCTACGTTTTTTAATTTCTTACATGAATAATTAATAATGCCTACTGTGTTCCTGGTGGTGGGTTTTCTATATGAAAGACACCTGATGGTACAGATCATCTAAACTCCCAGATAAAATATATAGGTAATTATTTAACTGGAAGTAAAATGAAAAAATTTTCAAATTGTATCAAAACAGAGTCTATTTTGAACTAGAGGCATCTGTGAATCACTAGTAGCTTACAAATCACATATACAAAGCCCCAAACCAAACAGTATGAGAACTTAGATCACACACCACAAAAAGCATACTTCCTAACCCTCAACTCTCTCAATGGAATCCTAGAAAAATTTCTTCCATTCAAAGGAAGTGTGTGCACATGTTTTTCTCAGTCTAGATCCTCAGTAAAGCAGAAAAGAAAAAAGAAAAGATTCTTTCTTAGAAGTCATACTTACAAGTCATCAGTCATTAGGTTGGGGCTAGAGTTTACAGAATGGTTGTATTTTGGAAAAAGTCAACAGTTCAAGTCATCCTTTCTGTGCAGAGTTGGCTATGTCCCTTGTTAGCTGAGAGAAGCAAACACAAGTCTTCTGTTTGAAATGCTTTCGGCTAGTTCTCAGTGTCTTCACAGTGCAAGTCCTAAAGGACATACATTTATGTACACAGGCATACACACCAGGTAACACCTAAGGAAATAAGCTACCATGCACAAGAGTCAGCACACAGAATCTCAGAATCTGAACCTCAGACTGAGAGATGGCATACACTGAGTATGACATATATGTACTTAAAGAATTAAACGATTATTTGAGGAAGTCAGAGCTGCCATACTATGCTTTTTCTGGATTCTAGGCACTTTTACATTCCTCCATAAATATAAAAACTGGTTTTAAAATAAAGTATTTTTGTGGGCTTTTAATGGTTCCATGCACCCTAGTCACTAGACCCACTGTATCTAAAGTATACCTTGGCTCTAGAGGCAGCAACAAGTCTTTATCAACAGCCAGGTTTGGAAGTCAACCAAATACAACTCGCAGATTTTAAAAGACTCAGTAAAAAACATTAGAATCTTAGTAGATGAGACCTGATAACAAATCAACCACAACTTAAAGCATAGTTACTATTGTATAAACTTACAGATTCTTATACTCAAATAACACAAAAATAAATGAGAAAAAACAAAGCAGAGATTAAGAGACACAGAGAAAAGCATGAGAATGAAAATCAAAATTCCAAAATGATAGACTATAAAGAAGAGGTTGTACAATGGCTGGGAACTTTCCAGAAATAATTAAAGAAATAAATCCTCATATTGAGGACTATCAATGAATCCCTTAGGGTATACCAGTAGGTCTCAATGAAAATAGATAGAGATGATTCTTACAAAGTAAATGGCAAGGTAAATTTATTAAAATAAGGGCAATTAATTAAAAACTGAAAGGAAATGTTGTCCTTAGCATTCTCAGGCACACTAAATTAAAGCATAAGTGGCCAGAACTAAAAATACAGTTGGATAATCTGTTATTCAGCCAAGTGAATTATCCATTATAATTAGAATTAAGAATTCAACATGGCACAATTTATTAGATAACCATCATTTGATAATAACCAGCAGGTGAACATTATCTAAGAAAGTACTGAAGGCTCACTTTATAGGATACACTATGTATTAATTACCTACAATTTATTTGCCTGAAATGGAGCTTTATTTTGCCAGGTTTTCCTGATATCTTTCCTGTGTCTATTGAAACCTCAGTGTTCAGTGTAGGCAGGAATCATGTTATTTATCTTGGCAGAAGTAGTTGCAATATATTTTCATTTGTTGCCTATTTTAGATAGTGCAAAGCTCTGTTTTGCTTACAGCATCTCTTCAGATTTACCAAAAGCCTCTGAGTAAACTGTCTGCCCTTTATTCTGGAATTAATATTTTGTTGTTATTCTTAGCAGAGAACATCTGCTTTGCACCTTAGCGTTCTTTATCCTTTTGTCAATTACTGAGATTCCAAAGAGGCATGTTTTTCTTTCCTTGAAAATTGATCATTTCTTTAAAAATGCTCATAGAATCTCATGCCTTTTAAAATGTTCTTACCTATTTGTAGAATTTTAAATCTCCAAGAGACCTTAGAAATAATTTAGTTTAGCCTTCTCATTTTACATCTGATATATCTGAATGATGAGGCTATTTGTTCAAGGTCACCTAATGTTTCAGAGACGTGTCCAAATTTAAAACACATTTTTCTCATTTCCAAACTTATAGTTCTTTTTCTGTATTCTGATTTTTTAAAACTGGTCAACACAAAGGCATTGGAGACTTATTTTGAGCCTAGAACTGTGCAGTGTGGGAGAGAGGATGCTTTAGAGAAGCTATTTATATATAATCTGTGGAATTTGGAACATTCCCAAAGATTTGCACATTGAAAATTCCAGAGCAACACTCTTTAAAAAGAAATACCGAATATCCATCTTTCAAAAATATTTTGGCTTGTGCTAAAAACAGATTCGATACCATTCGGAATATAGGACTTAAACTTTAATAAGCTTATTGAACTTTGAGCTGAGGTTGTGACTCAGCAATAGAGTGCTTGCCTAGCACATGTGAGGCCCTGGGTTCAATCCTCAGTACCACATAAATCAATAATATAAAGGTATTTGTCTGTCTACAACAAAAATTTTTGTTTTACAAATAAGTTTTTTGAACTTCAATTTGAACTTGCCTTTTCGTAAGATAATCTGAAGTTATTTCCTTTGATCTATTCTTCCCCCATGTGGAAAGTAAGACATAAAAGAAGTATATTGGTTCTTCCTATTCTTTAACATTCGACTATATAGATAAACAATTCAATTTTTGTATATGTGCTTCACTCAGTAGTTAGGAATCTCTCATGAGTCAAGGAACATACTTAATAAGTTCCCTTTATTCCTTCAAGAATTAGTATGTTGTTGGTGCATAGTATGTGTTAAATGAAAGTTTGAAATAGATTATTCTTTGTCTACTAGTTACAGAAAATCTTCACTTTTTATTTCACTTTTAAGTTTTTATGTTCTCAACTTATTTTTTTAATTTGCATTTTTGAGTGTCTTTTTATTGTCAAGGCAACAAGTTCTAACCTTCAAAGAAGATGTGCAATCTGTGTTCAAAGGATTGTATGAGAGCATATCCCCAACAAACCCATTTACTCAACTATTCTTTAACTTAGTGCTTAGCACTAAGACTAGAACATAACAAACGGCAATGGAGATCTCTAACCTTCTGGATCTCATGGGCTAGAAGAACAACAAATAGGTAGCAAATAGAATCATTGAGCCGTTATGGCAAGGCTTCATGATGGACATTAGGAGAATGTAGGCAGCTCATGTAGAGAGGATGTTCAGAAAAAGACTCTGGAGTACTGACCCAGATCCGGGCCCAAAGCACAGCCATGCCAAATCTAAGGAAAAAGTCATCCCAGCAAAAGCCTTACATGGAAGTAATTTTAATGACCACAGAATTAAGAAACTAGATCACACTGACTTTGTGGGACATGGTAAGTAGGCTACTACAGTAGGAGCATTGAATTGTTTTATTTAGTGAAGTAGCAATGAGACTCAGAGCAGCTTCAATGAGATATGTGATGATGTTCACTAGGTTTGGGGTTGCCAGGATAATGGTTTTATGCTTCTGCATAGTTAGAGCTTTCTGAGCATATTTTACTGGAACTTGGACCTAGAATTAAAAGGTAAACTTTAGAAGTTAAATTATGATTGGATAAATAGTGATAGGACATCTGGAGGAATATTCCTACCTGCCAGGTTGAATGTATTTATCTTATCTTCCTCTTGGAGATATGTATTAATATTTCAAAGAGTTAGAAATAAGAAGCCATCCAAAGTTGAATTTGTTTATACTAAGGAATGAACAGTTTCTGTCCATCTCTGAAGAGAGGAAGCAGGTCAGCTTTCCTCCTTCTCTATAACCCACCCAAAGTCATATTTTCCTGATTCCTCATCTGCCATACAGATCCTATCGTGTGACATGATATCTGACTCACCAAGAGTTGGAACAAAATAGACCAGTGCAACTCCCGCTATGAATAAGTAATAACTATTCTGTCTATGCTCTAGAAAACCTCATGTTATATTCATGGTAATGTTTTAAATACAAATGTTAAAGACTTAACATTAGGTTCTTGTAGATGACAAAAAGTGAGCTCAATTGAAATACACACACACACACACACGAAATGATGCAAGACACCTTCTGATGAATTAAATGAGGTTTGGTGGATGAAAGGGAGGAGTAGGGATGCCTCTAATTTTTATTTAAGTAACTTCAGCAAAAGAGACATTATTCGTTGAGATGATAAAAAACTGAGGAAGGAGAAAGTTATGAGTAGAGCAGTAAAATTCTGACTTGGTCAACTTAAGTGTAAAATGCCTATAGGGCAATAAAATAAGTACTCAATTATGCTATTTGATATGCACATCTATATGACAAGGAAAAGTTAAAATATATTTTAGTCTTGGGGAAATTTGAAATCACCCTGAATTATGGTTTGGATATGACTTAAGTATGTTTTTAAAGGCTCATGAGCTAGAAGTTTGGTTCCCAATGTGGCATTATTGATGTGGTGGGAACTTTAAGAGATAGGGGCCTACTAAGAGGTAATAAGATTATTGAGGGTCCCACCTTGGAAAGGGATCTCTCTTGGTATATTGCATAGTTCTCATGAGCTCAAGTTATTACAAAAAAAGCAAGCCTGGCCCCTGAGAACACTGGCTTCAGGTCTGTCCATATGATCTCTCCCTTACACAAGCTGCTTCCATGATGCCATCTCCTGGTAGGTTAATCTCAAGTAGATTTTCCTTTGAACTCAAGATAATATAGTCAGATATTGTAGAAGTGAACAATTCTGGTTCACATGGCTTCTGAGAAGTTACTTCCAAATCCACTATCCCTAAATAGCCCAAATAATCTCTTAGGATTCCATAGTCGACTGGCATAGGTGGCATTTCTCATTTGATGTCTTGCTACAGTTACAATCAGATGGTATTTGATCTGGAGGCATCTGAAGATATTTTCATCATACTTTCACTGTTTTAGCTGAAATGCCTCCTAGTGGAATATTCCTTTCTTCCCATGGCCTTTTCATAAACTTGAGCTTCCTAATAGCCTAGGAATATCAGGATAGGAGCTTTCTCTGTGGAAGATAATATTCTCCCCATGACCAAAGAAATCTAAGGGGAAGCTACAGTGCTTCCTCTGATCTAATCACAGAAGTCACATAATGTTAGCTTTATATTCATTGGTTAAAAATCCATATGTCAGTACAAATTCCAGGATTGTAGGAATAGACTCCATTTCTCAATTATTTTTTTATAGAGAGGTGGAAAGGATTGATAGTATTTATCTTGACAGCAATGTGCCATATTCTCCTGAGCATAGTCTGGTTTGAAAGGAAAAAGTTTTGTTTTGTTTTTTCCATACTTCAACCCCAATCAGGAGTGCTGACCAGATATGACGAATAGGGGACTGATACCCAAAGCACATGTTCCAGTGGAGAATTAATAAGGCTGACACCACCTTCCACCTCCGTTACATGCACACAGGTTAACAAGCCTCACAGAACCTGCTTTGGTCATTTGTCCATCTCCATGTAAGCTATCACTATAATAAGAATTGAAAAGCAGTCATACTTGCCACTCTCTCCTTACTTGTTAATGTGGTAGTTCTTCACATCTATACCTTAAAGATGCTCCACAGAGTGCGTAAACTCCCAAATCTACTTGAGCATGGTGGTACTCAAACTGTAGTTTGGGTACCATGGATTTACCACCATTAACCAATAGTGATACAGGAAACCATGGTGACAGATTAAGACTTCTCAGAACATTGTACCAAGCAGTTTAAAGTACCCTATTTCCAAATCTTTACACATGTTTTTTGTTATAACTGGTTAACTTGAGAATGCACTGTCACTCATAATATTCTTTCTTCCAATTTACTAAAAACACAAGGTAAACAAGCAAACAAATAAATAATTTCTTCACCAAATTAAATGCAACTCTGAAGTTAAAAATTCTCCTTGAGCTATAAAATTCACCAGGGCATAAAACAAAGGAGAAATTAAAATATTGAATTAAGAAATGTGTATTTTAGTATCTAATTTAGGTAAAACAATATGTAGGTTTTGCTCTGTTTCCCTGACTTGATATATATTTCGGTGAGGAATGAAATTCATTGTTGGAGAGGAAGTATTTTTTGCCTATTTGGAAATGTTGTTAAGTCATACAGTTGAGGCAGCATAGTCTAATGATTCTTTGAAATGTAGGTGAAATACTTTGGAGGACTACTATACTTTTATAGCATGGTATAGAAAACACATAATGAAAGCTTCTGCATATGAATTTCAGGTATCATGTATTTAATTCAGTGAGAATACATATCTAAAAACTTTTATCAAATTGCATTATGAAATATTATCCCAGTTATATTCATTAATGTTATTATATTATATAATAATTTCTAGCTACTGTGCATAAGATATATTAATTTAAACTCATAATGAACATGTTGAGAAGTCAACCTAAAAATGTGTGGGGAATTTTGATAATGTTATCAAAATTTTATTAAGGGATTAAATGAACAAAATGATTTTGGCAACTTCTGCTTTATTCCCATTCATTTTAGTGATCTGACTTTATTTAATCATTTGTTATTATTTTGGTTTTATATTTAGACTGTGGGTCACATTGATTCCAGGATACTGTCCGTCTCTCAGGGCTCTATTCCAGAAGCCTAGCACAATGCCTCACATTCGGTAGACATTCAGTGAGTGCATCAAGCACATGTATGTATGAATGAGTGAGTTCATGGCCAAAGGGACACATATATAGTATGCAGTGAACTTTTCCTTGTTTAAATGTCTATTGATTTTTTTACGTTACTTAACACTAGAACTTTTTGAGGGCTAGTACCTCTATTATGATGTCAGTTTGCAAAATGCTAGAAATATATCAAAGGAGTGTACATGCATTATGTTATTTCATTTGTTATTTGATTAAAAAAAAACAGCTTTAGTAATACACAATCCGCACACTCTGAATTTAACCCTTTTACTTTGCAGTGTAAAATTCAGTAGTTTTTAGTATGCTCACAGAAGTGTACAATAATAGCCAAAATCTCATTTTGAAACATTTTCAGCACCTGAAAAAGAAACCCCATACTCAGGAGCAATTGTTTCCCTCTCATGTTAGGTAGCCAGTAATCTCTGTCTCTCTATAAATTTGCCTAATTTACATAAGTGGGGTAATATAATAGGTGGTCTTTTGTTACTGGCTTCTTAGCATAATACTTTTCAAGGTTAATTAATAGTATATCATGTATCTTATTTTGTTTTTAAAATTTGCTGAACAGTATTCCATTTTTGTGATATACCACATTTTATTTATGTATTCATCAGTTGTTGGGCATTCAGGTTGTTTTTAACTCATATGATTAATCTCATTTTGAGCATTGCATGCAAGTTTGATATATATGTATATGGTTCTCAATTTTCTTAGGTCCATACCTAGAGGCAGAATTATTGGGCCACAAGATAACTTTGTGTTTAACATTTTGAGAAACTACCAACTATTTTCCCAAGTGGCTGCACGATTTTACAATCCCACCAGCAATATATGGTGGTTCTACTTTCTCTATCACTTTACTAAGCCTTGTTATTGTCTCCTTTTTTTTTTTTTTTTAATTATAGTCCTTCTAGTAGACAGGTGAATTTGATTTGCATTTCCCTACTAATTAGTGAATATCTTTTTATGAAGCATTTTACCATTTGCACACAATTTCATTTTCGTTTGAGGAAGTTCTCTTCAAATCTTTAAATTAAGTTGTCCTTTTATTGTTAATTTGTAAGAGTTCTTTATATACTCAATGCAGATTTCTTATCAGATACATAACTTAATTTTCTCCCATTCTTTAGATTTTTTCCCCTCTGTTTTCTTTTCTTTTGGTGGGGGAAGGGTGCCAGCGATCAAACTCAGGGTAGCTTTACCACTGGGCCAAATCCCCAGCCCTGTTTAAAATTTAAAATTTTAAGATATGGTCTTGCTAATTGTTGAAGCTGGCTTTGATCATGCCATCCTCCTGCCTCCTGAGTCACTGAGATTATAGGCAGGCACCATCATGCCCTTCTTCTCCATTTTCTTGATAGTATAGTTTGCAGCATAATTTTTTAAAGCTTAGACTTAATCCAGTCTATGTTTTTCTTTTACCACATGTGCTTTTGTTGTCATATCTAAAAAACAAAAACTATTGATTTTTAACTAACTTACTGAAAATAAATATAAATCCCTGCTATCCTCATTCCCTTCCTTTGTGCCCCAACCACACACACACACACACACACACACACACACACACATACACACACACACACACACACACACATACACACACACACACACACACACACACACACACATACACACATACAATGCAAGTCCTCCAGACTTGACAAGACTTTAGCTGGAACTGTCATGTGCTTTCTCTAAAACAAGTGCATGACAGAGCTGGGGTCAGCAGAAATCCTTTCTTAGTACTCTGTTGAAACCTACAGGAGTTTTCCAAAAGCTTCCTTACATTAGGGAAAAAAAAAAAAAAAAAAAAAAAAGTGAATTAAGGAAAGAAAGGAAAGTGTGAAGAAGTTGAGATAAAAAAAAATCTCAGGAGAGCATAAATGCTGAAAACATTACCAAACAATGACTAATTTGTGATACAACCTACAAATACTGAAAGCACAAGAGCAGAGTGTGTTTTAGGAAAGGAAAGAAGATTAGTCTGGTGGAAGAGACACCAGACCAGGGGTTGGGGGATGGGGTGTCCATAGGACCACATACAACCAAACACTATCGCAACAACACAAAACAAAAAAGCAAAATCAAACAGCTTCGGTAAGAGTGAAATTAATTGTAAAGATCTGATTCTAAAGAGCACTGCTTGTCACACTATTGTGCACACAGATTACCTGTTCAAAACAGGCTCTGATTTAGTAGGTATGTAAGGGGACATCAAAGTCCAAGCTCCACGTGATGCTGACTCAGCGTCCATGACCATGCTTTGAATCTCAAAGCTGTAGAAGAGAAAAGGGAACCGAGAGTTCATTCCGTACTTTAGAAGGGGATAAAACGGTTCACTTTTTGATCAGGCTGTTTATAAGATGACCTTTTTTGCATGTGTTAAGTCTTTAAAGGTCAGATCTGTTTTCTTCTCTCCAGCTGTGTGGGAATTGCTCATCTGTGCTTCCTGTGTGGGGTTTGATTATGTAACTGAACCAAAAATTTTCACAACAGCTTGGAGAAAGCTCTTCTTAATAGCATCCTACACTCAAGAGTTCAAACCAACAACTAATGGTTGAGCTTGGAAAGGTACCATCCTTTTGTTTTTTTCAGTTCAGAGTGAGGAATGAGTACCCAGAAACAATCTGGCCCAGAGCCCTATTGCTCTGTGTGTGTGTGTGTGTGTGTGTGTGTGTGTGTGTGTGTGTGTGTGTAGGTTGGTGGGTTTAGACCCTGTTATATATACAAAAGCATCATTTTGGGAGAGACTTTTTCCAATGAACCACTGACAGTGTTCACAGGCCAGTCTACGCCTAATTGGAAAACCAAAGAATCTGCCCTCAGCAGTTGAGGTGAACAATTTAACAAACTCTCCAGAATGCATGGTGCATACTAAGTACAGTGCCGGTGTCCTGGTTATAGAG
Source organism: Sciurus vulgaris (assembly GCF_902686455.1). Taxonomy (NCBI): domain Eukaryota; kingdom Metazoa; phylum Chordata; class Mammalia; order Rodentia; family Sciuridae; genus Sciurus; species Sciurus vulgaris. The sequence continues at coordinate 86,340,848 of NC_136463.1, read as the reverse complement.
ATTAGTAAATTGCTGATGCCTAAAGTACACAACTTTCTGGGGAGACTGACAAATAAATTGCACCATAGTAATGAGGATGGTGAAACCAGAGTTTTGAGATAAAATTTGCTTCATTGCTTCTGCTTGCAGGTGTGGTCTTCACAGGCTGCAGGCCTCTGCAGCCAAGACAGTGTTGCAGCTCCTATTGGCAGGCCATTACTTTGCAGCAGAGCCCAGTAGTTCAATATCAATTTCTTCTCCTTTTAGGGTCCTTGTCTCATGAATTCAAAGAATGAAACCCATGGACTAGAATGAATGAGTCTAGAGTAGGGTTTATTGAAAAATAGAAACAGAACTCTTGCAGTGCAAGAGGGAACCCGATATCAGATTTTCTCTGGATGTGCTAGACTAGGAGTTTATATAGCACTTGGGTCACTGCTCTTGATCCAAATTTATATTCTTTAGGGTTTGGAAGAAGTACCAAGTCTATTGGTTCAAATTTGTATGGAAACATACTAATGCTATTGGTTAGCCCTGAATTCCATTCAGGTTTACCTTACTTCCATTTTCTCTCCATTTGAGAAACAGGAGGTTGAAGGTATTGAATTGCACATGCTCAGTGGGATGTCTGGAGCCACATCTGTGTGGAGCGTGTTTATGCAGTGAGCATCTCCACTGTGTTCAGGCCAGGTTGCACTGGGTGAGAGGTCAACTTGCCCCAGGCCTGCACCGCCATGGCAGGCTCCCCATGGTGGCCTGCATTTGATGCCTGTGCTTTAACTCACCTGGGGTGCAATTCTGCCACTTCACTGTTCCCCTACTGTTTCTCAGCAGGGACCACTGTGCTAGCTGTACAATTTGGTGACTTGGAAAGTCTTGTTAGTGGTATCGTAGAGGTAAGCAGAGTTTGGAGAAATACCCAATTCAGTCTCAAAGCAGAAATCTCAGAAATAATCTCAGAGGATGTGTGGCTTCAACTAGTTGCCCCTTCCTTTTTCTCTTCCCAAGTGACTTCATGCATTTAAGCAACTCTTTTGTCTGAAAAGTGTTTGGGAGTTTCCTCTAGTAGGAAGACAGAATATTTGCTGGGACAGGAATATTTCTTCAATTCTTAAAATCATACCACTGGGACGATTGCTGACATTTTGGAAGCTGGACCAGACCAGAGAGGCCCTGCCCTGGAGCAAGAGATCTGCTCCCAGGCTGAGCTCTTGTGCTTGGCCTGGCCCTGGATTTCCTTATTGGAGATGAGACTTGGGAAAATGCTAACTGCCTGCTGCCTTGCTGAACTACAAAGTAGTGATTTGTAGAAGTGACAGGTACTTTCCTCCTCTGGGAGAAAAAGGTAAGCCATGTGTTCTCTGTGTGGGCTTTCTGGCAGGCAACTTAATATGGAATCACACCCCTGGAGGAGACAGGTGAACCCTTGAACAGCAAGGTCAGGTCTGAAAGGCAGCAGAATCTAGATGCAGAGGCAGGTGGCAGCTTAAAATGACATTGAGTCATGAAATGTTTTTTTCTCAGCTAGGGGAAGATAGTTTTCTAAACAGTATTCCAGGCTGATGTGCAAATAAGTAGATGAAACACTCCATCTGATATTGGATTAAGCAGCCACGGAAACTGGGGCTGCTGCTCACTCATGACTGGGTAACTGGGCAGCAGAAAAGATGGTATGATTAGCAAAGAATGAGCATGGGACTTAGAGGAATTGAGGTTAGAAATCCGCTGCAGCCATTTACCAGCTACATATCTTTGAAAAATAACAAAGCTGCATGCTAAGATCTTTTGTGGAAAAAAAAAAAAAGAAAAGAAAAAAGAAAAATAACTGTATCAGTTATAGTTGCCTGGTAAAATACTGGATACCAAATAAAATTTGAATTTCAGATAAATAACAAATGACTCTTTTGTGGGTAAGCATGTCCCAAATATTGCATGGGACATACTTATACTAAAACGTATTTGTTGTCTGTTCAAATTTTAAATTAAACTTCAGATTCTACTTTTATTTGTAAAATCTGACAACCTTAGAATAAGTCATGATATGCCATTTTAAACTGAAGTATTATTTAACACCTTAATCACAAATTCCATGAAAACAATTGTAGTTCTCTAAGTGTGATTTCCAGAGAAGCAGTCTTAACCTTTGTGGAATCTTCACAACCTATAGAACTACTGATTCAGAAACTCTGAAATGGTGGCCAGCAATCTGTATTTTAATAAGCCCCTACTCGGAGCCCCTATAACTCTGACAGATTAAAATTTGAGAACAACTGCAAATATTTGCTGAATATCTAAAAGCTAAAACTGTCAGTTGAATAGCCTAACAATTCCACTGATATCTGTATACCAAGAGAAATGAATACATTTTCCACAAAGATATATGCATTAAACTTTCATAATAGCTTTACATATAAGAGCACAAAGCTGCAACAACTCCAATATACATCAACAGGAGAATGGGTCAATTGTGGTGTCTATTACATGGAATACTATCATCATAGTTTGGATGTGGTTTGAGTGTATGCCTCATGAATTCATGTACTGGGTTTCTCTGTGGTGGTGTTAAGAGGATCTTTAAGAGACAGAACCCAATGGGAAGTCATTGACAGCATTGCCTTTGAAATGAATGATGTAGTTCTAATGGGACCCTGGTTATTTCTTCCAAAAACCTCATTATAAAAAATATAAATCTGCCCCATTCCCAGCTGCTATGTTTTCCTGTATTGTCATCTATTTCCTCTTGCCTGCACTCCCACCATCTTGCCATCTGCCACGAGGTCCCCACTAGAGCTGTTGCCATGTTGTTCAGAACTTCAGCCTACAAAATTGTTGGATAAATAAACCTCTTTTCTTTATAATGTATCCAGCCTCAGGCATTTTACTATAGTAACAGAAAACAGATTAATATAACTTCACAGCAGTAAAAAGAACAAATTGCTTACATGTGAAAAAAAAACTGAGTGAATTTCATAGACATCATTTTAAGGGAAAGAAACAAGACATGAAAAGATATGTTCAACTTGATTTATTTTTATAAAATTCCCTTATATAAAGCTAATCTGTGGTGATAGAAATCAGAATAGTGGCTCCTGGGATGATTTGGTGTTTAGATTTTCTGGGAAGAGACATGAAAGGTCTTCCAAGGTGCTGGACATGTCCTAAATGTTGACTAGGTCATGGTCATGCAGGCATATTCACACATATGAATTTAAACACAAGCAAACTTAAAAAGAATGCACTTTTTGTTATACCACAAAATGAGAAGAGAAAAAATTTAACATAAATCCTAATGGCTAAAAATGTATGCCCTGCTCCTTCTACATGATTGTTAAAGCTTCCTCTAACCTAATGTTCATTCATCTGGCCTCACAGTGTGCAACCAGTTCCTGTTTCATGACAGGAGAACAGTATATTTGTGAAAAATTGGAATGGCTTTAAAATACCAACTTTTTGGAGCTTGGTGTACTAGATAAACTTTCACTGTGTTAGACATATATGATGAAAAATGTAGAATGGTCCTGCTCTTATGGAAATTCAAGTTTAAATTTAAAAACAAGACATTAGAATAAATTAAAGAAAAAAAATAAATCACAACTTTGAAAGATGCACCAGAACATTAGCCACTCACCCTCTTGTTTACTTGAAGCCTCTCTGTAATCAGGCAGCACCATCTGAGTTTTGGGTGAATAGTCTTGAGTTATCCTTTCCTGTCCTCTGCAATACTTCAGCATCCATATTAGTCATCATTCCATCCTGGATGGAATGGAGAGTAGAACTGTGGAAGCCAGTGTTGAGTGGAGGGACCTGAGTCTAAACTGCATTAAAGCTCAATGCAGAATTCATAATAATTGAGAGGACAAAGAACATCAAACAGGACTTATCATGATCTAACCAAAAATTATGGAGAATGGACTAAATTTTTCAAAAGCAGAAGACATAGAAATGTGAGGAGATTATGTATCTGTATATATGTATATATATACTAGCTGTGCTGTTTTTCTGCCTCACATTTCCCCTCACAATCTCCTCACAGGGATTGAGCCTGGGGGATTTAACCACTGAGCCACATCCCCAGCCCATTTTATGTTTTTTTTTTTTTTTTTTTTGTTGGGGGGGGGTGCTGGGGATTGAACACGGGGCCTTGTGCTTGTGAGGCAAGCACTCTACCAACTGAGCTATCTCCTCAGTCCCCTCATTTTATGTTTTGAGAGAAGTTCTCACAAAGCTTCTTAAGGCCTAAGTTCCTAAAGCTGACTTTGAACTCCCAATCCTCCTGCCTCAGCTTCCTGAGTCTCTGGGATTAAAGGCACATAGCCAGGTGCTAGAAAATACATTGAAGGGTGAGAGCTATATGATTAAAAATATATATCTGGAAGATTATCAAACATCTGCACCGGAGGTTCTCAAATTTTATCTTGCACCAGAATCATCTGGTGGGCAGTCTAGGCAGAGGAGCCCTACCCTAGTAGATCCTGAGAGGGTACTAAGAACGTGCACTTCTAATGATGCTCAGGTCATGCTGTTCTTGTTAGTTCCTGTACACACTTTGAGAACTGCTGACCTAGCATAATGGAAGAAATATGTTTGTGGCTTTGTGCAGGCTGCTCTTATTCTCAAACAGGAAACGGAGGAGTTCTGCTTGTGACTGTTCATGGTTTTTCCAAACTCTGCCATAAAAATGTAGGCATGTGATCTGTTTTAATGATCTGGATATTTGTGTGTGTGTGTGTGTGTGTGTGTGTGGCTGGGGAGGTAACTCAGTTGTAGAATTCATGCCCAGCACGTGTGAAGCCCTGGATCTAATCTCCAGCATAAACAATAATAATAACTTTATATATGTATATACACAGTGTTGGCACAGTGAATAACCATAACAAAAATTCAAAAATTATTAATAATAACACTTATATATACACACACACACATAGAGATCGAGAGAGAGTGAGAGGGAGAGAGGGAGGTGAATAACCTAAGAAGGGCAACCTGCCCTCCAGGACCACAAGAGTGGAATTGGATGATGCCATTTATTCAAGATGATATATAGGAGGCCTTTCAGTAGCAGAAGTTTGGAACCATGAATATAAAGGAAAGTTAGTGAAATAATGGGATAGACTAGAATAGAAAATAATACCATGGCAATCATTTTCATATTACAAATATCTTTTCTCCATGCCCTCATAAAATAGTATATTAATATACTTTTCCAATCAGTATCCAACAATTGATAAATTATCATATCATCACGATAGTCATGTTCATTCAATGAAAAGATATTTATTGAGTGGTTAATGAGCGCCAATCACTGTTAAAAGAGTTTAGAGTTTTGGAGATACACTAATGAATGAGATAAATTTACTTGAAGTACTTAATTTATTGGGAGTTTATTTTTAACTGCAGTCTTTTAACTGTGTGACTCACTGCTCTCTCATTACAACATAATGGCTTTCGTCTTTGTCCCTCAGTGTTTGATGACAACCAGTTGTTCTACTCTTATCTCTCCCTACTATCCTGATCAATAGGCCACTTCACTTGCCCTGTTGTCACCCTTTCCCTCCTGTTGAAAACAAACATCCTCTCAATGCCTTTAAGCCCAGCTCAACCTTGTTCCTCCTTCACGGGGTCCTTCACCTCCCTTTATTACTGGAACCCTTTATGTTCACTCCAACTCAGAGGCAGCGCTCTTACTCTCTAAATATCTTTAGGACCTAATGTGTCCATTAGACACTTAAATGTATGCAGTATTGACTTTGTATTGAACCATGTTATGTGTAAGTAGTAACCTCCCTTTGCAATTTCAATCCATCAGAATTATGGACACAATTTTCTGTCCCTTCATAGAATTCTCTTCCCACAGTAGTGTCATTTAAAGTTGAATCATTTTCTCATAGGCACTACGATTGCAGTTTGATGTCTATATTTGAAAGAATACTCTAATTCAGCCATTCTCCTACTCAGAAAAAACCTCCTGTATTATCTGTTTAAGTGTATGCATGTGTGCGTGTGTGTATGTGTGTGTGTGTGTGTGTATGTGGGTGTGTGTGTGTTCAGGTTTCAACCACAGAGCAACTATCTCAGGATTTCTGTGTAAGGTGCCCTGGGAATCTATATTTTAAACAAAGTACCTCCAGTGAATCTTATAAAGAAGCAAATTTGGGAACCTCCTGGCTGGCTGTTAAATTTATAAATATAAGGCATCAATATCTCAATAATTAACTTAGAATCTCTGAGGGTGAAGTTCCTTAGCATACATATTTCTAAAAGCAACCTGGTAGTCCTAGTGGACTATTGGGGTTGAGAAAAACTGCAGAGTATAATTTATGCCCAATATTGTTAAACAATCAGTGAAAGCAGGGAATTTGGCACAAAATCTAGTCACATGTATTTCCTCCATAAGAGATGTGGGGGACCCTTAAATTAGAAGAATATTGACCAATTGCCAATTTAATTCTGATAATGTAAGTGATATATATTCATTTTCGAAAAGCTGGAAAACTCTACAAAGTATAGAAAAGTGAAGTCATTCATTAATTCAACATGCACCATGAACAATGTGATCTATTTCATCGTATCCATTTGCTCCACAGATTATACATTGATCGACTATATGTTTGTGACAAAATTAGTTTTATATTTGTATACAATTTCAACATATTTTTCTATTACTATAAAGTATATATTTTTACATGTCAACATATTTTTGTAAAACATTATTTTAAAGAATGTCCATAATTAAATGGAGTAAGAAATCATTTAGCTGAAACATTTTCCATAAGTTTTCCCACTATAAATAATGCATCATGAATACTTACATAAACCTTTGTATATGCTGTTTAGCATTTGGAACATTACAGAAGATACATATGTAAATATCTTTATTATATGTGTTTATATACATAATTAAGCATGTAATTTTTTCCCAAGTAACCAGAAGTGTATATCTGAATTTTAAAAAGATCATACAAGTTTAAATTTCTCTTCAGAAGTATTATTGCTTTGTAAAACTGTGTGGAAATTCCTATGTACTTTGCTATAATAAAAATGATTTATTACAAATTTATTTTAGTTGACAAATTTTCTAAGTGAAAAGGTTGTACTTATTTGTTTTAATTTGCATGATTAAGGAATGGTGACTCTGGAAAACTATCTTTTCCTAGGCATTGGTCTAATGTTTCCCTTTGCAAATTGCGGGTACAAATGTTGAGTTATATTTTTCAGAGGGGAAGGGTGGCAGACATTTTTTTCCTTATTAATTTATATGGTTAAATTTTTTAAGTTCACTATCCTTTTTCCTCATCATGTTTTCCTCATCTTTTAAAAAAAATTCTGTATTAATTTTAAGTTTTATTTAGTCAATTACCAATTTTTTCAGAAGAGTTCTTTCTTTGATATTATGCTTCTCTTTTGTAATTTAAATCCAGATGATTAAACTTTTACTTATTTTTTCTGGCATCATATGTAGAATATATTTTTCATGCTTGTGAGTGTATGTACATAAATAAATATTCGTCTTTATTTCTTCTAGAATATATTGCACTATATAAAATGGTCCCCTTTTTTCATTTCTAGAACTACTTTTACATTTCCCTCAGTGGTAGTTTCAGTATGATTTTATTTTTTCTATTAATTTCTCAATTGACTTTATCATCTACTAAATTTTTCTATATTTTCCTTCCATGTTCTGTTTTTCTTAATTGACCTGCATTTCTACCCTTAAATCAATTTCACACTGTTTAAATTATTGAAATTTCACAATAGATGTGAGTACCAGCTGGCATAAAATCTATTTCTCTTTTATAATGAATTTAAATAATTTTATGCTAAACTAAAGATACTATTTAAGATAATAAATGATTTGAAGAAACAAAATCCATAGTAAATATAAATTTTAATTGATATCTAACTATCATTAATCTATTACAGATTCTATTACTATTATTATTATTATTATTATTATTATTTTGTGGTACTAGGAATAGAATCCAGAAGTGTTCTAACTGATTGTTATCCCCATCCCTTTCTTTAAATTTTATTTTGAGACAAAGTTTTGCTAAGTTGCCTTAGCTGGCCTCCAGTTTGTGATACTCTAGACTCAAACTTGGAAGTTGCTGAAATGACATGCATGTGCCAATCTGCTTTTAATTTGAAAGAAAATCATTTCACTTTCTCCATATTGTATAAGCACCATAGAACGTGTGTTCAAATATCTTTGGATGATATCTGTGATTTCTTCCATTTTATTTCTTCTCTTCTTAGGGGTTAACTGCTAACTTTACAAAATATTTTGATTCATATCTCTGGCTCAAACCAAATCTATCCTAGTGAATTATAATATTTCACGTTTCAATAAAGGTATGAGAGTCAATATTTGACTTTAATTTGAATATTTTATATACCAAAATATTTAATACATTATACATTTATTATTTTAATTTTAATATTATTTTATTTTTCATATTTTAATGTATCTTTTAGATCTAAAATTATATTAGAACACATTGTATAAAGTGAGTCTTATGAATCTACAGTGGATCATTAAATACATGTCCCAAATATTATATTTGGTATCCATGGTAAAAGTCTCTTGCACTGGTCTCTTGTGGCTTTCACTTAATCTGCCTTGTATTCTGGCAACTTATTTAAGCTTGTATTTTAATCCTTGGCAATTGGGAAAACATTCATAACATGCATGTAAACAATTATTTCTAAAACATCTTCCTTCCAGAAGCATGAATAATCAAAGGCTAATGCACAATCTAATTTTGTCATTTCCTGATCAAGCTTCTATTATTCTGTGAAACTCTCCAAAATTGCTCTATTCTACACAGAAGCTTCCACTGCTGTTTGTCACACAACACTTTGAGTAGTCTGACTATCTTATTATGTTCCAGTTGATACAGTAATCAGTTAGAGTCCAGACACATGTTTTATTATAAGAACAAACAGAGTGCATCTGCTCTAGGGATCAGAGAGAGAAAGAAACACGATTTGACAGCCATGGACTTCTGAAAACAGACTGTCCTGAAATGATAATTTTTGTAGCTAAGGCAGTTAGTATTGTGACAATCAGTTTACATCTAAATAACAGAATCTCCACCAGAGACCACTCAAAAAAAAAAAAAAAATGATGTTTTAATAAAATTCCTACATGTTTGCACTGGTTTCAGCCATAAGGAACAGAGCAACCCCAGATCAAGATATGAAACTTTTTCTCTATCTTGTGTTGAGGGAATATCAATTAGGTGGAAAAGAAATTAAAATGTCAGGTTTTGATAATATAGCATTAAATGATAAAGTGAACTGCCAAGACAGCAAAGCCATTATGTTAACAGTGTTGTGCATTACTATGACTTGTGTTTACTCCTGTGCCACACACATTTTATTCTGCCTGTGCATTCTAGTCTCTGGCCTCTTAAAATGATTAAAAGCTGTAATTTTTCCTTAAATATATCTCCTAAGTCACTAATTACATTCTCTAGGCTCTTACATCCTTATTCATGTGACCATTGCTTATAGTTTACAATGGCACTATTGTCAGCTCAACAATCCAGCTGTAATACCCAGACCTGGCCACACACTCTCAGTGCTAAATCCCATTACTGAATCCTTTTTTCCTGGAACTTGTTTTATCGACTACTTAAGAAAGGTTTAATTGTAAAAATGCTAAATGGGAATCCAAAGAATTTGTTCCTTTTTTCTTAAGTAAATTTGAAATTGCTTTGCTTAAAGCATGTAACAATTTCTGTGATGTGCATGGCATCAAGACAGTACACAGATAACTGCTTGAATCTCTGTGGTAACACTGTCTTAGGAACCAATCTTGTTGTCAGGTGTTCATTTCCAGGGTATTTACTGGATGCCTCAGATTTATTTGGTGAGTCAGATTTTTTTTTTGTTTGTTTTCTTTTTCTTTATTAGATATCATTCAGTTCTGAAATCCAAAGATCAAATAGTTACCCAGAGAAGCCTCTCCATGAAAAATTATTGTTTTTCCATAAATGAGTCAGATGTTCCCAGGAAATTAGTTATTCCTTTGATATTACAAGGTAGGGGAAATATTATTTTGTAGGTATTATCCTATAGGGGATGTATTAATACTAAGTAATAATGTTATTTTAAATAATTAGAGCATTTCCTTATTTTCAGATTATCAAATTTTAAGCAAATCCTTAATCTTTGTAGGTAGAGAGAATATGGTTTAGTGGTCTTTAAAGGTGTTCTCTTACAACAGATGATAATTCAATTTTGTGAAAATATTCTCTTAGCAGACAACAATTAACTGCCATTCACTTACTCTATACAAAGTAATAAACTCAAAGTTGACAGCTGATTGAAAAGGCACACCTCTAGCTGTCATTGGTTATGAGGTTTATGCTCATTCGGAAACACCCATGTTGACCTCTAAGGAAGAACTGAGAAAGGCAGTAGAATTTTAGAAAGAGTTGTACAGAAAGACTTTGGGAGAAAATTGAATCCATAGAGAGAGTGATAAATGTAGCTCAAATGACTTTTGTTCTGGATATTTTGTCAGATCAAAGATTATGATATCTCTATACCATCATTAACTATTTTGACCAATTCAGCTGGTCAATTCCATATGAGGAGGATGGTCAAGTACTGTGTCTGGGAAGGACATATCACTTTTTTTATTACATTGATTAATCAATTATTTTTCAAAATTGTGTTTCTAATCAGCGTGCCTCGTGCAGCGACTGTAGGCCCTGCTGCTACGGTCAAACTGCTCTTATATGCTGTAACCTCAGAATTATTTTCCACAAAATTTCCTAAATTAATTGCCTTACCTTGAAAGCAACTTCCTCACCCATAATGGTCATTATTCTCTTTTATTTTAAAAATATCTGTGACAATTATACCTTGCTTGGTCTATGTAACACAAATTATTTATGCTAAAGAATAAGGTTGTTGTGGACATTTATTTGACAACATCATAAAAAGTCATATTTTATAAAAATTAGAAATCAATTTCTAATGATTGAGTTAGATTGAGACAATCTTCATTTACTATTTTCATTAATATGATTTAAATAGTGAATATTAAAGAAAATATAGAAGTAATGAAAATGTTTTAAATGTCATGACTCCTGAAAAAAATCACTAACATGGTAGTGTATTTCTTTTCTTTTTAAAAAAATATTGTAGAGACTATGATGTATATACAATCACCTCACTACAGTTACATAAAATTTTACAACATCTTTTCCCCTGCTGTTATTATCTCACTTTCAACATAAGATATTATAGCTATACAATATTCTTTTGTGTTAATATGCTATAGTTTATTTTGCTTGTTCCTTTTTTTTCCCTATTTTTTGCTATCCTGATATAATTCTACAATAAACAGGGTAAAATATTTTCTTAATTTCAATTTCTTTTGGTGCAAAGGTTTTCTATGAGTAGAATTCTTTGTATATTAGACATAGTCTATTCTTGGACACAGTAAGAAGTGTATACATTTAGGGAAAATAGTTTTTTGGTATTAGTAATAATGCAATTTGTAATAACATTTATAAATATTAATAATGTGATCCATTATCACACAATTACTAGAAAGAGATACTAATTCCACCAGTTTAGATAGCTTGTCTTCTTTTACAGGATAAACATGCACTTCTACTTAATAAGCATCTTTCTCTGACAGCAGTGAGCTTGTTTCATAAGACAAACATTCATTTCTCATTTTTTCATCAATTATTTGTTTACATACTCTACTTCTTACCTACAACTTTAGACATTTCTTTCCTTACTAAGTCTTTTAAATTACATTTTTCCTTCTCAATCAAATAAAATATATGAGCATTGAACTCTGTAGCAGGAATTATTTATTTCCTTACCTGAAGTTCTCTCCAGTCTTAAAACAGTGTTAAAGATGTTCCTTTTTCCACTGGAACTACCTAATGTAATAATGACTGACACAAAATGAGCATTTAGATTTTTACTGGACACTTTATATACACTGCCTTTTTAGGTCTCAAAACAACAATAAGGAAAAATAGATATTGAGGTTGAAGGAAGATAAGTAACTACTGAATATTTTGCTAGACTTGCAGTTTTATGCTTTTTGAATCAATGCTTTATTAGGTTACTTAAGTAAATTTAAAAATATCTCACTATTGTATGATTTTTCTCCTTAGACTCTTGATATAGTGCATTTCACTGATTAATATTTTGACTGTAAAACCAATCTTAAATTCCTGAAAAAAATGCATGTTTTATTTTCCTTTCTATACATAGATGGATTTAGTTCACTAAAGCTTCACTTAGGATTTCTTGATGCCTACATTAATGAGACATAGGGTATTGTCTTCTCATTTAAGGTTTTGGTAGAAGTTTGTATCAGGGTCATGCTGCCTTCATACATGGTTTTGGGATGCACTGCCTTCTCTCTCTTTTGCTCTAAGAGTATACAGAAGGAGGGCCATTTCCTCCTTAAATGTTTGAAGTGTTCTTCAGTGAAGACTTATGAATTTCTACTTTTCTTCCTGGCAAGATTCTTAAATATGCATTATCTCCCATAAATAGATCTAGAAATATTCCCATTTTCCTTTCTTATGTCAGCTTTGTTAAGTAATACTGTTCAAGAAATACAAACATTTCATCCAAATGTTCAAATGTATTGAATGATTTCTGTTTAATTAAAGAAAGTCATGTCAAAATAATCAAATTAATTCTAAGATTTGATATCTTTTATATTTGGAGGCTAGTAAATGACTTCTATATTTGTTGATCACTACTATTCCTTTTCAAAATTAGCTCCATTAATGGAATATAATACCCACTTTGATATTATAGACTTTTATTTCTATTTTTCAGATAAGAAAATTGATAGCCTAACTATTTTCCATAATATTGGCCTTGTATACAATTTCTTTCCATCAGTGAATTTCTTGGTGTTATTTTAGTTGATCCCTCTTCAAATTATCTGAGAGCTAATTTGCATATGTGAGTTTGATTTTCAGTTCTGTTGTAATTACATGATCATTCTAATTTGTTAGTTTATTTCAAATTCTGAATTTTTATATACTGTGTTTTTATCTTATTCCTATTTTCTCTAAATATTCTTGATAAAAATGAACTTTGCTTCATTATTTTTATTCAGTTTTTATTATCCTTTTTCTCACAACTTTTAAGCCCATGCATGTATTTACTTTTCCAATCTGTTTCTGAACATATTTACTCTCTGTTTATATCTGTCTATCTGTATCTACTATCTCCTTATCTATTTTCTTCCAAATAAGATAAGTTTCATAGTATTCTTTCACCACTATTCTCCATTCCCACTCCAAAATAAGATTGGTTGGGAATCTGTCACTGCTTTAACATTCTTGATATTATAAGAAGAGAGGGTTTTGAATGCACTCACTATAAAGAAATGATAAAACTTTAAGTTGATAGATATGCTGATTACCCTGAGTTGAGCACTGCCCAATATATATGAATCAAAACATCACATTGTGCATCATAAATATGTACAAATATTAGGTGTCTGTGAAGCACCTAATTAAAATATTTTTATTTACTTTCTCATATTCCTCATATTTCTTTGCTTTTCATTGCAGTCATTTCTCAAAAAAAAATTCTATCAAAGAGGATAAAAATCAGACACAGTTTCTGTATATATGTAATTCCAGAATTTTTTTTAAACAATAATTTCAATAGTCATATATTTTAGGTTCAAACTTTATTTTTGACATATACATCTTTGTGGATATAAACTGCTTTCCTCTACAGCTTTTAGAATTCCCTTCTAGTTTTTTATGTTATGAAAGTTAATTTAGTGTGTTCATGGGTCTCTCCCCACCTCTTATCTTTTTAGTTCAGTGTAGCATGAACCCCTTTAATATGAGGGCTCTTCACTTTCTTTAGTTCTCAAAAATCCATGATTACTATTTTTTCAAAAATCCTTTATTTTTTTTAAACTCTGAGATTATTCATGAACATTGCCATTTCTATTTGTCTTACCTTATTTTTGTTCTTTTTATTTCTGCTTCTTTATCCCTCCTTATTGTCTCCTCCACAGATCATGGACTTAATTATTCAGTTTACCAGGTTTTTTGGTAGCTGAGTTCATTAGGCCATATAACCCTTCAATCAATTTCTTAATTTAATGTCTTATTTTTTAAACATAATATTTCTATTTTTTTTCTTTAAAAATGTTAGTTCATTTTTATATTTCTATATGGTCCTTATCTCTATAAAGATATTTATGATACATCTTTAAAACTCAAATTTTATCTGTTATTGCATTTTATTTTATTCTTGCATAGTTTGTCCTTTTAAAAATCATACTGCCCATCAGTTCTCTTGCTTTGTTGCCCTGAGGTTCATGGTTTCCAGGGGATCACAGCCACTTATAATCTTTTGTATCTGGGGAATATGAAAAACCCTGACCTTATCTTTCAACCTTCTGGTGATCTCTTCAGCAGAGAATTAAATACTTCAGAACTGATAACTGGAATATCAAAATGTGAACTGAAGTCCTTCTATTTCCTTACTACCAACACTGATCATTCTTTTCCCTTAGACATTTTGTTTGTTAATATCTTTCAAGTATGTCAGCACTCTCTGGAATGAGAGTATAGCAGGAAGCCATGGGTACCTGTTGGTAACCACTTGGTTGTCTCAAACTTGTCTGTTTATCAGAAGTACCTGGCAGGTTTGTGAAAACACAGATTATTCACTCCCACCCACAGAGGCATTGATTCATTGGAACCCAAGTTGTGGGGCCCAGGAATTTGTGTTTGACACACTCAGTCATTATTGCCAATACTAGTAGTCTGGGACCGCCATGAGAACTTTCACTTTTAATATCTGGCTTGAATCAGGCTAGTCTTGTTGCTTCTTCAGTGCTGTGGATGGAAGCATCGATTTATGCAGTCCAATGTGGGTGGGGGTGTGGTGTGAGGGGAAGAGGAAAGAAAAGAGATGAGAATTCTCACCGCAGCTCTGTGCTGCTTCTTTCTTCAATGTTGTGTTCAGTTATCTACAATCTATCTCCCCAAGATTTTTCAGTTTTGACATCAGTGCCTGGGACCGGTCAGATCACTTACTTCCCTGAAACATCTACATGTATGGTTGATTCCATGGTGGGGAACATGCAACCTCTGTTTGTTTATATTCTCTTTTGAAATTTTAAAGTAAATCTAATGAGACTTGTGAGAAATTATTAAAAAGCTGTTGAATGTTATTTTCATATAACCATATGCCAATTACTTTGATAACATTTGTATGTAAGATGCTCTTTCCTAGTTATCTGTGCCTACAGTAATGTAAATTCAAATCAATCTTATCTAGACCCAAGCAATATATTTCATGATATTTCCTTCAACATCCCTGGAAACTTTTCAGTCATTAATGTCAAATTGCCAAGATGATTGCCCTATGGGGACACAACTGTAATGATCGGATACATCTTGATTTTTTTGGATATAACATCTTGAGTAATTTTTAAATTCTAACATCTGTGCAGTCTAGAACACCTGAGTTTTCTAAGAAATGTACCTATAGTACTCTCTTTGGTGAGCTAAGTTTTGAAGGGACCATATCAAAAAGAGAAAGAGGTATTTCTGCATAGCAGAAAGAATTTTGCTAAACCAGGGACAAGATTTCAAATACTGAAAAACATTAGAGTCTTTTCAAAGACCGGAAAATGAATGATATAGAAAAACAATATATGACAATGAAACAGATGCGAGCTCATTTCTGTTAATGAGCATCCACGGGCTGCTTATTTGGTGGGTTGGCCTAACATTTACATCTATGTCAATTCTATGGATTATAAGGAAAGCATCTCTTGTTGGGATGA
The DNA here is from genome assembly GCF_902686455.1 of Sciurus vulgaris. Classification (NCBI taxonomy): domain Eukaryota; kingdom Metazoa; phylum Chordata; class Mammalia; order Rodentia; family Sciuridae; genus Sciurus; species Sciurus vulgaris. The sequence continues at coordinate 86,325,049 of NC_136463.1, read as the reverse complement.
CAATAGCAGGATATAATGCAACAATGAAATCTAATTGTTAATAGCGATTGCACTGGAATATCAATGAGTGACTTCATTGTTCAAGAGCTAGCATTGGCAAAGTTATTAAATTGGTTGGTTCATGAGGGAATATAGTACATTAGTGGACTATTCAGCAGTGACTGAGTGTATGTATTAGAAAGCATGCCTTCGTAAGTTTCCAACATCATAAATCAAAGCAAGATTTAGTGTACAACACTCCCTAGAAGGGGCAGTCGTATATTTTACAAGGCTTAGCTCCAGTAAGCTCAACCTTCAATCATATTTAGGTCAGTATTTCATCTTTATAATTTGCTCCATACTATTGTCATGTTTATTATATTTTGTTCTTGTACAGGGAACTTTATAAGATGAGCACAATTAGGACTGAGTGATAAAAGACTGTCCCTGCAGATTTCTATAGAGTTCCTTTTGTGCTTGGGAAATAAACTGTAACTTTTTGACTTTTAATTATATATGTCTGAAAGTGATCACAATCAACATCCTTGCATTTATTTCCCAGGTTGCTTCAATAAGTAATTACTGTAGGTTTTTAGCTATAAATCTAAATATTATAAAATACCCTACAGCTAGACTGAAAGTGAAGGTTTTTAATAAATGGATTTTTTAAGTGATAAGATTAGAATTTTACTTAGTATTTATACTATTCTAGCCAAAGTATCTCCTTCTTTTAGCAAGTCTTCTGTGGTCTTTCCAATCTCAATGAATATCATGCCTTTGAATTTTACCATGTTGCTTTATGCTCATTAAGATGCTTATCTCATTTGGCTCATGTTAGAGTTTTTCACATATCCATCTTTCCTCCTATTTTACTTGACTGTTTAAAACAGGAAGCATGCCTGATTATTTGAATATTTCCTTCTCTTTCCCATAATATGCTAACATATTTAAAGGCTCAAATATTTTATATGATATTAAAAATAGGACTTCATAAAACCTTATCAAATGCATTTTGGCTTAAGCAATAATCACTACTTTAGAACTTGTATATTCTGTTTATATTAATATAAGTAGTTTACTATGGTTAGGTATATAAAGTTACTAATTACTGAACTAACATTAAAATCTCAATAAAAATATGTTAGGATTATAAAATAATCTAATAAATATGCACTGTATATGATTAAATTCTCATACATGTTTGTATATAGAAGTACTTACATATAAATTATATCATGATATGACATATAGAGAGAATTCATGGGAATACATTCATGAGAAATGCATATGTACAAAGTCAATATTTTTATATTTAGCAATACTTTTCTGTGCAAAAACACATATACATGCTGTTCCAAGATCATTTCATGTTATAGTATTAACATGTTAAAGATGGTAGGTGTTGGAAGTACAATAGTCATAAGATTGGAGAGTTAGTGTCCAGTCCCAGCACACCAATAGCTACCACTCATTATTAGGAAATGATATAATTGCTCTGATCTTTGATACCTGTCTTGTAAAATTAGTATGTGAAACTCCTTGATTTCTAACATATCTATTTCAAATAAATAGTTATGAGCCTAAATATATTTGTAAAACTTCCATGTTCTTAGCTCTGTGCTAGGAGCTCTGAGTTCTGCTTGTATCTATGAACATATATGTGAGTATGTGTTAGAGGAAGGTAAGAAAAAACACACACGAAATTCACCCACTGTAAAATTTTACTGGGATAGGACTGGGTATATTCGTGTATCTCTGGAGAAATGTCTATTCAGATCCTTTGCCATCAGATCCTTTGCCCATTCTTTACTTGAGTTATTAAATTTTTTTATTACCAAGTTGTAAAACACTAGCAGTGTATAAGAATTCTACAGATTAGTTTAAACTTGTAGTTGTCATTTGTGTGCAACATGCGTAGTTCCATGTTTAATTAGGAAAAAAATTAGCCAGACCTGTGTTGCTAAGTAATGTTCATCACATATATGCATACCCAGCAAGATACTATCAATTACTAGTACTACCATTTGAAGATTTAAAATGTGTAGAATGCCCAACTCCCAGAAAATCCATTTGCTAGTTGATATTTTGATACCTTTAAAGCAAGAAAAGTATATTTCTATGAGTTTCAACTTTGAAAAAAGAAGTTGAAAACAAATAGATATTGTTCCTGTGGCTTCCATTTTTAAAAGATCTTTTCAAAACAAAATGTTTGTAATGAGTGGTAAAGGAGTATTCATTTGGGAAATGACTCCAGTGTCTCTGGATGCCCACAGTATACCTTGCACATAAATACTTTTGTCACTTGGGCTAAGACCAGTGATCTGAGAGAATAACTGCTGGAAAACCAAAGTACTAGAATATTCTTGGCAAAGTTAGTAGTTTTACAATTGTTAATTTTACTTATTTAAGAAAATATAATTTGTCACATTATTTCAGGTGTGCTGAACATGAGATGATTCTGCACGTTTCGTTTACACAGGTGGAATCTCCTTATCTAGGCTCAAGACAGTTAAATGAAAATCCAGTTGTAATCATAATAAGACTGCATAGTGGCGATATGTTATATCCATACAGTTTCTGCTCCAGTGAAATCCCATTTTAAGGAAATATCAAATGCTCTTCAGTCACTGGACATTCATTGTAATGGATGTCATTTGTATACCAATATGAATTGTAACTTCTTTCAGGTGGACATGTGTTCAAGAAGATGACTTTGAAAAACTCTCTACAGGGTTAGGTGACCAATGTGTTTTTCTGGCTGACAGCTCAAATGAGTTTACTGGGTAGTAGTGGTTAATATCCTATGAAAAACAGACAAGAATACATTATAACTAAACTATTATTTAGATTTAAACAGATAAATTTCAAATTCCAGAAATTATGTCACATCTACCAAGTAATGACCTTCTTTGTCTTTGTGTGTTCTTATAACACATTTTTATGAAATGAGATCAGAATATTTATCACACTGTAATTGTATCTGCATGTATATGCGTATGTGTGCACACACGTTTGTGTCAGAGAAACCTGAAAAATAATTAAGGGTATGGAATGTGAGGTTTATCTTCATTTTTCCAAAACCTCGTACAGTGTTTGCTATAAAAGGTACTCAATTCTAATTCATGAATTAATTGCTGCACTTGCCACTGTGAGAGTTCTTGCTACTTATACTATCCCTACTATTGTTAACTATTATTTATTGAGCACTGATTATGTGCTATAAGAGTTTCACTTTGTCACATTTAATTCTTGTGTGTATAAGATGGTGCTCTTATTATCTCAATTTTATATGGAGTTGTACAGAAAATGATCCTGGGAAGAGTTAAATGTCCTTTTATCAAGGTTTTTTTTTTTTTTTTTTTTTTTTCCAATTCTTTCCGCATTCATGCATTTGTTGTAGGTTTATTTAAAAAATGTGGAGTAAGGAGTTAGGCCCCAGCATGTGCTTTAAAATAAAAGTCAGAGTTAATGGGATTTAGAAACATGAAGATTTAGTCTGTCTCTTGTATCTGTGGCTAAGGGAAGGGAAGTAGGGATGGACATATGATTTTTAGTTCAAATATCAAAGAGGTAACATCATGTCATCTTCTTTTATTTGCCTTTCTGCTCAAAACCCACAGTGCATAGCTTGTCCAAAATGAATAAAGTGCTCACTAAATATTATTGATAGGCAGACTACCTGCCACATAGCGTCTTTGATAAGTGAATCATAATGACAATACTTTGGGTTATGATGTCTGCCCTTTGAGAGAAAGAGAATTTAAAGTAACCACAGACTCTCAGCCTGCTGGAGATATGAATCTCTTGGCACCCATTAGCATAATCTACTTACGGAAGAGACATAAACGTGGAGCGCAAGACTTGCAAAATGATTTGCTGGGCACTATTGTTGAGCACTAATTTAAATCACTTGGTTTTCTCAATTATTATTCCAAAGCCTCATCTGAATCCTTCTGACACTAAATGTACTTTATAGGGACAATATATTCCCATAACTTGCAAAATCTTTAATGTAAGATTTATATATCTTCAACGAGATGGATGAGAATAATTACATTGAGTCTTGTTAAGTTCCTTCAAGCAACACTGTTACAAATTTGTATAACAGGAAGAATTAAAATGTCACAAGATATATTTCTGAAGATGATCACCACAGCATTTAAAAACATTTTTAAGCACAGAATATTTTAAACAAAATCCATGGACTATGTTTGCCTAGACTTATACATGAGGACAGGGTGATTTCCCTGAAACCCTTAGTTAAAAAGATTGCAGATTCCTTTTAAGTACAGGCCAGATTTGATTATGTGAAAACAAACATTTCACCAGAGTTCTAGGGACACAATAGTTTAAGGCAGCAAATGTAACAACATCCAGTGGTCATTGTGTAAACTTGGAAAGAGAGGGTATAAATTCCATTATCCCTCAAAGGAAACACAATTCAAAATTCATTATTTAACAACCATTGACATAATCTCTTTTCTTCACAGGAGATAAAATCATATGTCAAAGAAAGATTTCTTTCCAATTGTTTAATTCTCAAAAGATGCATACATCGTCATGCCAAGAAGGAGGTATTTCTTCCATAATATGCCACAATTAAATTAGATTTTAAAAATATAGTTAATTTGAATTTATAGTATGGAAAGCAGTTAGAACCAGAAATTTTTCTGGGTGCATCACTGACCATTTGGAAGTTCACTAAATTATGATCTTAAGAAAATATGACTTGCTATGCCTGATATCAGTCTTACATCACTTAAATTTATGCATATAATTATTCATTGCCCATTTATCAAGCACAATGTGCCATACACAGATCTAGGAACTGTGGACACAGTGCTCAGTGTGTCAACAACAAAAATTCAAAAATCAAATTCAAAAATCCAAGTTCCCATAGAACCTATTTCTATTGAAAGCGATAAGACAAACAATTGTATCATTGTTCAACAGTTGGTCTTATTTGAAATAAGATGAGCAGACAGTGAAGCACTTTCAAAAGAGGAGTGGCACTGTACAACTTAGTTCTGGTTGATATTATTGTGGTTGCTTTGTGGAGTATAGAACAAGGAGAAATAAGGAGGCTACTGCACTAATATCAGTGGAGAGAAGATAGCAGCTTGGAACAAGGGATAAGTAAATCAGGTTGCTCATTCTCCTTGATCTTAGAGCTGAAAAATTTTCATATGGATCAGACTAACTATGCAAAGAGTTGAAGAAATGTATTCTCTTCAATTTTAATTCCATACACACACACACACACACACACACACACACACATATACATAAACATGCTGTATCAAAATTTTAATGTGGATTATTTTGTTTGAATCAGATAAAGATATGAATCTCATATGTGATAAACATCCAGGTAATCTAATATGTGTGTATCACTTTTTACCTCCATCAGTGTACAACTTAACATCTTAACATTTTAAGTTTGGGTCGTGTGAATAAATATGATTTTGCAAGTGGTTTCAGATTGCCTTCTTGTATCTTCAGGAAAGTTCCTAGAGCCCTTAGTAGAGTGTATATTTTAAAACAAATATATGTATATTAGAGAAAATTATATTCTTCTTTTCAAATAAAAATAATTAAGGTTATTGTGCATTTCAAAACTGGTATGGGTGCAACTGGCTTTTGGCATATTGATTATGCTAAAGGTCTATTTAAAAGAATAATGTATCCTGTTGCAGTGGCACACACCTGGTATCCCAACAACTCAGGGAGCTGAGGCAGGGGGATTACAAGTTTGAGGCCAGTCATAACCACTTAGGGAGGACCTGCTTTTAAAAGGTTTGAGTAGGTAATTCAATGGTAAAGCATCATTGATCTCCAGTACCACCAAAAAGAAAAACAAGAAAAAAGAAATTAAAGGATAATGTACATTGTTGTTCAAGCAAAAGCATTAACCCTGACAACTCTTGGGCTTTCATGGTTCCTTCACATGAAAGGAAAGGAAAGTCAAAAGATTTCTGTGACTGCTAAGGTGAAACAATATTTTATTGCATAGTTCTCTTGAGGAAACCAAATTTATGGCAGGTTAAGGGTCCAGGAGCATGTGTGGTTTGATGCTGAGCAGATGAGAAGGCTGTGCAAGATTTACTTTGACCCTTGACCTCTCATTCGAGCTGTATTAGTTAGGAAAATGAATGGGAACTAGAGGCTATAATTTAAATGACTCTTCTAAATTGAAAGGACTTGCTTTAGCTATGATATATTAAGATAATGAAGCCTTTCATATATTAACAAAACACGCTTGCTTCAAATGTCAAAGATTTTGAAAAATGTATCTATTCATTCATTTTTCTTCTAACAGAAAGGAAGAAAGAAAATAAACTTGGTTCAAAACAAATGTCTCTTGGGAAGGAATTCAACTTTAAAGAAGAAATAAGACTCCATATGGTATTCTTTATCTAAACACAGTCAGATTTTTACTTCAGTGTTGGATCACTGTGTTCAATCAGAGAAGCAGAACTACAGAAGACAGATCCAGATACTCCTTTACTTATATGGGGCTCATTAACCCATATATCCATTGCAAGTTGAAAATATCATAAATCAAAAGTACACCTAATACACCTAATGTACTGAACATCATAGGTTAGCACCATAGTCTACAGTACAGAATTGGTGTTTCCCCCTCAACACTGCCTGGATGCCAGGAACCATGGTTCACTGCCACCTCATGGCAAGATTTGGCTGTAGCATATATGACTAGCTTGGGAAAAGATCAAAATTTTAGATTAAAGGTACTATTTTTATTGAATATATATCACTTTTACAACATTACAAAAAATCAATAAATCATGAGTTGAACCAACAAAGAATCACTGTACATTGATGTTGTGTGCATGTGCATGTATGTATAGAAAAAGAGAGAAAGAGAGGTTTGTTGCAAGGGTTTGACACTAACCAATTGTAGAGACCTGTTAGGCAGTCTTTGTGAGGATGTTGTCTTTGTACCTGACACTGGAACTTGAAGTCTGCAGGGATGTTAATAGGACACAAAAATCAACTGAAAAACAACAGTACAAATGAGAGCACATTAAACTGATTATCAGTTCTTATTTGCTCCAACCCTGGTGTGTGAGTGTCCTGCAGAAACCAGAGTCCTTTATGAGAGACCTAAACACACTCCAGGTCCAGGAGTTGGTAAAACCAGAGGAGGAAGGAAAAGAAGGAGGAGCAGTTGCAGACGCACCACAACTGCCCTCCAGCCAGGGGAATCAGCAGGTCACTGGCAATGTGTGTCAGCTACAGTATCTCCTGAAGGAATCTCTCTCCGTGTTCCCTCTAACTAAGGGAATGAAATGCTGGAAAATATAGTTCAACCCAATTAACAGGAATAGAATGTTTGGGAAACTGGGTCCAGGAACAGGAATACTGGGTTCAAATCACACTTTATTGCTGACCAACTAAGATTTGAGGGGTGTCACATAAGCTCCCTGTACTTTTCTACCTCATCTGTAAACTGAGGTTAATAATGATAATTGTGAAGATTAATGTAGATTCTGGATGTTTAGCAGAACAGTGTCTAATTTTGACAAGTAATAGATCTGAACTTTTTACTTATTCCCTATAAAAAGTAAAGGAGGGCACCCCTTATGGGGGGGTCCTCTCTTGCCCTGCAAGAGTTCTGTTTCTATGCTTCCTGATTGACTAAATCCTACTTATTTGACTTTTGCAAAAAAAAAAAAAAGTAATGGACATTGTTTCATAGTTAACTTTTTAAATTATAAGATAATACTTGTTTAAATGTGTAAACTGGAATTGAGTTATTCCTCAGACTCCTAAAACATCTCAATTAAAAAAAAGAATCTGAGTCTTATTAATAACGTTAAAACATTAGATGAGAATTTTTAAAAGCACAAATAATATCCAAAATATTTTAGCAAATGGTATTTAAATACACAACTTAGAAATCTTTGAGAGAATCCAAATTTGCTTCATTTCTGAAATAAATAAGAAGGATCATTTGCTGTGAGAAATATGCCTAAGGGAACAGAGAAAAAATTGATCCAGTTGTTGGATTGAATACACAAGAGTAAGGAAAAAAGTATATAACATATATACATCAGAGATCTAAAATTTATATGGGGCACTAAAACATAATATTATATATTTCCTCCCCTATATAAGCACTCTGACCCTCTGTATCAATATAAACACACTCAGTTACTACAGCTTCTTGCACAGAAAGCAAAGGGATTCAGAGTCCATCCTACCTTAGGCTTCCACCACGCACGGCCATCTCATTAGGTGCTGGGCTGTGTGTGAACCTGCAGGACTGATCGAAGACTTGAAGGAAGCAAGTGAAGGGAAGACTTTACCCAGAGCATCCAGTCCCAAGAGATCTTCTAGGATTAAACTCTGGGGACCCTGAGAGTTCAGTAGCTAACTAAGAAGTTAAGAGTTTGAAACAGAAAACTATCAGGGTGGAACTGGGACAGGAGTTTTTGGAGGTAGAATTTGCAATTAGTCTTTGAAACAAAGATACAGAATAGAAGAAATGTTATATAAAAGTGTTTTTGGCTGAGCCCATGGGGATAAATGACCTCTGTATGGTTGAAGAAGTAACTAGGACTAAACAAAGAAAGAACCCACCCCTCAATCTCTGGGCGTTCACATCTTTGAGGAATATATTTGATTTCTGTAAGTGTGGGCAATAGCTAGCTTATCCTCCTTACAGAATATATGTGAAGAATTATGTGACTCTGAATATAAAACTACTTTGAAAAATCAAAAGTCACTTTCAAAGTAGAACTACTGTCCTGTTAGTTTTCCTTCACTTTCTCTTTTTTCCTTTCTTCCATTCAGTAGCAAAATTTTATGAACATTTAGTACTCACCAGACATTTAATATCCTCTATGAACAGTCATACCAACTGTTACTATGGAGTTTGCATCCTAGCTGGAGGAACATAAAATGAACAATATTGTGTATTAGATTGTGGGATTCAATGCTGTGGAGGATATAACATGAGAACAGAAGAGAACTGAAGTGATACAGAATGTCAGAGTATTGAAATTTTAAACAGGATGTCCATCAAAGTCTTCCCTGAGAAAGTAGCCTCTTCATAAAGACCACAAGAGGTGAAGGAATAAACTCTGCATATTTCTGCAAGAAGACTATACCAGCAGCGGGAAGAACAATTGCTGAGGCCACAAACGTGGAAGAATGCTAATATATTCAAGGATTCCCAGCACAGCAGTGAGGTAGGAGAAGATAGAGGGAGATAACTAAATGAAGTCAGAAAGATAACAGGGGAACAAGTCATATGGAATCTTCAGGGTCAGAATTAAAATTCTGACTTTTCTTCTGAGCATGGAGAAGCAGGACAAACGTTGGCAGCTCACTTTAAATATTAATTTGAGAATATACAGAAGAGGACCCAATGTTAAAATAGGGCACCTGTTTAAATATACTGAAAATAAACCACTGTGGAACGATTGTCAGGTAACAGAACGGCAGCCTTGGAAGCATTGAGAAAAGTAAAGATTTTTCAATATGTTGTTAGGGGAAAGTCAGAAGGTTGGCTGAAATCTTGGGTGAAGGTTCTTAACAAAGAATAAAAGAACTGAGCAAATAAGAGAGCTGACATCAACTGAGAACGAAGACTGGGGCAACAAAACTGGAGGAGGAGGAAGGAGTTCAGGAATTGAGTTTTGGACATTTACATTTATAGAAGCATAATTACATCCAAGTGCAGAGAGCAAGGAGCCTTTGGATATGAGTCTGGAAATTGTGGAAGTAGATTTACTTGAATTAATACATTTGGATATTGTTAGAGTAGAGATTTCTTATATCAAGGAAGCTGGTTAAGACCTCCAAGGAAGTAAGGACAGAAAATAGAGACACGACCTACAATTTAACTGGGGAATATTCATGTGTTTGGAGATCAGAAAGATGAGGAATAAATACAGAATGTCAAGTTAGGATAATACTCAGTACAGTGAGGTAATCTGTAATAAGGCATCTCTGGGGTAGGGAGTGATACTTACAAATGTTGCTGATGAAGATGAACATTTTCCATCATCCATTGACAATTTTGGCACAAAAAGTTTCACCTGAAATATGGAGGAGAATCATAAAGAATTTAGTTTAAAAAGACATGGGAGGGGAGAAATTAGAGACAGCAGGTGTCAATGATGTCTTTAATGAATTTTGCTACAAACAGTCAAAAATAAGACAAGGGGATTTAAATCTGAGCAAGGTTCTTATTTTAATAACATATATTCTAATGGGAATCATTCAGAAGAGGAAGATGGCTGATAATTACTGGAACAGTTCTTGAGCAAGTGAGAATGCATGAAATCTCGTGCCCAACCACAGGAGCTGTCCCCAGATGTGCTTGAGAGCTGTTCTCTGTGGGTGCAGGAGCATGCAGAGTAGGTGGGCACGGATGCATTAAGGATGGATGTGGCGGGAAGATCCTGCTCTCCACTGAATGGCTCTAGGTTCTCAGTTAAATATAAAGCTGAGTTAGGCTGCTACTGGCAGTACCAGCAGAGACTGGGAGAGAGAATGGACCAGAAAAAATACAGTAAAAATTTTGGACTGCAACATGGACCCAGTAAAATTTAGTGGTATAAATTTAAACTGTTTCAAACATTACTGCTTTGTGTTTTTCTTCAGTACTCGACTTTCAACTGTGAAATTCATATGAAAAGTAGTTGGAGAGCAGGGTTTAAGGAGGAGTCTTATCTATCAACATAATTGTCATCAATTGTGGGTTGAAGGACAAGTCAGTGAGAGGATAGATGAGGGAGTGAGGATGACTGGTTATTGAAGTCAGGCAAAAAGGAAAATGAGAAACAGAGCTTGAGGCAAAAGTCTGGAAGATTAGGTGGAAAGATTCCATGGTTCCAGAGCTTCTCAGTGGTCCTAAGAACCAACAGTCTTGGTTATTCATTTGCTAAAATGCCTTGGCTTCTTTTTACCCTTATTGCCACTGCTTTATTTTATGCTGTTATTACCATTCTTCCAGGACATTTTCCTTGCTTTTGCCTCAGTACTAACCAAAGTAACACAGACTAGCAGCATGAGCATCACTTGAGAGCTTAGTAGAAATGCAAATTCTTGGGCTCTGTGGAAGCATATTGAATAAGAGCCTCGATGAGCGGGACTCAGATGATTCTCCCGCATACAACACGTCAAAACCTCTGCCCCTGCTGCAGTCTGTACTTCTCACAGCCACCCTAGGGATTTCCCAAGTAAGCAAACCTCCTTATGTTATTCTTCTCAAATTTTTTCACTGAGTCTCCTGACCTAAAACATAACATCTAAAATTCTTTGTTTATTCTATCTCCATCTTTTGCTCCCATCTTGATTTTCATATTTCCATGCCTTAGCCTCTGCTGTGATTGTCTCTGAAGATTATTCCTTATTATGCTACACAGACAGAAAAAAAATATGACTCTGTTTTCATATTTAAGCTGAGACCTTTTCCGGTTCCCCTGGGTCAGCTCAGATGCTTTTCCCCTGGTGTCCATTGAACTTTATATAAACTTCCATTTTAACAGGCATCTCATTATATCCTTAATTTTTGTGTTCATTCCTCTCCACTAGACACAAAGTTTCTCAATGATAAGGGTATATATTAAAAATGTGTGTTTGTTATTTATTCTTGGAAGATGAATAAATTATTCCAAAGTAAAATGGTTTCTGAATTCAAATGCCATGCCATGTCTAAATCTGATGCACAATAATTTATTCTATACCGTGCACAGCCAGAAATAATGAACAATGTGTTTATAGAATTTGTTTCCTTATACTAGGTCATTTATAACTACATTAAATCATAATGTGTAGTACTTTTTATTCCTCATATGGTAAAACCCCACATTTACTATTTTTTCATCAGGACACTGTTATTTGAATGAATTATTTTTCTTGAACTGTATAGAGTTTCTTTCAACTATGTAGATACTTTCCTCAGAGCACCCTGGCGGCCCCTGACAATGTTTGGCTTTTACTTTGTCAAGGCAATGTGACTAGTTCTTGTAACTCGTTTTCCAGTTCAAACAATGATGGAAGTCATGATGATGACCTCATACATCTCTTGTTCTGACAAATGAGCCAACAGGCCCTTTCATAGTTGTCCTGTAGTTCATTCCATGGGGACATACCAAGCAAACACTTTACTGCTAATCTTTGACACCTGGGTCAACTGACACGTGTAAACAATCACAAGGTATTCTTGAGAAACTAAGATATAAAATGACAAAATGATTAATTTGGTTAATCTGCTTCCAATGATATCTTAAATTCTTTTCATTTCATGTTGGTGGATTAATGGAATCATCTGATCAAAGATTTCAGTTTGGTTTCAACATTTCTGATTAATGGCATATACTTTTCAAACAATAATGCAGATTTCCATTACTCAAATTACTATAGGAAAAATGTTACTTGCTTTGAATAACAGAACTACATAAGGCTCTAAAGTATCAAAGACATATATGAATTCTGGTGTACTTGTTTTGGAAGAGGATTTCTAATTTCACAAAGGAATTCACATAAATTTCTTAAGGAGTATTTTTATAATATAAATATATTATTTATATTTTGATTTTTCTCAGTTATGCCGAGATCATAGCCAGGATATAGAGATAGTGATATAGATTTAGATAAAGACATACATACATACTAAATTGAAGGCATTTTTGGAGAATCAGTTTACAAAATTATATGGTCCTGGGTTTAATAGTTCTAAGGACTCTCTGCTTTGCTTTGTGAAATCCTAGCTGTTTTCTCTTCTCTTCTGGAACACAGATAGATGGCATTTTCCAATATACTTACAGTTATGTGTGACCATGTGACTGAGTTTTGGTCAATGCAGTATAAATGGAAGTGATATGTAAAGTTTTCAGGCAAGCCTCCATCACCTGCCCCCCAATTTTTATTTTTAAACTTTAATAGCCTACTTTCCTGCCATGAGTCTGAGTGAGCAATAATCTAGGATTCCTGGCTCTAAATTGGTTCAATAGAGCAGTAACTTTCCCACTGCCAGTTTCTCCAAGGTCTTACTGAATTTTGATGTGATCAGAAAGTTTGCATTGTTGTAAACCACTTGTATTTCAAAAATCTGTCTCTTATAGAAGATAGGATACTTGCCTTGATGAGCATGATTGGCATCTACTTATTACAGCCAAAGGTCAGTTTTCTCCCATGCTTGACTCTACCTGAAAGTGTTGTTGAATGTCTAGGTCAGGCATGAAAAGATGACTTTTAGTCATTTAGTTCCATTGTTCCTGTTTTTTATCTCTAACTCTGAATTATGAGCGAAAACATAAACTTGGTCCCCTGAATATGACTTCATTCACTCAAAATCATGAACTGCATTTCCGTCCATGTGACATAATTTTATTCTTCTTTATGGCTTAATAAAACTCCTTTTTGTGTATATACCCATTTTCTTAAGTTATTCATCTATTGATGGACATTGAAGCCGATTCCCTAACTTGGCTCTTGTGAATTGTGCTGCAATAAACATGGGTATGCAAATACATCTAACATATACTGACTAATTCTTTGGGAAAAATCAAGGATTGATAGAGTTGGATCAAATGGTAATTCTATTTTCAACTGTTTGAGGAAACTGCATACTGATTCTCATAGTGGCTGTTATAACTTATAATCCCACAAACAAGTTATAAGAGTCCCTTTCCCTCTGCTTATTCACGTGCATTTTATGTTGTTTATGTTCTTGATGATCGCCATTTAGCCAGACAGGGTGTAGTTTTAATTTGCACTTCCCTGACAGCTAAATATGTAGAACCTTTTTTCATATAATTTTTGGCCATTTGCACGTCTTTGAGAAGCGTCTGATTAGTTCATTAATACATTTATTAATTGGGGTATTTGTCGTTTTTGTCTTTAGTTATTGACGGTTTTTGTCTTGTTTTGTTGTATTCTGGGTATTAATCCTCTCTCTCAGAAGTGTAGCTGGCAAATATGTTCCTCCATTCTTTCTGTTGTCCCTTCAGTCTTTTGTTTTCTTTGTTTTTAAGGAGCTTTTTAATTCAAATGCCAACCCATTTATTGATTCTTCTTAGTCTTATTTCCTGAGCTATAGGGTTCTCCTGTTCAGGATGTCTTTGCCTGCATCTGTATGTCGAAGTGTTTCCCCTATTTATTCTTCTAACACTGACATAGTTTCTGGTCTTATACTTAGGTCTTTGGTTCATTTTGAACAGGGTGAGGACAGGGATCAATTCTCATTCTTCTGCATAAGGATATCACCACTTGTTAAGAGGAGGTATATTCTTCATTGTATGTTTTTGGTGTTTTTGTTAAGAATTGGTTAATTGTAGCTGTGTGGGTTTGTCTCTGTTTTCTATTCTGTTCCACTGGTCTGTTTTTATGCCAGTGCCATGCTGTTTCAGTTACTGTGACTCTGAGGTATAATTCAAAATTGGATGCTGTGATACCTCCAGCATTGCTGCTATTGCTCAGGATTGCTTTGGCTATTCTGGTTCTCTTGATTTTCCATATGAATTTTAGGATTCTTCCTAGCTTTGTGAAGAATATCATTCATATTTTTATTGGGATAATAAAATCTGCAGATCACATTTTGTACATGACCACTTTAATAATATTAATTGTCTATCCATGAACATGGGAGGTCATTCCATCTTCTAATATCTTCTATAGTTTTTTTCTTAAGGGTTATATAATCAGGGAGAGAGAGGACAGATGGGTGGAGGTGTTGGGGTGTGAAATTGGTTAAATTATTTTTATGCACACAGGAATATGCATGTACAGTTCATTTCAATTAAATTGTCAGGTACAATAAATACAATGCTTGCTTAATGAAAAAACTTTTTACAAATCTAGAAAATTTTGCAATTAGATTACAAAGAATTTTCATTTCTTATTGTCTTGCTTTTATTTAAAGGAACTAAAAATGAAGTTTGTAGAAAATATATTGTGGTTTCATTATTCTGAAAGGAATTTATTTTATCTCTAATCACTGAACATGTACTCAAAGAAAGATTTGTTCTATACCAAATAACTAGTACACAGTGACTAGTGGAAATATTTTTTACTTAGCATAAAAATGTTAAGGTAAGCCTACCATTCCTATTTTAACAATATTTTTAACTCAGTGGTCAATTGTTTTAGATGAAAGCATTTTGTATTTCATTTTTTAACTAATACATAAGTGCTTTTAATTTAGAAATTTAAAATAAACCATGGTGTTACTTGATTTTAATGGAAGTAAAATTTTAAAAAATTAAAATTTCCTGAAATTTATATAAACGCTTTTTATAATAATATTTTAAAATGCTAATACTTTTTTACAGGTAAAACTCACCAAAATATTATAATTAATTGAAACTGCATTACTTCAGTTTTTTAGCATCTGTTGATTCTTATCTATGAAGGATGAAGTAATTAGCATTTTTCCTTCCCTATTTCTTTTTCTCACCTTCTATTCTAATTTTGTTGTTGTTGTTTATTCAGTACTTACATGCTATTTTGAGCTATAACTTCCCTATTACTATATTTAAATTGATCCAATACCTACTGCTATCTTTTCTACTATGGTGTCTACATTTTTCAGTTATTGCCATTTATTTAGGAGTTATCTAATTTTTTTTTCCAAGAACATGAGTGCAATATTCCCTGAAGGATTTTTTTCACATGTGAAAACGTCTTCTTGCTGTTTAGCTCAAATGATAATGAAATTGGGAATAATACAGAATTAATTAGTTATGCCCTCTTTTTTTAATTATAAGGATTGTTTTACAATATTTTGCAGTATAGAACAAAACTTCACAGAGAAGTTTGAAAACAATATATTTTTTCCTGTGTTACAAGAGCTTTTTTTCTGCAAAAATTCTATCTTTATCTTTGAAAAAATAAAAATTAAGTAGGATATATATGCACACTGGTGTTTGGTGATAAATTTTCCTAGTATTTTATTTATTGTGCCTATTTAGTCTGTGGGTTAAATGGTCTCTCATTTCAGGAAATTTTTTCCTGTATTACCTTCCCCAATACTATTTCCCATTCCATTTGTTGGATTTGCTACTTTGAGAACATCAATTATCTTTATGTTCAATCTTCTTTGTCCACCTTCCATATCTATCATCTTTTGATTGCTTTGATCTCTCTGTCTTTTCCTTTCTATTCATTCTGATTATTCCCCCTGTGCCAGTAGTTTGATATTCAGGGATCCACTTCATTTATTGTGCCTTCCATTTATTTATCATATCTGTACTGAAGTTGTTTTGATATTTAAACTTGCATTGATTGTTTTATCCTGCTACCTGTTGTCTTAGAATTTTTACTTTTTGATTGAATTTCATATTTATATTAAACCTGCTTATATCTTTTGTAATGCCTCTGTCCTTTGTTTTATGTCTTTTGTTTTTTATGTTTCTCTCAACACATATCCCAATCTTGCCCAAATGTGTCTGCATAATTATCATGACATTAAAATATTCTTGTTCATAATTACATTGGACAGCTCTGCCCACACCTTCTATTTGCTTTGATATTATATGAATAAATACTTCAAAAATTCACCATCTTATCTAGTATCTTTGTTTTTCCTTCAAATTATAGTTTGCTGGATTTCAAATTTAATCCATTTTTATAGACCTGAAGTCATGAAATAGTAAAGGCAAATATCTTGAGTAAAACAGACCATACCTTGCTGGAGTACATAGCTCTGTTATTTTCATTGAAATTGTTTGTACTAGAGCCGATTCTGCCAGCTAGGTAGGCATCTCCCAAGTCAGTAAGCCTTACTCTACCTCCCACACCAAAAAAATAATCCCTGTAAGCTTTTCCTATATCTGAGAATCCTACATTGGTATGTGTAATCTTCCAGATCCTACAAGTGATAATTACTTCTATTCTTAATATAATTTCTTATCAAATTGTCAAATATTATCAAAATTATCAATTCTGAACTAACTCCCCTTATTTTATTTAGTAGTACCATGGCTCGTTCCAGAATTTACTTTTCCCTTTTTGACTATTACTTTAGATGTTTATGCTGATTTGCTAGTGGTGAACCCTGTAAATTTTTGCACACATGTGTGCTGCTTTTGTGCTTTTTGCATGTTTGGGAGATACATTTTATAGTACTGTTTCCATGAAACTCTCTCCAAAATTCTCTGATCTCTAAATAATATTTATCACTACTAAAATGAAGTAAAAAGAAAAGAGTGCAAGAAACAAAGAGTCTTAGACATTTTAGTGTAATGCATGATGGAACGAAAAATTTAGAAATTTGCATCATTGTTATGATGTGGGCAATGTTATATAATAGAAATGTCTATGATGATGAAAATGTTTTATATTTTTACTATCCAAGGTGGTAGTCATGAAGCAATATGTGGCTACTGAATACTTAAAATGTGATTAGCATGATTGAAGAACTGATTTATTCCACTTAAAATAATTTAAACAAACTTTAATCATTCTTGTGGCTAGTGGCTACCATATTGGGGAACATAGCTAATGGTTTGCACAATTTAACATGTGTAACAACTTCCTTTGCATCAATGATTGGGAATTTTTTTCTTCTCTAATACTCCTCACACGATGTTGATAATTTCCATGTTCCTGGATTACATAATTCAGTATGGTGCTCCAAGACAAATTAGGACACTTTGTGATGTTCATATGGAGAAAAATAAAGCCCATCATTTCCTAGAGAAGAGCAGTTGACAGAATTTTCTTCAAATGAATAATCTCACCCTGATTTTCTTTGGTCCAGAAGGTTATCATATTTTATAAATTGTTTGAATTTTGGAAACATCTTTCAGGAATAACTCTGTAGAAAGATTCCCTCCAGCTAGAATATATGAGGTGGGAAATTCCTTTCTCTGACTTTATTCAAAACAGTAACCAAGCTTATTGGGAAAAGAGATGCAAAATGAAAAGAATAGCTTTTTTGGATGTTTTATTTAGAAATTTTTACTTTTCATTTTTGCAGGGGTATGCGGGATTGAATTCAGGGACCCTCAACCACTGAGCCACATCCCCAGCCCTATTTTGTACTTTATTTAGAGACAGGGTTCCACTGAGTTGCTTAGCACCTCGATTTTGCTGAGGCTGGCTTTGAACTTGCAATTCTCCTGCCTCATGGAAATTCTTACTTTTAATTATATGATAGGTCTTATTAGTTCTTCTCACCAGTTTTGATGTTTCCTACTACTTGATAATATTTTATTTCCTATGATGTTTATTATTACTTGTTTCTTTTTTAGTAGGCTTTTCCTATTCTTACTATAAATTTGTACTCAGTTATCATAGATTTCTATTACTTATTGAGTGAACACATTTGATATTTAGTGATCATTATTGAACAATCTGTCATATTTGATAATGTGTAAATATTATGGGTAAAAATATCATATTTTGAAAACCTGTTATTGCAAAAATACACTTTAACTCTGTAAATCAGTCAAGTGAAATTTATTCAGTGCTCCTTTTAAATGTTTGCAACATGCATGCATGAAGTACTTTTAAAAATTAAATGGTAAAAAAATGAAAATTAGCTGCATTAGTAAATACCCTAGTAAATCAGTGGAGAAGAATCATTGAATACTTATAAAATACAATTTTAATTATCTAAATTCTGTATTGATGTATTTACTTTTTTAATATAGGTGGGCAAAATAAAAAAAATATTAATTTGCCTATTGGCACAAATGACAATTGGTATTTTCCTAAGAAAATTTCTGTCTTTTGTAATCAGCAATGTATAATCTCAGGGTTTATTTGGAGTGTGGGGCTGTTTATTGTCTATTAATCAACTAAAATAAAGAGAATCTCATTTAGTTTTCTTTTTTTAAATAAGTAACCTTATTCCCTAGCCTTCACCATTTTTCTTTTTTTCACTTTTATCAAAGTAAAATTGACAATATATGCGTAGACTCAAGATATACAACAGGTTGTTTTGATATAACATGTACCATGTGAGATGTCTTTTGTTTTTCTGGATTTCTTTATCATACAGCCCCCATGTGAGGGCAGAGAGTAAGCTTGGTGTGTGTATGTGTGTTTACTGCTTTTTTTTTTTTATCCTTGCTACCTGTGAAAATAGGGAAGCATGTGGGAAAAGACAATGACCAAGACTCTGATCATAATGATCTTTTAGTAATTAATAGAATCACAAATTTCAGCATTCTAGCAATTGTCACAACTTTTCAGTTCTCTGATTCTAGCCATAAATGATGGATAATACATCTTAAATATCATTATAAAAAACCTCAGCGCTCGAGAATAAAGTTATGAGGAATTATGTCACAGATGTCCTGAGAGTCCATAAAAAAATTTAAAGGACAGATGACTAATTGGGGAAAACTTTTATAAACCACATAGCATACAAAAGAAAAAAAGCCATATTTTATAAAAACAATTTTAGAGAAAACAGAAATATATTTCCAGAAAAATAGAAAATGTGACTCAGAAATTCTCTGAAAATAAATGCCAATGGTAAAACACAATCCCAGTTTTAATTAAATAAATTCAAGTCCTAACAATGATGAGGTACTAATTTTAGCCCACTAGACTGACAAAAGTTGAAGATTAATAATATCTGGTCTTTCCAAAAGTATAAGGGGATAGACACTGTCACAAATTTATGGTAGGAAAGCATACTGGTAGAAACATTTCTGAGAGCAGTTTGACTATATTTCTCAGAATATAGCCTGAAATCCATTAACTGATTATTCTGTTTCTATCAAATAGTACTGCATAGAGGTCTATGTAAACAGCCCCTGAAACATTATATATATGAGTAAAATATTGGAAGTTACCACACAGCCCCTGTCTGGTAAAATGGACTATGTTGAGTCAATAGAATGGATTGCTTGTGGTCATTAAAAAACAAGAAAATTAATGTGAAAGTTGACCTTGTACTAAAAAACTATGTTGAAAACCATTAGCTCTAGCTATAATTTTTTATACAAGAGATGTACATACATGAATACCTACATGTATACACATGAGTATATGTGTGCACTTATATACAGGCCCCAAATGTTTTATGAGTCTACAAAGACACTCCAAATTGTCAACCACTGGGAACTGGGACTGAGAGGCTGAAAACTTTTCATTTTTTTAAATTTATAAATTATTTTACAATGAAAATGTGCTATATTTAGAATTTAGTCTCTTGCCAATAACATTTTATACTCCATAGTGTAGAACAATACAGCACAGAGTTACTCTTTCAAGTTTCAAGAAAAATAATCCAAATTAAATAAATGGAGGTTTATCCAAATATGGAAAGATACTTTTTGTTAAAAACTGAAGAGTGTAATCAGGAAAACTGAATATGTACCCAAAAAAATCTCTATTAGAAAACTTCTAGAACTCATAAGCTAATTCAGTAAAGTAGCAGGATATCAAATCAATACCAACAAATCAATTGCATTCCTATACACCAATGTTGAATCAACTGAAAGAGAAATCAGGAAGATTGAACCCTTTACAATAGTCTCAAAAAAATAAATATTTGAATCTAACAAAAGAGATGAAAGACCTCTATAATGAAAACTACAGAACTAAAAAAAGAAACTGAAGAAGACCCCAGAAAATGGAAAGATCTCCTATGTTCTTGGATAGGCAGAATTATCAAAATAGCCATATAATCAAAGGTGTTATGCAGATTTAATGCAATTTCTATTAAAATCCCAATGACGTTCTTCATAGAAATAGAAAATGTAGTCATAAAATTCAACTGGAAAAATAAGAGACCTAGAGTAGACAAAGCAATTCTTATCGAGAAAAGTGAAGACATGAAGAGACCAGTGGAACAAACTAGAAGACACAGAGACACACCCACATAAATACGGTTACCTCATCCTAGACAATGGTACCATAAACATGTATTGTACAAAAGGTAGTCTCTTGAACAAATGGGGGTGGGGAAACTAGAAGTCCATATGTAGTAGAATAAAGTTAAATCCCTTTCATCCTGCATAAAACGCACCTCAAAATGGATCTAGGACCTAGGCATTAGACTAGAGACCTTGAGGGTATTAGAAGAAAAAGTCCAACTATCCATCATGTCAGCTTAGGAATCGACTGCTCAATAAAACTCCTGAAGTGCAAGTAAAATCAAGACTCAATCAATGGGATGGTATCAAACTGAAAAGCTTCTTCATAGCAAAGGAAAAAAATCAAGAATATGAACAGAGATCCTACAGAATGTTAGACCTTTACTTTAGATATAGCATTAATCTTCAGATTCTACAAAGAACTCAAAAAGCTTAACACCAAAAATACAAAACAACACCAACAATAGAACCAACCAATCAATTAATGGGCAAAGGAACTGAACAAGCACTTCACAGAAGAAATATGAATGGTTAACAAATATATGAAAATATGTTTAACATCTCTAGCAATTAAAGAAATGCGAAACTAAAACTACACTGAGATTTCATCTCACTCCAGTCAGAATGGCAATTATTAAGCATACGAGTAATAATAAATGTTGGTGAGGATGTGGGGAGAAAGATACTCTCATTGTTGTTAGTGGGACTGCAAACTGGTGCGACCACTCTGGAAAGCAGTATGGAGATTCCTCAGGAAACTTGGAACCACCATTTGACCCAGTTATCCCTCTCAGTATTTACCCAAATGACTGAAAATCAGCCTACTACAGTGATGTCTATAGCAGCTCAACTCACAATAGCCAAGCTATGGAAACAACCTAGGTGTCCTTCAATAGATGAATGGATTAATAAAATGTGATAAATAAACATAATGGAATATTACTCAGCCATAAAGAAGAATGGAACTATGCCATTTGTCCAGTATTTACTGGATGGAACTGGAGACTAAAGCCAAAGGCCAAATGTTCTATCTGATTGATGGATGCTAACCCACAACAAGGGAGGGTGGAGAGGGGAAGAATAGAAATCTATCGGATTAGACAAAGGGGAAAGAAGGGAAGGGAGTGGGGTTGGGAATAGGAAGGACAGTATAATTAATTGGACATAACTTCCATAGCCTTGAAAACTGAAAAGCTTTGAATACAACCAGGGTAACTTTGCATCATGTACAAGCACAAGAATAGGATCCTAATTAGAATAAGTTATATTCTGTGCAAGTATGATTTGCCAAAATACATTCTACTGTCATGTGTAACTAAAAAGAACAAATAGAAAAAACTAAACATGCATATCATGTCAAAAAAGTCTTTCAACAAAATGCAACAAGATTCTTATTGATGGGGCAATATACTAATTTAAATTAATATCGTTTAACTTTTGTTAAGTATTAATACCGAAATACTTTTTTAATTTCTTTCATAGAGCATTAACATTTCATATTTCACTATTTCAACCATTTATGTTAATTTATCTTAGAAATTCTTCAATTTTTCCTTTTCACCACAAAGATTATAATGATCTAAAAAAATTCACAGAAATAGGGTCAGTAAATTGTGATAAAACTATCCTGTGACCCTCTGTGTCTTACTAATTTCACACATTTTATCACTGCTGTGGTACAGGTGACTATATAGGAAAAGGAAGGAATTGTAGTCAATATAAACCTCCTTTCGAAATTAATAAAGTTTCATCAAAATAACAAAACGCAAAAAAATAAAAAATATTTTTACTTCAAATACAAAAACTTTCAAATTTAACTCCAACATATAAAATTTTTTTTCAACTTTAGCATTATTGTCCTACTAAAAGTTCATCTTTACATATAAATTATATGCACATAATTTTAGATTTAAGATCAAAACCTATTTTCTTTGTTATTGACAAACTTACCCAGAGCTAACAGTGCACTCTACATTTGACCATGAATTTTTTTAAGTGAAGTGGGAAAGTAGATATGAAAAGAATGCTCATGTTCCTCATAGCTCTGGAAATTTCCTTTCAGTGATTTTAAATCAGTGTTACCAGGTGATCCAATTTCTCCCTACAAAGGTTTAATTAGTTACAGTGTTGAAAGTTTGACATAGTTCCTGGATAGTTTATATTTAAGACTTTTTTATAATTAAATGTCATATTATAAAAGCTCTTCTTGCTTCTGCATTAACTTATTAATGGACATTGAATTAAAAATCATAAAACTTAATACTGGTGAATAATTTTTAAATCTTGACTAATAAACAGTTGGCATATGGGCATTCTTGTTGAAATATAGGACATTTTTACTGGTGAATACATTTTGCCATTTAAAATTTTTTATGCTGATATAATATAATTGGTTCCATTAAGCCATTATAATATAAATTGCATTCCCCTAAGGTCATTTTAGTCTTTACACATGGTTAAAGGCTTTCATCAGTCATATAAAATTGAGTGCTGTCAATGAATTTTACTATTGTGTAGCAGTCTGCCCACTAGACTAAATAACTGAAAAAAAGGAAAAGAAATGAAATAATGATTTAAAATTCTTAACACTTACATAGACCTAATTACTAGTCATTGACTTTTTTAAAATTGTGTCTCCCATGTTAACTTATCCAACTCTCAAAATAAACTAAGAGGTTAACCTTAGTGGCATCCCCTTTGTAAAGCTAAAGTAACTGAGGCCCAGAGAATTTAAGTAATTTTCCTAATAATGTCATGCAGGTGGTAAGGAATTAAGTTACAATTTAAGCCTGGAAAGTGTAGCTCCAGAGGCCATGTTCTGACTTAACCGATTGTCTGCACTGCCTCTCCATGCAAACCTGCCTACTGTGTCAGTAAATGACAGACTGCCTATCCAACAGTGTCCTATAAGATTATATCACATAGAAATGTCAGAGCTGTCTTAGTGCATAAGCACACTGTATGAAGTCCGCACAGTGACAAAATCACCTGATGGCACATTTTCCAGAACATATTCCCAGTCATTAAGCATTGCGTGTACTAAGAATCAAGTGACATATAAAGCTGCAGGCACAGATGGACCCAAGATTTTATGACTTTAATTTGCTATCACAAGACTTGCAACTTGGAAGTTCTGGTTCCTCTGCGTATTTAATACATTATTAGGCTACACCAATAAATCTGATTCAGCTCTATATTTGCTGCCACCAAGTGTTAAACTCTAAAGAGATGTAGTTGGTTGCTTCCAATCCCCTGCCAGACAATTAATGTAGAAAAGGATAAGCTTTCTCATCAAACACACTGATGCTTGCTCTTATCTTAAGAGCCTCATTTTTATCACATTTTTTGTTAGAATACATTTAAAATACAAACCCCAGGTTGTGAAGTAGGGTGAGGTTGGCATATATTTGTAACTGCTACCTTTCGGTTCAAAAGGCCAAGTTGAACCAAGAGGAATATTACTTAAGGCAAGTGCATTTTATGAAATGTTTGAACAAAAAGGACAAGAAATGGTCATATCTGCAAGTCAATGGAGTGTGTCAATGCCACAGGCATGTTAAGGATGAAAAAAGGAAAATTACTAGTAAATAACCAGTCAGGCACCATTGTGCTAGTCAAAACCTAGCATGGATCTTCTTTTATTTTTTTTCCTCCCATCTCCCTACTGTGATGTGAGAGCTGATGGAAAGCTCTTAGCACTTTCCTGTTTAAAACTCACTTCAGTGAAAAGAAAAACTCGTGCATCCCCATAAACCTTAGAATACAATTTAGACTCTTTGCAAGGCACAAAGACTGAAGAATCTTGCTTTTCTTTCATTTTTCTCCTTCCCTCCACCATGCTCACTAATTTTCAGTTATACTGCTTCCTCTTGTTTCTCAAGAATGTCCCACACTTTCATGACTCAGAATCTTGCCACTTTCTTTCAGTTCCACCTTGAATTCTCTTCCCAAGTTCTTCAAAAGTCTGGTTCAACATCATTCAGTTCTTGCCTTTATATCACAAAGTTTTTGGGAAAATCATGTTACTGTCAAATAACAATAGTTTGAGCTCTTCTTTCCTCTAATTTAAGAAAATGTGGTATATAGTCACCATGGAATATTACTTAGGCATAAAGAAGAATGGAATTATGGCATTTGCTGGTAAATGGATGGAACTGGAGACTATCATGCTAAGTGAAATAAGCCAATCCCAAAAAAAACAAATGCAGAATAATTTCTCTGATATGTGGATTGCTGATATTCAATAAGGGATGGGGGAGAATAGAAGTTCACTGTATTAGACAAAGCAGAATGAAGGGAAGGTAGAGGGGATGGTAATAAAAAAGATAGTAGAATGAATCAGACATAACTTTCCTAAGTTCATATATGAACACTGAACAGTGAAACTCCACATCATGTAAAACCACAAGAACAGGATCCAAATTAGAATGTTATACTCCATGTGATATGTCAAAACACACTCTACTCTCATGTCTATCAAAAAAGAGCAAAGTTTTAAAAATCCATTATCTTGGAAAAATTTTTAATAAGCAAATGTATGATTTAGGAAGTTAAAATAATTTAATTTCAAAATGTTGCTATTAATAAATGTCATATTTATTTTCTTTTATTTTCCTTATTTCAGAAATCTCCTGAAGTATAAAAATGTGAGGAGAATTGAAACTAAAATGGACTTTATTTTTAAGTGTAGGTTTTCTTCTCAATTTTGTTTGGGCCTTGATTATAGAGTAATTACCACAAAACTTAATTAAGGTTTAACAAGCTTTTTCAGGAAGAAGTTATTATACTTATGTTCTTTCCAGAATTCTGAGCATTATCATTTGTACCCCGTTCCCTGAGTTTCTATTTCATAAAAGCCTTCTGGAAATAATTATTTAGGGAGTGTAAGAATCTCTGCAAATTGTTCCAAGAGAATGATCATGATTTTTATTTTAACTGCCAAGATTAATCAGATCTAAACACCACTTATTTAACAAACACAAGTCCATAACAATAACAATGAAATTACCAAACTCAACATCGAATGACCAAAAGGTAAATAATATAAATAGTGAGAATAATTAAATAGCCAAAGGTAATAAGAGTCTGCAAAAGTGTAAAGATGACTTCTGCAAATTCATTGTCATGGGGTACATTTTCTAATTTTCTTTAGAGAGTTTTTAAAAATTATGTTAAAAACTCATTGAGCCATACGCTTATCAGATTAATTTGATAGTATGTAAATTATGACACAGTAAAATTTCTAGAACAGTTACATACCAGAATTCTTTTCCAAACCTACGTCTATGTCACATTTCAAACTAATTTAGTCTATTTCTATTGTATATACAAACCTTCTCTTGGACCCAAATTTCATCACCAATTTAAATAATAAAATAAATATCCCCTAGTACCTTACACTTGGTATTACCTCTTCCTTTCTTCTTTTAATTATTTCTAACTGTATAATCCATTCATTCTTTTAGAGTTTTATCTTTCCCAATATCCACAAACTGTGAAGGACTGGCATGGTCTTTGGTCCTTATTGCTGAATGAAAATTTGGAGTTATTAAGCATTTTATTAATGTTTATTATTAAAGTTAATTAATAGGAATTGCTGTTTGTGTTGTTCATGTGGAAAGGGTTAGAAATATCCTTCATTTTATTGCAGCACTCTCTCTCACTACTGGCTCTGGCTGTATTCCCTAAGTGAAGAGACTGGATCTTATTTTTTTTTTTTTCTCATGCATCTCCTGTGACTGAATGTTTGTCTTGGTACTTAGAAAATAGTTAATATTAACCATATTTTATGGATTTAGTAGTTCCAAAGAAATTGTTGTATTTATTGCAGCAATCATTGAAACAATCAAATGTCACTGTAGAAAAGCATCACTTTTTCAGGTCTACAAATAATGAGGCACACAGCTATGTGGTACATATCAAATGGCCATTTTGTAAATAATATTATCACTCTCTCTTATACTAAGAAAGTAAATAAGGTGATGATATGCATGAGAAGAAAATGATAAAAAGCCAAACCTGTCCCTCTTTCCAGTACCCTACTCCAAAATTCTCCATAATTATCCCCAAATTTACTATATTTTTCTCACGCAGCCTTCCCTATGTGATTCATCTTGTAAGCACATCATCATACTCAAAATCCCACCTCTTACATAGAAACAAAATCAAAATATTTTTTCTTTTACTCCTTTCCCATGATACAGTCCGTTTTCTCTTCTTTTACAGTTCCTCTTCTCATCTTTTCTTCATTAATAATGCACCAACACTATGATCAACAGCCCATCTATCTGCTTCAATCTGGATCTTTCCCTACACTACTTATTATGAAATTTCTTATGAAAAGATCACATAACCTCAATAGTTAAATTGTATGTTTTATAATTAGCATTCCAGTTCTATCAAAATGCATTGTTCTTCATATTTTGTTTAAACCAAATAAATATGTATAATAATTGAGATTGAACAAAAATCACTGTGGCATTATTAGACTTGCTCATTTCAAACAGCAGGTAAACAAATTTCAGCTTTAATTAACAGTGAACTAGTCAATTCCAATCTGAAGTTCTCATTAATCACCTGCTGTATAAAAGGCATAGGAGAAATAATCAACTAATAAATTGAACTTTTCCCCTTAAGATACTGTATAATGGCAAAAACAATTATAAGAGCACACACTATATTATAAACCAGATTGCGATGCTGGAAGACAAAGAAGTCTGCATCAGAGAGAAGGGTCATTCTAATTGGAAGGTAGGAGGGAAATAGTTCTTTCCTTTTAGGTCCTGCCCTTGTTCTTCCTTTCTTCCTTTCTTCCTTTCTTCCTTCCTTCCTTTCTTTCTTTCTTTCTTTCTTCCTTCCTTCCTTCCTTTCTTTCTTTCTTTCTTTCTTTCTTTCTTTCTTTCTTTCTTTCTTTCTTTCTTTCTTTCTTTCTTTCTTTCTTTCTTTCACATTTATGAAATGTTATTTGAGCAGAAAATGTAGACCCAACTCTCCCTCAAGTTGGCTTAGGAACCAACTTCCTCAATAAGACTCTTATAGCTCAAGAAGTAAAATCAAAATCAGTGAATTGGATGGTAAAAAGTTTCTTCACAACAAAGGAAACAATCAAGAGCTTGAAGAGAGAGAGTACAAAATGGGAGAAAATCTTTGCCACCTGCACCTCAGCTACAGCATTAATCTCCAGGATACACAAACAACTCAAAAAATCTAACACAAAAAATCAAATAACCCAATCAATAAATGGGTGAAAGAACTGAACAAGTACTTCACAAAAGAAGCGATATGAATCAAAGAAATATATTAAAAAATGTTCAATATCTCTAGCAACTAGAGAAATGCAAAGTAAAACTGCACTGAGATTCCATGTCACTCCACTCAGAATGGCGATTATCAAGCATACAAGTAACAATAAATGTTGGTGAGGAAATGGGGAAAAATGAACATTCATACAACGCTGCAAATTGGTGAACCACTCTGGAAAGCAGTATGGAGATTCTTCAGGAAACTTGGACAGAACCACCATTTGACTCAGTTATCCCACTCCTGGGCTTATACTCAAAGGACTTTTAAAACAGCCTACTATAGTGACACAGTTACATCAGTGTTTATAGCAGCTCAATTCACAATCAACCTAGATTCCCTTCAACAGATATATGGATTAAGAAAATGTACACGCATACACACACACACAGGAATATTACTTAGCCATGAAGAAGAATAAAATTATGGCTTTTGCCACTAACTGGATGGAACTGGAAACTATCATTCTAAGTGAAATAAGTCAATCTCCCAAAACCAAAAGATGAATGTTCTCTCTGATTTTGGATACTGACACACAATAAGGTGGTGGGGGAAGAATAGAAGTTCATTGGGTGAGTCAAAGGGGAATGAAAGGAAGGGAGGAAGGATGGGATTAGGAAAAACAGTAGAACAAATTTGACTTAACTTTCCTATTTTGAGATCTGAATACACTACGAGGGCAACTCCACATCATGCACAACCTCAAGAATTGGATCTTAATTAGAATAAGTTATATCCTATGTGTGTATAATATGTCAAAATGCACTCTACTGTCAAGCATATCAAAATGAACAGATAAAAAATGGATTACATATGAACCGTATCTGGGTGGGTGAATTACATGGCCACAGTGAGAAGTGAAGGAGGCTCCAGAAGGATGAACCTGGGAGCAAAGAATCGAATGCTGTATAAGAGTGACACCACGTGTGTATGTGAAGATGGCTGCAGCCAGGTTTTAAAAGCCTTGCAATCTGTGTTAACACAAACACTCCACCAACAAAGAAGCATGAGCAGATGAGTTACTACTCAGGTTCGTGCAAGATTGTTCTAATAGAGGTACAGAGAATCTACCTGAGGAACAGGGCTACAGAGATGAGTTCGGAGGTACTTCATTATTAAGTAATAATCACAATTAAGATTTAAGAAAATATTTCTTGTTGGCACAGTAGTTTAAGACAAAAGATTTCTTAAAATGAATTTTTTATTCCATACGAATCCCCAAAGCCTTATAGTAAAATTCTTTTCCAACGCTCTTGTTTTTCCTAGAAACATTTACCACTATTGGAGTTTGGTTACCTTCCAAAACCCAGGTGCAGAGTTCCTGATCTATTCATTCCTAGTACTAAAACATAGATCGAGCTGCAGAATGGGAGATTCAGTTTCCTCAACTTGTCATTTATTTTCTTTGACTTGCTTCCCCTACTGCTGCTTCTTTCCTCTTTCTCCCGTCCTCCTTTTGTAAATTTGATATGTTTCCCTGATATTTGTTTTCTTATAAATTGTACTTTTCCATTCTTTCTCAAAATTCATTCTTATCAAGGTAAATAGCTGAGCAAAATTCCACTAGTTACAAATGTTCCTTGTGCCAAACCTAATTTGTTGTTTTTACACAATTTTTAAAAATTGAAATCTTACAAAGAGAAGTGGCTTATTTGTTTGGAACACTAACACGTGTAAACATATTATTTGAATGTATCAAACCTACAGTTTTCAACACAGTGACTAGAGAACTGAAAAGAGGGAGGTGCTAAATCTTTTGCAACATTTGATTAAAACACAAGTTGAAATATGTGAAAAAGTACTTGAATCTATCTATGTATCTATTTATCACCTTCCTCACCTTGAATGTGTGTGTAATTCTCCAGTTCCATTTTTCCCATATCTTAGATTCATCAACAGCTCAGATTTGGGGACTTAAATTTGTTACAATTGTTTAATTATTCTACATACAATAGTTTTTATGGCAAACAGTAATGTGATAATTTTCCACTATTAAAAATCCTTTTCCCCATTCACATATTTAAAGTTCTAACCTTTTTTCTTTTCCTTACATGGCATTTTTTTCTGAAAGATTCTTGACTGTTTTCCACTGGGGAATATTTCCGATCCCAGCATTGTTACTTCTTTGACATTAACATCTTGCTTTCTGCTGAAAATAGTTTCTACCTCTTCATTTTCTTTGACCCCCATCCAGCCTTCAGTCATGCCCTGAACTTACTGTCCCTGCTATTGCTTCTGCTGATATTCTATTGCTGATTCTTTTATTCTGGAAGGGACAAACTCTTAGTTACTCACAAAGCATTTTAATAGGTTATAATTAGTATTTAAAATTTTTAAACAGCAAACAAGCAATGGCATTTCTATTGCATTTGGTATATAACAAACTTTATGTACAATGAAGAATACATTTGTTAAAGGATCGACTCATAAAGTTTTCTATAAATAAATAATAGATAATATGACCAGACCATAATTATAGAATCTAAGATTAATTAGAAATTTTTGAAATGTTTCAATTTTTTATCAGTAAGTATATACTTGGTTTTGCTGTTATAAAATATAAGCATCAAAATATCAATATAATAATGCAACAAATGTTTATTTATATCACAAAGGCTGCCATAGGCCTGACCAACAGTCCAGGGCAGCTGTCTTCTCAATTTTGGCTTCGTAGTCCGGCTCCATGATCATCAAAAAGAGGGAAAGCATTCTGAAGAATTAGTGTCAATAATTTAAGACATTGGCGT
The DNA here is from genome assembly GCF_902686455.1 of Sciurus vulgaris. Taxonomy (NCBI): domain Eukaryota; kingdom Metazoa; phylum Chordata; class Mammalia; order Rodentia; family Sciuridae; genus Sciurus; species Sciurus vulgaris. The sequence goes on along the minus strand of NC_136463.1, from coordinate 86,294,211 downwards.
AGAAGTGATAAAAGTTATTTCCTCTGAAAAACCATTAGCCAGAATTATTCACAGGTGTTCTTTTAAGTATAAAGCAAAAAAGAAGAAAGGTTAATTCTTTTAAATAGCTAGGGAACTTAAGTATCACACATGGTAGATAACTAGAAATTTCTACCACAACATTCTACAATGGACATCCACCTTAGCACAAATAGCTCTGCTTGACTCTGTGCTATGAACATTAGAAGGTTAAGTTGAGTAATTAGAAAATGTTAAATGGAGAGAGAGATTTTTATGGATGAGGCATTCTAGGTTTAGTGAATAAAGTAGCTGGGGCTAGAATAAATAATGCAAATACAAGGTAAAAGAGGATATATCAACTACAGGACAGTATATGCTTTCAGAGGTTTTTGATGATAACTTTTTTAAATTATATAAAATGCTAGCATATGGGAGAAATTGTATGTATGCTCTGTATGATGGTATTAAAACACTAAAAGATAGCATGCAAATATACTGTGCCATACAAGGCCAAAGATGGGAAAGGACATAGGTAAAGAAGAAACAAGTGCACTGTGGACCTTACAAGACACAGAGCAACCAGTACCTATGTGAAATGAAACCAGACCTAATATAACAGGCATGAACCCAGCATTACTGGTCAGAAAACCAGCTCATACCCTTCAGGGCCACTATAGAGGCTGGTGTGAATTTGGAATCCTGGTTGAGGAAGTAAAGAAGTATCAAAGAAGAGAAACCTTCTGAGCTCCTAACAGGACCAATGTCAGTGCCCAGGGTGAAAAGGCATTCTCTGTACATTTGCTTAATGCTTCAGCTCTTCTTTCGTTTTTATATTTCACTAAAATTTTAGTCACCCGTGAAGCTTGTGAGATGGCAACTGCTGACTCATTATTCAGGGTTCCCCCATGTTTCCTTGCTGAACCTGAGATATGTGAACGACAACATCGAATAGAAAATTTCCACAGATTCCTGCTCCCATGGTGTAGGGAGCCAAACCAAGTACTGCCTTATACCAGTGTGGCATTTATTATCTGTCCTGTGTTTCTTACCTATATAAATCTTTCGGGGGGTTGTTAGTTATAATGAGTCTCTGTTGCTTGCTACCAAATAATTACAATTAAGACTACTTTCCTCTCCTCTACCCACAAACAACTGAGATTTTTACATTCAGGGTAACTGAGAAACCTCTACAAATAAAGAGCAAGTTTATGATCCTGGCCTAGGTAGCATACATAGGAGACATTTAAAAGAGCAATGAATAGGGTTTCATGACTCAATGATTTTCATGAAGAAAAAAGAAAAAAGCCAAAAAAAAAAAAAAAAACACAATTAAAGAGCTTTTAAATTAACATCATTGGAAGAATGTAATGTGACCAATAATTATACAGTGTTTGTAAACTCTCTGTGGCTGTGTATTGGTATCCCCGCAAGGGTAATTCTATTTATTCTGTCAATTTGTCTCAATATTTCAATTACTCCACAAAGAAGAGGAGATATCTTCATCCTTTCCCTCTTTTATATCACCTTTCCACAGAGTCACTGAATGTAACTTTCCACAGTTACATTCAAATATGTGAATTTCTCTGAATACGTCATACCCTTCAGCACGTATATATTTGTGCCAAGTTATCTCTCCCTCATTGGAGTGACCTTTTCCTCCCTTTTCCTTCATCTCTTAGATGAGTTGTCACTTTGTAGAAAACTCACAATCAACAAGAACAGCTATAGAAAATATCACTCACTACTTCCTTCCTACAGTTCTGGGAACCCATTCCTAAGATTCCTTTTGTCAAATTGCAACCTATCACTGAGTTGCGTCTATTCTCTTTACCCAGAGTTCCTAGAAGTAGGACTGTGACTTTTTCTTTACTGCAAGACTGCATGTCTGGTACTTAGTACAGTCAGAGTGAGTAATCCTTGTTTTTTTTTTTTTTTTTTTTTTTTTTTAACATGGATGAATAAATAAATCAGTGATCTACCCTTAAGGTCATTCCACATCAAAATTTGACATATACACACAGACTTTCAAACCTTTAAAGAAGTAATCTTAGTTAAAAAAAAATCAATAAACTGAAAGCATATATACACAAGGTAGCTGCTAAATGAATTGTTTTTGTATATTTGCATGATGCAATTAGTGCTTAATATAAGGATTCTACCCTTTTAATAAAATGCCAAATTTTACCCTATATACATAATTGGCATAGCATGCATATAGTTGTTAATAATTCCTATTCTTGACTTTAGAACCTGTTCATATATTGTATAGCCATGTGCATGAGTTTGTATGTATGTGCACATGTGTATGTATACCTGAATGTTTACACATATAAGTGGATTTTGAGATATAATTGCAAGTAGACTTTGCAACTATTTCAGTGACTGCTGAATCATCATACCCACCATTCCTTCCTTGATTATCCTTATCCCCAATTACCACTTCGTCCAATATTGCTCCATTTTCCTAGTTTATATGTTTAGACCCTCATCTCCTGTGCTCCATGAAATTTACCCTTCATTTGACTGATGTACATTGTAATGTAGTGACTTGATTTTCATGAAACCAAACTAGAAAACCTATTTCTGTAAATATTCTAGGTTTAGTTGCTTTTATTAATTCAGAAGGTTAAGTTTTCATTTCAGCTCTGCACAATTTAGTGGTTCATATATGTGTATAAAATATAAAAGAGCTTTTTAAAAGCACTTGAAAAATACATTAAAACTCTAGATAGAAGATGGGGGATGGTAAATGAAATTACTATCTAGAGAAGCACAGTAAATCTCAAAGTACCTGAGAAATTTATTTACGAATAAATCATTTATGTATGAATTACTTATCAACCATGTATATAAATACATATACATACATAAACAAGCATATATTAATTTAAATATATATGAATTTATATATACACGTATATAAATTTAATTTTATTTGTATATACATATTTATATTTTGTATATATATATACATATTTATATATGTATATATACAAATTTAAAATGACCATAATAGGACTATCAAACATATTGTGAGACAGTAGAATTTATATTGGGCAGGGTCGTGCCATTTTTTTCCCTTATATACAACCTATTCTCTCAGGGTTTCTCATTTGTCCTCCTCCTACAACTCAACTTAAACCAACTTATATGAGAATTATACACCAATTCATATAGCCTTTGTGGGAGTAGCTTCCAATTTCCCGTCTCTCAGAGCCTTAGCTGCCATTTCCCAGCACCTGTGCTATCCCTTTTCTCCACTTCTGTACTTGATGTAGTGTCTCATGCTGTCCCTGGAGTTTCCTTTAACCCATTATACCCTTTTCACATATTCACAATAACTGAAACACCCTTATCTCCTCTGAAATCCTGGCAAACACCATTAATCTTTAAATTTCAGTTCCTCTAAGATCACTTGCTCCAGATTCTTTTAACTGAATAGCTGTTGGAATTGAGCTATTGTCTGCCTGATAAATCTTATTGTTGTACTTGCTACTCTGCATTTATCTCTCTACTTAATTTTTTGTATTATATTTTTAAAGAAATAGGACTGCAGTTCATTAATACCCCATGTCTTTCTGCAATGTTCCTTAATGATTTCTGCCCACTTTGAGACTGAACTTAACCATGTGATTCACTTTAGCCAATGGGATGTTAACAAATGTGATCAGAGACTCGCACTGAGACTCATTTGCTCCTGTCGTTTGCCATTGCTGTGGAAACTTGCACAGAAGACACTTGGAGCACAGCCAGGTTGTCCCAGTCATCTCAGTCACAGACATCCTGCATCAAATGCTAACACACAATGTTTATTATGTAACATTACTGTGACAATACATAACCTACACAGTTGACTAGCCTCTGCTCTGTTATCTATCTACTTATGAGTGAGGTATCTCATAAATGTCTTAATTTTTTCTTCCATTTCTCAAATACTAAGACCTGACATGTTTTGGTTTAATTGAACTTTTGAATGTCATTTGTCCTTTTCCCAGAAGTGAATTGCATATTTTTTCTGTTCGATAACTGGAAAAACTTGATCATCCACTTAAAAGAAGTACACACACACACACACACACACACACACACAAAATGATTGAATTATATAATCCCCCTGAAGTGATCAAATATGCAAATGATTAATTCATCTACCTCCATAGCTAGACTTAAGCTTGCCAAAGAGAATTTTAAAAGTGTGTATGTGTGTGTGTTTGTAAGTGTGCATGCTTGTCTAGTGCTTTTTTAGTTATATTCTGAATTTCTTTAAAATTGTAAAAATATGCCAGATTCAGGGGTGTTTCATCAGTGTTTCTTATTCACCCTTCTTCTAGCTAACATATTGGGCTCTGAACAAAGCCTACCATGCAATTTCAATGTGAACTGCATGTGTACATTAGCTAATCTCTCCTATTTCATATACTTGATAAAGTACAACTTCTAATATACATTTTTACAATAAAAATTACTTATAAATTTGCAAGACTGGCAGGTAACCAAATAAACCTAGCTCTCACTTTTGTGTAAATAATGGAAATCACACAGTCAAGATAGAGATGTGAAAAGATTGGGATTTCTAGGATTCAGCATATTCAGAAAGATTGCTCTGACCCCCTCACAAAGGACTTTTCTTTCAAGCTTTGAAGGAATCAATCTCTGTAAGGGTGTTTCTCTAAGCTGCTAGTCCAAAAGTAATAAACATCAAGCTTATGGACAAGTGTGGAAACTGAATGGCTTTGCTTTTCTTCTGAGGGATTTAATTTATTTTTAATATCACAGGTGGCTTGAGGCAAGGTGTAATCATCTGTCACTCTTCAGTTAAATCATATCCCCTCACTTCTAAAATATTCTTTGATCTCCCCACCTGTAAATCACATTCTACTTTCTTTGTCATAGACTGTAGTGCATAGATATAGTAATGACATTACAAATTGCCCAAGAGGCTAGGGAGATGATTGAGAGAAAAACATGCAAATACTAACCTAGAAGTTAACATTTTTTTTCTTCTTTTCTGACTTCAGTTACTGGAAAATAGAAATTACATGAAATCGAGGCAGAAGACAGTTTTAAATTTCTTAAATTTTAAGGACATTAGACTTCTTTTTAACTCTCTTTATAGTTTGGACAAAATTGGTTTCTTAAATCTATAATTCTGTCATTTTAAATATACAGGTTTAAATGTTCAAGTTATCTATTGGGCGGAGTTAGAGACTAAACTAATATATATTACCTTAATAACAGTTTGATTTGTGGTAGCATGTCTTCATTTATAAATTTCCTAAGGGGCATTGGGTATCGTATGCCTTATGAGTTTTTGTTACAAAAAGTGAGGTATAACATTAATTTTGGTTATTCTAATATAAAAAGTTAATTTGTTACCCTTGTCAGTCCAATCACTAAATAACTTATAATAAAATTTAATATTGCAGAAAAATAACTCTTTTGAATGAAGATCATAGATGGAATGAATATCTGAAAAACTTTTTGAAAAATTGTAGCACTTTTATTATAAAAATGACCAATTTCATACATACTTTACAAAGAATCAAGATCTAGTGAAATGGGAAATCCAAGAAGTCATTGTAGAAACAGCTTTGGTTGCGTCAGTGGTAAGATCTGTGGATAGCAATGAGGAAGATAGAAGGAAGTGCTCCTGTTTTCAGGAGGGAGCAGACCTGGGAGGTACATGAAAGTCATGCATAGCCTCTGCCTTCTCCCTCATAGGAAAAATAATTTCTGAAAATGCTCTTTTAATGGGTTTCTTTTTGAATAAAGAACTACTACAGCACTAACTCAAACCAACAAAACTGTATACAGAGAGTGACTTGAAGTAACTTTACTAATTTCTAATATTAGGCACAATCTTGTTGAAACTATGCCTATAGTTGCAACCAGTCAACAGAATTGGTCAATTTGGTTAAGTCCTGGTTTGGAAAGAATTCATGTACATATGTATATCAACTCTTTGCTTCTATTTGATACTTCTAATTGATACTTCTAATTGATACTTCTACTTTGCTTCTAATTGAGAACTTCTATCAAGAATGTCTGTTTGATACTTGCATGGTTGTTAATATCTACCTCAAAAATCAGAATTATGACAGTTGAGAACACTATGCCTTTTGCATTTTCATGGAATATACTCGAGAGTCTTGGAGCCAAAAGGTGCCCCAGTCTGAGCTGCTGTTCATTACAGACTCATAATTTGAAAGTGACTACAATCAAAAGCTAGTTCACTGTGGTTCAAAGACATGGTGTTCTTATAAGGCAGTAGTATATTCATGACCCAAACTGCAATTTTTTGTCTTTCGTAGATGCTTTGCATTTGAAGTAGTAATATGAAGTCTCCTCATGTGGATTTTATTTTTTGAGCTTCATAAGAGCTTTATAAGGCAGTAGTTATAGCATACTAAATTATAACTATCTTGCAAATGAAAACTAAGGCTGGATATTCCATTGCCTTGCCCCAGGTAAGAAATTGTCCTCCAGTTTATCTCCAAGGCACTACTGAACACAAATCACCTCCTTCATTGTCAACATCCTAAATTGTATAAAATATTAAGAACATGACAGGCCAACATTTGTAATGTTGTATTGCAATAGAATCCTCAACTAATTATCAGAAAGAGACATGGCTTCCACTCTTCTTGGAAAGAGTACAGCATTTTACAAGAAGGGCAATGGCTCATTACCAGGGCACATACTAGAATATAATGGTTCATTGTGCGCACATTGGAGAGGTTAATACTATTTACAGGTAATTTTCTAATAGATGCTTTTCTTTCCTACAAGTGATATCCTAATATTTATGTTGATAAGTCAACAATGAATCAATATATTAAAAATCCTAGGACTTTCAAAATAATTCTATTTTTATTATTGATGGCTTTATTTCTCTGAATACTACCAATTCCATTCCCTTTTTCTTCATAGTATCTTTTGACACTTACATCAAAAACATAGAAGGAAATTCTAATAGAATTACTTGCTGTATTAGGCAGCATGCTTTTTTAGTGAGAAATACATTTTTTTTTTTTTAAAAGAGCTACATTGATCAAAAGGTAGCCTGTATCATACAGGTGCTCTCATAGTAGCCAGTGGTACACTCAAAGCTCTGGGAAGACCTGAGATAGGAAACTCCTCCCTCAGAAGAACCTAAGTCATTTATCTGTCCTTACATCCCTTACATGAATTCAACTGATCACTTAGTGTCTTGATCAGAAATAAATAGCATACGCCAACTGAGAAATCTGAGCACAACTTAATGAAAAGAAAATTTATGAAGATATATGCAGCATTTTGTAGTACCAACAAGAAATACACAGTATCAGAGGGCCGGGAAGAGCAGAGAGTCATGTTCATATCCAGGCCTAGAGGAGCAGGGCAGAACAGGAGACTCACAGAGGAAAGCTGTGAAGGGAACATCCCAGGAAGATTCATATTCCCTACATCTCAGAACCAGCAACAGGTGTCCTTCTCAAGCAGCAATTTCTTAGATATTTCTTCCATTGTCATATCTCTCTCTTGTCACAATGGAGAAATATTATTCTCTTCTCAGGGTTTATGTGATTAATTTGAACATACTTGTATAACCCAGGATAATCTCTCCATTGCAAATTCTTTAATTACAGCTACAAAATCCCTTTTACAGTGTATTATAACGTATTTAGAGATTCCAGAGAATAGAACATGCAACTCTCTTGTTTTTACTTTGTCATACATGATAGCAGAATGCATTTTGACTCATTATACACAAAGTGGAGCACCCATTTTCTTTTCTCTGGTTGTACACAATGCAGTCACAAGATTTATGCAATCATACACATATATATGTTAATGATATCTGTCTCATTTCACCAATTTTCCAGCCTTCCCTCTTCTCCCTCCCTTCTTCCCTGTTCAGAGTTCCTCCATTCTTCCCTTGCACCAACCCCGCTATGGATCAGCATCCACTTATCAGAGAAAACATTTGGCCTTTGTTTGTTGGGGGATTGGCTTATGTGGATTAGCATAATATTCTCCAACTCCATCCATTTATCTGTAAATGCCATCATTTTATTCTTTAAGTTTGAGTAATATTCCATTATGTAATATATACCACAGTTTCTTTATCTATTCGTCTATTGAAGAGCATTGAGTTGGTTCCATAGTTTAGCTATTGTGAGTTGAGCTGCTATAAACATTGATGTGGCTACGTCACTATAGTATGATGATTTTAAGTCCTTTGGGTATAGGCCAAGGAATGAGATAGCTATATCATGGTGGTTCCACTCCAAGTTTTCTAAGGAATCTCCATACTACTTTCCAGAGTGGTTGAAACAATTTGCAGTCCAACCAGCAGTGAATGAGTATAACTTTTTCCCCAAAACCCACCAACATTTATTGTTTCTTGTATTCTTGATAATTGCCATTCTGACTGGAGTAAGATGAAATCTTAGAGTAGTTTTTTAGTGATTCTGATTTTTTTTTTTGAGTACTTTTCATTTCTCTGGTTATACACAACATAGAGTTGCACCATTCATGTAATCATATATATACCTCATCATTACCAATGTTTCTCTTATTCCACCATCTTTCCTTCCCCCTGCCCCATCCCCTCTCCTCATTTCCCTCTAAACAATCCAAAATTCCTCCATTCTTCCCTTACCACCCCCCACCCCATTATATATCAGCATCCACTTATTAGAGAAAACATTCAGCCTTTGGTTTTTTTGAGATTGGCTTATTGCACTTAGCATGATATTCTCCAACTCCATCCACTTAACTGCAAATGTCATAATTTTATTCTTCTTTAAGGCTGAGCAATATTGCATTGTGTATATATACCACAGTTTCTTTATCCATTCATCTATTGAAGGGCATCTAGGTTGGTTCCACAATCTAGCTATTGTGAATTGAGCTGCTATAAACATTGATGTGGCTGTGTTACTGTAGTGTGCTAAGTTTTAGTCCTTTGGGTATAGGCCAAGAAATGGGATAGTTGTGTCAAATGGTGGTTCTATTCCAAGTTTTCTGAGGAATCTCCATACTGCTTTCCAGAGTGGTTGCACCAATTTGCAATTCAACCAGTAATGTGTTAAGTGTGCCTTTTCCCCCACATCCTCACCAATATTTGTTGTTGCTTGTATTCTTGATAATTGCCATTCTAAATGGAGTAAGATGAAATCTTAGAGTAGTTTTGATTTGCATTTCTCTAATTGCTAGAGACATTGAACTTTTTTCATATATTTGTTGATTGATTGTATATCTTTTGTGAAGTATCTGCTCAGTTCCTTAGCCCGTTTATTGATTGGGTTACTTTTTCCTTTGATGTTAAGTTTTTTAGTTCTTTTTATATCCTGGAGATTAGTGCTCTATCGCATGTGCATGTGGTAAATATTTTTTCCCATTCTGTAGGCTCTCTCTTCATGTTATTGATTGTTCCCTTTGCTGAGAAGAAACTTTTTAGTTAGAATTAATCCCATTTATTGATTCTTGATTTTACTTCTTGTGTTTTAGAATTTTTGTTAAGGAAGTCAGGTCCCAAACTGACATAATGAAGACTTGGGCCTGATTTTTCTTCTCTTCAGTTGCAGGGTCTCTGATCTAATTCCTAGGTCCTTGACCCACTTTGCATTGAGCTTTGTTCAGGGTGAGAAATAGGGATTTAAGTTCATTTTGCTGCATATGGACTTCCAGTTTTCCCCAGCACCATTTGTTGAAAAGGTTATATTTTCTCCAATGTATGTTTTTGGCACCTTTGTCTAGTATGAAATAATTGTATTGACGTGGTTTGTCTCTGTGTCCTCTATTCTGTACCATTGGTCTACCTGTCTATTTTGGTGTCAGTACCATGTCGTTTTTTGTTACTATCGTTCTTTCCTTGTCTTCATCAGCATGGCTAAATGTTTATCAATTTTATTTATTTTTTCAAAGGATCAATTTTCATTTTGTCAGTTTTTTCAACTTTTTCTTTTGTTTCAATTTCATTGATTTCAATTATTTCATGTCTTCTACTACTCTTGGTGTTAACTTGTTCTTCCTTTCCCAGGACTCTGAGATGTAATGTTAGGTCATTTGTTTGTTGACTTTTTATTCTTTTAATGAATGAGCTGAAAGCAATGAATTTTCCTCTTAGCACTGTTTTCATAGTGTCCCAGTTATTTTGATATGTTGTATGGGTGTTCTCATTTACCTCTAAGAATTTTTTTTTTAATCTCCTCCCTGATGGCTTCTGCTATCCATTGTTCATTCAATAGCATATTATTTAGTCTCCATGTGTTAGAGTATCTTCTGTTTTTTCTTTTATCATTGATTTCTAATTTTATTCCATTATGATCATATGGAATGCAGGGTAGTACCGCTATTTTTTTTTGTATTTACTAAGACTTGCTTTGTGGTAAAATATATGGTCTATTTTAGAAAAGGATCCATGTTCTGCTGAGAAGAAAGTGTATTTACTCATTGATGGATGAAATATATTATATATATTTGTTAAGTCTAAATTATTGATTGTGTTTTTGAGTTCTATTATTTCTTTGTTTATTTTTTGTTTGGAAGATCTATCCAGTGGTGAGAAAAATGTGTCAAAGTCACTCAATATTACTATGTTGTTGTCTATTTGGTTCTTGTAATTGACAAGAGTTTGCTTGATGTACATAGATGCTCCATTGTTTGGTGCATAATATTTACATTTGTTATATCTCCTTGATGTACGATTCCCTTAAGCAGTATAAAATGTCCTTCTTTATCCCTTCTGACTAATTTGGCCTGAAGTCCACTTTATCTGATATAAGGATGGATACCCCTGGTTGTTTCCAAAGTCCATGTGAGAGGTATGTTTTTTTTCTCATTCATTCTTCTTCAGTCAAGGAAGTCTTTTCCTATGAGATGTGTCTCTTGAAGGTATCATATTATTGGGTCTTTTTAAAAAATCCAATCTGCCATGCTATATCCTTTGACTGGTGAGTTTAGGCCACTAACTTACAAGGTTATTATTAAGACATGATTTGTATTCCCATTTTGGTTTACTTTTGGTTTTTAACTTGACTTGGTTTCTCCTTTGGTCAGCTTTTCCTTTATGTAGTTCCTTCCTTTGCTGATTTTCATAGTTGTTCTTCATTTCTTCCTCATGGAATATTTTACTGAGTATGTACTGTAGTGCAGGCTTTCTATTTGTAAATTCTTTTAACTTTTGTTTATCATGGAAGGTTTTCTTTTTGTCATCAAATCTGAAGATTTAATTTTCTGGATATAAAATTCTTGGTTGGCATCCATTATCTTTCAGAGCTTAGTACATGTTGTTCTAGGACCTCCTACATCTGAGGGTCTGGGTTGAGAAATCTGCCAAGATCTGAATTGGTTTCCCCCACATGTAATTTGATGCTTTTCTCTTGCAGCCTTTAATATTCTAGCCTTATTCTGTATGCTAGGCATTTTCATTAGACTATGCTTTGGTGTGATCTGTTGTAATTTTCTACATTTGGTGTTTTGTAAGCCTCTTGAATTTGATTTTCCATTTCATTCCTCGGGTTGGGGAAATTTTCTGATATTATTTCATTGAATAGATTGTTCATTCCTTTGGTTTGTATCTCTGTGCCTTCCTCTATCCCAATAATTCTTAAATTTTTTCTTTTCATATTATCACATAATTCCTGGAAGTTCTGTTCATGGTTTCTTACCATCTTCACTGTGTGGTTAACTTTATTTTCAACACCACATATTTTGTCTTCATTGCCTGAGGTTCTGTCTTCCAAGTGATCTAGCCCATTGGTGATGCTTTTTATTAAGTTTTAATTTTGTTTATTGTTTCCTTCATTTCAAGTATTTCTTTTTGGTGATTTTTTTCAGAATCTCTATCTCTTTATTGAACTAATTGTTTGCTTCCTGCATTTGCTCTTTTACGTCTTTATTGAAGTGATACTTTGTTGCCTGCATTTTCTCTCTTATATCATCCTTTACTTTGCAGATCATTTTAATTATGTACATTCTGAACTCCTTTTCTGACATTTCTTCTACTGTGCTGTTAATGGGTTTTATTAATGTAGCATCTTGGTCTGTTTCAGGCACTTTCTTCCCTTGTTTTTTCATGTCGTTTGTGTGTCTTCCCCTCTAACAGTGCAGATCCAAGGGTATTATAGCTTCCATACTATAGACTTATAGTGTCCCTGCAGGTTTTCAATACCTCACCATTAAGGGGGAGATCAATATTAACAGAACCAAATACAAGCAATATGCAACCTTAAGTCAAATAACTGCTGTTAAGAAGTTTTTTGCAATAAACAGAAATTGTGTGTTCAATTTTTACTTATAATATAAACAGGTTTGCAAATGGGTCTACAATTTCTAATGATGAACAAAGAAAGAGGTGGTAGGGGGTGTAGGATGAAATGTTAATGAGGTGAGAGGTGAGAATATAAAGGTATTAAATCATAGGAAGCATGAAAGAAAATTCTAAAGAAGTTGGCTGTTAGCAGGAGAATAGAGAGAAAGAGATTGGTGAAACAGATTAGTGGGAGGAAATTATAGAGTAGTAAAATAAAATAGAATATAATAAAATAAATTAAATTAAATAAATAAAAATAATACTAAAAAACTATAGTATGTTAATGAGATTTCACAGTCCTCAGTAACCTGGTGCATGAAACATACTTGGTTTCAAAAATGTTGGGGATGAGAGACCAGGGAAAGAAAGAAAGCGGGGGGGGGGGGATCTCAAAGGAGTATTGAACATTGTTTCTGTTGGAGTTTGATACCTTTTCTGCTTCCCTTCTCATCTGATAGGCAGGGTTGTCTGGAGTTTGCTTGTAACTCCACCCTCAGGAGGGTGAACATTACTAGGATGGGAAGTTTATTCTTAGAAACAGAACTCCTGAGGTGGGATACAGCAATTTCCAGTCACCATTGGAAGACTGCACCTCAGGAATCTCTTTTGGGATCTTCTTGTGTGATGTAGGAGCCTGGTCTCAGCCTCTTATATTGACTGTGGACCTCACTATACTTGATCCCTGCTTTAGTCTTTGAACTGTATCTCTCCCACTCCTGCACTTTCAACTTCCCAATTTGGAATCTCTCTATTCCGAGGTACTGAGGGCTGGGCACAAGGACTTGTACGCCTGTCATGGAGAGCTGTTCTGTATCTTGCAGGTATTGAGAGCTCTGTGTTTGCCATGTGGCTGCAAGCACTGGACCAGGTTGGTAGCTGGGGGAGAGAGGGTTTAGGAGATTGTAGGTAAATTGATAATGGACTTTCAGGCCCCACTGGTGTCCAAAGATGGTAGTTGTCCCAACTAAAGATGGCAATGGCAGTAGCGTAGGGAACCCAAGATGGCAGCAAAGGTGTCCCAAGATGGAGGCAATCATTTTCAGAGATAGGGGAGCAATGGCAGGCCATATAGTGGTGTTGGGCAGCCTATTTAGAGATGCAGTGCTGTGGCAGGAGACTGCCTCTGGGCCCTGTTCAATGACCCCAGGGGGGGAGGTTTCCACATGGAGCGAGCTACAGCAGTGGTTGCAGCGTCCCAAGATGAAAGTGGCCGGGGGAGACCCATGTTGGCAGATGGGGAGCCAGGCACAGTGTGCAGATATGCAGCTCTGCTGAGGGGTTCATTCTCTGGCCATAACAATTCTGAATTTATCATGTTTACAAAGATTAAATGAGAGAAAGCATGTAAACTATTCATGATTGAATTTTGCAGAAAACAGATTGTCAAGAAATGTTGAGACTCTGATAATACAAGTGATGATATGAGAAAAAGTGCATGTAACTATGTGATATCATTTCAAGAAAGCGAAGCATATATATATATAATATATATTTTTTTTTTTAATTCAAATGATGTCACCTTTGCCTTAGTGGTTGAAATTCCACCAAAAGTCAACTTTTCCTTAGGTACTGAAAAATGCATATTGTCCTCGAAGCCTATAGGTGCTTTTAGAAGTATGGGGAAGTTGTATTGTTAGGAATTAACACCAATGAAAACAGAGCCTTCAACAGCTGTAAGAAAATAGATTTGTAGATTCATACATTACAACTCAAGGAGGGGGCTTCAACAATGCTCCCAGGGCCACTTCCTGAGGTTCATATTATCTCAGTCCAGATCACTTCCCAGAAAACTCTGAATCCTGACTGGCATCCCTCTCAAGTCCATTTCTACTTTTTTACACTAGAATGAGGATTGCCAATTTTCATCCCTCACTTCCTTGGTTAAATTCCAACTGGATTTTCCTTTTGTGTTTAAATAAAATCAAGTTCCTGTGGAAACCTTGAAGACCTGGACTGGCTCACTATTTTCCTTGTACTTTGCTCAGCAGTCTCATGAAAGGTTTTTTCTTTCCTTGCTCACCTGTTATTGCCAGTTATCTGAGTCTTTTGTAATGCTAACTCCTCTACTTTATTTACCCCTCCTGTCCTGAAACACCCTTGTCTGGCATCTTTGGTTTCATACTGAACAAAAGTACTACAACTTCTAGGAAAGCTCGCTGACACCTGAGCTTCAAGGTTGCTCTTCTCAACCTGGAGGATGCCTCCTCTTCTTTCTTGACTCTCTCTCTCCTGTCAAAATCTTGAGGGGAGGGGAGAGAATAAATGAAACAAAATTTTATTTTTTTTATTCCCTTTGGTATAATACTCAGCACATATGAAGAATGTAAGCAATAAATGAGCTAGAAACTACCAAATAAATAGTCATTCCATTTTGCATAAACAGACTTTATGAAAATCAGACATAAAACAATAAAAAGACAAAGGGCACAATTTCACTCTGAGCATACATACCAGTGCCCATGAATACAGAATGGGGAGAGAGAAATATATTATCAATTAATGGAGCAGTCTTGGGCAAATTTGGTAAGTTTTCTATGCTGTGACAGTTTCATCTGCCAATCCCAATATAATTTCTCACTGCACAAAATGTTATAGGTTCATGTGAGATAAGAGCTAGACTTAGAATCTTAGAAACTAATTCAACTATTAGCTTTATATGCTATGCATATAGCTCTGAAATGTATTTTTTAAATAGCAAACTTTTAAGTAAATAAAGGAAAATTCCCAGTACATCTATGAAAAAATTCTCAAAGTCACATAGACAGAAAAAAAAAGCAAATTAAAAGTAATTCAATGTGGGATACTTTTCTGTCTGTCAGACAGTCCAATTTTTTCTTGAAGATTTGTGTCTGATGCTACAAAGAAAAGTATACTAAAAAATAAGTGTCTATTATTAGTTGTAATAATGTTACACTATTTCCAAAAAAAACCAAAAACTTAACAATATTTATTTAAAGATTTTATTACTTTATATACATATATATTAAGATACAAAGTAATTGTTATGGAAACAGTGTGTTCAATATTCCTACATTTTTTGCATTGTTAATTTTGTTTTTATTTAAATTATACAGGTGGGGGTAAAGGGATACTCTAAGACTTTCAGTACTTAGAATCCATATTTGTATTCTAACTTTGAGTAGACATATATATGCTATAACACAAAATACCAGTAAAAATAAAAATGTTTGAGATATTTATATAGCAATTGCATTTTGAATGATCTACTTTATAGCACTGGAAGCATAAATAAATTAAATTATTTTAAAATGATTTTTGCTGCATATTATTTGAAAACAAAAATCTGAACTCAAGCATAGTTTCTCAATAACTGAAAATTGACTAAATAAAGGTACATATATCTTTTTAAAGGACTGAAAATGTATTAAGCATTAATCCAGTGTGATACTCATGGTGTGCCAATGATAGAAAGAGAAAAGTAAAAGAACAAAAGCAAGTTATAGATTAGTATAAAAGGGGAAATCACATTAATGAAATTTAATTTTATATATCTATATATATATATAGTAAGTGCTTGAATAAATAGTTATGAAGAATCATATATCTGGCATTAATTAGAGAATATATATATATATATATATATATATATATATATAAATTTTCTATCTTTCGTTACCTCTATGGGTGAGCATAAGAGTACAATGTTAGATGAAATACCAATTTTCCAAAAATGTATGATGCTTTATTTGCCAATATCAAATGTACTTTGATGACACAAAATCCTGAATTAAAAAATAAATTTAAAATTTTATGACTTTATAGAGTGGGGGTATTGCTTAGAAAGAGAGATGGCAGAAAACTTGAGAGTAGTAGAAATGTTCTCTATCTTGCTTATGGTAAGGTTAAATATATGTTCATAGGGGTATAGATCTAGAAGCACTCATCCAATTGTATCTTATAATAGGTACAATTATGGTATATTACTGCTCAATATAGACTTATAGCCATTTAGTAAGGAGAAGATCCAAAAGAATTTTTTATCTACATTCCCATAGTTAGATGCCAATGACTTTGTGTATGTTTGTGTGTGTGTGTGTGTGTGTGTGTGTGGTATTATAAGGGCCTAAAACCATGGCCTTGCATATGATGTGCTAGGCAAGAACTTCACCAACTGAAGTATTTCCCCAGCTTCCCAAGAGCCCTTAAGATAATTGGTCACCTTGAACTGATCAATGCTGGTGAAAGAGTAGACAAAGGCTGACCCAGAATGATATGCTGTATGCCATCCTTATCCGTGGGTTCCACATTTGTGGATTCAGACAATTGTAAAAAATGTTTAGAAAAATATTGCTTCTGTACTGAACATGCAGAGACTTTTTTACTTTGTCATTATTCTCTAAGCAATGCTGTATAACAACTACTTATTTAGCATTTACATTGCACTAGGTATTATAAGGAATCCAGAGATGATTTTACATATATGGGATGATGTGTGGAGATTATATGTTGGTACTATGCCATTGTATACAAAGGACTTGAGCATCTGAGGATTTTCAAATCTGTGGGAAAACTGGAACCTATTTTTCCTTATATGCCAAAAGGAAACTGTGTTATTATTCTTGCCAATTGAATCCAATCCAATTATCCCTAAGGTTATGCTATCTATGTGTGTATGTGTGTATGTATTGTGTATTTCCTGATGTTTTGTTTATTTTAAAAAATGAGAGTGTTGTATTTAGTCTGTTTTTCCCTTAACCACCTCTAGGCTAAGAATCAAATTTCCGGTTTAATTATAATAAATCTAGTGTGTTATGATGTCTACGTTTATATTTTCTCTTCCACCTTCCTTGTCTCTTTTAAACAAGAATCTAGTGTTGAACCCTCATTTTGCTTAGTTTTTTTTACTTATTTTTACAAATTCATATTTATGTACTCTTTTTGTAAATAACCTAAAATATATTTTAGAAAAATAAAGACAATTTAGAAATCTAATTATTCAAACTTCAAGTTAGTGTTTTTGTACACCAAGAATTATCTGTCACATAAAAAATAAATGCATGAAAAATTAGGGAACTTAGGTCTTAGGGTTCAGAATTTCTATGGTCAGTAATTTTCTTATTTTAGGAATCAACAACTCCAGAAAATAAATCCTTCCAAAAGAACTATATTCTGTAATGTGGAAAGAAATTTTATCTATTTAATTCTTTCAGTTGATTTTTTAGTACCTATATTTAAAAATAAATTTGTATCTTTTATATTGGTTCCCTTTGTCATTACAGTAAATAGCCTTGGAATGTAATAACCCATTCTGCTGCTCATAAAACCCGTTTGATCTGTGTTTACCATTTTTTCTCTAAGTAGCTCTTCATTTCTATTGTAGCTCCATGGATATGAAATATACTACTATAACAGTCTTTAAACACCAAGAGCACTATGAACCAGTATCTTTGGTGGGTATTTAAACAATTTTAATGCCTACACAACATAATTTAATTTCCCTTATATATATCGAATGTTCTTAAGCCATTAAAAGAAAACCACTCATTCTTGAAAACATACTTGATTCTGCAAAACTTAGTTCAGGCCTATGAGCAATTGAAGATCAGCTTTTCCTCATTTCTACTACTAAGTACCATCATATAATACAGTATCAGGTTTTGACATTTTCACTTATTTTGAAGAATTTTAAAAATTATGTTAAAAAGGAAATTTTAATAATTCCTATCATTTAAATATTTTTTATTTAATTTTTATATGTAATTAAAATTATTTGTTCTAATTAGTTATATATGAGTGTAGAAATGCATTTATGCCTTTTGATGAATCATACACAAATGGAGTATAATTTCGTAGAGCATATTTTTTGATCACATGCCTACAAATGACCTGTCAGGGAATATGGGACCCACCGAAAATAAAACATGAGCACAAAATAAATAAATAAATAAATAAATAAAAATTCTTTATAAGTTAAATATATTAAACACATAAGGAAATGAAGAGGTCTAGAACAATTATGTCATTTATGTACTACAATAATGCAAATAATTTGAAAGCAAATATAATCTCATAAATACACATTTGATATTCATGTAGATAATCCAGCAACATATTTCATCTATGTAGGAATCAAGGGATAAATTTTAAAGAATCTAGTGACCTTTCTAAACGTAGAGGCTTGATTTATTATGGTATTATAATAGCATTATTGTACATTATAGTATGCATATGATAGTACATATTATATGTCATATATTACCTATCTAGTATTATTTAGTCCATATATATTATATATAATATATATATATATACACACATACTTATATATAACTATACACATGTATTTACTAGTTTATTCATCAATTCAACAAATATTTTCTTGGTCCTTACCTGATGTCTGGAACTATGATTTGTGCTGAGAGTATAAAATTTAACAGTATTGATCAAATTATATTGTTATATTGTGTGCATTTACATATATGTAACAATCAATCCCATCATTATGCACAATTAAAATGCACCAATAAAAATGTGGAAAGAGAAAAATAAAATAACAGAGCCAGTTTTTGCCTGCAAGAAATGTTAAAGAAAATTAAGTAGATGTTTAAAACAGTGTGATAACTACACTAAGAGTTATCATAGGTTTTCTGAAGTTTTATAGTTCATCTTCAACTTTACATCTATTTCTTTATTTTGTCAAAAAAGATAATTGAATATATATGTGCTTTTCTTGCTGATTTTTTCATTCATGACTGATTTCTAAAAGTATACAACTTTGGTTTTAATAAAGCTTATTTTAAATATTCTGTAGGCAGTCATATAAAGGTAATCCAGAAACATGAGGACCAAGATTGTTAAAGGTGGTGACATACGGTGAAAATGTGAACAAATGAATGCAACAATGTAGTTAAGTTTTTAAGTTTTTAATTTATTCCTATTGTTTGATAATAACATGAGTTCAGGGTGATTGATGTATAGTTGCTATTTATCCAGTCACACATTGTTTGTGAGTAAGCACGATGTACAAAACCTCCTTTCTGCTTCATTAAATAAGTTAATCATATAAACCACAGGAAAAATCTTAGAAAATATGGATAGTTTAAACATGAATGATGCATTTTGCACTGCTGAAAATACAAACAGATATGACAATGCCCAGGTGTCAATCATAAAACATTATCATTCTTTATATAATGTGTATATAATGTGAATGAATAGAAAATTAAAAGGTCACATTGATATATATACTGCTCTCTGTAGAACATGATCACCAACACAAATCATTCTCCATAATTTCAATAAGTCTTAAGGGGTCAAAGACTGATAAGAATTTAAAATGAGATGCATATCATATCTGCAAAGGCAATCAACACATTTTTACAAAAATTCATCATTAAGGCAATGATGGATCCCTTAATGTATATTTTGTGAGTTCATGACAACAAATTTTCCATGGCTGAATTCAACCCCACAATGTCCCATATAACATCAATGAGAAGCAGTAGTGGCTTGGCAGAAATGAAAAATTTGGTGGAAAGCCATTGAATGAATGGAGAGGAAAATATAGTGATGACCATTTCAAAATGGATAATCAAGGCGCCATCTTAGAGGCAAATATTGGTAAAAATTCATCAATGTATTATGTTTTCATTTCCTATCAGTTCAAAATACTTTCTCATTTACCTTTTAATGTCTTATTTGAACCACAGATTATTAGTATATATTTTATTTGATTTCTAATATTGCGGGATTTTTAAGATATATTCTATTAATCTTTTTTTTTTTTTTTTTGTGCTGCTGGGGATCGAACCCAGGGCCTTGTGTTTGCAAGGCAAGCACTCTACTGACTGAGCTATCTCCCCAGCCCTCTATTAATCATTTCTAATTTAATCCAATTGTGATTAGAGAATGTACTTTGTATGCTTTTAAACCTCTTAGATTTATTGATACATTCTTCTGGTTGCTCAGAATATAATCTATCTCTTGGTAAATGCTTTGGGTGCACTTTAAAAATGTGACATTATTCAGTTGTGTGGTGTTCTATAGATGTAATGAAGTAATGAAGTTGAGTATATAATATCATATAATATAATCTTTTATATCATAATGCATTTTTTCTAGTCTGTAAAATTATGAAGTATTTGTCATCAGCTGTAATTGTGGATTTTGTCTGTTTTCTTTTTGAAGTCCTATCATTTTTGATTTATGTATTTTTTCTTCATTATTGGGCACACAATCATTTAGAAAAAAATTAACCCTCTATATCATTGGTAATATTCATTCTGAAATCTAATATTATTGTAGTATGAGCTACTATATTCATTACTATTAGTATGAGCTTTCTTTGACAGTGTTAACAGATTATGTCTTTTTTTCATTTGCTTAATGTTAAACAATTTGTATATTTCTATATCAAGTGGGTTTCATATAGACATATATAGTTGAGTCTTGGTTTTTAATTTGATCTGATAATCTCTTATTTCTAGTTGGGATTTTTAGGCCATTTACTTGTAATGTGATTAGTGACCTGGTTCAGTTTACATTCTCTTTGTCCCATTTTGTCTCATTTGTTTTCCTCTTTCCTTTGGATTAAATTTTTTAATGATTCCAGTTTTTATTCTATTTTGGTCTGATCAACTACAAATGATTTATTATGTTTTTAGTTTTTAATGATTTCTTTTGGGTTTATAGTATATGACTCCTTGCATATTACAAAAGATACTTTTAGAAGTTTTCTTCCATTCATACTCTTATAGCTACTTATGCTACTTAGTTCATTTTATTTCTATGTGTGTTATAAATTCTATAATAGGTAGTTTCCACACTAAATGGTTAAGTGCCTTTGGCAGAGAATTAAATAATAAGAAAAAGAAGTTGATTTGCCCACATAGTATCTTTCCTATTATGTGCAGATTCAGGTTTCCATCTGATATCATTTTCCTTTTGTCCAACAACTTGTTTCAATATTCCTCATCATTTAGCCCTACTCATTTTAAAATTCAGTTTGATGTACCTTTAAATGTCTTTATTTCACCTTAATTAAAAAGAACTCTTTGCATTTGGTCTAGAGCTCTAAGATGACAGGTTTTTGTTTTTGTGTGTGTGTATTGTTTTAATTTTCTTTCAGGATTTTAAAGCTATTCCTCAGGTGCCTTCAATCAATGCTTTGTGGCAAGGCTACCTACTTTTTGTTTCTTCTATGTATTATATATTTTCCCTCTGGTTGCTTTTAAGATATTATACTTATCAATGATTTGAAACAATGTAATTATAATTTTTCTGTATAGTTTTCTTCAGACATTTTGTGATTAAGATATTTTGAACCTTTTTGTTCTGTGAGCTTATAGTTTTCATTATCTTTGGAAAAATTTTTAGCCATTATTTCTTAAATATTTTCCCATACTTAGTCATCACTCCCTCAGGGACTCAAATTACATAATTATGTGGCTGCTTGAAGTCCCACAACTCACTGATGATGTATTCACTTTTTTCCAGTTTTCTGTTTTCTCTCCGAGTTTCATTTTGAATAATTTGTGTGCTTGTTTTCACATTCCGTAAGATTTTTTTAGTGCTAATTTACTGTTAATATCATCCAGTATTTTTTCTCAACTATTGTTTTGATTCGCTTTTATATTATTCTAGTATCGTATTATTTCTAGAAAGATTTCTATTGATTTTTCTCATTATGAGTCCTATTTTGCTTCTTCTTTGAATGCCTGAAAATTTTTGATTAGATGCCAGAGAGGTTTTCCATTGTTGGTTACTGAATATTTTTGCATCCAAATAAATATTATTGATATTTATTCTTAGATGAACTTAGTTGTTTGGAAATAGTTCCATCCCTTTGCATCTCAAATCTTTGTTTTGCTGATCAGACCAGGTTTTAAATCTAATTTTGCCTCACTATTAAGGCAAATTTTTCTATTTAGTACTCCACTTAGTGCCCTACTAATTGTAAGGAGTACTTCTCTGACTTGCATAGTTTCTTTAGCTGAAGATTCAAAGGGGCTGTCTGCAGATTTCTAGAGTGCTCTATGCTGCTCTCACCTTTTACTCTACAAATTCATGTAGTCTTCCCCTTGCTTGACTTTCAACTACTACTTTTTCAACTCAGAGAAACCTCAGGGCTCTGCCTAATAGTTCTCCCTACACCATGCCCTGGGGGCTCTCCAGTCAGTAAGCCAAGCGAACCCTAAGGCTCATTTAATATATTTTCATTTCTCAGAATCATTATCCTTTATTGCCTATATCAGGCCTATATCAGTGTCTTGAAAACATTATTCCATACATTTTCTCTGGTTTCTTGTTATTGTCTTTGTATTTTAGTTGTTTTAGCATAATGGTAGTAAAGCTGGTTCCTGCTAATCTTGTCCTGAAGTGGGTTTACTAAGATTGCATCTTGACCTTAGATAATATTTTACCTCCAATGATGGGTTTGCTTAAGAATCCAAACTCAGAAAATCAAGGGTCTTGTGTTTTCTCTCATATGTGGAACAGAGATAAGAAAAAGGAAAAGAAAGGTGTGTGTATATGGTGTGGGGGATCTCATGAAAATCAAAGGGAGATCCATAGAATAAAGTAAAAGAACCACGAAATGGGAGGAGGGAAGAGAGGGAGAGAGTACTAGAGAGTGATATTGAACAAATTATATTGTTATATTGTGTGCATGTACAAATATGTAGCAACAAATTTCACCATTATGTACAACTATAGTACACTAATTAAAAATGAGGAGAACAAAAAGAATGCAATTTTTCAACTATGGTATTCAGTACAAAATATAAGAAATTATTTTCTAACGTTTATTTATCATTTCAGAATTCTTCACAATTCTGGGGATGTCACCATCTTTGAGAACCTCATGACTTGTAGTTCCTGGGCTGAAGACCCCTTGGGCATGCATGATTTGCCTCCTGTCTCATTTAAATATTTCTCTCTTGGAAACATCTAACCACCAAACTATGGAGTTAGTGTATATATGCAACAGTAACAGTGTTATTCACAACTTATTTCTCTCCAAAATAATATTTCCTAAGGTAGTTGTCATAGAAGAATCCTTTGGTGAAAAAGGATTTCTTCTGTCATGTGGTGTTTATCTGCAAGTATGAACTGATAGCATGGAATGGTTTGGTGAGATACAAACTCTGGGCTTCCTGCAGCATCTTAGCACTGATTGCTCAGCTGTTATTGGTAGCTAGTAAGTCTTACAGGATGCTTAATTGGCTTTTCAGAAAAGATGACTAGTTTGCTTGGTTTAATTGTGTCCAATCAGGATGCATTTGCAATCTAATTAATTAGTATCTTCCTTGCCTCTGCTGATTTCCAGGGAAATAAACAGTGAAATTCCTAAATCACTGAATCATGGCTTTCTCTAATAAGTCAGTCTTCTGCATGAAGATTGCATATTAAGGCTAAGCAGCTTCATAGCTATTTATTTGAGGTGTTTATGAAAGAAGCAAATAAAAAAGGTGAGGAATTGCTGCTTATTCTTTTCTTCAATGTTTTCATGGAAGGGTAAATCTTTACAAAATCTCTCAAAAATGCCATGAGAGGTTTTTTCTTTCTTTTTTTCCCCCCAGAATGTAAAAACTGCAGCTTTTAGTCATTTGACATTACTAACATTGCTATTTGACATAGAGGAAAATCACTTTGCATTCTTCATGGCTGGGATTGGATATAAAAAGTTTTCTTGCCTGAGATATAGCCATAATGGTGTTTGTTCTTATATGGACTGCACAAGATAATAGTTGTAAATATCACTCTGGAGTACAAACCACCCATTATGTATGTAAGATGCTTCCACAATAATGTGTTTTGTAGCTGAATTTTTTTCATTTTCAATATTCACTATGATGACTGAAGGCAAAGCTTAAGTCTATCATATATAATTTTCTTATAGAATACTCTAGAAAAAAATCAAAATGAGAGAATGATTGCTCTTTGACTTCAATAATTCTGTATGAGAAAGGAAATAAAATGGCTACAATACAGAACAGGCAGTGTTTGATAACAATAGAAGGAAATATCCCAGTATCTGCCTTTCTTTGTAATAGAAGGAAACTTTTACCACTCAGGTATGTTCTGGAAGCTGTTTTTTCTCCTACTGAAATGCCAGGAGTCTCCATCCAGCAGAGCAGAGTCCACGTAAAGCAAAGCTCAGAGGCCATTTTAAGAGCATGTCACTGAAGCTGGCATTTAAGAGTGAATGGAAGGTGAGAAGAATGGAGGAGACATAAAATTCTCAGAGCTAAGAGAGCTTCTCAAACATTCCCCAAACCAAACAGAGCATCTCCTATGCCCTCAATATTTCCCCTTCTTTATTCTGTATGTATGAAAGGGGAATGACTGTTCAGTTATCCAAACTTAAACTCAAGACTCTCCTAAGTTAGTTAAAATATTTAAGGTGTCATACTAGACTCTGTAAACTCTTAATAATTATTAGTTAATAGAAAGTAGTTATTACCTTTGACTTCTGACTTCTTTTTATATCCAACTGATCCACAGCCATGACAATGCATCACTGAGCTTGTAACTTTTCCATGATTTTTACTGCAACTGTTTTAGTACCTTCATGCTATTTAATATAGAATACCTCAATGTGCTTCTCTTAGATTCTGATCATTACATTTTCCCACTGCCTACAGTGTTATCTTGCAAAAGTTTAAATGGGACCACATACTGAGTTATGTTCATATAATAATATCTTGTAAAGTCTTTCCCAATCTAGATTCAAGTTACAATGTCAATCACACCATTGGCTCTTTGCCCCCTAACATTCCCTGATATACTCTACCGAATTGCTCGTCTTGAGACTAGCTTCTTCCCACACCGACTTTCTATACTGTTTTAATATGTATAATCCTCACTTTTTCTTTCTGCCGAAAAAACTTTGACTCACTTTTAATCATGAGCTTAAACATCTTACCCTACCTATCTCCCAATCTCCTTTCATCTGTATCCCATCAGAGAAAATGGAAACCTAGCCCCTCACAGATTCTGTGCAAATTTTATTAACCAATTTTATAACATAACATTTTTCATTTTTCTGTAACATATTTTAAAATGTCATTTTTATTGCACACTAAATTGGGTACTAGTAAAGTAAAACTAATATGTGTTGAAGGAGGAAATCCGGTCTCATTTGAATTTTCAGAACCATATAATTGGCACATATCGAATTCTCAAAAAATATTTATGGAGTGAATACAATTAACAACTGTTAGATTTTGCCTTTTCTGCCAATTCAATGTAGGATTGTAAATAGAGTAGATACTGACTTTATTAGTCATGTCATCTCTCATACCCCAAATGTGAACTGATAGGAAGCCTCTAAACTATTCCCTATCTTGTTTCCTTTATCCTTGAATGCCAAAGATAAAATATTTCATAAAATTTTTATGATTTAAATAAACTCACATGTTTTCATATCTATCCATATAATATATAAAACTATAACTGGCACCCACTCTAGACCTAATAAATTAACTATTATCATTTTTAATCATTTATTTTCATTTTGTTATTTTTTTGGCTACATTCAAATGCATTGCTATGTACAAGTATTAATGTGTTCCAAGTTTCTGTGACATAAAAAGGAGAGATCAGTAATTTCCCTTAAAAAATATGAAAGGTATGTAATTTAGCCCTCAAATGCTTAGGGAGAAATGATAAAAGTTGTAGATTTCAAAGTAAGGATTGTTAGTGTTATGTTATTATCATTATTATTATTAGAAAGAAAAAAAACTTTTCTTTAAATTATTATACCCTCCTATTAAATATTTTAAAAATTAAAAAGTGGCTTTTGTCACATAATTCTAAAGCAAAAAAAGAGAAAACATGGAGACAAAGCATTAAGATGATTGCTCTTAATTTCCACCTTAGCACCATTTTTTTAGGTTCTCCTCAGTTAATGCTGCATGTGATCACAATGGTGAATTAATTTATTCAATGTACTTAATGTTCTTTAACTTATTATCTATATAGAGATTACAATTAAATATTTGCACATAAAGTTTTCTTATGCAAGTTTCTTTTGAGAGTCATTAAAGAAACTCCCAATCTTAAACAAGAGATCCACAGAAAATAAGAGAATTCTGTGAGCTGCCCCAAATCTGCAGGATATGAAACACCTTTCATCACTCACTTTTCTCAGGCCTCAAGATGCAACTACCTCTGAGAAAGACAATGAGATGTTTTACTGAGGGAAGGAAGCAAAGGAAGCCATTGTCATTCTTCTCATTTTAGAAATGGATTGAGCTGCCATAATTTGTTTATCAAACACAGACAAGAGGTTCTGAGCTAAACACAGATCCTGTGAGATGCAGGGGGCAGACCAGGGGTGCTGTGTTGATAAACTTAAAAATACTCTTGTTCAGATATAACTATTCACAATATTTATATATTACCATTAAATTTGTACTTCCTGAATATTATTATTTACATATAATGAAGAACTAGAGGATTGTGAAAGGAGATAAAAATGAATGAACTAACATTAGTATGAAAAATAGACATATAGTATACACACATGCATGTATCAAAAAGACTTTCTCTCAATATTTCTAAAATTTCAGGTGAGATCCTGATTCGGTATTTTTTTTTTTTTCATTTATTAAATAATTACACATTTAGCAACCATTAATTTCCAAGTGTTTTATGAAGTAAGAGAAACTAACAACAGATAAGACTATCCTTAAGAAACAGATACATGGTGCAGTGATTTTCAAAGCACAGTCTCTTGACTATGTGCATGAGAAGTACATTGGGTCTTTGCTAACAATGCAGACATCTGGCTTCACTCCAAATTATAATCTCCATGAAGGGGCTTCTGAAGTCTATATTTTTAGAAATCATCCAAATAGATTCTTTTGCTTTAAAACATTTCATATTAATCTATTGCTTTTCTTAAACAGAAGGCCAGAGATGTCTCCTACATAAATGTAAGGGGAGAGGTAAGGAATATCCGTGTATAGCAGAGTAAAATATGAGTGGTCATACCATGCTTAAAGCAATTTCCATTCTTTACACTTGAAATAAAAAAAAAAGAAAAGAAAAGAAAAGAAAAACCTCTACAATGGTCTTACTCAGTGTGGTCCGAGAAACAACAAAGAGATCAGCATTTCCCATCACAGTACTTTCAAATCACACTCTGCATTTCATTTACTCACTAGGTGTTGGTATGCATTTGAAAGTCTGAGAAGCACTGGTTTAGTCCACATGATTTCTGGAACCAGCTATACCAGTAATGTGGGAGACACAACCTGAAAGTTTTCTTTAGAACCTGAATTCCACCATTACACAGTATTCTAGTTTTAACATTTCTAAGGTAAATCTTCCCAAACTATTATACTTTACTTGAGTTTCTTGTGGTTTTTTTTGTTGGTTTAAGTTTTCATTGGCACTGGAAATTAAAATGGTAGATACGTGTGGTTTGGGCTGATTTGGTGAGTGTCTGGGTATGTGTTAACAGCTTAGTGTAGGCCTTTGTGGACGATAAATACAAACAGTCTAGGATATGGAAATGAAATCAGACTTAGCTCATCTACCTTCATTAATCCAATTATTCATTCGTTCATCAAATATCCATTAAGCTGCTTCTATGAATTAGGGATTTAAATAGAATTTAAATTATTGAAAGCAACTCTTTATGGACAATTTTTATTATGTGTCAGAAACTCTCCTTGATTGTCACATGTCACTGCATTAATGGTCACACCTTGTAATGGAGGAACTCTGATTATTCCTCTTACAAGTGAGGAAGCTGAAGCCTAGAAAGAGAAACATTCTCAGTTATACAGCTAGAATGACTTTTATTTGGAACTTGAACTCATATCTCTTTCATCAGAGCTGCTTCTTTCAACCTCCCTGCTATAGTACTTAGAGAACTGGCAATTATGTCTTCAAAGTTCTTATTTCCACGCACAGGTGAATAATACATATGATGAACATGCTACCTTTAAGGCATACAGGAAGTACCATGGAAGCTGGGCAGGAAGCAAGATTTCATTGATTTCCTTGAGGAGTCAGGAAGACCAAATGTTTCCTAGGTACATGTATGGGAGAAAGAGTGTTTTAGTCAGCTATTTTGCCACTGTCACTAAAAGACCCAACCCAGTACAATTGTAGAGGAGGGAAGATTTATTTGAGGACTCACGGTTTCAGAGGTCTCAATCCCTAGAGAGCAAGCTCTATTCCTTGGGGCTCAAGGTGAGGCTGAGCATCATGGCAGATGGAAGCAGCTCACATGGTGATCAGGAAGCAGAGTGAGACTCGCTTGCCAGATACAAATACATACCCAAAACCACGCCCCAATTCTCACTTCCTCCACCCAAACCCTACCATGTTAGTTAGCATTCAGTTAATACCTAGCAGGGGATTAATTCACTGATTGGGTTAAAACTCTCACAACCCAATCATTTCTCCTCTGGACCTTCTTGCATTATCTCACACATGAGCTTTTCGGGGACAACCTCATATCTAAATCATAACAAAGAGTGACATTCTGGCCATTGGAACTGCATGTACATAGAATAAGACATGAGAGAATACACCATGCTTAGGCAACTGCAAATTATTGGAAAGGTTGGAGGGTGAGTTTTCTTATGGGAGAGAAGAGGGCAATGATGGGCAGAAAGCAAGGGCCAGATACTGAAAATAATTTGATGCCATGTCAAGAATCTGAGCTTTTTCCTACAGGTGCATTATTGAATAATTTAGAATATATGTATTGTTATATTTCACTTCAGAGAGCTAGTTTTCAAGAAGTGGTAATTAATAGCACCAACTTTTAGACAATAACGAATCCAAATGAATTGTTATTGCAAATTTTAGTCTTCTGGGCCAAGGGGCACATAAATCCCACAAAACAGATGGGTTTCTGAGAGAGATTGTGGGTGTTCTGACCATGAGGAAGGTGTGAGCGTGATATGAGTTCTTTCACCAAAGGGCAAAACCTTCCCAGCAGTTTTTCTGACCTGGAAAATTAAGTGTGCACATTTTCCTCCCAGGAGTCAGTGTTATCCTTGTAGGTCAGTTGTATTTTTTAAAAAAGCATTTTAAGTCAACCTTCCTAAAGCAAGCTGATTTTTAAGATGTTTGTTAAAAAATAAGGTTTAGGTTGTTTGGTACTTTGGGATTGTAGAGACAACATATTATTGGACACAATAACAGTCTAACAGTGCCTAACGCTATTTACATACATATGTACATATGTATGCCACCTACATATCCATCAGCAACTGTCTCTAGATCAATTCTGGAATTAAATTATTAATAATAACACCAACTCCAAGCACTCAAAAATGCGATATTTATAAATCTTAACCTGAAGACATCTAATGAACTGTGTAAAACTACAGAAATACCAACACAGATGATGTCACAATTTATTTGTTTAATCCTTCTCAGGATCATTCAGGACACACATATGCACACACACCATCTGGAAATAATTTTTTAGATTTATTTTAAAATTCAAATAAAATTAATTCAAATTAAAATTTTAGAATTAAAAGTAGACTTTTAATTATAACTGACAAAATTTTAGTCACGATTTTGGACATAAATCAATGAGAAAGGAGAAAAACTTTATCAAATGATGACCATTTCTATAGCAAGTAACTTTTTATTATTATTATTATTTTGGTATTCTGTGATCACCTGGCAAATGAAACAGCCATGAAATTACATGTTGATGCAATCTTACTAATGTTCAAAGATACCAGTTTTGCTCCCATGCAATTTTCAGTATCAGGCACCTTTTTCATGTGAAGCAGATAATCATTGGTTTCTTCCTTTGAGTTTGGTGTGCCTTTGCCCCAGAAGATGGGTTGTTTGTCTTTCTTCCTAACTATAGATATTGCTTATGTGATAGGATCAAATAGAGAAAGAATATCTCCAGTTTAGTGGTTTTACTTTTATGATCCAAATCAGGACATGAACTTAAGCACCACTGCAAGACCTCGCGCACTGACAAGCTGTATGTTTTGTACGTTTTTCATGGTCAAGTGCTTGTTTGGGTGTTTCTTTACTGTTTCCTGCACTCTGATTCTCCAACACAGTATATCTGTCTAGGTCACACCTTTGTTGCCTTGAGAATTTTAATGAGAGTTATAAATCTACAGGATCCAGATACCTGGAAATCTCTTCCTGACCTCACCCTTTATCATTTTCGCATGAGAACTTGGTATGACTTTGAGTAATGGTGTGTTTTAAGAAAACAGATTATAGAAATAGGTGATGCCCTTTGTTCCACAACGAGAATGGCATGAGCCTGTGGGCCTCTGTCAATAGGTCTCTCCTTGTGTTGGTTCTTGGCTTTCCGGCAGGAGAGATGTCCTTGTAGTGCTCTTACCTTCTTAAATTAAGTTGTGTTTATCTCAATGTCTCATTATTTTTCTTTCAACCAAAAACCTTCCTTCTCTTTTTCTATATTGGACAGAGTATTAGATATCAAGAAAATACAGGTTTGAATTCAGGTTTTGTTACCTACTCATGTATTTCAGTTGTCAATTCTATAAAATGGATAAAATAAAATAAATCTTTCAGGATCATTGTAAATTTTAAAATATGCAATACAAATAAAATGTTAACATTGTATTTGCCATAAAATCCTCATAATATCTAATGTCATGGTTATCATAAAATTTTTACTCTTGATTATTGACTCATGGAGTATTCCAACTGAACCATCTCTGTTTATATTTGGAAGTTTTATTTTTAATTGTCACATAATTGTGCAAATTTATGAGGTACAGTGTGATATTTCAATATATGCATGCAATATATAATGACAAATAAAAATAGATTAACATGTTCATTACCTGAAGTAATTTTCATTTTTTGTGACAAGACACTCAAAATGCTCTCTTACAGAAACATACAACACACTATTATTGACTGTATTCATCCTATTATGAAATAGAAAACAACAACATATTTCTTGTAAATGTAACCCTGTACACATTTATCAGTCTCTTTCCATGCCTCCCTGCTCCCTACCCCCTCCAGCCTCTGATAATTATTATTATACTCTCTAC
Organism: Sciurus vulgaris; assembly: GCF_902686455.1. NCBI lineage: Eukaryota > Metazoa > Chordata > Mammalia > Rodentia > Sciuridae > Sciurus > Sciurus vulgaris. The sequence continues at coordinate 86,262,912 of NC_136463.1, read as the reverse complement.
TTCTGTGAGACAGACTTTTTTAAACTGAGCACGAGTGAGATCAAGTGCTCTTTATCTTTCTGACCTAGCTTGTTTCACTTAACACACTGTCCTCTGGACTCATACCTGGTTTCACAAATAAGAGAATTGCACTCTTTTTATGCCAGAATACTATTTCATATTGTATATGTGCCACATTTTCTTTATCTGTTCATCCACTGGTAGACACATTCCATCCAGTACCTATCATGAATAGTGCTGCAATGAACATAGAAGAATAAATCTTTATTCAACACACTGACTTCATATCTTTTGGATAGCTATCCAGTACTAAGACTATTAGACTATAAAGTAGGTTTATTTTCAGTTTTGTGAGAAATATAATACTACATGTTTTTTTTTTAAAGATTATACTCATTCTCACCTATACTATGCAAGGGGGCTTTTACTTCATAGCCTCACTATTATTTATCTTTGGTCTTTTGGGATAATAGCCATTTTTGCTGGAGTAAGGCAATACCACATTTTGGTGCTCATTTGCATTTCCCTGATGATTAATAAGGTTGAACATTTTCTCATACAGTTATTGGTCATTTATATATCTTCATTTAAGAAGCATCAATTTAGCTCTTTGGTCCATTTTTAAGTAAGATTTTTTTTCCTATGGGCTATTAAGTTGTTAGTTTTTCTTACATATTCTAGATATTCATTTATCAAGCATATAGTATGCAAATATTTTCCACCAGTCTGTAAATTATCTCATTACTCTTGTCACTTTTTCCTTTGTGGTGAAGAAACTATTTAGTTTGATCTAATCCCATTTGTTTATTTTTCCTTTTTTGCCTATACTTTGGGATCTTATCCAAAAAAAAATCCTTGCCTAGCCCATGTTATGCAGCATTTCCCCTATGTTCTCTTCTAGTACTTTCATAGTTAGAACTAAAATGTTTCTTGATTCGAATCCCTCATTTCATAGGTTTGGAAAGAAAGGGATAGAGCAGATAAATGGGTTGATCAGAGGTTACAGATGGAGTTAGCTTTCTTCAAACCTTGATTCTTCAATATCAATTTATGCTATTATCTGTCGTGCAATATCTGCTCCACGTTGACATTTTACTAATTTTTTGAGTAATTTTCTGATGGTTGTATTTACATAAGAGAGCTAGTTGGTATGTGACGAAAGGCTGTGTGTGTGTGCATGTGTGTGTGTGCACCTGTGTGTATGTGTTGCCTAATGGCAATTAAATTCAAACTGTATATTGCTAAATTTGAATTGATGAACTGTTTTCATATAGAGGCAATCAAAATAGACATTTTGATGATATAAAAAGGGAACATAAGATTCTAGCATTCAATCAGGGGTTCACAATTTAAAATTTTTTCCTTCTGTAAAAATCATCATTTTAATATGTGGTATTATTTCAAAGCAATGACAAAAGCCAACTCTGAATGCAAAAGGTATAATGCTAGGCTAATGAAATAAAAATATGTACTTATACCACTTGAATTCTTGGAGACATTAAAATTTAAGTATATTTCTACCATTCAAACCCCATGATTGTTTTTAATAAATCAAATAGTATGAATCTTGGCTTGGGTGAGGAAAGAAAACAATCTTTCTCTTCAGGATCCTTAGGTATACTACATCCACTTAACAATATGGTGGCCCTGTGAAGTTCTAAATTAGAGTAGGTGATCCCTAATTTCGCCCAGAGAAAACTCCTTAGTCTTTCACTTGAATAGTTAATGTTTTGAAGTTCTAAATCAGAGTAGGTGATCACTGATTTTCACTCAGAGAATCCTCCTTTCACTTGAATAGTTAATGTTTGGCAGTAGCAACTCTGTTTAATATATCAAACATCTGCAAAATACTTTGTGAAGGAGGAAGATAAAAACATTCAGTTGTCCAAAATATTACAGAGAAAAGCATACATCCAAATATAATTAAACTTAAGCATACCGTGACATTATGTTTGCTGAAGAATTTATCATTGATATTAATTTTGACTTCTTCTTACATAAATTTATTCTATATGAACTTTCATTGTTTTGGTATTACTTTCCATTCGTTTTCTCCTGTTGTGTATATTTTAAATAAAAATTGCCATTTTTCTAACCTTATTGCAAATTCAAATATGTCGTTATATTATATATTTTACTTTTGGGTTTATGAGTCTCATTTGATACAGATTAAACATGGACTATACTCTTTTTAAATCTGGTTCATGTTTAGAAACCAAGGTTGAAGAAGAATTACTTCTAAATTTCCTCATCATTTATTATTTAAAAGCAGTTGAAAATTAATAATTTCAGCAGTGTTAACCTGTATGTAATTCCATTGAACAATTAAAGTAACACTTGAAACTATAAATTATAAATATGCTGAATAGACAACTCTCATTCCAATATTTCATAAATCAAAGGAATATTGTATTATTCTCTTGATGATTCTAATCAGATATCTGGTTTTCAAAAATGTATTTAACTTTATCCTTTAAGTCCATTCATAATGTCATTGCTGCTTAGCAACAAAACCATTAATTACATTTTGACTATTTTCAATCTATTACATTTTGACTATTTCAATCACTATTACATTGTGATTTTAAAAATTGCTGTGTATTCAATTTAACCTTAATATTTCTCAAATTCAGAAACTATTTGTCTCCGAGAGGTCAGACATTCATCAGTAAGAATTATTTTCAAACAAAATTGAATCATTTCTTTTTCCTTCTTTAAGGCAGTAAAGTCTCAATATTTTTCTCTTTTCTTGTTTTACAAGTCTAAATAATATAGAATAACAAATCAAGGTGATTCACATTCACATTTTAAAATAAAAAGAATCGTCAACACTTTGCTTTAATAAGGACAATTTCTAAAATTAGAATGAAAATAAAAGTAATAATAAAAGGGGTACATCTAATAGATATTAGTAATAAAAAGAGTAACTGGAATACTTCTTGCAGATTGTTGCCTGCCACAAATATCCTCTACCAACCCCTATTAAACTCTTCTGTTCTGAAGCTATTTTTTCCTATTTATCCAAATCTGACTTGCTTAGGTTCCAGTCTTGCAATCTTCATGATTTGTTTCCTTAACTTCTGCAGCCACGGCTCTTGATACCAGAAAATAGTGTAAGCCTCAGGTGCACAACTTTTTGATTCTCTAGTGATATCCTAATTTTTAAATGATCTTTTATAGGTGTCTTACTTCCTTAACAAAACTGTGAACTTGGAGCATGTTTGTACTGTTGGATTTCCCATGATTTCTGACACGGTGCCATATACTGTGTACTATATATCTAGATGTGAATATGCCCAATATTCAACGCTCCACCTAACACCAGTTTCTCTTCTCTTGATTTCATATTTCTCAGCTCCACCACGCCTCCTCTTGGCCAAGACAAATAAGTAATGTCATCTTCCCCAATCTAGTAAGTCAGAAGTCCTACCTTCATCTATCCTTCATCTATCCTTCATACCTCCTTCATCTATCTTGAATTTATCAGTCACTCCCACTGACCTTGTCTTGGTTCAACCTGTCATCTGCAACCTAGCTTACAATGCCATTCTGCCTGACATTCCTGCTCAAAATTGCCCCCCAATACTTGTTTACCCTGTCTCCAGAATGGCATTTCTAAAATTAATTCTTAAGTTAATCCCCTCCTAAAATTGTCCATGCCTTTTTATTTTACTCACAGTAAAGTTTGAACTAACTGGGATTATGACTTGGCCTCTGCCCACTTTACCACTTCATGCCAAACCACTTCTTTCCTCATTTTGAATAGCTTATTACACTAAACTGACTTCAACTACCTTTTCATTTAATGTGACACTTAGCTTTTCCACATGCATTTCCTCTTTGTTAGGTATATTCTCCACACTTCACTTTACCAATGTCCTTTGGTCTTAGCTAAAATGTTCTCATAAAAGACTTAGGTGATCTGCTCCTCCAGATTTTGTGCTTTTTGAATTTCTGCATAATTTCTTCCAACTTAATTGTATAATTTATTATGCTCTTCCTACTTTAACACTTGCTACCTCTTACTTCAAGTTTTCTGTTTCCCTCAGTCTTCTGTGAGAAATTAAAGGTAGAGCTATGCCTTTCCTCTAGTTTTATCCTCAGCATTTAATAAGAATATATTTAAAATATATTTAACGAGTAAATGGATGATTGGATAGATGGCTATTTAGTTGAATAATTTTAATACCTAATAAACATGTGTTGAAAGGAAGAGTAATGAAATTTATATAACAATGATATAATGCATAATTGTTTCTAAAATATATTTTAAATCCATTTGCTATCTCATTAATTTTACTGTGATGTAAATGATAATAAGAGTGATGAAGCCGGGCACAAGAAATCCTAAGAAGTAACATTGTTGAGCACTCACTGCTAGATATTGTGCTGCTCCGTATATCTGACAATCACTCATGGCACTCATTGCTGATTTTCTTACCAAGTTTGAGGAAAAAGTGACTATAGAAAACTAGCTCTGGTTTCTTTGTTATCACCAAAACTTTCTACTTATAGTTATCCATTATTTATTTTTATCTATGTAGTGGAATAATATTTACTGCCTTTATCACAATATAGACATGGCATATGAGGCAAGATGCTTAAAATGATTTAAAATTCTTAGACTACATAAATTTGATGTGTTTCTTTTAAAAATTACAATTTCAGTTTCTCTAATATCAGAAAATAATGTTACCCTCATTCATATTGAAAGTACTCCACAATGGAAACTTTCATCCCTGTGGATCTGATATACTTAGTGTTACAGATAATTGAGGATGTCATATATAAATTTTGTATTATATTGTGCATTTCTGAACCCTTTGTCATGAATTAAACTGACAATTTATCTCTGATTGTTCCATTTATCTAACTTCTTTATAGATCTTTTTTAGTGGTACTTGGATATATGTAAATCATACTGAATCTTTTTTGGAATAGACTATGGAGAAAATGAGCCAGAACTCATGAAAGTACAATGTCAGAAACATGATAACCACCAAAAAAATAAATAGATTGCCTCAGATATCAGGTTATACTAAGTTTTTTTAACCATTGCATTAGGATTCCAATAAGTCAATAGAGTGAATTATTTCAAGAGAAATTTCCAACACAGTAAAAATAGAAAAGTCCATATCTAAATTAAAAAAAAAAAAAAACTCACAAAAGCATATAGAAACTGCCTAAATTTACATTTCTGGAATTCTGAAAACAAACCAAGATCCTAAAGAAATAAAGGGAATATTTAATGAAGAAAAAACAGCTCACTCTTGACAAGAACAGGAACCTCTGTAGTGTTTGAATTTGCACTGGTCTTATAAACCTCATCTTAGGGGAACCAATGATGGAACGTCTTATAAAACCCAGTACAGGTATCAGAATTCAAGAAAATCAAATGGGCTTTATCCACAAAGAATTATATGTTTTGACCCACCTGGAACCTGTTCAAAGGGTTTGCCTTAATTTCTTATAACTCAGAACTCTCCCAAGTCAGAGGTGGCTACTCAGGTGTCATTTGTCAAAAACATTTATAGACAAATCTAATAGTCACCATTGCTGGGGTGAACAGTTGAGGACAAAAATAGACTAACTGAAAACTTGGAAAGAAACACGAGGGAATGAGATTTTGGGGGAAATAAAGGCTTTGGAAATCTCCAATGTGTTTTTGGAAATCTAGGGGGCCATTGGTGGGCACAGGGTTGTAATATTTCTCACAAATAAAACTACAAAGTCCTCAGTCTTTTATCTCTGACTAAACATCAGGCTCTTCAACAGGAGGTGTGTGCTAGTCAGAAGCACAGCTGCCTATGTAGTGTTGAGCATATGTCCCCCAAACACACGGAGCCCATTCCCAAATTTGTGAGATATTATTTAACTGTAGACATGTAAGCAAATCTTTTTCCAGTCTCTAGATGACTACTCACATAACAATGAAGAACCTCATTAGTCTCCCAGGATAAAGAAAACAGACTTAACAATATTAATTCAGAAAAATCACTAGCCATCAGCAACTACAACAAGTAGAACAACAAAACATAATGAAGAAGGAAATCTGAATGCCATGGCTGCACCTTTTTATATTAAAATATTCAGTTTTGAGGAAGAACAGCAACAAATGCTAAACATGCAAGCAAGAAACTATGGCCCATGGACAGAGAAAAATATCACTTAATGTGAATTGTCCCTGAGTAGATCCAGTCATTGGTATTAGCTGACAAATCACTTTGGACAAGTCCACTATTTTAAATATGCTTCAAAAGCTAAATACAATCATACTAAAAATTAAATGAAACAAGGAGAATAACTAGAGATTATTAACAAGGAGATAGAAATTACAAAAATGAATAAAATGGAAATTCTAGAGTTGGAGAGTACATATATAAAGTACTGAAAGAAAAAAGAAAATTCTCAACCAAGTAAATAAGACTTTCCATGTTAAACAAAACAGAGATCTTCCTAAATATTATTATCCTGCAATAAATGCTAATAAATGTCATATGAACTGAAATAATGGAAACTAAATAATAAACAAAATGAAATTAATAATTTAGGTTAAGGATTTAGTAGCCAGAAAATATACAGAATTCACAAAACATAGTGACAAAAGATAAAGAACATGACAAAAAAATCAACAAGTAATCTGAATAAACATTTCAATCAGATAATCCATGAGCACATGATCAGCATCATTAGTCATTAGTCACTAAGGAAATGCAAATTGAAATTACAGTGAGATACTATAACTACCTGGATGGCGATTTTTTTTTTTTTGATAAATGGGAAAAGGATAAACAAGTATTGATGAAGAAGTGGGAAAACTACTATAATACAGATATGAATACAAAATGATGTTGCCACTAAGGAGAAGAGTGGACCATGCATCCCTACAGTTCCTCTCAGACCCTGCAGTTCCACTTCCAGGCATAACCGAGAGAAAGTATGTTTACACAGAAACTTCCATATAATGTTCATGGCAACGTTATTGTCAATAAACAGAAGGGAGGGAAAAAAACAGATGTACATCAGTTTATCAATGAAAAGATAATATGTCACATGTCTATAGAATGGAATATTATTCAACCACAAAATGAATAAAGTACTGGTACAGAGTATAGCATGCATGAACTCTGAAAACATAATGATAAATGCAACAAGTCAGACAGAGCACGTATTATGATTCAATTAATAAATGTCTAAAATAGGTAAAATCATAGAGACTTAAAATAGATAAGTGGTTACAAGGGGCTGGGGGTTCAAATTGATGGCAACTACTTAATAATTATGGATTTTCTTCTGTGAGTGATGAAAATCCTCTAGAATTATGTACTAGTGCTGATTGGATATCACCATGAAAGCAATAAAGATCAATGAACTGTATACTTTAAAATGGCAAAGTCAATTTTAATTCCATGATCATTCATTTTTATAATATTTCTAAAGAAATTTTTCAAAATATATAAATATAGAAAATAATAAGAATACGGTGTCATGCTCTGTAGTACATTATCAGTTCTGTTTGACTTTTTTTTCTAACACTTGTTTCACTCTAAAGTGGGTACAAACAGAGAAACAACATGTATCCCATTTGTTTACAATAAAAAAAATAAATAAATAAAAAATAAAGTGGGTTTCCCAGTACCCACTTGTAGAACTCAGCAAACGGTGTTATTTTCCTACTAGTCTATAAGCATCTTGAAGGGTAGAAATTATTTTTGTGCCATTTAGTTTACTATTTGCAACTAACTTCATGGCTTACAAAGAATGACCATACCTATATGGCCACTAAATAGCTGATTAATGATTCAATTAATTAATTTTCTGACTTGTGTCCCCATGCTAATATGTTATCATTGGCAGTGTCTTACCCAGTTCTTGACTTCAGATTCAAATACAAAAATAAAGAAAAAAAATATGGTTTCTTGTCATAGTTACCAGTAGGATGGAGCAGCTCTCCATTAGGTTCATAGAGATCACTCAATAGGGAAACATGAAACTAAAATTTAAGGTAACTTAATTTTCAGATACCCATGAAAACTTTATCTCATATAGTTTTGTTTTCCATTTATTATCATCTTTTATTTCAGTACTGAAGGTTTTCTGACCTCTTAGACTGTTAGTATAGTATACGTGAAGATAGAGAAGAGATCTACTTTCTAATAACTATGGGTTTCAAAATCATCATGTAGTTGATATCATTGAACTTTGTATTTAGCTTTTGCTAATTGTTTGCAGTTCTTTTAGCACATATATATCTGTTACTCTTAGTTCTAACATTACTTCTTTACATTTTCCTCACTGAAAAATGCAAGTGACATTTCACAGCCTTTTCAATAATATTATGAGAAAAAAATGTATACTCTTGGTTTCATTATTGTAGATTCTTACATTAACCTAATTGGAAGTTTTAAGTAAACAATTAAACATTCACTTCCTTAATTTAACCTTTGGGCTATAAAATTCTCATGTCTGATCTTAACTTTAGATATAAATAAATAAAAATATAAATAGCTATATTTCATACCTCCCATACATAACTTCTTTACAAATTACAGTGAATTTGGATTTGCCTTTTTATTGAGATTTTTGCTCTCATATTATTATTGCATTTCAGCATACCTTGTTTATTGCCCACTCTCCTTTAACAGTAATGTCACTGTATATTTTTGTGGTGCAGGTCATGGTATTGACCTGCCTTGTCTGCCTTTTTTCATCCAGATTATTTTCTTTGAACCAGTCTAGCCTTTACCAAAACAAAAGATGGCACAAACTAGTTATGTCTTGATTGCTTCAGACCCCTGAAAATGTTTTTCATTATTTCCTTGAATTTCCCTAAGGCCTATTTTGGTTTTAATCCATCTTTTCATAAGTAATAGAGCTATGCAATTCAACACAGAAAGTAGTACAAATAAAACTTATTCCAAGGACAACCACTGGAAATATTTTGCTATTTTGAAACTTACTGTGATAAATATAACAGAAACTGAAAGACCTTATCAGTGTCATTCTTGAGAAATGTGGCTTTCTTTTTCAATGATAGTAGGACTTATTTTCTTTGACAAAGTATGTTAGAAGAAAACAAGAAGTCAAGAACCATTTGAACTTTTAAGGAGTTCTTCAAACTTGAAATTCTGTTCTTTGGAGTTCATTATTTTTTATAGTAAACCTCTAAAATAAAATGAGTATTTGAGGAGCAAACCATCCAAAAATGGTTATTTTCAGACAGTTGTCTGACAGTGTTTGAAAGTGATTCATTTCAATTGCTGGTAGAAGTAGCTTAATATACCACCCAAACCTAGAATAAGAGTCTGACTGAACCATTGCTACAAGGGAGAATTTGCTCATCATTCCATATGTTAATGTTGTATAATGGTTACCCTCATAAACGTTTGCTTTTGTTGGGCCTTTCCTGCCACATAAAAATGCAGGTTTTATGAATGTAAAACTAAAAATGTTTCATATTACATTCACTCTTTTAAAAACTCATGTAGAATGTAAAACAAAAATTATGGAGGACATAATAAATAGATGCATCTCTACCCAGCTTAATAATTAATATCCTGCCAAAGATCAAATGTCCTTTGTTTCTTGCTTCTTGAACATCTCCTCCAGAAGGAAACTTGTTTTGCTGTTTCTGTTTTTAAATTTTTTTAATTTATCTTTTACTTTTTTACAGACCGCATTTTGATTCATCATACATAAATGGGGTACGTCATTTCATTTCTATGATTGTACATGATGTCGATTCATACCATTCATGTAATCATACATGTATATAGGATAATGATGTCTGTCATACCCCCTCCCTCTCATCACCTTCTACATAATTTAAAGTTCCCCCATTCTACTCTCACTTCCCACTCCCTGACTCCTATTATATATCATTTTCTCCTTATCAGGGAAAACATTTGGCCTTTGGTGTTTTAGGATTGGTTTATTTCACTTAGAATGATATTCTCCAAATCCATCCATTTATTTGCAAATGCCATAATATTATTCTTTTTTATGGCTGAATAATATTCCATTGTGTATATATACTACAGTTTTTTATCCATTCATCCATTGAAGGGCATCTAGGTTGGTTCCACAATTTCCCAAGTGTTTTACTTTTTTTGAGGTTACCATGAATGGAGTGATTTTCCTGATTTCTCTTTCAGAGGATTCATCACTTATGTATAAAAGTGCATTAGATTTATGAGCATTGATCTTATATCCTGCTACTTTGCTGAATTCATTTATTAGTTCTAGAAGTTTTCAAGTAGAGTTTTTCTGGATCTTCTAAATATAGGATTATGTCATCAGCAAACAGTGACAGTTTTAGTTCTTTTCCTATTTGTATCCCTTTAATTTCTTTAGTCTGTCTACTTGCTCTGGCAAGTGTTTCAAGGATGATGTTGAATAGAAGTGGTGAAAGAGGGCATCCCTGTCTTGTTCTAATTTTTAGAGGAAATGCTTTCAGTTTTTCTCCATTAAGAATGATGTTGGCTGTGGGCTTAGCATAGATAGCCTTTACAATGTTGAGGTATGTTCCTACTATTCCCATTTTTTCTAGTGTTTTAAGCATGAAGGGGTGCTGTATTTTATCAAATGCTTTCTCAGCATCTATTGAAATAATCATGTGATTCTTAACGTTAAGCCTATTGATGTGATGAATTACATTTATTGATTTCTGGATGTTGAACCAACTTTGCATCCCTAGGATAAACCCCACTTGATCATGGTACACTATCTTTTTAATATACCTTAGTATGTGATTTGCCAGTATTTTGTTAAGGATTTTTGCATCTATGATCATCAGGGATGTTGGTCTAAAGTTTTCTTTCCTTGATGTGTCTTTGTCTGGTTTTGTTATCATAGTGATACTAGCCTCATAGAATGAATTTGGAAGGGCTCCCACCTTTTCTATTTCCTGGAATACTTGAGGAGTATTGGTTTCAGTTCTTCTTTAAAAGTCTTGTAGAATTTGGCTGAGAATCCATTTGGTCCTAGATTTTTCTTGGTTGGTAGGCTTTTGATGGCTTCTTCTATTTCAGTGCTTGAAATTGATCTGTTTAGATTGTGTACCTCTTCCTGATTCAGTTTGGGAGGATCATGTCTCTAAAAATTTTTCAATGTCTTCAATGTTTTCTATTTTGTTGGAGTATAGATTTTCAAAGTAGCTTCTAATTATGTATTTCAATGATGTCTGTCATGATCTTTCCTTTTTCATCACAAATTCTAGTAATTTGAATTTTATCTCTCCTTTTTGTTAGTGTGGCTAAAGGTTTATCAATTTTGTTTACTTTTTCAAAGAACCAACTTCTTGTTTTGTCAATTTTTTGAATTGTTTCTCTTGTTTCATTTTCATTGATTTTAGTTCTGATTTAAATGATTTTCTGTGTTGTATTATTTTTGGTATTGATCTGTTCTTCTTTTTCTAGGGCTTTGAGGTATAATGTTAGGTCATTTAGTTGTTGACTTTTTATTTTTTTAATGTATGAGTTCAATGCAACGAACTTTCCTCTTAGTAATGTTTTCATAGTGTCCCAGAGATTTTGTTATGTTGTGTCATTGTTCTCATTTATCTCTAATAATTTTTTTTTGTTTATTCCCTGATGTGTTCTGTTATCATTGCATCATTCAATAGCATATTATTTAATCTCCAGGTGTATGAGTAGTTTTGTTAGTTATTTTATCATTCATTTCTACTTGCATTCCATTATGGTCTGATAGAATACAGAGTAGGATCTCTATTTTTTTGTATTTACTAATGACTTCTTTGTGGCATAGCATATGGTCTATTTAGGAGAAGGAAATATATTTGCTTGATGATGGATGAAATACTCTGTAAATATCCATTAAGTCTATATCATTGATTGTATTATTTAGTTCTGTAGCTTCTTTGTTCAGTTTTTGTTTGGAGGGTTTATCCAGTGGTGAGAGCAGTGTGTTAAAGCCCCCCACTATTAATGTGTTTTGGTCTATTCCATTCTTAAAATTGAGAAGAGTTTGTTTGATGTACATAGATGCTCCATTGTTTGGGGCATAAATATTTAAAATTGTTATATCTTGCTGTTTTATGTTTCCCTTAAGCAGTATGAAATTTCCTTCTTTATCCCTTCTGACTAACTTAGGTTTGAAGTCCACTTTGTCTGATATGAGGATGGAGATCCCTGCTCTTTTACTGGGTCCATGTGCATGGTATGTTTTTCTCCATCCTTTCACCTTTAGTCTGTGGATGTCTTTTTCTACGAGATGAGTCTCTTGAAGGCAGCATATTGTTGGGTCTTTCTTTCTAATCCAGTCGGCCAGTCTATGTCTTTTGATTATTGAGTTTAGGCCATTGACATTCAGGGTTATTATCATGATATGATTTGTACTCCTGGTCATTTGGGCTTATTTTTGGTTTTTAACTTGACTTGGTTTTTCCTTTGATTGGCTTTTCCTTTAGGGTAGTTCCTCCCTATGCTTGCTTGTATTGTTGCTTTTCACTTCCTCCTCATGAAATATTTTGCTGAGAATGTTCTGTAGGGTAGGCTATTTGTAAATTATTTTAACTTTTGTTTATCATGGAAAGATTTTAATTCATTGTCAAATCTGAAGTTTAGTTTTGCTGGGTATAGGATTCTTTGTTGGCATTCATGTTCTTTCAGAGCTTAAAATATATTGTTCCAGGTCCTTCTTGCTTTTAGAGTCTGGGCTGAGAAATCTGCTGATATCTGTATTGGTTTTCCCTTATATATAATCTGATGCTTTTCTCTCACAGCCTTCAAAATCCTATCTTTATTTTGTATGTGAGTTATTTTCATTATAATGTGTCTTGCTGTGGATCTGTTGTAATTTTGTGCATCTGCTGTTCTCTTGTATTTGATTTTCCATTTCATTATTCAGGTTTGGGAAATTTTCTGAGATTATTTTATTGAACAGGTTGTTCATGCTTTTGGTTTTTATCTCTGCATCTTCCTCAATCCCAATAATTCTTAAATTCAGTCTTTTCATGATATCCCATAATTCTTGGAGGTTCCATTCATGACTTCTTAACATCTTCTCAGTTTGTTCAACTTTATTTTCAAGGTTAAATATTTTGTCTTCATTTTCTGAGATTCTGTCTTCCACGAGATCTATTCTGTTGGTGATGCTTTCTATTGAGTTTTTAGTTTGGTTTATGGTTTCTTTCATTTCAAGTATTCTGGTTTTTTTTTTTTTTTTTTTTAGAATCTCTATCTTTTTATTGAAGTATTCTTTTGCTTCCTGCATTTTCTCTTTTAACTGTTTAGTGGAATGGTCATGCATTGCCTGCATTTGCTCTCGCTATCTTATCTCATATTTTGCTTCACAGATCATTTTAAGTATCCAGATTCTAAACTCTTTTTTGCATCATTTCTACTGTCATTGGATTTTATCACAATAGCATCTTGGTTTATTAGAGACAATTTCTTCCCCTGTTTTTTCATATCGTTTCTATATATTCCCCTCTGGTGGTGAAGATCAGAGCTATTGAAGCTCCCCCCGGCAGCCTTATTATGACCCTGCAGTTTTCCACTACTTCTCCTTTGAAGGGGAGATTAATAGCAGTAGCACCCAATACAGAGAAAATGTGGCTCTGAACCAGATAGCCCCTATAAAGACTTTAACATTATTCTAATGAACAGGATGAGTTCAATTACTATTTAAAGTATTTCTAGTTGTGAACAAGAGGTTGAGGAAGGGTGTAGGATGTAAGTGAGTAAGTGGAGGTACCTGTCAACAGGCCTTCAGTCTCCTATATGTTTCTCCTATATGTTTCTTCCGATGATGATGACCACGCCCTCAGGAATAATTTTAAATGCCTGCACCAGCCTTCAAAGAAGCTGGGGAATCCCAGCAAGGGTACACTGAGTCAGTACAGAGGCAGGGGCAGTCTCCCTCAGCAGTAAGGGGACAGGCGGGCAGACTCAGCTACTGGCCTCCAACCTCAGTGTCGGGGCGGGCTGGGGGGTTCAGCCCCTGGTCTGACCACGGTGTGAGGGTGCAGGTGGGCTCAGAGACAGCTGTAGTGTGGGGGGGTGGTGAGCCTTTGGATTTTTTGTTTTGTTTTGTTTTTAGTACAGGTGTATGTGATATCACAGAACAAAACAGCAAGGAAGCAAAGATGTGGTAAATTATTAACTTTAGAAGGAGTTTCCACTTAGTGGAAAACAACCTCATAGATCAATAAAATATAGGCGTAAATAAGAATCAGAGAATTTAAAAGTTAGACAAAGATTTTGAGATCATTCAGGGAATTTCTCCTAAGGGACAGAATGGTCCCAACATCTCTGTGAAAATGAGAGCTAGCCACACCTCCCTGTCTGGTCTGGATTTGAGTTTTTGTAAGAGTTTTGAGTTGGACTGGTTACATATCTGTTTATTCTCCAGTTTAGCACAGCAGTAAACAAGCAGGAGACTCTAAAGGACTTAATAATGTTTGGCTCCATAAAGTCTCTGGTGTGTGTACACTGGGACAGTCTTCTCTGATGGGTTGAGGTAATTTTCCATTTTGCCCAGTCAGGGATTTACATGGGCAGACTTCTCAGTGACCTGACAACATCCTGCTCTTTCAGTTTGAAAAGCACTAATTGTCAATCTCTCTTTTACAGCCTTAATTTGTAATCAAGCCTGGGTTTGAATCATAAAGTGGCAGGAAACACATTATTAGAAAAACTGCAGGGTCTCCTATTTTCTTAGCAGCCCCTTTCTTTCAAGAAGGCCAGAAAGGCACTTCTTAGATTTCCATCTGTGTCCTATTTCTGCAATCTGAATCAGCACAGAAAAATTCAGTGGTCTATTCTGCAAGATAACCCTTTACATTTTTTTAAAAAAACCACCTTCTCTTCACAACAGTTCCTAGCCTTAGGAATGGTTAATGCTTGTATTTCCAGACCCCAAATCCTAATAACATCTTCTCCCATAACCCAAATTTCTTTTCCACCATAGTACCTAACAAGAGTTTCCTCCAATGTGTTGCTACAAGTTATGAAGTGCAGATCTCCTAGCTGACCTGGCTGAGACTCAATCATCCTTCCAGGATATCACATCTCTATGAGGCATTCATTCATATCAGTGTTGGAAATCCTATGCAGACAGTTTCTGACTTAATAATGGTCCAACCTGCAATTTTTCAACTTTACAATGGTGCAAAAAAAGTGACACACATTGAAAAGAAATCATACTTTGAATTTTGATCTTTTCCTAGGTTTACAATATGTGGTATAATGTTCTCTGGTGATGCTGGGAGAAGCAAATAGATAAATCAAATTGATAGTTGCTTGAAACTTACTGTTCTTCTCTATTTGTGTCTAATAAATTAGGAATGAAACATTTTAAAGGCTCCAACACTTCAAGATTAAAAATTTTCTATTAATTTTATATATTCTGATGCTATACTATAAAGTAATAAGATTTCATGTTTATATTTCTACCAATAGTAAATCTTTTCAGTTTGTTCCATTTGACATTTTGTATTCTGGAATTGTGATGGATTTTTTAAGTGTTGATACAATATTAGCTTTTTGTTGAAATTTAAACATAATACACTATCATTTCATTAAACTTTGGTACATTTTAATCATCTCATTTTCATACAGCATATAAACAGATTTGATATTGTTGATAATTTTGTGTCTTTCATCTTTAGTCACTAATATTAGGACCTCAGATTTAAAATAAGGATATATAACTTATTTACACTTATCATGTTGGAATCAGACTTTGAGATGAGACTAGATTCTCTGCTTCGCCAATTTCATTCTGGGTTCTTGTCTCACAAATTTGAAGAATAAAATCCATTGACAATAATGGAAATCAAGAGTAAGTGGAGCAGGATTTATTTAAGTAAGAAGAAAAAAGAGCTCCTGCAAAGTGAGAGAAGAACTGAAAACAGGTTTTTCACCTATTTGTATCAGTCTAGGATCTTAGGTAACTTCTAGGTAAGGGCACTGATCAAAATCTCTGTTAAATAGATATTGGAAAAGTGTTAAGGCTATTGGCTTGGTCTGTGATCCTCTGATTGGCTGTATCCTTTAGCCCTGGACTCTGAACTTTCTTGTAAGGTCCATTCTAGTCCACCCCCACCTCCATTTTCTACCTGCTGTAGAAAGGAGTTGGCTGGAATGTTAAAATGTTTCTACAGGATAACCTCATAGAGTAGTCTTTATATTTGAAAATAATAATAACAGTTGAGGCCTGTTACCCTGAATGCTTGATCATTAACTCTCTATTCTTATTTATTGTCTACTAATATATTTCACTTTTCTTAGGTTGGGGATCTCCAGAAGACAGGGCAAGAGACAGTACTTCTTCTGTATGACAGTGTGACCCAAGGAAAAACAGTGAGGTCAAGTGCAGTGAAACATGCAAGAGGCAACAGAGTGTTAGTGACCTAACTTTCAAGAAAGTAGTGCTTAACATTGAGAAGTTGTGTGCCTGTGTCTCAGATTGTGAGCCCACAGGAGAATGGGGTGAGAAGTTATTCTCCCACTCCTACTGCCCAAAATTCTGACTGATTGGGGAGTTAATTCCCTAACACATTCTGGTTGAAAATAATCATTCACTGAGTTTCATGCACATGTATGTGAAAAACAAAGCACTTAAAGCAGGAGGCATATGTGAAGCACCAAGCACAGATCTTGAGGGGAGGTGCTATATGTTTGCACCCGTAGAAGGTAAACATGGTCCACTCAGTGGCAGTCATCACAGAAGTATTTGAGAGAAGGGCAGATGTGTCTGAGAAGGTAATGGACAGAGAAGAAGAACTAATCATAGTCTTCTTCCCAGCATAATGATTTGATTTATTTTTGTGGACTGATTTTTTCCAACATTTTTTCTAGTTTTAATCATTGTATAGCATACACCTACAGTTGTCCAAAAGTATTTAATATGCATGTTTATGCTATAATTTTTAAAGATAATTTAAATTGCTATGTACTTATAAAATTACCACAGCATACTTTTACCTTCCTAATATTCCATTTGCTTAACTTTCAGCAGTCACCATCCATTTTGACATCTTTTATATTTAACTTAATGTTAATAATATTTTTTGCACTGTTTCTGGATCATTTCACATAACTATATTACATATTTGTTTTCTGAATTCTGGAGAAACATTCATTATTGAGCTCACTAGTTTCCTTTATAGCTCTATCCATTCCTCAATTCAACTCATCAATTGTGTTTCCTAATTATCTTTTTTCAATTGGAAATTGAAAGTTTAAATCAAACTCTTAAATAATCACTGCTTAGTTTAACTTGTAAGAGATAATGGAGTAGTGGCTCCTGGTGCCCAGATCTCCTTGATGGATGACCAGAAGCCTCCCCTGCCCTTGGTATCCAGGACTCTGATTGCAGAGGTCTCCTGCACTGCTGAACCATAGCAGAGGGTCCTCCAACACCAAAGTGTAAAGGTTTAGTTTCTCATGTTTATTTTTTCATTGTTCTTTGTAATCTACTTATTTTGTTTCCAAGATTCTTCACAATTCCCCAGCACTCTTTTCCTTTCTGGTGCTCATTTTGAAGTGTGTGTGTGTGTGTGTGTGTGTGTGTGTATGAGTGTGTTTACTCTTGCCGTTGGTAGTAGGATCCTCCCCTCTCACTCTCTATTTTCTGCCATTTCTTGTCTTATCCTAATTTGTTCTCTTTCATTTTCTCTTTTCAAGGAATGTTTAAACAATCTGAGTAAGTTTTTATAGTCTTCCCCTTTGATCCAATTTCCAGTACATTTTCCAATTAATCATCCTTTGTTTTCATTAAAACATACATACTATAAGAAAAGACAAAAAAATCTTAATTGTGTTAGTATATCTGAGTTAGTATATCTTGTCTGCTTGATAATTTTTAAATCTAATTCAGTTTAACTTCAGCATTTGCACATCTATTTCCTGCTATTCTATACTGGGCTGTTTCTGAATTGGAGTAATAATTAAATGATATATTAATACATGATAAACTACTAAGGTGTATCTTTATTCTAAATCATGTTTCTTGACAAGATGCATGCTATTGCCTGTGATAAAAATTAGATATGTAAAATTAATAAGGTACTAACTTAAAAACAGTCTAGTAAAGACAACACAAATAAGGATCCATTTCTATACACATCATAACATATGATTCACTTATGTATATACATATAACTCTTTGCCAATCACCTTATGGATTATTTATTGGTTGGGATTGATATAAGCTGTATTTTTTGTCATGTGTCTGCATGCGTGCATACTTTACATATGCAAACATTTGTAGTTCTATATTTAGACATTGTTTCATGACCACAGGTTAACTTCAAGGATATGCGAAATGTGAAAATGCAAATAATAATATGAAAAGGACTAATGCAACTATTTGAACAACCTAAATACAAAATTCTAGCATGCCTCCAGGATCTCATGGAGTTTTAGGAATCCATTAGAGGGCACAATTGATTTATTGCTCAAATTTTGATCAGTAATACCTTTAAAGGAAATGATAACAAAATATTAGAATAGCATAACAATATTCCAACTGATCCTAAATGACCACCTGTTCCTAGCTATGATTTCCTCAACATATAATTATTAGGGAACTGCTTCTCAGAACCATTTAATGCATTAAAAGTATGAAGATAAATAAGGGAACAAAATAACCACCAAAATGATTGTTTAAATGGTTTTTTCAAACTTTATAAGATTTAATGGATACTTAAAAATTCAATATATTTACAATAGTCAATGTGGTATTGTCATATATGTTTACATTGCAAAATGATTACCACAATCTAATGAACATATCCCTTAACTCACAGAGGTACCTTTCCTGTGTGTCTGGTGAGATCAGGTAAGATCTACTGTTTTAACTATTTTTAAGTAAACACTACAGTTTTATAACTGTGGTCATTCTATACTAGACTTCCAGAATTTTTTCATTGTGACACTTTGTGCCCTTAAACCAACATCTTCCAATTTCCCCTGCCTCCAAGATTCTGGTAGCCTTCACTCTTCTCTATGCTTCCGTTGAATTCAAGTCTCAGATTTATCATATAAGTAAGATCATGCAGTTTTTGTTATTCTGTGCCTATTGTATTTCACTTAGAATAGTATTTTTTCAGGTTTATCCTTGTTACTGCAAATAATAGAATTTCTTTCTTTTTAAAAGTGAAATAATATTATATCTCTGTGGTGTGTGTGTGTCAGAGTTTCTTCATGCATTCATCCATCAATGGATACTTCAGTTGATTCCATAACTCAGCTGTTGCAAATAATGTTGAGAGAACATGAGAATGTAGATGGATTCTTGACATTTTACTTATAATGCATATGTGCCCAGAAATGGGACACCTGGATTGTATATTAAATTTATAATATTTTTAAGAACCTCTCCTACTGTCAT
This sequence comes from Sciurus vulgaris, assembly GCF_902686455.1. Classification (NCBI taxonomy): domain Eukaryota; kingdom Metazoa; phylum Chordata; class Mammalia; order Rodentia; family Sciuridae; genus Sciurus; species Sciurus vulgaris. Next base: position 86,243,553 of record NC_136463.1, on the reverse strand, counting down.
GATAGATGTACTAACTTACACTTCCACTGAGGATTTCTCTTAGTCCACATCCTCACCAGCACTTGTTATCTTTATTCTTTTTGATAATGGTCATTCTAATAGATGTGAGATAATATTTCCTTGTGGTTTGATTTGCATATCCTTGATGATGAGTGATACTCAGCATTTTTCATATAATGGTCATCCATTGGTATATCTTTTTTCAGAAAGGTCTATTAAGATCTTTGGTATATTTTGATTTGGTTCTTTTTTTCTTGCTAGTGAGTTGCTTGAGTTTTCTGTATATTCTGAATATTAACTTCATATCATACATATGGTCGTATTTTCTGAACTTCCATAAATGTCCCTTCACTAAGTTGATTGTTGCTTTTGAGGTATAGAAACTTTTCTGTTTGATGCAATCCTATTTGTCAGGTTTTTGCCTATGCTTTAGGGGTGATAGCCAAAAGTCTTCATTCAGATAACAACTGAAAGATTTTTTCCCCATGTGGCATTCCAGCCTTTCCATGGTTGCAGGTGTGATGTCTAAGTCCTTTCTCCATCCTGACAAACAGAGTAAAATTGAATGCAATTACTATCAAAACTCCAATGGTGTTTTGGAGCGAATGGTCCATTTTGAAAATCAATTTTCCCTAAAATTGTAGAACTGGTTTTGGTATAGATACTCTATTCCACTGGACTACATACATATCTAACTTCATGCCAGTATCATGCTGTTTTGATTACATAGCTCTGAAGTCTATTTTGAAATTAGGTAATGTGATGCTTCCATCTTCATTCTTGCTCAGAATGGCTTTGATTATTTGGTAACTTTTATGGTTTCATATGAATTCTAGGGGTTTTGTTTTTTTCCATTTCTGTAAAGAGAGTGAAATTTTGGTGAGTACTGAACCTGTACATGCTTTGGGTAGTTTGGACATTTTAACAATTTTAATTATTCCAGTTCATAAACATAGACCATCTTTCCATTTATTTGTGCCTTCTTCAATTTTTTTCATCAAAATATATTATTGGTTGGGCTCAGTGTCACATGCCTGTAATCCCAGTGGCTTGAGAGGCTGAGGCAGGAGGATTGAGAGTTCACAGCCAGCCTTAGCAAAAGCAAGACACTAAACAACTCAGTGATACCCTGTCTCTAAATAAATTACAAAATAGGACTGGAAATGTGGCTCAGTGGCCGAGTGAGCCTGAGTTCAGTTCCCAGTAACACCCCCCAAAAAATATATGTATATATATTGCTTTCAGCATAAAATATAGATATTTCATTGCATTGCTTAAATTTATTTCTAATTTTTATGAAATTATAAATGGAATTGCTTTCTTAATTTTTTGATAATTAACAATTAAGCTATATAAATGCAACAGGATCTTATATGTTGATTTTGAATCCTGCAATCTTGCTGTATGTTTTTTAGATCTGAGAGTTTTGAGTGGGGTTTTTAGGATTTTTCTATATATGAGATCATATCATCTGCAAACACAGACAATTTAACTTTACCTCTGAAGGTTATTGCTATAGTTTTAATCTGGAGTGTCCTACAAAAGTCCATGTGTTAATGATGTGTTTCTCAGTTAGGCACTATTGGGAAGTAACGGAGTCTTTAAGAAGTGAGGCCCACTGGGAAGTCCTCGGGCCTTTGGGACATCTCTGTAAAAGGATTTGGGGACGTCAGTCTCTTAGTCTTTCTCTTTTACATCCTGGCCATGAGTTGAGAAGCTTTGCTCTAGCTCATGGTCCTCACTACTTTACCGCCTTGTCACAGACCAAAAGCAATAGGGTCAAACTGACAATGAATTTGAAACCTCCAAAACTGTCAGTCATAATAACCTTTTTCTCTTTTGATTACTTCAGATACTTGTTATAGTGACGAAAAGTTGACTAACAATCATAATAGGTAACCTGCAGACTGTTCAATCACTTCTTCAGAGAAACCACAATTTTGCTTTCAATAACCTCAACATATTACAAGACAAATGAAAATTTCAGGATGTTTTCTGTTGAAAATAAAATAACCAAGTTTATTTTCAGTTTAACATAGTGGTAAAGCATGTAGGCTTTGACTTTAGAGATATGTAAATTCCAATTCTTTTCTGACAAATTTAGGCAAATTTAACCTCTCTGAGTATCTCTGTTTTTTTTTTTTATTATTTGGAAAATGAATATAATAACCACAGAAATCCTATGTTTTATGATCTAATAAATATCTATTAATATATCTGTTTACCTATATCTATATAGAATTAGATATAGAGATATACATAATATTTAGCATAAGAAAGAATCCAAATAATGTTAGTGCCCTTACCGGTAAGTATTTATTGCGATATTTATGGACAAACCTAGGGTGTGTGTGTGTGTGTGTGTGTGTGTGTGTGTGTGTGTGTGTGTGTGTTTATGAAGTGTCCAAATTTAAATAAAATAGATTTGAACTTAATAACCTGGAATGTTAGCTTTATATCATCACAATCTATTAGGTTAAAATGTGGATGCTCTAAAACAAACACAATGAAGCCCCACAGGCTCATAAAAGCATAATGAGAAATATATTATGTGGTGATAAGAGCTAATATATCATGCAAATGTGACATTACACATCTCTTTGTGTTTAGGACTATACTTGTCAGCTATGCAAATGCTAGTCATTATTTCTTAACATATTTGGGCCCTTAAACAGCACAAAGACACAAAGATTCCATATTTCATTTATTTAGGACATTAATGTATTGTAATTTTTAAATAAAACTAAGAAGAACTAGAGCATACTATCATCTTTGATCAATGTTCAGAACAAATGTGTGGTAAAGAATTATTAAATACTACCTCAAGCATACTTTTTCCAGAGGGCAATAGATTATTTAGTACTGTGTCAAGTCACATAAGCTAATTCAGATATGATAAATTACTTTAAAAATCTGTTGATGTTTTGTTCCTGAATTCTAATAATGGGTATAAAATACTGTTGACTGTTATCAATCAGACACATTTATTAGCAAGATAAAAACTGGTTACCATAGTACTTGCAATAAAACAGTTAAGAGTATATGATTATTAAAAAGATATAGACATTATTTACAGCATAGGAGCTCATTTATTATAGGAGTGATGATTATAAAAATAAGCACAGAAACACTGATTTGTTAATTAAGTGAATTTAAATTCAATATTATTGGTACTGGTTGATTCTCTTTGCCTCCCTGAGTTTTACATTTTTTTAAAAAAAGCATTAAATAACTTGGAATCTTCTCTAATTTATCAGTGCACTTAGCCTTCACCTAATAAAAATGTTTATTTGGCTTCAGGCATGAAATTCTCAGATAGTCAAAAACAAATCTGCCAAATCAATGCCAATAGTCTTCTAAGTATTTTGAAAATTAATATTTATAAAGGACAAAAGGCTTCTTCCCTAACTTTGCAATTAAATGTCTATTTTCTCTTCATAAATAGAAAATAATTAATGAATCAATACTTATGCAATTGTCTGCTTGCCAATTAAACACTTATATTATGAATTCATAAGTGTCCTTGTTCTAAGAGTCAGCAATACAGAACATTTTTCTTTTCTTTTTATGATCTTTCTTTGGTCAAATTATTCCTTATTCTTCAAACTTAACTATTTTTTTCTCATCCTCTGTTCCCTAATGCTTGTTCTTTGCTTGTCTTCCTTCTCCTTATGTGCCTTGGACTCAAAAAGCAATGTGGGGAGCCGCAGGCAAGGGTGTGACTGAGGCATAGGAGGGAAATATTGTTCATAGGCCTAATCATCTTAGTTTAAATCACTTGGAAGCCAAGAGGAAGTTTCCTGATCCATAATCTAGGGGCCCCTTCTCACCACTGCCAAGTTTCTATTTTTCTTTCCCCCTCAAATAAACAGAGGATAATTTGACCATATTGTTCCATGTTATTGGCAGTGACCCAAGATAGGACCACAGAGTGAAGAACTTGAAAGAACAAGAAGAGCCAAGAGGAATTGTCCAGTTGTGCATATGAGAGAAGTTCAACCCTTAGTTGAAATGACAGAAGATCTGGAAAGGACAGGGAAGATGGTGGGGAGACAAAGAAGGAGACGTGGTAAAATTCATCAATAGGTTGAAGAAAAAATAGAAATGAGCCTCAGATTGGAAATGGAATAAATGCACACTTATGCCTTCTTCCCCTGCTGTTTTTTTAAAAGCACATATATCACCTGATGCTTATCTGAATGAGAGCCTGTCTGGAGAGGATGACAATCAGACTAAGCCAAGCAGACAAGTAGCAGCACTATGGGGAACAGTCCTAGGAAAGGGTTTTACGATTTAGCATAGATATGTCTTTTTTCTTAAAAGAAACAATCTTGGCTTATATTTTATTCATAGAAGCCATTCTTTACTCTGTTGCCTTGAGTGATTTTGGCTGTGTATAGATGTGAGTATAGTAGCTTTAAATTCACCTGTGCCCTTGAAACAGCAGCCTGTAGTACATTCAACATTGTTACATGCATTGCTTCTATTCTGCCTTCTTTGTGAGCCCATTATGAATCTCTTCTTGTCATAAAATTGTGGTCTTGTGCTATTATTGCATTAACACTCTGCTTAAACACATGTGCACGCACACACACATACACGTCTTGTGGGGAAAATATAGACAACACAAGAACAACACAAAGGCATTCTCTCTATGAAGATCATTTAAATAGTCTAAAATTTCCTATTTATATACTGGTGAGGAAGGAAGCAGGAAGGGATTTATTTGTAATAAATAAGCATGATGCACATTAAATAGAAAGTAAAATTTTATTTTCTTTCAGATGAAAATAGTAAGCATAATTGTCCTGCTTTTGCCTTCCACATTAAAGAAAAATTATTAACTGTCCAAAATTTGTTTGTTTATACAATGGATTTAAGAACCCATTCCCCAAAAAATTTTAGCAGTGCTTTCCAACCTTATTTTCACATTGAAATCCCCTATAGAGCTTCAAAAATACTGAAACCTGAATTCTGCTCTAAGAAATTCTCATTTCAAAATCCCACTGGTCAATTTCATGCATAGCCAAGGTAGAGAATCACTGTTATTAGGGCCTGCCTGTGGTTGAAAAAGATCTCTTCTACAAACTTACCTCAAAATAAGATGGGAGGTAGAGGGCAGTTCCTTCCGCACTTTAAATAGGAAATCAACCAGTTTACAGTTCTGTCACTGAGTAACCCTGGTATGTGTTATTCTGGGCTGTCCTTGCTTTGAGAAACAGTCTATGTAGAAGAGAAGGGATTGTGTAACCAGAGACCTCAACTTGAGTCATGCCTCTGATCATTTACCTGACTAAGATACTTTGGAAAATTATTGACTCTGTTGTGACATCAGCTTGCCCATCCATAAAGTAGACAAAATTAAAAAGTATATCCAGCCTCTTGGACTGTTCAAGTTAAATAAAAATTATCAGTGTGATTTAGCAAACAGGAAGCACTCAGGGTGTATGAATTTCCTTCTCCCTTGCAACTGAAATGTAGCCTCTGGTTCAAAGTCAAGCAAGAGTGATCAAAATCTAGGCAGCCTATTTGGTATTTTGGTGGTATCTCTGTAAACATTGGAAAAGATTGGCATTTTGAACTTCTAAGAGATGAAAATTATTTATTGTAATATAGTTTATTTTTGTCTTAATAAGAACTGTCCAACTTAAAATAATTACATGTGAGAGCTCTGGGTTTATGCCCAAGGTGCTCCTGCAGCTGAAAAAGTTTATCATAACCACACACACCTGAAATTGCTCTCTAGCATTCAGGGCACCTGAGGCAGGATGGCATTATAATATTAAGGCAAGATACTGAGACAACAAACCAAAGAAAAACAAGCTAGCTTCCCAACTCCATAGAGTTTACCTTTTAGAGGATGACAGATTTTGATCAAATAATTTTATAGATAACTAGAACATATAAAATGGCTATATATGGGGAGAGGAACAAATGTAGATATTCACAGACCAATTACAAAATAATGGACATTATCCAACAGGAGAGATGATGATATCCAAGACTGGGAGGTGAGGTGGAGGGAGGGAATAGTAAGTTTATATGAATTGTTCAGGAGGAAAAGACAATAGAATTTTAATATGGGGAGGGGTGAGATGAAAACCTATGTATGTAGTATTTTAGAACTAAACTTATCAGGATTTGAAGGAGAAACTCATGCATTATTATATCTGACTTGAGTAACCAGGTGAACAATTTCATTGTGCTATGAAATTGGGAGTACAGGTTTTGAAAAAAATAAGATTGAGTTGCCTTTGCTTATCTAAGATTAGATGTCAGGTATTCAGTTGGAGAGATGCCTCAGATCCACAGAAGACACAGACACATATAGAACATTGACTATAGATAGTAAGGTGACCAGTGAAGCCAGGTGTGGAAGGCATATTCAAAGAGAATACACAGTGAGAAGAGTGCCTTTACAAAAGTTTTTACTAAAAGCCTCCTATGATAGCACTGACTGGTAATCATGCTCATGGTGTACATAAAATAGCACGATCTAATTCACAAGTCTTCTTTTTTAGAGGTTGTCTAAAAGTGAAAGCAAACTTGCTTTTTCAAGAAATGTCTCTTGCAGATACTTGCTAGTCCTAGGACAAGAGTAAATTTACCAAATGGCCTTTTACATGTTGCCAGCATGTAGAAGAATCTAGTGAAAATCCCTCACTGAGAACTTTGAAGATTTTCCTGCCATTTCAGTATCATTCTCAGTCCAGGATCCTGGACTATCCCCAAAGAAATAGTTACCCATCAAGATTTTGCCAAAAATAGTCTCCTCTAAAAATAATTTCCATGTTTACTAGCTGCAATCTTTAATCTAAAATTTAATTAGAGATTCTAAATCTCACTTGAATATCTAATAATCTTTCCAGCTTTAAAGACATCTGAGGCTTACGGGTTTTGCTTATCTTAGTGAAGGGAGAAAAGTGAGAAAGCAATGATGAATGACTTTTCCTGTATTGGACCACTCTCTCTATTCCATAACACCACAATACCTACTTTTCAGTGAAAATTCTATTTCTATATACCTTTGGTAGAATAAATGAATTCTTACTATTCAGGTGTGCTGAATCAATTTAAAACTGTAACAAGTAAAACTTGGTTCACCTTTTCTTGAATTTAATCTTACCCTTCAAATTCAGGAGTGCTTTAATGGTTTGGGTTCCTAATAGAGTGCAGGAGGCATTAAAGAAGGGTGTTGTTTTGAATCATGTACCATGTTCAGAATTGATAGATCTGTTTTCCACCACCATCTAGGACACCGTGCCTCTGAACTTCAACTTCCCTAACTCTCATCTTCTTTATAAAGATTTGATCTTTTGTTGTTTCTATTGCTGTTAGAGTTTAAAAATTTAAGGTGAACTGTCAGACATTCAGGTAAGAACAAAGTATTCTAAAAAGTAACATAATAAATATTAAGGTTTTTCAAGGATTCACATTAGGAAATAACTGTTTCAGATTATATATTAAGAAATTAAACATTGCATCTACCAGTGAGGTCCTTTTCTTACCTGCATCCTATGTCTTTTCTTTCTCTTCCTCCTTTACTACTATTGCAACTAGGAAGTCGGTGCATATAAAAGAAATGTTGTAGACTAAAAGTCTTCCAGATCCTTAACTGTGACTGTAGATGGTAGAATTAGAGTGTGTGCTAAATCCATAGGTACTGACCCTGTTATATTTAAAAATACTTTCAGTAATGTATTTTATATTTTCACTACATAGGGATATATCCACAAATATAAGTTGTGTGGTTTACAGTTTTTGTTACCTTTTATTGAAACAGCATTATATTACCTGTAATATACACCTTGCTTTTGCACAACACATTGTTTCTGAGTTTTTATATGTGTTGACAGAGATCACTGGAACTTATTCAGCTACATATGTCAATGTGTTTTTTTACTTTTTAACTGGGGATTGAGCCCAGGGGTATTTAACCACTGAACCACATCCTCGGCCATTTTTATTTTTTATTTTCAAGACAGGTTCTTGCTAAGTTGCTGAGGATTTGCTAAATTGTGGAGGCTGGTTTGTACTCACAATCCTGATGTCTCAGCTTCCCAAGCCACCGGAATTATAGACATGCACCACTGAGCCCAACCCACAATGTAGTTTTTTATAACACTGATGATAAATATTAGGTCATCTACAATTTGTTATTATAAATAATAAAGCAATGAATATTTTTGCTATTGTACATGCCTTATGTTCATATGTGAAGGTTTTATACATAGGATATGACAATGTAGAACATAAAATCATTCCCCTTTGCTAAATTGCTAAATTTCCTCTGATGTGGCTGTAAAAATGCATACCTCTTTTAGCAGTTGCTAAGAGTACCCATTTTTTCATGATTTTTTCCAACAGCTAGTGTTTTCTCATTTTGTGTGCTATCTCAATTTTATCTCAGACTTTCAGAGGTAAGTCTTTGGTACCAATACCACTGCTATGATCATAATCTCCATAGACTACCTGACTCTTTTCACATGAGCACTCCTTAAACATTTAGCTATGATGAAGGGATCAATTACTGTGTGAAGTAGTGACTGATACACTAATATATAACCAATATAATCAAATTCATGAATGGAGCATTTAACCTATCTCATTCATGATATGTTAGCTAAGTGGTAAAAATGCGAATAATTCTGATTCTAATTCAATTAAAAAAGCTTTATGTGATTTTTGACAAGAACGTGCTAGATTCACTATGAATGTCTAAGAGTGGTACACAAAATTCTGTACTCCCATGGTTTGGATATATGACATTTGATCATGCTGGTAAACTAGGAAATTGATCATATTATCAAAGGTATTTTAGCTCACTCCAGACGCTCTTTGATAACGCTTCAAGTAATTTTAGAAAAAATGTACTAATGATCTTGTTCAATCCCATTTAAAATTTATAAACATATTTGCTTTTCAGAATATGAAACTGAGAGAGGTGAAAAACCCTGATAAAATCACATGAACTTTGATCTTTCACTTCTTTTAGGTGATTTATTTATTTACTTATTTATGGCAATGTGGTACCCCACAATGTGGTATTCTACCAAAACCTACCCCGATGAAGAGTTTAAGGAATCAATATTTCCCTGAACCACTTATGTACTCTACTATCTCACCAATTTCTTATCTATTGATTTAGGACTTTCCTCCTTGCTAAAGAAACTGGTAAATTGAACCAGATCTGACAGTGACTTAATGTCCTACCTAGTTCCAACAATATTGTATAAGAGAGAACTTTTCAGCCAGTTTCTTTTAAAGTCTCTCAAAATATTACTGTCTGCCATTATCTTGATCTTAGATATAGGAAAAAACACAGATCATTCTGAGTCTTTTTTAATTTTAAAATGCTTAAGTACCCATAAGAGGATTTCTCCACTCTGATCCACTCCATAAAGGCTGAGAATCACATTCACCACTTAAGTTCAGGCATATACAACATGCTAATGGTACTGAGGAAAATATGAAGGTAACAGTTTCTTTCTAATGCCTATTAAACTGTACTAAATTATAATGAAACATTTAAAAATACGTGACATTCAAATGAACACCAAATAATTTCATTTCACACTAGTCAATATTAAATTAACTCAATATTACATGAAAATGTTAAACATTACTGAGATAAGCAATAAAAGAAAATTATGTTGTAATATCACCAACACATCATGGTTGCAAATTTGTTATTAAAAAAAAGATTAAGGCAAATATTTAAAAACTATTTTGTCAATTTTTTAAAAGAATTATAGGAAAATATTACCACATCAGTAATCTTATTATATGTTTTAAATTAATGAACAAATAAAACACACTAAAATGTAGGACTGCATAAACTAATTGCTATTTGTACAATGCAAAACATTAATGATTATTTAAGTAGAATACTAAAATCTCAAAAATATGCAATCTATAAATGGTAACTTTCAGAATTATGTTTTACAGTTTAAAGTTGAAATAATTAACTGAAAATATCAGTAACCTAATTAAATTCTGAATTTGTAATATACATGTGATTGGTAACCTCAAATCAATATATAATTTGTGTCAAAATGTAGGCTTCACAAATGGACATTTCTTTGGTCTTTATAATATTCCCATTATTTCCACACATTTATTCCAGTAAAACACACATTTAAATATTTCAGATAATTTAAATTATTCAAATTATCAGTTAAATTACTGAAAGAGTAACACTATAATTACTATACAATAATATTTTGATTATTTTGACCTCTTTATAATCATGCTCAAGAGATATTTATAAGTTACTTGATTAATGGGCAATTTTGATTGAGCCTGATGGTAAAATTAAAAGTTACTCAGTACTTTTTTTTTCTTCAACCAAAAATTCATTAACACATAAACTCACTTGAGTACCCACTCTACACCATGCTGGGTCACAGAAATAAGATGTCTTTAAGGAAATCACAGCTTTCCATGGAAAACAAGGCAAGTACATAATGTATATGGGCTGGGCTTGGGCTCTAGGAACACAGAGTAGCTGTGTGTGATGACTTGGCCAGCACCCCTTGCTGGAGAAGGGTCACTTGAGTTGAAACTGGAAAGAACAGCTCTTGTCGGTTAGGCAAATTGGGGTGGGTTGGAGAGGACAGCCATGAGAGGGAAGCACTCAAGAGATCCTGCTCCCCAACATAAGTTGTGAGATGAGCACAGATGCGGTGAGAAAGTGGAGAAAGTGGCTAGAGAAATAAAGGAAATGCGAAAAGAATGGACCTCACAATTTGATAAGGAATTGTGACTTGAAGGACCAAGAAGTCCTTAAAAGAAACAAAAAAAGAAAAAAAAAAAAAAAGTGAAGAGGGAAAGGACATTATCAAGCTTGTGTTTCAGAAAGTTCATTCTAGTTGCATCATTGTTGTTGAATATTTCCTATAAGTGCACATAAGGAGATGCTTTGTGATAAATTGCCCAGGGTTTCACCTATAGACTGTAAGGGAAGGATGAGAGACCATGCTAAATTCATGGGTACCAGTATTGTAGATGTTAAACTAGAATAATAAAAGAAAGGATGTGAACTTTTTCAATTCTTTGTTTCATCTTCCTAAGCTGAGAAGTAAACTATGCTGGTAGAACTGGGAGTTCACTTAAGTTAGGGGTCTGGAAATGATGGCTACCTGACCGTATCCAGACACTGCCTGATTCTCTAAATAGAGTTCTACTGGAACCAGGCCACATTCTCCTTTTATGCATTGTCTCTGTCTGTCTTTGGACTACAATGGCAGAATTTCACAAAGGAGACCAGATGGCACACAAAGTCTAAAATACTTACAGTCTGTCCCTGTACAGAAAAAAATTGTCAACCCCTGACTTAAGAGATCATTCAGTTTACAGCATGTATTTTTCCCCATGCATTTCCACTTTTTTCTTCTTTTCCCTTTTTCCTCACCTGTACCTGGGACCTTCTGTCAAAATGCATGTGTTAGAATGTGTTCCATGCAAGTCTGCCTAAAGGACCCCACTCACTACTGTCAGTCTGAAAATGTCCTCTTTCATCAACATTCATGAAATATTCCCTGGGTTGTGATCATTCTCTTTTAGTAGATTAAAGAGTTTATTCCACTACCATCCATGTTTGTTGCTATTAAGAAGTCAGCTGCCACTGGTAACTCCTACAGCATTTAAGGCAATGTTTCCTCTTGTTCTTTGTTTTTGTTCAATTCTGGCCTCTCTGAAGAATTTTCTCTTATTCTTTTGATTGTTTGTCTTTTTTTCTTCCAGTGGTTTCAATGTAATAATATTTAGTTTCAATTTCTTTTTTAATTAATTTTTTAAAAATTTTTTTCTAATTAGTTATACATGACAGTAGAATGCATTTAGACACATTTAGACACAAATGAGCACAACTTCTTCCTATGGCTGAACATAGTGCAGAATTACCATGCATGGGATGGTGCCCTTTCTGAATCGATTGATTACTCTAGGAAATTCTTGACCACTCTCTCAGGATATTATCAGTCACCACACAGTCTCTCTTTGCTCAGTCAGGACTTCATCTACATTTCCTATACCTTCTTTTAGTGTCAATCTTGGTTATTAATTTCTCTCATGGATATTTCTCCCTGGGTCTTTTAGAATTGAAATCTAGATAATCGTTTAACCCATCTTCACAGCTAGTAAGAATGTCTTTAGCTACCAAAGATTTTGTTAAGTCTACTCACAGAGAATTTAATTTCTATTAATTTTTTCCTAGATTTTTTTTCAAACCTGCTGTTTTTTTTTCACAGTTTGTGGTCCTCCACAGATATCTTTAAGTTGGTACTTCATTTATTAAACATCATCAATATAGTTGTTTTATAGTTGGTGCCCAATTATTTCAGTATCCAATGCCTTTGCCTTTTGCTGGATTTCTGATTTCCATATCTTCCTTTTTCTTCTTGTCCTCATGGAATCTAGCATGCATATGTACCTAGTTATCATTTAGATGTGATGAACATTTTCTCAAAAATATTATTTTTAGAATTAATTGACAACCATTTTTCAAAGAGAGTGCTTATTGCTGCATCAAGTTTAAGATGGTATGCACACAATTCATGACTAGTTCTACCCAGACTCTGACACTTCTCTTGACCTGTAGCCTGAATATAAACTCTTTAGAGTATCCACTTACCAAGAACAAGGAAACTGATTAGCTTCCAACTTTAGGTAAATTCTGGCTTTGCTTTTCTTAGCATCTGCTAAGAAATTAAATACCTTCAGGACAGAATCATCTTTTGCACTGATATCAATCTCTGAGTTTTCATTATTCCTTTCCTGTTTGGCTGATGATGTGTTAACTGTCCTGTTGCCCTTCTGAGGCTTTTTAATTGTTTTCAACAAGAGAGTATATCACAATAGCCTGCTCTGCCTTTCACTTTCACAAAGTCTCCTGAATATTCATTTAAATGTGGGAATGTTAAGTTAAATGGGGCTTTTATAGAAATTTAACTTTCCACAATGTGGGGCTGAGGTAGATTGCTTGTTCTTAAGCCCTCCTATGGAATTAAAAAGCAACAGCCAAACTCTTCGTTGTTTTTGCTCCCACATGGTAAAAATTCCACACTAAAATAACTAACTGAGGACATTTTTATCCCTAAAGGACTGTGACTAGGGCAGATAACCAGAATTCTGCTAGTGTCAAGATATATTTCAAAACTGACAATTTTTTGCAGCTTTTCCAAGCAAACTGGGATCTATTTCTCCAGCATTGGAATCTAGGTTGCCTTGCATCTCATTTGGTTGGTACAGAGTTACTAAAGGATGCTGTTTGTGTCTCTGAGCATGGGCTCAGGAATCTTTGAGCACATCCACTCTTGCTTTTGATACCCTGTGAACTTCACATGAACACGCCAGAAAAAGACTACTTGAGAATTGGAAGTCATTTGGAAAGATGCCCTACTCCAGGCAGTAACCCTTCCAGTTGATCATAGATCCATGAGCAATATCACTTGAGGTTAACTGATCAACCAAGTCTCACTCAAACTTGAGTATAAGTGCTCAGCTGAGCATACCTCAGATTTATGAGCTAAATAAATGATCATTTTTTTAAGCTGCTAAATCTGGAAAAGGTTTGGTTTGCAGAAAAACTAAAATATATAACTATATTACTTTATTAAAATTATTCTTATTAAAATCATTAATAACCTCTTATTTGTCAACTCGAAGAAGCATTTTTCAGTCCATAGCTAATGAGACCATTTTTCAGAATCTAGCATGATTAATTACTATTTAAAAAATTGATCCTTTTTTTGTTTCTGTGCCATTGTACCTTCTTGCTTCAATTCCATCTTCCACACTTTTAATTCTTCATTTTCCTTATTTTTTTTTTCATTTCTTATTTTACCTATAAATGTGAGTATTAAGTAGGGTTCAATCTTTTACCCACATCTCCATCTACACTCTCTTGGGTCTCTTCTGCTGTTTTCTTTCTACTACCACCGGTCGATGTGGTTGTGACAACATAACCTGTATCTTTATATAACCCTTCTTTCTGCATTACAGACTTGAATATGTAATTTGGCAGTTAGAAACAGACATGTGTCCTCACACCCTGAGAGCCAACGTAGCCCAAACTATGTAATCACATTCTTCTCTGCCATCTACTGGCTGGCTGGCTACTCTTCTATTGTACATAGTGTTACAACCAGGCACCCAGGCACCTGTTAGAGAAATCCAGGCATGGCACTGGGCTTCCTCTTCATTGTCATGATTCTGCCCTCTCTGTTTCACACTGCCTCCACCCAGTCCTTCCTGCTCTCTTCTGAAGCACTGTACATTTCTTAACTCATTTCCTTCTCTAGTGTGTTTCCCTTATATCCATCCTAAACTTAGCTGCCAAAATAAGTTATTGAACAACAACAACTTTCAGAGGCTTAGCTTTCACTGCAGCAAGTTTGGCAAATAATAAGCACATATGTCACTACAATTTGTTTCTCTCCCTCTGATAGACATCATTAAGTGATTTCTGTATTATTTTCTAGTCTCCAAACTTCCACTAACAGTCATCCCTATTGGGTAGGAGGAGACTTTAAAGCTGAACTCTACTTGCCTTAGGATTGTCCAAGATAAACAAGACTGGATATTAGTGGAAGTTCTAAGAGCAGATTTTAAATCAGGCAGTCATACACTATTGCAAAAGAGTGCAGCATGAACAGAACTCAACTTTGATTTGCACATAAGTGACTGGACATTTTAAAAGGACTCTAATGGAGTAGTGAGGGGGCTTGTGAGATCTCTGAGTAAGGACAAAGAAAAATTAGAAAGTGTAAATGCACTTAAGCCAGTTGTCTATCAGTTGGCAATTACCAAAGTAAGAATCTGGTCTTCTCATAGGGTATTGACACCAAAGACTCAGCTTTCTGGGTTCATTTCAAAGGAATGGCTCTAGGTTATGTGAAAGACACTCCTGAGTTATAGGAGGTACATATGCATCTCCAAGGGACACAGGAAAGTTTCACAATTGCAAACCCTTTTTAGTAAATCTAAAATATCAAGCCATGATGCTACAACAAATAGTATACTCTTCTGGAATCCTTGAGCTCTCTCAGGCAGGCACTTTAAGGGGACTAGGGTCATACTAGGGATTTGACCTTGAACTGTTAGAACTATATTAGTGTTTGTTTAATTCTTTTAAATGGGAAGTAGAGAAAAATTTTTGTGTTGAGTGTATGTAGTTTTTTTAGCACACCAAGGTTGAGGTGTAGTTGAGAACCAGTACTCAAGAGAAGTTTACAGTTTGGCAAAGAAGCTGTGTCTTTGTCAGGATTGAGCCTTAAACTCCATAGCATGAGATTATGAGAAAACATGAGCACACAAATACTTACTGATTATTACAGCTATTTATACTACAAGGCAGCAAATAACCGCAAAACTCAGTGACTTATTGTTACAATGATAATTTACTTCATACACAAATTTTAAGTAAGTCAGAACTCAGGGAAGAAAGCAGATTTCTGCTCTGTGCAGCATTAGCTGGGCAGCTCAGCTCATTCAGACACAAGGATTCGCTGCTAAGTTATTCTACTCACATGATTGGCACGTTTGTGTTGGCTATAGGCTGGGTGCTTGATCTGTGAATTTAGTGGGTAACTGCTATTCTTCTCTATAATATAATGAGTCCCTATATGGGGCCACTTAAGCATGGTGTATACATTCCAGAAGCCCGAATTATGAGATAAAATACTTCTTTAGAAACAACCTGAGAAATCTCAGAAGGTATTACATACCTTCTTCACATTTTCTATATCAGGCAAGTATTAATTCCAGTCCAAATTCAAGGGAGAGGGATTCTATCTGTCACCAAAAGGAGTGTCAAAATATGGGTGGTCATTTTTAATACACCAGAGCAAGCATTTGAATGAATAGAGTAATAACTCAATGAAAGACACCTTTAACTTTATCCTGTCTGTAGCTTCTTATTTAACTTTTCCATTCCTTCTTGAAGGTTTTATGCAAAAGAAAATTGAACAACAACAAAAAACTAACCATTTGTTGTGTTCCTCACATATCATCTTTGTTTTTCTCTTTTACTATTCATGCTTCCTCTGCAGAGAATTTCCATCCTTTATCCTCCTTTTCATTCCATTGCCACTCACATCTTTTAAGATTTTTAAGATTCAATTCATTTTTCTTTCAGGTGTCCTGTTATGGAACACCTAGAAAGGTTGCATGCTGCACCTTCATGATTCTAACAAACCCTGCATAAATTTCTATAAATAAACTTACAGTTTTTTTTACAAGTTTTTGATAATGTATCTAGTTGCCTCATTAGAACTCTGCAATGTCAAGTATATTATATTAAGCATCTTCATAGTCCCAACATTTAGCACAGTACTTGACAATTTATTACCATTTAATGATTTTTAAAATTATGACACACACTTACTATATATATAAATACTGATTTCCCCTGCCCAACAATTCTGTGGACTGAACATCATCTGAGAATTAGACATTCAGTGAAGATTATGATTCCAGAATATCTATAAACAACTCATTCTCTTTTCTCAGGAAATGCCCAAGGTGTCCCATTTGTATGGACATGTTTTCTGACAAAGGTTTGTGAAATTAGGGTCACTCCCCTCTCCAGTTCTGCCTGGCACTGTGACTATAGTGCCTAAGCATCTTGAGGTTCCTGGGCAGGTGTACACCAGGCTGTAATAATTCAGAAGCTGTTTTGTGTTCTTGAAACATATGGTGCTAGCTTAGATTTATCTTGGGAAAAGCTGGTCAGGAAGAGAAACTGCTGAAGAGCCGAAATCTCTCCCAGCAGCTAAGGAAGTGATAGAGGGGCACTGGCATCCTTCCTCCCGGAGCTCAGGCTCTCTGCCAGTTTGTGGCCCATATGTTGAGCCCAGAGAGCTGCTTCAGTTCTCATAATGATTGTGTCAAGTTGTTTGGGGCTGATATTTCCCCAGAGAGCTCACGGATTCAAGCAGACCTAAATGCACCTGTTAGAAAACACAGCTTCAGGAAAAATGGATTAGCACTTCTAAGAAAAAGGTTTATTTTTATTCTTCCTGGTTAAAAGTTATAAGTTGGCAGTTCAGAAAAAGTTGTTTTTTGCATCACTCTGATGTTCAGTTGGGTGCAACATGTTTTTGTTCTAGGGAAAGCACACAGTACCAAATATGGCAATAGAGAAAATGCCAAGTGCCTCCTGGCTTATACATTTCAGAAGGATTTGCAATGATGCTGAGACTAGGACCACCTGAAATAAATAGCATCCTGAAAGTGCAGTCTAAATATCGTTCTATGATTACTTCCTTATAGTAGACTGAATTTGAACCATGAGTACTTTGCCCAGGGAATTATACGATCTTAGTTGACTTGATTAATGTACATTTTTGAAATATTTGCTTCATCTATTTAGGCAGTACCAGAAACTAATAAGGCAGTGCTAGTTCCTTCCTCTTCCCTCTCTTTCTTTCCCTTTCCTCTCTCTTTCAAGGAAATAGTTGAAGGAAGATATATGTATTAAGGATTTGTAATCCTTTAATAAAGGATATATTTTGTGGGAATAAAAACAAATCACTATAAGCAGTGATCCTCTCACATAATGGACATTATCAGAATCTTTCAGTGGGCTGAACAACTATCTCTGGAATTTCCAGTCAGTAAGCCTAGGGTGTGGCCTCGGAATATACATCTCTAACAAGTTCCCAAAGTATGCTGATGCTCTTGGCATCTTTGTTCATTAGGGCTGCTATAATAGAATGCTGTGAATAGATAGTTAATAAAAAATAGTAATTTATTTGACATAATTCTAGAGACTGAGAGATCCAAGATCAAGGTTCCAGAAAATTTGGTGTCTATTGAGAGCTCCCTTCCTGGTTCATAGATGGCCACTGTGTCCTCACATAGTAGAAGGTGTTACTGAGCTCCTTCAGGCCTTCATTTTAGGGACACTAATCCCATTCATTAGGGCCTATCCTCATTACCATTTACTTCAAGTACCTGCTTCCTAACACTATCACCTTGGAAGTTAGGTTTTTGAATAGAAGAATTTGGAAACAACACAAATATTCAGACCATGGTAGCAGGAGGGGAATACTCGGAAAACCATTGTTCTAGAGCAATACATAGAAGGTTCTGCAGTATGGATATCAAGAGGATATTGAATAAGATTAAAAAAAATAAAAAATATTTGAAAAAAAGGAAACTATTTGAAAAGAACTAACTTCCAAACAAAGAATAATAACTAACTTTAAAAAAAAATCACTTGGTTTATATTAATTCTCTATTCCTTTGCAATGAAGCAATTAGTAAAATGTTTAGTAAATTTTCATCCAAATGTAACCAAGGAGAAAAGATTGCCAACCTGGCATGATAAAAACTCCTGGACACAGTTTACTGATGGTCATGTGGCTTCCATACCCTGCACTGCCTTCCTATGTTGGCCATTCACCCCATATCAACATCCTGGAGAATGCCATCTTTCACACTGTTCCACCTGTCAGGCCTGCAATCCTTACATACCACTGTCTCAACACAGCCTCCTGAGATCCTTCAGGCTCTGTGTTGCCCATTTTCTTTTTTACCATTTTTCTCAGTTTCTCAGTTTATTCTCTTCTTCACTGTTTTTCTAAACACACCTAGACCTCACAGTCAATCATCACATTGACCGTTGCTTTGTAATATCAGGTAAGTCCTAGCTTCTTTGTCATTCTTCTTGCAACATGGCCAACATAATCCAACCTAATATTTCTTCCCTTTAACTTCTACAGTACTGATCATCACCAGGAAAGTTAGTTGTAAAACTCCATTGTGAATTTGTAACTGAAATATTGTGTGCAACATCTGTTGGGTTTTAGTAGTCCATATCCCCAGGGTGCTGCTTCCTGCCATTTTCCAGTCTCTCCTTCAGAAGCTCATCACGAAAGTCCCTTTCTCACCACCTTCTCCAACACACTTTAGAAAAAAACCTTTCCTCCAATTTCACACACATAAAATAACAGCCATCAGTCCACTTTCACTTTAACTGTCTTCACCTTTCCCTATTCTGCTACTTGTGTCTTCATTATTCTGTGCCATCTCTTCCTGCTTTAGAGAAAAATAAAAGCAGGAGCAAGAGTGAGATCAAAAGTGGAACTAAACAGGTAGTCCCATCCAGAGGGGGGAAAAAAAATAACAAATAATAGAGGGAAAAAAAAAAAAAACTAAACAGGTACTAGAGCAGTGCTTTGGAAAACAGGCAACATTAAGAGGTTCTGAAACAAGGCCAATCCACCGCAGGTTGCACTTTTGTTTACCATAGAAAACCAACCAAGCAAATAGCAAAATACCTCATTCTGTTGAAATCATTTCTTCATGTCTGGGGTTAGTAAATTTTCTGTAACACTACAAATATTTGAGATAGTCAACTTAAAAAGCGGAAAAAATATTTTGGCTCATGATTTTGTAAGTTTCTGTCTCTGGTTGGTTAGCCCCATTCCTTTTGGGTCTGTCAAGGGTGCTCATCACGGCAGATGTTTATCGAGGAGGAAGCCTGTTCACCCTTATAACTAGGAATAAGAGAGAAAGAGGAAGAGACCAGGGTCCAACATTCCCATCAAGACCATACCCCCAGTGACCTAAAATCTCCCATTGTAAGCTCTCCTAAAGCATCTAAACCTCCCAGCAGTGCCTTGGGCTTTAGAACAGCCTTTCATATAGACCTTTGGGGACGTACCAGCTCCAAACTACAACATCTCCTAAACAAGAGATAAACCTTTTGCTCTTTGAATCTTTTCTTTTATTTCTGTGTCTCCAAAACTAACTTAGTATCTGATACATCACAGAGTCAGCTCAGTAAATGAATGAATGAGTCATTCTCCTCTCTCAATATTTAATTTCTGCTGATTCTTATTTTGTACTCCATGGCTATCTCCCTCCTAGTTTTCTCTTCTTGGATATCATGGTTTATGATATGTTTTATTTGCACATCCATTCATCAAATGTTCATGTCTCATTTTAAAAATATTAAATAAGACATAAAAGTGCAAAGGAGAATTCTACTTGCCCAGAAGTAATCATTGCTGGTGTGCATCCAGCAAATGATGTTCTGAACAAGCCCTATGCATATTTGAAATGTGCAATTCTGGTTCTTATTCTGTGTTCTTTCTGTTATTAGTTCTCTCTCAACGATAAGCCAGGAGGCTGGACTTCTACCTGGGGTAGTCAAATATCATTACCAAGTGGTAGTGATTTTTGTCAGGGGTGGGACATTCTCAGCTGCCTTGGAACAATCTAAAACTTCAGTTGGAGAAAAAAGTTTCAAATATACTCTCACAAATTCTAATATATCCTTCAACTTAAGAGCATTTATCTATTCAGAGTTTGGCTTTCAGGGTAAGATTGTCTCACAGCAAAGTCCTCTGATAAGATGAGATGATCACCGCTAGTCATATGCCTAGGGTAAATTTGTTAGCAGGCCTCCCTGTTAGGACTCTCTCTTCTGTTCTGCCTTGGAAACTTAAGTATGTAGCAGGTCACTCTCCTCTTTCCTCCCTTGGACCATCCATACTTCTAGACCTTGTTGACACTCTCCACAAAGTATCACCAAATCACCTTTCCAGCACCATCTCACTTTCTCTGAGAGAAGTCTATAATTGTACAAAATCTGAGAAGATCAATATTAGCTTGAAGCCTCCTCCCTCATTTTGGTCCAAATTTTAGTATGTGACAAAGACTTTTTTATTTTAAGAATACAGTTAAATATTGAGAGAGGAGAATGACTCATTGATTCATTTACTGAGCTGACTCTGTGATGTATCTTTACCACATAGAATAAGTTTGTTTCCTCTCCCCACAAATGAGTTTATATATGTTTAGTGAGGCTAAAGGTAGGAAAGCAGAATAAAAATGAGCTTAACTCTGCTATTTTTCTGTGGATTTTCTTCCAATTTAGTTTGAAATTGCTTTTAAGAACAATGTACTAAAAAGGAAAAATTAACAAAAACAAAATACTGTTGCTAGTGACACTTTGCTCTGGGAAAGGTTGTATTTTGCTGTCATTTGTCCTGCAGCTCTGTTCAGATTCTCTCCTCTTTGAGTACACATGTTCAGCCCACCTGCATTCTGCATTGTGTTGTCTAGCATTGAAGTTGGTTTGTTGTTTAGTACAGAAAGTAACATCTTGTTAGAAGTGTAAACTGAAAATACTCACAGTGTTGCTCTCAAACCAACCTCTAAGAAATGCCATTAAATAGTCATCCTGACTCCAGCAAGCTAGGCGTATTTTTCCTTGCCCTTAGGGTATGTTCCAAGATACAACTGTTAGGAGACAGATAGATGAGGATCATGGGAACATGAGGTTAAAAGAATTCTATAAAATGGGTCTACTCTGCTGACCCCCGCATGCTTTCTTTACCAAAAAAACATTTTTCCTGCAGCCCTGCCTGGCCTAACTAAACAGAATATGTCGCATTCCTCAGCAAACTCAGTCAAGGGCAAAGGTTAAGCAGTCGGTATAAGTAGTTAATAATGGCAATAAGAGAGTGATGGCAGGTTATCAAAGAGAGAATAGATTGCTAGCAATATATGCCCCTGCTCCCACCACGTGTATAGGGAAGAAAGAGAAGATAACAATTACAGAGGGGAACTTGGGGTCTATAAGAAAGCAAGTTGCATCCCTTCCACAGGTTTTTGGCTCTGAGGCCCCCTTCTCTTTGGAGAAGTCTTGTATCTATCACTTTCTTACATAAAACTTACTCTCCATGCTTACCTGTGCATCTCTCTGGTGTTTAATCTTCAACACTGGGAAACAAGAACCCTCCCTGATCTGCACTGGACTGGTATCACTACTGGATGCCTGGAATTTCAGATAGTACTGAACCCTATGCATACTGCTTTTCCTATATATACATACCCACAACAAAGTACAATGTATGAATAGGCACAGTAAGAGAGTAAGCAATATAATGAATAAAAGATAAAGTAATTATAACAATATATGGTAATGAAAGTTATATGAAAGAGGTCTTTCACAAAATACTTCACTGCTTCCATCCTTTACCTTGTGACAATGTGAGAGGGGATGTGATGCCTTCTTGATAAGATGAAGTGAGACGAATGACCCAGGCATCATAACATATCACTAGGCAGCAAAGTTAGGGTAAATTGAACACAAACACTTAAATACTGTGACAGCTGATGTGATAAAGGAGACTGAGTAACTAACAGGCTGGTAGTTTATACAGTGTGGATACCTTAGACTAAAACATGATTCATGTCATCATGCTACTCAGGATATACAATTTAAAATTTATAAATTGTTTCTGGAATTTCCCACTTAATATTTTTGAATCGCAATTAGCTATAAGTAACTGAAACCACAGGACGCAAAATCCTTTAGTAAGGGGGAAACATTATAATAATAACAACTACAGAGGCCTACTAAGTACACATATCATGCCAGACACTCTGCTAAGGACTTGTTTAAATTTTAATCTATTAAGCAGCCTGGAACTTGTCTGCTATACCTACATTTTTAAAAGAGAGAGACTGAACCTCAGAAAGCTTAAATAATTTGTGCTACTTCATCATACTAATAAGTAGTGAACTCTCTCTGCTTGACTCCAAAGACTATATTCTTGAACACTATCCAAACTAATACCAAATAACTCACTTTCCAAACATTTCAAGTCCATTATCACCTCATTAATTTGTTCATTTTATCGCTCATTTCTAGAATGGCCTTGCCATTCTTCTTAACATAAAACTCCCATCTACCATTAGCCAGTTACAACTCAAACCTTACTTTCCTCTGATTATCCAGCATAATGTTTTTCTGTGCTACAGAGGCATCTCTCTTTTTAACATTTACTTTTAATGTAATAGTTTAAGTTAAAATGTATTTCAGATTTGCACTTCATATCTCTCATCATGTCTGGTACAGGACTAGTTTTTATTTTTATGTTTTTAGCCTTGATTTTAATACACCGTATGAAAAGAGGAGGCATGATACAATAAAAAAAAATAGTGTAGTGCTGGATACAAGAAGCTCTATATCCAATTCTAGCATTTACTAGCTGTGCAATAGTAGAAAATGCAACAGGGACCACTAGACCTCAGTATTGTTCTCTGTAAAATTGATCATCATAATAAAACTACTTGTTTTACCTTTCATTGGGATTTTAAGAGAGAAGCTACTGCAGTAATAGGCATAGACATATTTTATAACTCATAAAGTGCTATGTGACTGTATTTTGTCGTTACCAATAAAAAATAGTTGATCGATCAGCTGATTAATTTACTTTTAGATAGGTATATAGTAAATAGTAAAATAATTCTAGAGCTGAGCTTGTAAACCTATAGCAGGACTCTTGATGTTGTAGAAATGGTCTTTCCTTTAGCTGAAGTTCTCTTGTTACGCATTGCTTCAGGTGTTTTCACCTGTTAAGATAAAAGGCTAGAAGATAAAGACCAGGAAAGATTACAGAGGTGAGGTGAAAAAGTCTAGCTAGACTACAATGGGGAAAACCAAGATAAGCAACTACTGCTCCCCTTGGAGGTGTGGTAGAAGAATTAAACTATTACAATGATCATCAACAGAAAAACTAAGTTGCTGAAACATGTGGATACCCTATTAAGATAGCCAATGTGAATTAAGTCTCATATATATATTATATGTATAAATATATATATGTAATATACATAATTGTGTGCTCACAAAACACTTCTAAATGTCATAGTATAAGTTATAAATTGATTTGATTTAAAAATGTACTTAGTGGCTCTACTTGTCTATTATAAACTATATTTAAATTTAAAAACAATATTTATCTCTTTAATATAGATTTTAAGATGAATGATAGTTTCATAAAGTGCACTTGCTTTTCTTTGAAAGAAAACCAAATCTGAACATTCCAATGACAATATTTATTAAGAACAGTACATATTTAATAAATATTTGTTGAGTGATTATGTGAATGGCAGGTACTGGTATAAGCTAGAAAAACTTGTGGATTACAGTTAAAGCTGAAACAATGATTATTTTGAGCTCTTATGGTCGGTCATGTTATATATATATATATATACACACATATATTTGTGTGTATATTATTATATATGAAGATATGAACTTTAAAACATTTTAGGGAGATGTATAAAATAGCAACTAATATTTTCACTGTTCTGCAAAGTTAATTTGCTGACATTAATGAGATTTTAATTATTGCATCATGTCTTTGTGAAGACATTTGTGAACTACTTGTTTCCTTTTTAATTTTCTAACAATGAAGAAACATTCTTTTGTGTTCATGAAATAAACAGCTTTGAAGTTATTTTATGAAATTAAATGGATAGTTTAGGATTAATAATGTCATATATGTTACAGTGTGATATGTTTTAAGACTGAATGGGAGACATTTAAAGCATTCCCAGCTGTTTTTCTAGGGCATCAAGTAACTTTGAGTTGTTAAGTAATGAATTTTGAGTGATGGAGTTCAAGCTTCTGTTAAACAAAAGAGAAAAACCATTTGTATAGTAGCTTTAATCACTGTTACTTTACACAGTGATGTGCAAATTAAAATCAGGAACATGTCATTTAAATAGGTTTAAGAGTTACTCAGAGTAAGAAATATGACAATCGCTGACCTTTATTGTTATGCTTTACTGCAACAAAATCTTGGTGGATGTTATTCAATTTCTAGTGTGAATTGACTGAAGATGATAAAAGAAGTCAAATATCTGGATGAGATATGAATTTTAGGAGATAGAAAAATTACTTTCTTATCTTCAGCAAACTTTCTCATTGATCATAAGAGTCAAAAGGCAATCTTCAAGTCTCTGACTTACAACAGGTGGCCAACTCTTTCAATCGTAATCCATAAAATGAAATATAAAGATAATATTCTGCAAGTAAAATGAGGAGATTCTATTGAATATGAGCTTCTTGCATGAATAATTTTTACATCTCCTGGACCTAGAAAATACCTATTTCAAAATAGTAGCTCTGTGGTATTTATCGAAATCAACAGAATTTAATTATCTGAATTTGAATGAAGTTAAATTACCTGCAGAATGAATTTATCTTAAATAATTGTACTCAGCTAACAGCAACACCCAAGGCATTAAAATGGACATAAGTATGAGTTCTGCCAACATCTTCTGTAAAGAGAAAGAAAATATTTTAAGTCAGACTGTCAATCAAGGATATTACTTAGGTGCATATATACTATTTTACATTTAACCATTTAAACTTTTTTTTTTTATTTCTTAAATCATAAATCTAACAAAAGCAGGCAGTGGGCACTTTAGTTTTAGCTCATGAGCTACACATAGTTTACCATCCTCCAAACTATACTTTTGCAAAACCACTTTGAGAATTTTATCACATCGTTTACCTAACTAGTTCTATAGATCAGGTCTTTTGTAATGCAAATGTATACAAAATAGTAGTCAGATGATTAATTAGAATCAATTTCTTGTGAATTTAGAGTAAACAATTGAAACAAATCATTTATGTATTTATTACCATACACACTACTAAATTCTAGGAGACAATTAGATAATGTTGATAATGAGTTAGATAAGTCTGGGGTTTTTATTAAGAATAATAATAAAAAGAATGGTGTCATTGACAGGAAAAGATCAATGATGTCTAACATGTGCCTCAGAACAAAAGGGTAAATGTGGATAAAGGGAATTCCCCTGCCCTGGCAGTAGGAGGACTCAAGTGGATTTTGGGAATGTTATGAGGATGAGTGAGACCGAGTCAGAGTGAGCACAGCAGTTGACTCTACTTGAGGCAGGCCATTTTCCTTGAGGTCTGCCGTCAGAGTATCTAGCAATGAGAAATGTTAGACACAAAATCTATTCAGAAAACCATTGTTATCCTTCCCCAAAGGAATTTTGCATTTATTACTGAACAAACTGCACAATAAAATACACATGAGCAAAGGAAGTTAGCTTTTCATTGCTTTGACCAAAATACTGGACAAGAACAACTTAGAGGAGGAAAGTTAATTTGGGCTCACAGTTTGAGAGGTCTCAGTCCATGTCATCTGGCTCCATTTCTTTAGGACTGAGGTAGGCAGAACATCATTGCAGAAGGGTGTGGCAGAGGGAAGTAGCTCAGCTCATGGAGCAGGGAAGCCGAGAAAGAGACAGGAAGGAACCAGAGACAGATACATTCCCCCAGGCCACTCTACAGTGGCCAGTTATTTCTGTCATGATGTACTTGCCCAGAGTTTTCATCACCTCCCAGTAAATTCATTTTAATTATTAATCCACCAAATATATTAATCCAATCATAAGGTCAAAGCTGTCATTATCCAATGATTTCACCTTTAAAGAGTGCTGCATTGCCTAATACGTGGGCTTTGGAGTATATTCCACATCCAAGTCATAACACCTTTCATCAATTCATTTCTAGATTTTAAACAATATTTATATGGAATAATTATTGTGAGGCATTATTATTACCTTATTAATGGTACTGTATGCCATCTCTAGATTTTATGTGTTGTAAAATTAACTGGCATAATAGAAAAAAAATATAAGAAAAGCAAAAGCATATGAAGATTGGCAAGGACATTAACCTTCCTGAGTTTTAGTTTCTTCATGGTGAAGTGATATTATTTAAAGATTGTCAGTGATTTATCTATCTGTGTAATGCCTGGAAGCCATAAACTTTCTTAAGTATCTAAAGTGCAAAACTACTTACTGAACCACCCAAGGTACACAATGCACACACATGTACTCATTCAGTACCTAAACTCCTAGCTCCCAAGCTTCCTGTCAAAGGACAACACAGTGAAGTCAGTGATATTAGTCAGACTGTAGAAATCACTACCGTAAGTAGTTAACTTTCAACCTCAGATCACTGCATTACTCTTATCCATGTCTTACCATTTCAAAGCTGGGTTTCTGGCAATTGCTGTAACAAATAGCCATTACTGCTTTTCAGTAGCACTGTGCAGTGCAAGGACAGGTACAAAGGAACAGATACTCATCCATAAAAAGCCGCAGAAACAAAAAGTCAACAACAGTATAAAAAATGGTGTTTTAAGAATTGGCATTAATTCTGCAGAGAGTCAAAGAAACCCCCACCAATAGTAAATTCCTAAGGCATTTATATGTGTAAATACATCCAGTTCATTGTAGACCTGGGAAGAAGCATGGTAGTGTCCAACCTGATTCCAAGGTTTAAGGATTTGTGCAATAACTAACAGATTGTTAGGACACAAACACAATTTTCCCTTCACTTAACTACATAAGAAAGGATGCTAAATATTTTCTTTGTCCAGGAAATGTGGTAAAAATGATAACAGTACTGAGAATCAGGTTCGAGTCTTGTTCCCCTGGTGTTGAAGTTTAAACACCCAAGAAATGCCAAGGCAGAAACAAAAAGTATTATTTAAAGGTTACAACAGAGAAAGAGAGAGAGGGAGGAACAGATGCTACTCCGCAGAGGAGGGGGTCCAAGTTGGTGCCCAAGACAGTGGGAGTGTCTGGCCCCTTTTATAGATTTTAGATTTTTTTTTCTCATGCCCCATCCTCCTCTCACCTTGCCTATGTGATCAGTGACCAAAAGCTTAGAGAGGAGCTACCCAGAAAGGGACTCATTTACAACTTCTTACAGGGTGGAACAATTACCTGGAAGCAGTTAACCTTGGCAACAGGTTGGAGGAAGGGGAAGTATCCTGAAGGTATTAACATTGTATTTCCTTTTGAATCAGCCCCCATCTTCCTGACCCAATCATTCATTACTACACTGACTGTCCTTCTGCCCCTTGCCTTAAAATGATGACTGAGACATAAGGGTGCTATGAACAAAAGGACTGCTGAGATTCTATAGAAATCTTTTCCAGGTTATGCCTTTTCAGAACATTTTAATTTTCCAAAGCTCATTAACATGAATATTAAGTATACCTATCACAAAAGTTGTGACTTACAAACCCCAACCACATTTGTTTTTAATTTGTAGTGTTCTAACCACAAATGCACACAGACTTATAAAACAACTCTGACCCTTTATAAATTCAAAGTTTATCTTTCTACTTTTTCCCTGCTGGAAGTTACTCAATAGATTAGAAGCAACATTCCCCGGTCCATTGCCCTTTGATACAACCTACATCCTCTCATTCTTGTTACCGATGGCGTTTGAATTTGGGAGAAGCATTTCGTTGGATCTGTATTTATCTTTAATAGGCTGAAAGTATTTACTCATCTTAATACTCTAAATATTTACCACCTCAGGGATTCCTTTGACTGTCTCTGCCTGCTATTAAGATCAGTTCTTTCTACTGGTACTTTCTCTTTCTGTGATTTTGCATTGTATCATGCTACTGAAAATATTTATGTCTACTTAGGAAAACAGTGACAGTCTCTTCATTTTTTTGCATTTGTTACTTGACCCACATTTCAATCTGTGCTAAATTCAGTTTCCCTATGTATACCAAATATAATTACTTATCATGGTATATTTTTTTACTGCTACAGGTTCAATCTTTTCCTTTATAGCTGGTGTATTAAACTAAGTTCAAGGTTTTCCTTTCTTTAAATGATGGCCCATACCTAGATAGAAAGGCCAGTTTATGCCCAGATCACATTTGCTTTCTAGTCTTAATCACAACCTAATAAGGAATTATGTTCACTAATATGATTTCATCATATTTTATGTAGATTGTTAGATCTTCTAACTTTTTAGATAAGTCAGAAATCTGAATTTCCTATTATAATCTGAGCATTCCTAATCCGAAAATTCACAAATACTTCTAAATTCAATACTTTTTGAGCATAGTGTAATGCTACAAGTGGAAAATTCTATACCTGACCTCATGGGATAGGCCACATTTAAAATATAGGCACATTAAAAATATTGTATAAATATAACCATCAGGTATTATAAATAAATTATTTTTGAAAAATCTCAAATCCTAAACATTTTTTGTCCCAAACATTTTGGGCAAGTGATAACCTGTGTCATTCTCTAAAAGATGTTACCAATCAGTAGGTAAAGATTAGTGATTGAAAAATAAGTTTTTATCACATAAAATATATGTGTGTGCATGTGTGCATGTGTGTGTGTGTAAATGGAGAAAAGGAAGTTTAACTACCAGTTTACTAATACTTACAAAATTGGGGGTTTTATTTTTAAATGTCTTCCAAGTTACCTGTCAGAATGTTTCAGGATGCCAAAGGTGGACCAACTCTTCTCTGAGAACTCATCATGATTTAACCAAATCAAGCTGCATTAAAATGAGAAGTGTTTGGAGAAGGAGAAGGCTTTCAAAAATAAATTATATGTTTTGCTTTAGAAATTATTGTAATGTTAATAATTTTGGAATCTAAATTTTCCGATGAATAACTAGGAGCAGAAAATTGGAAAGAGCAAATAAAATCTGAGAATAAATTGCTAAACATTCATAGCATTTTTAAAAATCTATGAGGTCACTTGATTTGGTGATAACTGCTCCATACTAGTACACTCATCAGTGATCTAGTAGGATATTGTTTTATTAAAGGATAGTATCATAACACTGGAGAACGGCAAGGCTAGTCATGAATATAGATTAAGTTATAACTGACATATTCTATGAATGAAGGCAAGATCAAGTACTGGGAGTACCGAATATTTTCTATCATGAATATTTCCAAGTTCATAAGGTTTGATTTGAAGCCCTGGAACACATTTATATATGCAATATTTTGTTTACTGAAATTGCCAGATAATATAGTATCAATGCAATTCAAGGTAAGTATAAAGGTGATACATTTCAGAAAAAAAAAAAAAAAAAACCTCATAAATTCTTCAAATTTCTTTGTGATAAATGTCATTATTACATTCTTCATAACAAAAGTAGAATCTACGACCCCTTAAAAGTTGGTTGAGCTCATTGGTTGATATCTAACTTTGACATTACAACTTGATGGATGTGACATTCCAAACCTAGCATTCCATACAGACTGGCAGCTTCTGCCCTTGCTTTCTTAGCACATAGATGCCAGCCTTCCTAAGGAGAAGACACTATGTGGGAAATTTCCAACCAGATACAGGAGTGAGGCTATCTTAAATCATGAACCCCTTGCTCAGCAACCAGTACACTGCTACTGTGTGCACAGGAAAGACCTACAAAGGAATTATCCAAGTGAACTCAACCCAAATTGCCTGAGCATACATCAGGGTCACAAACTTTTCCTGAAATGGATAGAGCGTAAATATTTTAAGTTGTGAGACATACAATCTCTTACACAACAACTCAGCTCTGTTGTAGCACAAAAGTAGACAAATAATACAAAAACACCAATCATGACTGTTCTAGTAAAACTATTTCCAAAAAGAGTTGTCTATATTTTGCTAAATTCTGATATACATATACATATGTTACATATGCATATTTATATGCTTTCAAGAAATGTATACATATGTGAAAAGTCTCATGACTAATGAATTAAATAAGGAACAAGTAAGAACTTAAGTGAAGATGGAAGGTGGGTTGGAGAGAGCCTGGGTCTTAAATCAGGGAAAAGATTCAAGGGGGTCATCTTTCACATGTGAAAATATACATAAACACATGTATGCATATTTTCATTCTCAGGTTCTCTACAAAACATTGCTACCAATTGTATTTTTTATTTGGGTGACTGCTCATTTAATATGTAACAGATATCCAGCTTTTATTATTCTGAAGCTTATAAAAAATTTTAAGGCATAATAAATCAATGAATGTCTCATTTTGAACCTCATAGTTCTCAAGTTTAAAATCATTCCCTTGGTGCTGTCTCTTAAAAATAGTAATAAAAGGTTTTGCTCAAGCAGAATGCCTGCCTAATCTAGACATTGCACTCTTGTGAAACTAACCACTTTAATAGTAAGGAGATAGCCAATCTCATAGAGATTAAACTCAGACGGTTATGTGCCTATGTGACTGACATTCAGTTGGTCATGTTATTAAGAGCTAAGGTGCTGTGAAAATTATTTATACTAATAAAGGTGATAATAGTAATACAGCTATTGTAATCTGGCTAGCAGAGAACCCCACAAAATACTTTCTCCTTCACATTTTCCTAACTTCATACTAAAGATTATATCTCTGATTTCAGTTAAAGATCAAATTTTTAAAGTATGGAGACTTCAGATCTGTTTCTGTATTGAATTCTAATGTGAAGATCTTTACTAGAAAGCTCTGAAAGAGATTAGAAATATTGATTCTCATTTAAGTACTCTTAGATCACCAAATTCTCACTAATGAAGAATTTCTTGGGATAATGACTCCTATTGGCTGGTTAACAAACTATATCATGAACATGTAATACATTAATCCCTCAAAAAATATGACCTGAAATCCCAAAATTATAAAAGTATCACTTTGCTTTCTGCCTATAATTGATGAAAGTGTGGTATTACTGAAATGTTCAGTTCTTGCTCAAAGTTCATATGGGCATAATTTTTAAAGAAATGATTGGGCTCCAAAACCTCTTAAAATGCATGTTTGATTTTGCCTAATATTCATAACAGAGGTATTAGAGGTATTATTGGGTCATCTGGAGAGCTCAATCCTAGAAATTACAATTTATCCTGCTACTTTGAATTGTTTTTTAAATAGCTGTTTCTTTTGTTTTTTTTTTTTTTCTTTAAATTATGGGGGGACCCTTCTTGTCATCCAGGCTCAAATATCATCTTTGTTGAAAGAAAAAAAAAATTGACAATCCTTTTTATGTAGGACTCTCCAGATATTTGACTTCAAGACAGAAATGTGCATAGACTTTTATTTACTATATATTGCCCTTGGAATAAACTACCATGGGAGAGCAAAATAAACCTGGACTGGGCATAGGAATACCATCAAAATTAAGGTCTCAGCAGATCCATCTTTCCATCTAGGTGCTCTGTGCTGGCATTTATCTACAGAATTATCCCAACTTTCTCCAGAGGGGCAGACATTCATAGCCCCTCATCAGTCAGCCATAGGATGGGAGATGGGTGTAACTGTGAGTGTCCAAGAGGAATAAACTGGCTGAGAACTGTTAGCCAAAAATACTACTAGAAGTTTCAGAAGGATGAGCCTTAGTCCTAAAGGGGTAAGTAGATGTAGTACACCAGCATCCACAACATTACACTTCCTGTACCATCCAGATAGTCATGATTTGTGTATTAAGGTCTAGAATTAGTTCTTCATTTCCTACAGAAAGATACAAATGGAAAATAAATTAAATGAGCCATGTCCTATGCATTAGATCTTGTCTGAAGCCATAAATGATACTCCCTGTTTCTTTCCTTTGTCATCCTTTCTAGATTTACTAACTAGTACTCTATTAGTCTTAGCAATTTTGTAGAATGAGGTGTTAGCAATGTCATTCCTCAGAGGTCTTGGATCTTATTCACAGTAAGTTTCTTGGACCTTGCCTGTCTCTACTATCCAGTTACCATAAAAATTTTCCAAGAGATACCTGGTACATTACCAGGTGAATCCTGTGGGAATTAAATTCTTGCCTGACCCCAATATGAAACAGTAGCTATGCAATCTCCTGGTGATCAAGGTAAACTACCTCTTAAGAATGGTGGCTTATTTCTGTGTCTACTGGTCTATTCTTATGAGAAGGCCAGTTACTATATATTGAATTTTAGTAGGGCTCTTGTGGCCCACTGGGTCTAGGACACTTAAACCTATAGAGACAATAATTGTGAGGCCAGGAAATACAAATTCCCTAAATGGGTCATTGGGAGTAATGGTAAGTGGGAGCATTTCAGTTCTCTATCCATGTGTTATGCCTGTTGATAACATGGTTATATGTAATAGTTCTTTATATATAGTGCATACTGTATCCTGAAAGATGGTCCTCATCCTTTTAGTGTGTCCTTTCCAAGCTGGAGTCTCAGTTGTGTTTATATGACTCTTCTATTACTCTAAAAGATTGGCAGCCTCTAAGTGCTTGGTATGTGATAGAGTCAGGAGATCCTGTGGTCCTTAACTGTCTTATCTTTTTGTTGAAGTGTGCATTACTTGGTTCAGTATGATGTTGCATGGGATGCATGTTGATACATCAAAAATTCTTTAGTCCAATTATAAAGTGAGGCTTGCAAAGATCATGTGAGAAGTAAAGGCAAATCAATTCTTGCTATATGGAAAAATCCCAGTCAAATAAATTTCTGATTTTTCTAGAATAGAAAGAACCTAATGGAATCAGTATACTACCGTTTGACTAGTTGGTTCCCTCAAAGATTGGTGCCATATTGGAGGTAGAGCACTTCCCTCTTGTTGGCAGGTAGTGTGTTCAAAAGTGACAGTAACTTGATCAAGCTTGGGCAGTGGAAGATCACACTAAGTGTTATGGTTTAGATATAGTGCCCCACAAAAGCTCATGTGTGAGACAGTGCAAGAAGGTTCAGAGGAAAAATGATTGGGTTGTGAGATCATTAACCTAGTCAGTGAATTAGTCCCTTCTGGGATTAACAAAATGGTAATGGAGGCAGGTAGGGTGTGCCTGGAGGAAGTGGTTCATTTTGGGCAGGGTTTTTGTCTCCAGCAATGAGTAAGAGAGGAATCAGGTTTGGTTCCAACAAATGGATTTTATCCATGCAGTGCACACTCAACATTCCTAATAATAGCAAGTCACAAATATATTGAAGATTCACTCCCTTGTTCACCTAGAGTCCAATCCCCATGGATTTACTCAATGCACCGTCTCTTAGTCAAGAAGTCAGTCAGCAAGACCAAGGGGATTCTTCTCAGCCGTAGCCTCTCTCAGCTCCTCAAATGTCTTTGGATGTCCTCGAGTGTCTGATAAGCTGAAGACTGGGTGGCAGTTGTCACCGAGGGAGAGGTGGTCATCTGGCCTTGATCAGTGACAACGGTGGATCAGCAATCAGTGATAGAGTGGACAGTAGCCGGGGAGGTCAAGAGACAGAGTGACATGGAGTCCTCTGTTCATGGTGCTGCTGACAGTTTGCTCCAAAAGTCCAGGGGTTTAAGTAGTCATTTTCAGCCCAGTCATGCTCTGATCTTCATTGATAAACACCAGAACAAGACTACATTAGGAGTCACCACTCAAATCATAGATAAACATTCATGTGGGCATTGTTCAAGAGTGTCATCCTGGGGCTGGGGAGATAGCTCAGTCGGTAGAGTGCTTGCCTTGCAAGCACAAGGCCCTGGGTTTGATCCCCAGCACCCAAAAAAAAAAAAAAAAAAAAAAAGAAAAAGAAAAAAAGTGTCATCCTGCCACACAGCAAGTCTGTCACCAGGCGCCTTTATTTTAGCTTTACAAGTCCAGGCAAATACTAAATACAGCTTTTTATTACTACACATAACACACAACTATAGCAATTCTTATTATTTACTTGTCTCATTACAGTTATGGGGTATATAATTTGTATCTGGAGATTATAGTCCCTCTCTGCTTCCTGATCACCATGTGACCTACTTCCCTCTGCCATACCCTTCCACCATGATGCTCAGTCTCACCTTGAACCCCTAGGAATGGACTGGCTGTTTAAGGACTGAGATCTTTGCAACCATGAACCCCTAAATAAACTTTTCCTCCACTAAAATTGTTCTGGTCAGATCTTTTAGACACAGCAGTGAAAAAGTAGACTAAAACACTAGGGGATTCATGCACAGATTCTTCCCTGACACCATGACTGCTCTATTACTTTGCCTGTTGTGCCAGCACCAGAACGGCACATGAGAGTGGCTTATTAACATGAACTGCTACACTTCCATGCAATGACTGGGTGCCTCTTCTATGTTAGATGCTCTCTGGTAAGTGTTAACCTGTGACACAAAAAAGGATCATTTTTTGCCACCCCTGTAAATCCATTCATGAACCTCTTCCTCCAGTGTCTTTTATCTCAACCATTTAATTCCTCTCCTTCCCAGGACCCTGGCCAATCAGTCATGCCACTCATCAAAGTCCACGAACTTATGCATATATATTCTTATCTTGGGCAAGGTCTCTTTCCACACCAAACAAAAAAGAAGGTGAACCACCTGAAGTACTGGTCACTCGGAGGACTTCCTCATATGACGGTCCTTTCGTTTAAGGTTCATTTTTAGTTTCCATCCACATACTTATTCAACCCACCTATGAATAAAGCTCAGTAACTTTCCTTCTCTATTAGCTAGTCATAAGGGTACCCCTCTTGGAGCCATACATAGGTATGAGCTTAGGAAGGAATTTGTGTACAATGGCAATGGATGATATGGGATCTGAACTACCTGATTATGTTCCTTACTTGCTAGCCTGATAGGGATGCTATAACAAAATATCATATTCCAGGTAGCTTAAAAAATAAATGAAAAACATTTATTTCTCACAGTTCTAGAGTCTTAAACATCCAAGATTAAGATGTCAGTAGATTTAGTTTCTTCTGAGGACACTCTGGCTTGCAGTTACATTTTTCTTTGTCTTCCCATGGTAAAGAGAGATACCTAGTTTCTCTTCTTTTTGCTAGTTATAAGCAAAATAATGTCATTATAAGGGCCCACCCTTATGACCTCTTCTAAACCTAAACACCCACAAAAGGCTCTGCCTTCAAATACCATCTCATTGAGGATTAGAGCTACCATATATAAATTGGAAATGAAGACACTAACATTCGTTTCATAAACCAGGGAATACTAGTGAAATCCTTCATCTACTCAAGGAAAGAGTCATAAAAGAAAAAAGTGCTTTTCACAGCCCCAATCACCATTCCTGTATACCCTGCCCTCTCCACATTCTGTGTTCACATATGATCAGTGTCTGAACTTATGGCAGCCACTTTGTGGCCATGTGACAAAAGAGTCAATGCACTGAAAACAGTGATAATCATCAAAGACTTTGATGATATCAGTAAGCTAAAAAGGATTCATAGAGTTCTTGTCAAGAGCATTTTTCTTATTTGAGTTGAAATCTTTTGAATAAATTAATGTAACAATAACTGCTAAGAAAAACTCTAAAACATCAATAGCTTGATAATATAAAAATTACTGCTCTGTCATAACAGCTAACACAGAGGAATTCTAGTTGAATTACTCTCCTCTGGACTCTGGAGCCAAGATTTCTTTCAAATTTTGGTTCCACCAGGGGCACGGGAGTGCACGTTTGTAATGCCAGTGGCTCTGGAGACTGAGGAGGATCACAAATTCAAAGCCAAACCAGCAATTTAACCAGGCCTTGTCTCAAAATCAAAAATAAAAATGGCTGGAGATGTAGGTCAGTGGTTAAGTGGGTTCAATCCCTGGTACCAAAAATAAATAAATAAATGAATAGATTTTTAAAAATAAATTTAAGATTCACAAATTTCAGTGGTTTTACAAGTTCATATGTGTGCACACACACATGCACACACAGATAAGTCAATATTTCTGGGTTTTTCTTCAAAACATCATTCAGAAAACAAGTACTTTTTGTTTGTGGCCTCAACAGATAATTCCAAGGATGTTTGGGGGTAAGATAGACATATCCACTCCAGCATGCTGACATGGTAAGAGAAAAATCTTGTGTACAGGTTTTTATGGGTGAGTCTCAAAAAGGTTCACATTCCTTCTGATTGTATTCTTTCAGCTGAGACTCAGTGTAGCTGTGCACCCACGAAGAGGAGAAAGAGGGGAAATGGATTAGTGACTAGGTGTCAGTTAGCATGTCCTGCCTTTTCTGAAGTGATTATCCCTATCCAGAGAATCTTAGCCCCATTCCCCCTGCATTTCATTCTCTCTCGTTCTCCTACTTTACCTCTTTCATATAACATACCTGTTTCAGAAATGTTGATTATTTCTTGTGTTTTCTTGTTTACTTCTTCCCTTTCCTAATAACACATGAGTTTTATGACAATAACAATCTTATCTTTTCCCCTTATCCCATTCCTAGAACACTGCCTGGCTCATAGCATGAACTCAATACATGACCATTTAATGTCTGAATACATTAGTTTTCTTTCCTGTTTCACAGCCAAAATTGTATTTCTAG
Source organism: Sciurus vulgaris (assembly GCF_902686455.1). Taxonomy (NCBI): domain Eukaryota; kingdom Metazoa; phylum Chordata; class Mammalia; order Rodentia; family Sciuridae; genus Sciurus; species Sciurus vulgaris. The sequence goes on along the minus strand of NC_136463.1, from coordinate 86,206,674 downwards.
ATCTAAAAATGTCTTGCAAATGCTTTATGTAACCATAGTATAAGATTCATGTAAATTCTTAGTTCTAGAGAAAGAACTCAAATGATATTTTCTATTATTAATAGATTCATGATTTCATATTTGTGTTTTTGTGTATGTATGCAAATATGTGTCAAGAGTAATGATTGACCTTCTTTGTAACAATACATAAGATCTCCCTAATTCATCACATTGGATGAGTTTTCATAAACATTTAAATAAGAGATAGTGGACTTTTTTTCTTTGCCAATAGCTCAGTGAAAAACAATTGCCTTCCAACATAACATCAAAAGTATCTGACCAACTAAGTAAAACTCTATCTTGTCTCGTTGTATAGAAAAATATGTGTCATAAAATGATTATTTACCTGAATAAATGGAATTTTCTCATGGTTAAAAGGAAAGATTCTAATTTATAAAAAACAATTTGGAACTGATATTATATTTTACCATTTGTCCTTAGTATCTGCCTTAGTCTAAGTCTACATCTTGATTGATTATACTTCTTTATTTTTTTTAGATAGCTATGTTGTAATTCTAAAAATCCATATGATTTTCTAACACACACAAATGGGTAAGCAGTTATAGATCATTGAGTAAGCTCTGAAGTCTGTTAAGTTAATATCAATCTTAGGCATATAAAATATTTATATTTTCTAGCAAAATATGTTCTGAAGCTAAGCACACACATTTGATGAATTATTCACTCATATATTTGATGTTTCTTTTTAATTATACAAAATTTCAGTGATTATGTTTAAATATATGCCAGCAAAAGACTCTAAATAAACAAATGAATGTCCTTGGAAGAAATATTATGTCGATATCAATGCAAGCCTTCTAATTTTTATTGTTAGTGTAACTTAGATGCTTTCAAGCTCAGGTCAGCTTAACTCCTGACATAACCCAGGCACTTAAACTGTGTCCTCTAGTACTAAAGACATGAACATACTTATAATTTCTTTCACCTAAAACTGTTTTGGCATTATTGTGATGGCCTACTGTACTTTTGCAAATTACTTTATCTCCCTTGCTGCTTTGTGATTCTTCTTGTCAATGCCATGTCTCTGATAATGTCACTTTGAACAGTGATTGTGTGAATGCTTAGAATTACTGATAATTTCCACAGACAGTATCTTGTGGTGAAGTAGTGAGGGGATATTTTTCCATTCTGAGCAAGTGTTTTATGGTGACTGATTTCCTACAAGATGGCTTTCTTGGCATCCTATGCAAGGACGCTAGTCTCAAGAGAAAACTTGATGCACAAATTAGAATGGATGAAAAGCTTGCTTAAAATAGCACTGCATTAGAAGATGTGTTCTTTCTTAACATGTTCTAAAGCAGATGATTCTGTTAATCACTAATTAATAATTATTATCATAACTCTGAACATAGTATTCATAAGGTAATAGATATTTTTGAAGTCTTCTTTTTCAATAAGTGTTATTACTTTAATGGGTATAATAGCACAAGGGGAATAGAGACCACCTATATGACACTCTATTGTTTGGTTTAATTGTGTACAAAGCTGAAATTCCTAAAAATGTGAAATTCAAAGGTCAAAAATAAATTGTTTATGAGGAGAAAGAGAAAACAGTGTAGCAAATGGAAAAGAATAAAGGAGGTTTAATACAAAGGTTTTAGGTTTGGTTACAGCTTAATCTTTTTCATTAAATATATTTTACTTTTAGGGGCTAATTATAAGGTCAACCATATGTCAGATAGCTTGAGCATTAAGGTTAACATTTTAAAAGCCAAGAATGTGAATCTTGGAAGATATATTTTTTGAAAATATCTTGGATTAGATAGACAGAGATAAAGACAGAGACAAATATAGTCAATCCTCTGTTATCTAAGGGTTCCACAAACGTAGATTTGAAAAACTGACCAGAAATCATTTGAAAAACACTTTTCTCAGTACTGGACATGTGCAGACATTTTTGTTGTGATTATTCTTTAAACAATACAATATAATAGCTATTTACATAATATTTACATTGTTTTAAGTATTATAAATAATCTAGAGATGAAATAATAAGGTATATGTGTGGTGTTAGAGGTGTAACTCTGTGGTAGAGTTCTTGTCTAGCCTTGTAAGAACCTAGGTTCAATCCCCAGTTCCTACACAAAACAACAGAAAAAAATTTTAAAGTGAGTGGAGGTTATATACAAACACTACTGCATTTTATGTGAGGGACTTTTACATTGAGAGATTTTCAAATCTATGGGATAGGAGGGTACCAGAGTCAATTCCCCAGGGCCACCAAGGGTGGACACTGTATGTATGCATATATCCATTCCTAGTATACATGTATATTAATTCATGCAGATGAAATGTGCTAGAAAAGAAATTATGGATTCTCGAACCTGGTATAAAATTAAAGAATTACAGCACTTCCAGACCAAAGTTTGCAAATTCAGATGCTAATAGGACTTTTGGAAGATAATATAATAGGATTGAACAGCCAGGAATAATCCAAATTGACTGCGGTAAACTTGAAAGCCTAGTCTCCTCTCAAGAAAAGTACTTATAAAAGAAGATTGTTTTATTGTTGAAATATGCAATAAATCTTAACATCATTGAAAAAGAAGTCAAAAATTCAAATTTTTTAGATAAAGTGTCAATTAAATGTAGGTAAATCATACAACTTTTTAAACAACATATAAAATTACATAGAACACATCTCTACCAGTTACACATATCTACATACAGCCATTTTAAATCTATGCATAGGTCTAGTAGAGGAATTTCAGATTTTTCTATAACAGAATTCTGAAAAAATTTCGTATTAAATTTGAATGCCTTTCAACATTATTTAGCCATGCCCACCATTCATATTATCTCATATGTGTAATCTTTATTCATTTACTTGCTTGCAGGCCTCCAAATTCTTTGGATTATAACCAGCATTGATCCAAAATTTTCACTAATGATGTTAGTATGACCACTCATCAGTGAAAGAGAGGTTAAGTGTAGGACTGAGAAGTAAGAATGAGATGTTTAGGAGACTGGATGACAGGTTACATCAGACAGATGTAATGATGCCCATTCACTGTCATATGTGGCACTTCTTCATCCATTTGAGTATCTGCAGCTATGTGGAAAAATATCTGAAATCATTTTTTCCGGGGTAATTGAGATTAAAATATCAACTGACCATTTCTGAAATGAATAATAAGAATTTGGAAGAACTGTGTCTGGCCTTGTCAGAGGCAAACAAGGGGTACATCTGCAGCCTTATCTAAGTCAGCTAGGGCAAGGTGGTTCTTTACAGTCAGACCTTTCCTGGATACAGTGTCCCTGGGAGTTGCTGAACTTTGTGCTTTTCAGAATCACAGGGCTCAGTTGAGATTCAGCACTTTCAACAAAAATTTGACTGTGAGGTACAAAGACAAAGCTAGAGAGAACTCAATTTTAAGGAACTGAAGTTCGTAGCATCCATAGCTGTTGGGCAGTGATTAGGAAACATCTTTGGTTGTCACAAACAGGTGGGAATACTTTTGGCATCTAGTATATGGAGGCCAGGGATGATGCTCTAAATGTTCTATAATGCTCAGAGCAGCCCTCAGACAAAAGGGAATTATCCAGTTTGAATTTTCAATAATAATAATAAAAACATGAGAAACAGCTATAGGAAAAAAATAAATAAAAATCACAAATTTGAGCACTGGATAATTCTCTGCCATTTTCTGGCTGGACTCCCATAAACAACTTATTAGTCTGTATCTAAGATCTTTATGTAGTAACTGAGATTTGGTTCATGGGTTGTGTTGGGAGAATGAAAGATCTATGTAAGCACCTACCAGAGCATCTGGGAAGTAAACCTCAGGTAGAAAATGTAAATTACTTGTCCACTTTCCATCTCCCTTCCATCCACTCCTACCCACTGTTCACATAGGCTCCTCTGGACTGCCTTTGTCAATTACTTATTTCACAGTGATTGGGAAGACAGGTGAACAGAAATACTCTGGCTCTGGAGGAAGGGAACCATTTTAGCGCCACCAGGATTTGTTTATGACCTTAAATAAAGTAACTTACTCTATTTAGCTTCCGTAACTGTCAAAGAATGAGAAGACATTTTCCCTTACCTGTCTCAGAGATGAGAATAAATGAGTTACTAGGAAAAGCAATGGTTTGCCCAGAAGAAGGGATCAATAAACGATTTTTACTTCAACATGTGAAAGCACTTTCAGAAGTTAAGCACATTATCTAAATTGAAGAATTTGAGTGGCCATCAAAATTTATTACATGTAATGTATTTACCTAGTCTTTTGTTGACAAGGGTGCTCTTTACTTTTTAAAATTTCATTTTAAATTAAAGAACAAACAATAGCATCTTAAATTGCACACACACAAAAAGTGAATATGAAATTAATAGTACAAAATTACTAACATACCACTATCCAGTTCTGCTCTGAATAATTGATTCCTTTTCATAATTTCTGAGTTTTGTTTCTTTACAACCAATTTCCCTTTATAAATTTGTTTTCAACTATTTCTTGATTTACTAACATTAAAGAATATCATTTGATTCCACTTTTCAGAATGTTAATCACTTAGTGACTAGCCTATCTATATATCTCTTCTCCTCTTAAAGTTTATTTTTCATATCATTATTTTAAAAATATAAAGTTTATGAATTTTACATTCGATATGGGGCTAAAGTTGTTTTCCAATTTTTCTGTGGGTTGGTTCCAAAAGTATAAGCACAATAAAAATGACATTTATAGTTTTAAGATTATGTAAATATTTAAAATTATGTAAATATGTAACTTAAGTACTGGAATTGAAACTGGAAAAGGAAATGCAACCTATGATACTGAAATTCTAATGTAGGAAGGAGAATATTCCAAGCATCCCACATCTAATGGCTTTTCTTTTGAGCTTATTATTTTCTTCAACTTTGGTGACCATTAATTCATATTCAAAATCATCTTCTCATTTTCTTTCATTCTTCAATGCTTTTGTCTTTTTAAAAATTTTGTGGGGCAGGTTCTTAGTGAAGGTTGACTTCCCAGAAAGTGGAATCCAAAACAGACATTTAGATTCAGGAAATTGATGGAAATTTATTGGACCTTTCTCCTGAGGATCATTTCTGGTGTGGAATGAGGTGCAGGGCTGGGTAAGGAAAAGCTGGGCTTTGAGGCAACCATAACAAATGCTTCTACTGATTCCCATGGCAGAACTCTAGAGTTCCGCTGCCCCTTGAGGATATTACCCCAAATTGACAGAAGCGAGGAGACAATGGACATTACCTTGGGCAAGGTGATCCTCTATAAACAGGACAGTACTGCAGGGTGGGGAGGGACCCTGCTGCAAACTGTCAGCCACCAATACTCCCAGGAGTTTGGGGAGTGCATGCTTCAAGACTTCAAGGTTATGACAGAGGGGGAGGGTATCCTAGCACCATACAATAGGATTAAAATAATCCCCAAAGGGGTTTTGGTTATGAGATCCTTGAACACTTTAAAAACTGAATTTAGAATTTTCCTTGTGCTTTGTGATAAATTGGTGGGGTAGAATTGATTTTCAAGATGTTTCTTTATTGTCTTCTTAACTCTCAATGCTCTGATGAAAATAAAATAACCAACCAGACTATTGCCATGTAGGGTGCCTATTTCACTTTTTCTCTTTGTGGAAGATTAAGAATTTCTCCTTATCCTTGAAATTCTGAAACTTTACAGGCATCTGTGAATGAGTCCATTCTTCAATATCATCAGCGTGTGTCTTAACATGAAGTTTCTTCTTTCCATTGCTATATGTTAGATAACTGGCACAAATATCCTCAAGGGACAGCTCTGAATTCAAGCAAAGGGATTATTGACAGTCTGCCAGGCTGCCCCTCTTTAAGGCACAGCAGCCTCCTGGAAAATACTTCTTAACTATATGTTAGGGAAGTCTGAGCAGCTGTATGGGGGCGGGGCATTAGGCAGCTCCCCCGCCCCCAACCCCGCACGTCAAAGAACAACCAATCAGATGTGGGGAGATAAACCCCAGTGATATTTTCCAACCGCCAATCAAGGGAGCCTCTAACCAACCCTAGGGGTACACTAAACCTTCAAGCCTGCCCCACCACCCCCAATTCTGGATTTTAAGGGCCCCTGGTCAGCCTGAGCCTCTGTGGATTGCCAGGCCCTCAGCCCTGGCCTTTCACCCTGGAGGATTGGTGAATCTTGCCTGAGGGCCAAACCCCAATAAAGCCTTGTTTAGTCACTTTTGGTCTGATTCCTTTCTGGTCACCTGCATCTGACCTTACGATATAGTCATGTACAAGGGAGTAGTTGAAAAAATAACCTGTCTGGCCCTGTGATTGTTATTTGGCATCTTTGCTATGGTTTAGATAGTTCGGAACTCTTTGGGGGTGGTGTGATTTAAGCCTATACCCTTAGCTTTGTTAATTTTATTTTCCATTCCACAAGGTGACTAAAAAATTTCTGGGTACTTTATGTTTTAATTCTTTTTGTTTTTTGATTATTTTTGAATTGAAATATACACATTGTATATATTTATTGTGTACATGTTTTGAAATATATACATTGTGAAAAGTCTAAAATATGCTAAGTAACACATAGTTAATATTTTTATGATAACAACACTTAAAATCTTCTCTCAGTAATTTTCAAGATCACAATGTATTCCTAGGAACACAGAAAGGCAAGTACTATGTTATTTCATGTATCTGTGACACAGAGAATTTGAGAGTAAAATGGTAGATAACGGTCTGAGGAGGATGGTGTTGGGGAGGTATTGCTCAATGGATACAAAACATCAGTTAGACAGGGGAAAATTCCAAAGATCTGTTAAACAATGTGGTGACCATGACTAACAATTCTCTTAATGACCACAACATGTACTTGTTTTCCTCTGGATGTACTTAATGTATATTTTAGCTATTTTCTTCTATCATTTCTATCTCTGCTTAGACAGGTACATATTTACTCACCCTGGTACTTTCTTTCATACTTGGTTCTTGTGTTTGGTGATTCATTAGTCATTATTTTATAGGGAAAAAAAAAACCTGATAAGTACAGTTGTTTTCATAGGTTAACTCTGCAGGTACATGCTCTGATTCTCCAAGTGATTAAGTTATGTATGGGTGCATGATGTATTGATGTGTGATTGTGAAGCAAGAACACAGGTCAGGCAGATAGTGTAGATAGATGATCCAGTCAGGTTGGAAAGAAGGCGGCTAAGTCAGTCTGGGAAGATGTAAGCTGATTCAAAGGTACTGGAATGTTAATATCTTCAGGGCACATCACCATACTGGTGACCAAAGTCATGTCACTGGCCTCTGGTATTGAAATGCGAATACCTCCAGAGCCCTTTCCCATGTTATAACCTGTTATCAAGGGGACCTGCTTCCAGGGAATTGTTCCTCCCAACAAGGGGCTGTTAATGAATGCCTCTGGGGCAAGCACCCTTCCTGACTGGACCCCTGTGTGGCTTTATTCCGGTCAGGAGTCACTGGTCACAGGTCACATTTGCAGGATGGTTGGGGAGAGGCGATGAGAACAAAGGAATTCTAAAATGTATAAAAGGGGCAGGATACTCCCACTTCTTGGGATACCAGGATACCAGCTATGGCCCCCTTCTACCTCCCGGGAGATCTACACTTGCCCCCGCATTTCTCCAGTGTTTACTCTTCACATCTGGGAGACTGAACTCCCTGTCACTGCTAACTGGCATTATCAATTGTGCATGAGCTGGGACTGTTCTATACATAAAATTATATTCAAATAATATATCAATGTTTATAAATTAAACATACAAAGGTATATTATTTATTTCATGTTATATATTTTATATAACCTGTATATTTTTAAATTTTATAAACATTTATTTCAAAAATACCACAAAGGAGAGATTTGGATTAAACAAAAAATAACCACACAGTCATATACAGAAACAAAAAATGTATTGGACTAAGGGAGAGAAAAGGGGATACCCCTGGCATCATGAAGGAATTACAGTGGAAAACTACATACTCATCATTTATAAAAGAGTAAGTCTACAAAAGAGTGTAATATCAAAGTATAAATGCAAAATGTAAGAAGAGAGACCAGTACCTCGCGGACACCGGCAATAGGGGAGAGGGAAGGAATTTGGCTTTATCTCAAGGCCGCTGGCGATGTGGTGGTGCCTCCCTGGCTGAGCCAGGGAGTGATAAACTGAGAATCGCATAAAAACAATCCAGAAGAACCCATCTTTTCCAGAAAAACAGAACATGAGTTAGGTGGCTGTGTGCGAGCAGGGCCTTGGGAGACTGCACCTTGCCTGCTCTTCAACTGAGGTCAGGGAGGCCCAGGCCCGGCCCCTGAGGGACCAGTCTGCACTGGGCTCTGGTCCTGGCCAGCCTGGCCCATGCTGAGGAAGCCTGGGGTTTCCTGTCTGTGGTTTTCTCAACAGTCCCTGATGGCCTCTCAGGAACACGGGGCTAGAGTTGCTCACGGTGATTAAATGAAAGATCTGCAGTTCCAAGGTGCCTGCACTGGGGAGCGGGGGTGGTCTTTAGGGAAGCCATGACACTCCTTCTGTGTGTGGGGCCTAGCAGCAGCTTCTCTTTGGGTCAGGTGACTGTGCGGAGGGCAGAACTTTGAAATGTTCCAGGAACTCCAGAAAACTGCCTTGTCACCAAGGGGAGGGAGGCCCCATGAGAATCTCCTCTGTCTCAGAGGATCAAGGAGGGAAGGGAGATTGGCCAGAAACCCAGTCCTTTTGGGGCACCTGAATGTGTGCAAGGAGGGTCCCCTGGCTGCCACAGACCTGCCCAGGCGCAGCCCTGGGCCAGCCCTTCCACTCCTACCCTCAGGACCCACTCGGGACTCAAGCTTTCTCTACAAAATTCTCAGTGCGTGTCACAGGGAGCCAGAGTTGCATGCTGGGACACAGGGAGGACAAACAGTGAAGACCCCTCAGCCAGATCCTCTCTGTCGGGCCTCCAAGGCTGACTGGTTTTAGCACCTGTGTTCCCTTGAATCCACAGCTGTCCTTCCTGCGAGGACAGTGACTGGCTGGTGACACAGGCACGCTACCTTCTGGGAACAGAGTTCTCCAGACAGGCCTTCAGTGTGGAAGGTCAGAACAGTAGGTGCAGATTCCCTCCAGGGAAGGTAGAGGCGATGGCACGTGGGGGCACAGCCCGAGCAGAAGGTCAGGAGAGAATTGAGGCCGGGATGACCCTCAAGGCTGTTCCCAACTGGCCTGAGAGCATAGTCCCTGCACCAGTGGGTGGCCAGCCTGGTAAGCCCTGGTGTGCCAGCTGCGGTCCACAGAGAGGGGACTCCACAAACACCAGCACAGAGGTGGCTCACAGGGCCAGACTTGGGAGGAGATGGTGCAGGAGGACAGTTTGTGCACAACATAGGTAATTGGGTGGGACTCTGGGACCCTGGTCCCACCTGGCTGCAGAGCCCTGGGCCAAGTACTGGCTCACTGGTCCTTTGTCAGGCAGGGCAAGCCCTGGCAGGCTGCAAGCAGTTCTAGCTACTGACCCCTGGCTTCTGCCACCTCGGCATGGTGTCACTGATCTCCACAGAACTGATTTGCTTGCTAAAGTCCTGTGTGGCTGCTGGGCCACTCCCGGCTCAGGCTGGGCAGATCTGAAGCTCTGGGAGGTTATTCTCCAGTTTGTTGATGGCCTCTCGGAAAGCCAATGTGTTCCTCATTTGCTGGATGGAATCCACATAGCTCACGTGGAACGTGTTAGAGGCTTTTGCCAGCCTCCAGCACTGCACTGTGGCTCGCCATTCGTTCAGAGTTGCTGGAGATGGCAAGGCACAGGGCCTTGGTGCCATCCAGGACCACGCCCTTTGTGATGGTGCCACTGGTGATCCTCTCTGGGGGCTAGTGGGTTTTCCTAAGTGATACGTGGGTTGATATGAGGGGGACAAAGACAGTGGAGGATGACTGGTCACCTGCTAGTGCTGAGGATGTTGCTGGCAACACAAAAGGGACAGGGGCTGGACTGGTGGGGGTGCCTCGAGGCTTGGTGGCTGATGGTGGCTTGGGCGTGGATGGGAGCACAGGCTTTTTGAGGCCTTATCCTGGATGGCTGGGCTTGGTGGTGTCACTGTTCACAGCATCCACAACCAGACTGGTGGACTTCATTTTGGCACTGGCGCCCATCTCCCCTGCAGCTTCGTGGCCCTGGCTCTGCGAGGGCTTCCTTAGTTTCCCTGTGGAGGCTAGGAGAGGCTTCAGGTGGGCTTGAGCTTGGATAACCTCCCCTTGCTTCTCCCTGGTGACTCAGAGTGGTGCTTGTGCCTTCTCACTCTGGATTCTTCGGCTGGGCCTTGCTGTGGCCCCCAAAAGCACCTGCCTGTGCTCCTGCTGGTGCTGAGTAGGGGATCAGCCACAGCAGGGGCCCTAAGGCACTTCCTTTCCCAGTTTCCTCCTTGTAGGGGAGGCCAGTGTCAGGAGCCATCATGAAATGCTGATGGAGGAGCTTTGGAGTCAAACTGGGAGGGAGGGCTGGAGCGTAGGCTGGCCCCCGTGCTCTTTGAGTACCTTATCAGCGGCCTCCTCACTCTTCTTTGCTAGCTGGAATGGAGGGGCCACCATGCCTCTGGTCACCTGGTCAGACCTGTTCTCACTTGCCCACTTCCGAGGCAGAGCTGGCTTCTTGCTCTTGTGCCCTGCAAATGTGGAGGAGTCTGTCTCCCAGTGGACTGCAGGTTCTGAGGCTGCGTGACCGACTTCTGCTCTGTGTCCTTGGCCCCGTGGGGCACACAGGAGGCAGAGCAGGACTGCAGGAAGTGCCTGCTGGAGCTGCTGCCACCTTCCTCTTCACTGGTTGCTAATTGGCTGCTGATCAGTGTGCTGGAGTTTTTCCACAGGTGGGAAGAACAGAAGCCCGAGCCCCCAGGTTCCCAAAAGTTTCCACTGGGAACATCAGCTCCATTACTAGGCTTTGGGGACTTGGTGGGCTCGGCTGTGTCTGCGGGGTTGGGAGCTAGCACTTCATTGCTAGTCTCCTAGCTGTCTTCCTCACTAGCCCCCTGCGCTCTGGTTGACCATCCATCTTCCCAAAGGAGCTGCTGCATTTAGGAGGAGTTGGGTCATCTTCTTCTTGATCAAGGTGCTGAACAGGTTGGTCTTTTTTCTTTGGAGAGAAGGTGCTCATCTTTGTTTAGGCTGCCATCAGGGGCACCTCACTCTTTTCAAGGGAGCAGTGGAAACACAGTAGGCTCATGGTCCAAGGGGTTGCTCTCTCCCTGACCCTTGGAGTGGGGCTTTTTGGGTATGTCAGTGTCATCTTTGTGCTCAGCAGCTCTCCTGGAGGTCCTTGTCTTGGTGGGCAGCTCTGGGGCCTGCAGGAAGGTGCTTGCAGCCTCACACAACTTGCTTCCCCAGCTCCTTTTCCACTTCGTCTGAGATACTGGATTCTTAGAACATCATTTCAAAGGTTTGGTGGATCTCAGCAAAGGAGGGCCAGTCAGAGGGTCTCCACTGCCAACATGCTCATGTGAGGAGTTCATAGACCTTCTCTGGACAGCCTTCTGGGTGCTCCATGCGGTAGTCCTTCTCCAGCAGCTCATACACCAGGGACAGGTCAGTTCCTGGGTAAGGTGACATGCCATAGGTAGCAATTTCACAAAGCAGTATTCTAAATGCCCAGATGTCAGACTTGATGGAGAATTTGTTATACACCAGGGTTTTGGGTACAGTCCACTTAATGGGGAACTTGGCTCCAGCAATGGACTGTGTAGGTGGCCCCGTCATGAATCAGTTGAGGCCAAAGTTGGCCACCTTCACCAAGTGGTTTTCCCCTGTGAGGCAGTTTCAGACAGCAAGATCTCTGTGGATGAAGATTTTCTTCTCCAGGTACTCCATGGCTGAGGAGATCTGTGTAGTCATGTACAGCAGCATCACTGAGTTCACCTCCTGCCAGTTATAGTCTCTCAGGTAGTCCAACAGGTTTCCGTTAGTCATGAACTTGGTAATTATATAGAAAGGGGGCTCCCAGGTGCAGACCCCCAGCAACTGCACCAGGTTCTGATGCTAGATCTCCTTTATGACTACAGCTTCTTTCAGGAACTCTTCCACCTCCATGGTATCCTCCTTCAGGGTCTTCACGGTCCAGTCAGTCCGTACTTCTTTCACATGCCCCTGTACACTTCCCATTATTGTCCTCCATCCATCTGTGCTTCATGGTGATGTCCATGGGCTCCATCTCCCACTTGTTGTAGTTGGGGGACATGCCATAGACTGTGGGCTTGTTGTGCTTGGGGGCTGGGTAATGGAGTGCGTGATGATGAGCCCATCTACCACTGTGGAGTGATGGTGAACCAACTCCATCAAAGTGTTGAAGCAGCTCTCAGAGGAGATGTATAGCTTGCCATGAGAAACAGTGTTGATCCTGTAGTGGTACACCCTCCCTTCATATCTCAGCAAGATGGATCTCTGGCCAGGACTGCTCTTGCTTTCCCGCACCAAGAAGCTGCTGTTGATCCCGTTGTTCAGCAGATACTCGGCAGCATTCCGGGACATGGGCCCGTGGTACCAGGAATTTTTCTCCAGACTGTTGACAGGTATGATGGAGTTGCTTGGGACCCATCCTTAGCCATTTTTGGTTTGAGCTTCATACCATTCCCCATTGTGATTGTAGCCTAAGACCTGGAGCTTTTCACCTTTAGTGATGCTGAGGGTGTTATCTCCACTGGCCACAGTCGTACAGTGCAACGAACAGGTTGGGGTCATTTTCACTAGGCCCAGCAAGGAGATTTTCCTTGGAGCTTCATCAAGCGCTTCGCTTAAGCCTTGAAGCTCAAAGTCAGATGATACTGGCCTCTGCAGGGCTTCTTCTAGGCAACAACTAGAGGACAAGGAGAGCCCCTTGAAGCCCAGCTTCAAGCAGATCTCCAACATTTTGCCATGGCGGCTACCTGTTCCTGGCTCATTGCGGGCCTGGGCCTGGATCCCCTGGCCTGTCAGGATGCCTTATAGCCTATAGTTTATATAGTATGTTTTGTTTTATGTTATATGTTATATTTTATGTCATACATTGCATAGTTGCATACGTTATACATGCATATATAGATATTTTAATGTGAATTTGAATACTTTTACAAAATGCAAGTTTCCCAAACGATTCTTTCGCCTCCAAATGTATATTCTCTTGGGTTCGATTTATCTTCAATATTTTTGTAAGGCATATTTTGGTCATGTTTTCTGCTTATAACCAACCATTCCAGCTCTCACTTCTCATTCCTCTGACACAAGGAAGAAATTTCTAATCTGACTATCTAGCAAACAATAATCAAGTCATGCTCACTAACATGTATGTTGAGTGTGGGTTAAATTATAAGCATCCATCTTCTTTTTCTTGGTACTCATGCAAAGCTGGACAAGCTCACGAGGGACTGGATTTCAGAATCAGCCCTCTCATGCTTGAGCATGTCTCTACTTTCTGCATTTACATGGCCAATTTAAGAGAGATAAGCTCTTGAGTTAAATATTTTTAGACAATATAAAAGGTTTCACATATGCTGCTCAAAATCAGATTTCACAGAGTTGTGTATTAAGGAAACAGGCATTTATGCAGCCGTTACCATTATATCATGGTTCTTATTTAGCTATTATTCCTTTTTTTCATTGCCCTGTTGAAAACACAGATGGGAGAGTGTATATGGTAAGTGAGCATTTGATTTTGTGAAAACATTGCATTAATCCCTTATAATACCTGTTTATATATTCTACTATGTCTATGTGATTCCATTTATAATTATGCATATTTATGAAGAATAAATTTTATTCATCTATTAACAAGCATTAATGATTGTGATCAAAATATTAATACTCACAATCTAAACCATCTTTATGTGCTACCTAACTCTTCACTTTTGCCCCTTGGTCTGCTCAGAGTACTGCATTTCAGTGGTGACTCCACTTATTTCACTCTCATGACAAGAACATCAAAGTACATTTCAATGCAAGCAAGCATTTTTATACTGATCACACTGAAGAACATATAATTCAAATAACAAAATTTCTTTCACATAATTTTTTTCTCAACCATTAATAACCAAGACCAGAATTAATGGCAAATTAACTTTTGACATGCCTATTTCCTTATTGTGGCTTATCAATTTGTTTTGATTTAGAAGGTAATATCAACACAGTGGTGTAGATAATTCCTTGATTTAACTGGATATAAATGTTTTGATAGGAATATGGTTGAACCAAAGCAACCCATACCCTGTGAAGAGTAGGCCCTACTAATGCACCACCTTGTGAAGAGATGTGCAACCATAGTGCCATATGTGGAATTAGGACTTACAAATGTAGTGTGCGTTTGTGTGTGTGTGGTTGTCTGTGTGTTGGGGAGCTGAGGGAAGTTTACGGGTTAGGAAACTGTATTTCTTCACCATTTCGCCAAGAGCTCCTGCTGTATTCCAATATCTTTGAATTCATAGGTAGTGAATTCTTTGAGTAAATAACTGAGCTCTGGAAATGGATAAATGACCTGGAAGCAAAAAGATGTGAAGAGGACTGTATCAGCTTTAGTGTTTGTCACTCTGTTTCTGTGGCAACCATTGCTAGCATGACAATAAAATCCATGGTTACTTTTATGGTTGTGTTGAGTTGTTGGGGGAAAAAAATAGAAAAAAAATTGGTTTATCCGTTCTCAGGAGACCCATTTGAATCATCGAAGCTTAATGTCATCTGTCTGTATCTCTTTCGACCATGCAATCCACACAGCAATTTGCTTAAATGGTGGATACACATGCCAAATCTAATTATCCCTATCTCACAAAGTCATTAATCATTCCTATCCATTATTCATTGACTACCCATAGTTACTCTACTCTTCAGTTCACGAGCCTTCAATACACATTACAATACCATGTTTGTAAGTGGCATTTATCCCTGAAACATACTGCATGACATTTCTAAGTCAAATGAAATATTCTTGGCAAGGAAATCAGTGATGTGTTTTATGATATCATTCTCATAATCTATAAATTTAATAATATAAAAACAATATGCTAGAGATCATTGCAAAGCTGAAAATAATTATTCCTCGTAACATTAATTAGCACTGTGTAGTGAACACAGTATGCACTTGTATAATATTTAGGGATCCCAAAGCACTTTGGAAAGAAATGGTGAATTACCAACAGCATAGGAGGAAAGCAGTGTCAGGGAAGTATTAGTTTAAAAGATGGATAAGTGTAACTGCTGGTAACTATACCATTTCCTGGTCATTTAGTATTGTCATTTGCTGTGTTTTACACAGTTCACATTGTGCCATATATTTTGAACTTTTTTTCTCCAATTTTCTTGAGTGGTGCAGACATAGACTTAATGATTAAATTCAGGACCCCCTCCAACCTCTTTTTTTTTTTTTTTTAAATACATTTAGAGCACATAGGATATAGCAGAGATTTGAATGCAAATACCCTGACTGCAACCCAGAACTGTTTCATCCCTGGATATTGAGGAATTAAACCAAAATATTTTTCAGTACCTCCTACATTACCAGTTACTATACACAATGCCATTACATTCACAAGTCTAAGTGAAAAGATTAATTATTCATCTCTATTTGCATCTACAACCTATATATCAATCAAATCATCAGTTTATTTATAAATGAGGAAATCAAGTGTCATCAAGATTGGACATTATGGCCAACCCTAGGTAACAAATAGGTCTTCTAAGATTTGAATCTTAGTTTGTCATATTTAAACTATAATGTGTGCATTTCAAGACTATACCTTTTATTAGTTTCATACACTTTGGGGCAAGTGTTATGGTTTGCATATGTGGGGTCCACAAAAAGCTCATGTGTGAGACAATGCAAAAACATTCAGAGGTGAAATGATTGGGTTATGAGTTTAGAGCTGAATCAATGTCTTAATCCACTGATATGGATTAACCTAGTTATAACTATAGATAAGTAGGGTGCAACTACGGAAAGTAGGTCACTGGGAACGTGCCTTTGGGGTACATATTTTGCCACTAGTGAGCAAGCTCTCTTTCTCTCTCTCTCTTTCTCTGTGCTTCCTGATACTTTCCTCCTCCACACTCTTCCACCATGATGGGCTTCCTCACCTTGGGTCCAGAGCATTGGAGTCCACCATTGAAGGACTGAGACCTCTGAAAGAATTATTGCCAAATAAACTTTCCTCCTCTAAAATTATTCTTGTGAGCTCTTTTGGTCCCAGAGATGAAAAAGCTGACTAAAATAGCAAGTGGGAAGAATGTGTCCTTTTTTTATTATAATAAGAGCAAATGCTACATTTCAAGGAGTCCATAGAGAGTACCATATCCAATTCCCTTATTCACAAGGTAAAAACCTGAGACCCCACCAAGGTAATTCTCTGCATATATGCAATTCTTATTAAAATTGAGGTAAAGCACAAATTTCCTACCTTTTACTCTCAATACTGTGTTTCTAACACCATGTTTTCCTCTTGAACTGCAAACAATTGATGTATCATGCCATACGTTCCTCTTTCATTTCTTCAACTTCTAACTAATACCTGTACATAATGTAAGATTGACCTCAAAATCTCCATCTTGCCTAAATACATACCAAATTTCCCAAGCACAGACAATTTCTCTTTTTGGGAATGAATAGGACATATATTTGGTACAATTAATCTTTTCCCAATTTGCTGTATCTTTAATTAATCAATCCTAATAAACACATCCCTTCCTAAACATGTTCATATCTTCCCCTACCAGCTAGTGAAATTATGTGAGAAAATTCCGTATGCTCCCTTTCAGTTCTCCACTCTTCCCTCCTCAGCTTTTCCATTTATTTCCTTTGCCATGATGGGCACTTAATCAGTGTTTGGTGATTGAATGATTGATGTGTGACCATGACAGAGAATGAATTGCTTCATTTATTCCATTTACAGGGTATAGGAAGTCAAATAATATGTGCTTTTATCATTTAAAAAAGGAAAAGAGAATTACAGAGGTTAGAAATTCACTTCAGTGTTCTGCTAGCAACCATGGAGGTGGAAAGCAAAAACACCAATTTTAGCAGCCAGTTTTTCCTGGAGTGTGCTTCTAGGCCAGTGAGCTCCTTATTCTAACATGGACTGTCTGAAAATAACTGCTAATGTTTATATTTCAAAATGTGCCTATACTTCACATATTTTATCACACCTTTAGAGTACTGACTTGTGCATAGATTCCTGAAAAGGCTTTGCAAACTCAAGATAGAATGAAAAAGAAAAAAAATATTTGAACTGGCTTGATCTTGTGGAAACAAATTATGAAAATACAAAAATAAATAAATTCAATGAGACAGGGTTTCTTAAGGGAAGGGATAAGAATAACTCTATTGAGGAGAGAGCAGAAGGACCTACATGAGACAGCAAATAGGAATACTATGGAAACTCCTTTTCTAAGTGTGAGGATTCTCTAGGAGAGCTTTTCAGAAATAAAATATGCATGACAATAAATTGTGCTTTAATAAAAATGTTTTCTATCCTGTTAAAAGAAAATCATGACACATTTAATAATAGATCTAATTGAGATTTTTATAATTTATGATGTGGGATAGCCTCCATTCTACAAACCAGAAAGTAAATTCACTCTGGGAATAGCAGAACAGAGAGTATCATAAAGTTGGAACAAAGAAACAACAATTTAAAAAAATGTTGATTGATTAATATCAGGTTACTTCAAGTTACTTTTTGTAAGGGAAGGACTAAAGCAGAGGGGATTTCCATATCACACTGCCTCAGGTAGATTGGAATCTCATATTCAGCTGAGACTGGTCTGCTTGGGGATCTGTCTGCTTCTTTAAAATGCCAATTTGATTATGTGGCCTTTGCCATTATTGGCTCCATTTTGGTTCGTTCTGGACTGGGAACTCAGTCCAAAGCAATAGCTTTCCATAATTGGTGTAACAACACAAATCTATCTTTTCTCTGGGGCAGCTTCTAACACTGATTAGCACCACCAACCACCCCTTTACTCAGGTCCCAAACCTACCTGTTACTATTGACCTATTCTCTTCATACCTATTATATCTAATCAATCACCAATTTCTCTTGAATCTCTCTCCAGAAATATCCCTGGGCTTGTTATTATCATCATGGTATAAATCATCATCATCTCTTACCTAGACTACATACTCCTGTAAACTAATTTCCATCCCTTTTTAATACTAAAAAAGTACAGATATTTGAAATGCCAACTTCCAAGTCTGATAGCTCACTGATTAGCTAAGTGATAGTGGGCAAATTTATTTAAGATTTTTGTAAATCAGAAATAATAATTATATCTACCTCACTGAGTTGTTACAAATATTAATGTGATGTGAGTATGTGTGTGTGTGTGTGTGTTCCCAAAACAGCCTGGTACGCAAGAAGTACTCAATAATATTAGCTGTTATTATTATTGTACCCAACAGGCCCAGGGACATATAAAATGCTTATCTTATTATGCCCTTTCAAGCTTAAAACCACTTAATGACTCCCATTATTTTTGGAAAATATTCCAAAATTCTTGATATAGCTCCAAATGAGCTTGCAATATTCACCCCTGAACACTTCTTGGGCAGGCCTTTGCTATCTACTCTCTCCCTCATTATCCCACCAACAGTTTAGTTTAAATTTGTTAGTCACACAAAGCACTCATTTGGGTCTGAGCTCTATTTACCCTATTAAGCTCTATTCCCCCTTCCTTGGACTGAACTCTCATGTATCTCCCCCTTTAACCCTGATGTTCTTTCAGAGTCCAGTTTAAATAGTATTTTCTCTGGCACATTTATTATGTGACACTGCTAAATGACTACTCAGGCTAGATCAAGTACCCCTTTTTATGCAATCTCATAATACCTAGAATTATAGATAATTAATTACTTATGTAATTATATGTTTTTGTTCCTTTATCTCATGCAAATTGTAATACATTAAGTTTATATTGAAACAAGCAATGTCTGCTTGTTAACTGTTTTGTCACTAGTGTATAAAAAAATAGTACTTAACATGTAGTTTAACAAGTAGCTCCTAAATAAGTCAATAATAAATTAATGGTTTAGAAAAATAACTGAGAGTTACTCTGATTCTATTCCTTGACTTCTTAGGGGCTCATTCTATATCTACTTACCAGAAGGAGAGCCATGGACACCTTAGGGTTTATATCAACCTACTATTTTTAAAGAAAACCCAGATAGCTGATACAACAATAAGAAGGGGCTTTCTCATCCTTCCTCAGTCTTGAATTCCAGTGTTTTCTTTTCTGTATTCACTGGGAAGGGAATCTCAGACTTCAATTCAGGCATTAGAAGTGATAATTGGACCAATTTATAAAGTTGTGCATTCCTAAAAGGGTTAATCCCAAGGTCCAAAATTCAAATTTTAGAAGTAACAAGATCAGTAAAATACCAATATAAAAAAAAAAAAGTCTTGGCACCATGAACAAGTGTTTCTCCTACCTCATCTAATTAACACCATACCTGGGTATAGAATGTAAATTGTGATGGATATTTTAAAAGTGTTCTTAAATTAATATTATAGAGATATGAAATGTATTCCAATATTTACAGTAGCACAATTCAGAATGGCCAAGTTATGGAACCAGTCTTGGTGGCTGTAAACAGAAGAATGAATAAAGAAAATGTGCTGTATATACACAATGGATTTCTACCCAGCCATGAAGAAGAATGAAATTACGTCATTTGCAGGGAAAAAGATGGAATTTGGAGAGCATCAGTCTAGGTGAAACAAGTCAGACTCATAAAGTCAAGAGTCAGATGTTTTCCTTTATATGTGGAAGCTAAAGATAAAAAGGAATTATGAAAGAGTGAGATTTCAAGAAAATAGAAGGAAAATCAGTAGAGAAGAGGTAGGAGACAAGGAGGGTGGGAAGAAAGGAGGGAAAAGGGAAGAACTGGAGAATAAAACTGAGCAAATTATCCTATGTGCACGTGTGAATATACCATGATGAATCTCACTTTTGTGTATAATTATAATGCACCAATTAAAAACATCTATATTTGAGTGAATAGAGGGAAGACCAGAAAAATGCAGAAGGAAGGAGTGGAGAGAAAGAGGAAATCCTGAGTAATTAATTGGAGCAAATTATAAACCTCACTATTGTGTAAAGTTATAATGTACTAACAAAAATTATTAAATATCAAATTATTAAATTATTAAATATCAAATTAATTCTAAACAAGAAAAATCAAGATAAAGGACAGATACCTGTTTTTGCCCAGTGCTTTAAAATATGACCCATTCTTATTCTTTCCACTGTGAGGAAAAAAATATTGTCTCTAATTTGAAGAAAGGTAAATATATAAAGCACAAAATTTGAAATAAAACTATCAAACCCAGTTTTGAGATAAACTTTTTTTGGTATTAGGAATTGAACCCAGGGACACTTTAACACTGAGCTACATTCCCACCCCTTTTTATTTATTTATTTATTTTTTTAGATTTCGAGACAGGGTATTACTAAGTTATTTAGGGCCTCACTAAATTGCTGAGGCTGGTCTTGAACTTGGGATCTTAGTGTCTCAGTCTCCTAAATTGCTAGGATTTATAGGAGTGTGACACTATGCCTAGCCAATTATAAGAGTTTAAAAAACAATTCATTGTAATTATACATCTACAAGCAGATTTTGTTTCTTTGTTTTCTCAAATAGTATGTCACCTAAGTACAATAGATCATAGTTTCATTAATAATATATTTAGATTTTCAATAAGCCATCTTATGAGTCAAAAAAAATTGTGATTTCCACACTGAGCATATATAAGTAACCCTGTATATCTGTGGGCATTGTATTTCACTAATTTCAGATTTAAAATATTTTTTATTCTGAATATAAACAGCCTGCCTTCTTGTCATTATTCCCTAAATGCTATAGTATAACAACTATGTACATAGCATTTACATTGCAATAGACATTCTAAACAATCTAAAGAAAATTTAAAATATATAGAAGGATGTATTTAGGCAAATACTATGCCTTTTTATATAAGGAACTTCATCACCTACAGATTTTGCATCTCTCAGAGGTTCTAAAGCCAATTCCCCAAGGGTACTGCAGTACAACCATATATAATTGTACTGAAATGGCTTCTTATGTTCAGCATTTCTATTTTATATAACTCTATTCCATCATTGTTATTAGTGAAAATTATGAAGCACTTAATTCAAGTTATTTTCTATTCTCTGTACTTAGGCAATCTTGACCAAATATAAAGGTTCTATATCAACCTAGAGTAGTTGAAACATGTTTACTTAATGGTGATAGTAATTATATAAATATATATAGAGATAGTGATTATATAAATAGTATTTATATAATTATATAAATAGTATAGTATGTCCTGAGGAAGAAAGTTGACATTTGAACTAGAGATGATATGTTCTATGTATCTTAGTTGTTTTTTACACTTGAAGTTCAAATGTTCTTTTTGTTCTTGCTGATCCAATGCACTTTCCCTTGTTGCTCTTTGTGTGTTGTAGACATTTATATTCCATTTTTTTTCCTAACCTAACCTTTCCCTGATTACAGGCATTGTGCTAATTATGCTCTGTGATTCCAAGGTTCAACCCAAACAACTTTCTTCTTACTTCTGCAAAGCACACACAAAAAAACCCCTTCAATATTGAGTAGGGAGTTCCTGAAAATAACCTAAGAGCATTTGGGAATAGATGTTCTTCCAGTGGGTAAATACCTATTCAAATAAACAAAATACACATTACGGAAGCATGGTTTTGAAATTCTATAGGCTTTCCAAATGAATCTGTTTGCAGTGAAAGATTCATACTATTCTAATACAAGTGTAAATATTTAACAGGTCATATGTAAAGGATGGAAAACTCTAGTAAGTGAAGATGCCCATTACTCAGGGTTCTTAAGATGTTCTACAAGAAAGGATGCACAGTAATAGGATCCTGTAACTGTGAAGAACCAAAAGAATATTGCTGTTATATTTTGATTTTGTGGGTATGTTTAAGAAAATGTACAAAAATTGGAGTGTCCCAATGTGTTTGTTCCACCTATGAAATTCTGACTTTGTTGATGCTAAAATGATAAATTATTTAATAAAAAATAATATCACACAAGATTTATATTCCTGACTTCTCTTGAAAAACTGAATACCCCCAGTTCTGGGCCCCAGGCCTGTTCCACAGCAACTACTGCCATTTGTGGTGGCTGACCCTTAGGGTGAGGTGGGTTCTGCACTAGCACTGTCCCCAACTGTCTTTGCCTCTCACTCTGAGACCTCAATCTCTATGACTTTCCTAATGTTAGACTTGAAAATTGAAAATATACCTTTATGGCCATATGTCTAAATAAAAAAAAAAAAAGTCCAACAGTCCAAGGAGAAAGAATATTTCTTTGCAGAAGCAAAGAATATTCTATCCTTTTAATTTATAAGGGTATCTGTGTGAAAGACTGCATCTTTGACATCCCACCCACTCTGCTTTGTATGCACATTTATATTAGCTTACTTGCCTCTTTGGAGTTTAGTGTACAAGCACAGTGACTGTAATACATTAGTTATAATGTGAGCTGACTTTAAACTGGGTGTGTGAACATATGGATACTTAGAAAAAGTGGCAAAGGATTTACTCCCAGTGTCAATGCACTATATTTGGCAAATGGGGTTATGTGTGATTGTAACTTGCCTGTTTCCTTTTTCATGTTATAAATTTTTCACCATGTACTTGTGGTATTTTTCAAAATAGAGGAAGAAGAAAAATAAAAAGAAAATAAGGAAATGGTTTGGGCAGAATTCTAAATATATATTCCCTATTTGTTCCCCTCTGGATGCAATTAATGCATACTTCAATCTTCATAGAAACTAACCCAAATGCAAGGGTCTTTATAATCAGTCTTCCCAAATTGATTTTCACTCAATCAAACCCTCCTCTCCAGGCATATTGATTTTCTCATTGTCCCTTAAACACACGTGAACTCTGAACCATTTCCTCCTCCACATTTTTATTTATTCTGTTAACCCTCTTGACTTCTATCCCAAACCAGAATATCTTATTTTGTTGATATATCAAAATATGCACATCATCCAAGACAGCTCAGACTCCTTGTTAGTGTTTTCCTGAGATCTTGAAATGATCACTGTACTCCCTAATTGCAACTGCTGATTATAGCAAACAGTTTAATCTTTACAGTGATAGTTCCTGATTTTTTTTTTTTTTTCCTCTTAGGAACTCTAAGACTCTGAGATAGTATTCGTTTTTATAATACAAAATGTTACATGATTTAAAAATAAAACAAAAATCTTCAGAAATATTTAGTTTAAATTAAATTAGCTAGATTTACTTTCTGCAGTACTTGAGGAATCATTAAGACATGCATGTGCTTCTATTTATATTAAAGAAGAGGGGTTTTAATATGTGGAATTTTGAAAATTCTTTGCAAACTCCTTTTTCTGTTCATTTTTTTTTTCTGGTAGAATTTCATAGAATATTATTCTGCAGAAGACTATCTGGGTAATAGTAGTTTATTGTATAGTTTTATGTTTATCTCTTTCCTCCAAATTAGCTAGAAAATTTCTAAAGACACCAGGCATATTTTTGCAATTTTTTCTGTGCTCTGAATTCCTTGAGTAATTATGAGATTGTGGTATGTGTACAACAACCACAAGCAGGTTAAGAATGGTTCCAACAATGCATTGTCTTTTGGTTAAAATTTTGGAGCAGTAGCCAAGAGGGGTGTCTCCCAGATTTAGATAACAAAATACCCAAAAGGACAATGCTTTCCTCTTCGTGACACTGGCATCTCCTTTTCTGTCTGGACCAAATGATTTCAAACCGGTGTTTCCATAGCTCTCCACTGCAAAAGAGGCTTAGGGAGATAGGATCACTTCCATTCTAAATGCACACTCATTTTCCCCTCTACTATTGGCAAACTGATAGGAACTTTACATCTGTCATGTCTTCTTTTAAAGATGAATGTGTGGCATATAAATGATAATGCACTTTAGTAGTTATTCAATTTCAAAATGAATGACAAGTTGAAAAACTCTTCCTGAAGTCTGGATCCAAAGAAACATGAGAGCTGACTTTGTACCATCGCTAACAAATTATGACCTTTACTTATTTTTGAAGTGCTTAGGTATCTATGTGTTCATAAAGAGAATTTTTGCATATATTTTTCTCACACATATTATGATACCCTAAAACTTTCAAAGAATTGACAACATGCGCTGCAAAGGAGAAGACATTCAGGTTAAGAAAGAATTTATAGTATGTTTAATGAACATGCCAACTATTTGTAGAACACGTTGTTATTTCTTCTTAGCATTTTGCCTTGTCAAATTTTTCCAGTTTTGCCCTTATACTGAGGACACTGGATAACCCATATTGCCTCAGTCATCCTACTGTCCTCTGTGTACTTATCTAAGAATTGTCAAAGCCCCAGAAGCATGGATCTCACCAAAGTTTGTTGGAAATGCAGACTCACAGGTCCATCCTTAGGTGCCGTAATTCAGAACATGCATCTAATCCTTTGGCAATTATTATGTTCATGAAGGTTTCAGAAGCTGCATACTAAGTGCCCACCTGAATTTTTCATTATGAGTTTAGTTATGTGGCTCATAAACTCTCTCCCAGTTTTTCCTCTTTTCATGTGGGATGTCTTCAGATATTCTCCTTCTCCTTCCTTTCAGCGAGTCAGCTTGCTTAGGACTCACTCCACCACCTTCAGGATCGATTTTCCACCCGCCCAATCAAAACTCTCCTACCCATCTATCCCCACTGCTACTCCAAACACAAAAGTTTCCTCAGGTTCGCCTCCCCATAGTTAACTAGTCCAGGTTGAATTCCATGTCCTTGGTGCTACTCAGATGAGTACTCCACTCTCCAGATCTATTTTAGCTTTTCATCTGCCCTTCTGCCTCATCCTTCTCCTCCAACTTCCTAAGTCACAATCAATTTAAGTTGCTGAACATATTGTACATTTTTCTAACGTCCATGGTCTGGTCTCTCTGTAGTCTTTGCAGCTATTGGTATTTTCCTTTTTAACCTCTCCTTTGGGGCTGGAGGAGATAGCTCAGTGGTAAACACTTGGCTCATATGCATGAGTCCCTGGAATCAATCACCAGCACTGGAAAAAAAAAAAAAAAAAAAAAAAAAAAGCTTTCCTTTTTCCAAAATTGTCTGAAATAATCCTCTTTTGATTCTATGACAACTCAGTTGGTACTTTCTCTTTTTCTCTGTGTTCCCATTAAATACGTGGCCTCCATCCATCTATCCTCAGCTTTCTTCTTTTATCTCTCTGCACATTTTCTTTTAGTGATATTGCCTACTCAAGACTTCTATAACCGTATTCCGTACAACCTGTTACTTTTATCTATGGCTGGCCTTTTCTCCCAAGCTCCAGGTTCAGGTCTCTCTCTAAATGTTAAACATCTTTCCCTGTTAGTATGCCCCAAACTAAAATTATTCTCTCTTCTTGCATTCTGTATTCCGTAGCTGGGCTAGTGGAATTGAAGTCTTTCTCGACTCCTCCATCTTTTACCAGGCACATCCAGTTGTCCTGAGTTCTTCCAATCCCACTGTATTAATAATTCTCAAATCTCTTTTGCCTCTTATTTCATGGTTACCAACTTAGTTCACTGTTTCTTCATTATTTCTTCCCTTCACTGTAATAATTATCCAATACTAGGTTGTCTTGATCCTCAGTTGTAGGGTTCTTTCTAATCAATTTTTCTTCCTTCCTATTCAGTGATAAAGCTTCCTTCCTTATATTGTTGCCACCCCATGAATCTCTTCATGCATGTTTGCCAAAGCAAGGAAGGTCTTCTGAGCTTATACCAACAGGAAAGAAAGGTCAGAAAGATGAGGAACTCAAATTAGACATGGTTTCTTGGTCAACTCTTCCTCTAATATCTATGAACATAGAAGAAATGAGGCAAAATTAAAGTCACAGCAAATAAATATCAACAACACAAAAAACAGCAACATTAAAATAAAGCAAAAATTCCAATTGATTCTGGGTCAAAAATGTATTTGCCAATAATTCCTAAGATTTTCTACCTTAACTACTAGCTAGTCATTCTTACACCCTACTCATTGACCATCCAATTTAGGTATGGCTCATTCATAAATATGAAACTCTCCCCTTTGGTCTTTCCATTTTTGCTTGGTACAATTTCATATTTCTAAATTATCCACCCACCAAATAGACTTAGAAATTCCTTTTCCTCTAATCTACATCTTCTGAAAGAGAGTCTTGGAAGCTATCTTGTAACTTATCCTCAAGAGGTAGTATTAGCAAAAGAGAATTATTCCAGGAGTTTGCAAAGGATCCTAAAATCTGAATAGAAAGGAAACTTTAAATAACATTTTATGAGCCAAAGATATAGCTTAAATTGTTAAATAGGGCCATAAAAATATTCAGTACCAAAGTTAAGCCCCTTTTTATTAGTCAACATTTCATTGCTGTGGGGAAAAACAAAAAAAACAAAAAAAACTAAGATGAACAATTTAAAAGAAGAAAAGATTTATTTTGTCTCATGGCATCAGAGGTTTCAGTCCATGGCCCCTTGGCTCCACTGTTTCTGGGTCTATGGTGAGGCAGAATGTCATGGAACTGGTTGGTGGAGCAAAGCTGCTCGTCTCATGGTCGCAGGAAGTAGAAAGGGAAAGGAGAGGAGAGGAGGCAGGGGAGGGGAAGAGAGGGAGAAAGAGAGAAGGGGAGAGGAGAGGAGAGAGAAAGACAAGCAAAACCCTGGACAAAATATACCCTTCAAGGGCATATACCGAGTGGCCTACTTCTTCTGACTAGGTCCTTCCTCCTAGTTTTCCACAACTTCCCAATAACCCATTGAGTTATGAATTCTTAAATGGATTTCTCCACTCATGAGTTCAGAGCACTCATGATCCCACTCACCTCTCAGAGGCTCTGACTCTAAACACTGCTCCATTGGGGGCCACACCTTCAATACATGAGCTTCTGGGGCATTTCAGATCCAACCCATGGAACCAGCAATCAAAGATAATGGCAGACAAGTGCATGTGCAGGGAGAAAAATCAGTGACAACTGCTCGTAACAACTGTGTAGTAGTGCCTCAAATTCAAGAGAGCTAGGAGCCTGACCAAAGAATCCCAGTATCCTATCCACAAAAGCAAATGTGCAGTGCATGTTATCCTATTAACTCAAATACAGAAAGGAACATACCATTAGTGATTTATCTTGCTTTCCTCAATGTCAATCTACAAAATACATCCATACATTAAAAATGATATTAATGAGTAATCCTTGAAAAGAAATATTTACCAGAACTATTTCTCTTTAGGAACTTAAAGATCAAGGAACTGAGTTGATTTTGAGTACTTGCTAAACTTCAAGACCCGTCATGCATGGGCATTTAGATATATTTTCTCATTTAACTTTTAATAAATAATTTCATAAAAGGATGTTCTCAATAGAGAAAATTTTGGAGAATAAATGAAAATAATAGCAATTGTGTACCTACTTAATGCCAAGAACTTTTTTAGAAATCATGGGGTTTCCATTGTACAAAGTTATTTTTTCGGGTGAGAATGCTGCTCAGGAATGATGAGCGAACTGCTTGCAGAAACACAACTCTTAGTTGATAACATGATGTTTCATTCATTTGATTTTAAGGCCCAAACTATTCTCATTATAATCATCTACAATCTTTTTAAGGCAGCTGAAGACACTTTTGGGTGCACATGAAGTAAAGTTTTTAGCTATTTGCATTGTAATCAGCTCTGTCTGCAAAAATATCTTCCGGCTATTTTGTATTTGCCCCGCAATGCCTAGCACTGTGTTCTACCATATACAGCATCAATAAATGCTTCCTGAATTGGATGCACTTTAGTGTTCTCTTAAGGAACACTCACCAAACTCCAGGAAATGCTTTGTTTCTTTGCTAATAGGCAACTGGTTATGAAACACTTTTTAAAGAAAATAAAATTAATCTCTGAAATACATAGAGTAAAATTGATAATTTTATCATTATTTGGATTGCTTTTGAGGGTGTTGATCTTATATGTACTTAAATACTTAGAAAAATAGAAGTCTTACTGGAAAAAATTCTTTATGAACATGATAAAGAATAGTAATTCTTTAACATATAGATTTAAATACAAAATTACAGAGCTTCCTTTGAAGAGAAAATTGATTTACTGTCTTATGTTTCAGTGAAAAAACAAGTATTTCTTAATAGAGAATTCCATATATGTGCTACTTGTCAGGATACCCCAAATAAGTAACCATTTGCACACTATACTGAAGAGATTAGGAAAGGATGTGATATTTATTATGTGGCTGCTCTTTATTAAGTGGTTGGCTAGATGGTGCACATAGCCTGTGTAATGTTAAGACCATCATATGAAATGTGTGTTACTATAATCACATTGGCATGGGAAAATTGAGTCATAGAGAGGTTACTCAAGTTTTACAACTCACAAATTCTATAAATGTTAAGGCCAAAATTTAAACTTGTCTTGATGATCCCAAAGTCTTTTTCCCCTCTACTTCTACCATGCCACCTCCAATAATTCAAAGTATAAGGAAGGCACGGTGGTACAAATAGGGCCTTCACCCAAAAGGATCAGAGTAATAGCATAATGGATAATAAAATATTTACAATATCAACAGGGTCAGGGATAAATGCATTTTTGGAAACAAAAAATGACTGGAAGGAAACACCACAATGTGAACAGTGGTTACATCGCATTACATTTTGCTATTTTAGGAATGGAAAATTTTAAACTCATAATATAGCAGGTTAAGTGCATTTTAGGACAAGACTGTACATCAGATCAAACAAGAATTCTGGGAGAAGAGCGTCACAACACCATTGTCTAGCCTGGGCAGAGAGAGAGAGGATGTGCCACACTGCATCTCCTTCTGAGCATGAGCGATGGCATATACAAATAACTGGCCAAGTACACTTCCATTTTAAACTTAGGCAAGGGGCAACAGTCATAATGGAGAAGAGCCCTGAAGAGGATGAGGATGGTTAAGGCTCTTACCTACTACCTCAAATAATAGGTGAAAAGTACACAGGTGCTAAACAACTCAGACAGGAAGAATGCAAGATCTCAGAGACAGAGGATTGAATAGTCGTAGAAGTCCTAGAGGTAATACAACATGCTGCAGGAGAAAGTGATTCTCCTTTAGGTTTTACTGCTTCATGGAGTTTCTGAAGAGGGTCAATGTGTCTACATATTTATCCCACATATAGTTTCATATGCCTTCTTCCTACAATTCTGATGGTGAAGTACAGCCCAAGGATTGTAAAATGAAGAGTAGAATGACAATGAAAACTCAGTTCCTTTTAGTTTTTTTCTCTTACATAGCTTGCCTGCCTTCCATCCTTCCTTTCTTCCTTTGTTCCAAATAAGTGCATCTTCATGAATCTCCCTCCATCTACCTCCTTGCAAATTAGTGAGGTTTGTAAAATATCTAGATTAAAAATTTTCTTATCAATAACACTCAATCCAACCAGGCACAGTAGTGCACACCTGTAATCCCTGTGGCTGGCAAGGCTGAGGCAGGAGGATCGAAAGTTCAAAACCAGCCTCAGCAAAGTAGCTCAGGGAGACCCTGTCTCTATAATAAAATTTAAAAATAACTGGGGGATGTGGCTTAGTGGTAAGTGCCTGTGGGTTCAATTCTTAGAACTCCCCCAAAACATAGCAGCCAACCCATCTGTTTTTTCAAAGATTTTACATTTTATTTCTAATGCCCCCCCCCCAAAAAAAAAAAAAAAAAAAAAAAAAACCCTCAGCATTACTAGAGTGCTGCTTCATGTAGACAGAGTGGCCCTTCCCATGTAACACTGTTTACGGTTCTAAATGAAACATATTAAAACTCAGTGAAAGCATTTCTGGTCTCAGGAACAATGAATGCTTAATTCTCAACTCTTGGAGAGGTTGACCTGAACATGATTAATTGGGTTCTTTTTGGATCCCCTAATGAGTATGAGTGGTGATGACAAAACACCAGCCTGACCCAGGACATATTTTCCTATGAGTATTTTAGGCCAGTTATTCAATTTTGTATATTTTACACTTAATTCCAAATCATTCTGCAAGGTCTCCTTGGCTTTCATCTAGAAGGTCAAGGGCAAGTTTTTGTCATGACTTGAGATTCTTAAGCTGAGGTTCACTGGAAAGGAGGCAAGCTACAGCACAACCTGTCTCATCTCTGCCTTTAGTTTGAGCAGCCAGGCCTGCTAATTTTGCCTCCTACTGTCATTCAGAATCTTCCGCCAAGAGAGTTTTTTGAGAAGCAAGAGGCAAAGCACTTAGACGAGGAGATTGTTTTAATTATTTATTTTAAGAAGTGGAAGCAACTGGGAAGGGAAAAAAAAAAAAAAAACGGATGGGTCTCTGATGAGTCTATCATTCTGGAAACCTTAGGATAAAAAACAGCAGCTACTTAGTTTATACTGAAAAGAAAAATATGCGAATATGAATCATAATGCAACAACAACTGCCCATACCTAGATTCTGCTAAGTGTACTAAAAGAACAGAAATCTTGGATTTTCCATTAGAGAAAATGCATTTCAGTCTATGAACAGAAGAGTGCACCTGTGTGAGTTCTGTCTCTTTATTTCTGCAACAGTGTGTATTTCCTATTAAGATTTCTGAAACAAATAGCAACATTTTTCTAGCCTTGATGTTATCTTATAGTATGCAGGAACACATCAACTGGGCAAAGAAGCAGTTATGAGCCCTAGTATTTCAAAAATTATTCTTCTTAAAGCTCATATGTATATTCTTGAGAGATGTCTTTAGGAGCTCAGTCACAACCAATGTATTTTTATGTCATGACCTATTCTGCCACATATGATTATTTCATCTTCCAGGTCAAAACATTTAAAGGGGAATCACTTCTAGCAAACAGCAAAGGCAAGGCAAAAAATGCAAATAGATATATGGAAAAAATATAAAGACATAGGACTTACAGAGTCACACAGTTTGAGAAAACCTATTTGAGGAACCAACAATTATACCTATGCTAATAATCTTTACACAAAAATTCAAGTTCCAAATGTTGGCATAATTCCTCATATTTAAAATCCCTAATGAAAGAAAGCAGAAAGGAGTATAATAATTTTAGAAAACTGACCATCCCAAATAGATATTTAAGTATTTCAAATTTTAAAACAAATAAAATTTAAACAGAGCATTTCCTTTACTAGATGTAACATATATCAGATGCTACTCCACTCAGATCAAGTTCAGTTAGCTCTGTTTCTTTCAGCACTAGGTGGACGTGGTGGCCACTTGCTGCAATGGTCCAGATGATTTCATTCTCTTGCAACAGAGCAGTCCCAGAGCAGTTAACATGCAAACCATGTGCTAGTGTGTGTGTGTGTGGGAGGGAGGGAGTCACTGTGGGAAGAGGAGGTCATCTGTGCTAATGGAAAATAAACTCAAAGGGCATATCTTGCATCACCTTCATATGTGAAGGGCATCTATTTGGGGTTTTCATTTTCTGATAGGGAGTGATAGAATTACAAGTAATACAATAAATAAATAGAGCTTTAGGGAGTGCAACAAAATAATTCCAACCCTGGCCAGTGATTTGATTTGCTGTAGCACATCTATCTGACTGAGCCATCTGGCAGGGAACCAGCATATGAGAACAGGCATGGTGTAGCCTTGAGGCAGGTCAACCTCTTAGAAAACAGACCACTGGGATAAGTTCAAGATGTGGCATGACTGAGGAAGGGTGACTACTCAGGAATGGTTATAGCACAGGAAGAAGAATGAGTGGTTTGTATAACTGTGTCCAGAGTGTTTGACCAGGCCAGGTACATATGAGGCCCAGATAATTCACAAGAATTGTCTCAGAGCAGGTGGTGCTGCTGTTAGACAGATGCTGACTATGGTTTTGAGATACCTGCCTATTTATAACTGTGGGACTATGGGTGCAGAAACCACTCTCTGATGAGAGTAACAATTAAGAGTTTGACTATCTTCAACTGAGAAGGCCTATCCAGGGACAGGAAAGGAAAATAGTTGAATAAGACAGGGCATACAGAATGCTCTGATTTAGTGATTGTATAGGCATCTGTCCTACAGGCACACCTTGCTCTCATTAGACTATGAGAGCAAGATCTAGTTCAAAGTTCCATTAGACTGACATAGGCTACTAAAACTTCCCACTATGTCGCATTTGGCTGGGTTGCCCTTACTCAGAGAAATGACAGACACCAAGGTAAAGATAAAAATGTTCAGAATTTATGAAGGAAAAGTAAATGATATAGTATTAAGACTGGCAGAGGCACTAGTCTGTATTAAGATGCATCTTACAAAACTGGAACACATACTTTTTTTATTCTGATTTGCTTTTCTAAACATTACATGCATAAATACTCCCATTGCTGTGTTTGTGCCCAAAGGAGGGGGTTAGGAGGGCTATCTGTAGGAAAAAGGAAAAAGCTTATCAATTTTTTTTTTTTTTTTTTTTTTTTAGCACCCTATTGAACACATCACTGCATTTTAATCTGGGACAGAGGGTGGAAAATGGCATCTGGTTAATCAGGGGTTTGTAGATTATTTGGTGATACAACTTAACTGTGTTAAGATGAAATGAGAAATTGTGTATCTTCCCTGGAGCAGCATTATCAAGCATCCTGCCTGGTGCTTAAAATTGATTGTGCATTATATTGGTTAAAGAGTGGCATTTTGAAATAAAATTAGGGCTGATTTGCATTTGTGTTAAATAGTCACACATGTATTTAATAAGAATAAGTTTTTTTTCTTTTAGAGCACATTTATAGTTTGCATTACTTTATTTCAATTTTTATGCAACATTTTTTAAAGGGAAAGACAAACAAGGATATAATTATTCATAAGAAAAATAACTTTTATGAGTTATATTTTTTATTTGGAAAAATAAATACTTTTTTTATTAATTAGAGAACACATGCAATAACAGTAAATGTACCAAGGTGATTCAGGTTTTTAACTGACAATTTTAAAAACATTGGGAAACATTTTGTGTTATCAATTTTTTCATCTAGAGTTGCATTTTTAGATGCTTTCAGAATCCTTGATCAATATCTGTTGATTAAGATTTAAGCTCCATGAGTTTGTTGCATTATGTTTAATTTATGTGTATTTCCTTGATTCACAATCTATAGTAAATTCTTATTGCTTAGATCTGGGCAAAATGTCTTTAAAATTATCAATAACTTCCAGGCAGCAAAACAAATGAATTCATATTGATGGTAAAGGAAAATAAACTGCTAATGTAATGTGCACAGATTTATTAACTAAATAAGTCATCATTTCTCCTGCAAATATGATTGAAAATTATCTACTATATAGAAAATTCCACTTTCCAAATGGGCATTTGAAAGACATTTTAATAACAACTAAAATAACAATTAGTTCAGTAATTATAGGGGGGGACCCTGGAAATACATGGAAAAAGAACAGAACAATCATCTTATTTATGTTACATTACATTATCTTTGATAAGGGACTTGAAGTTAGAAAATTTAATCACCTAAGTGAGAAGATATATTGCTGTCACAGAATTGGTGTTGTAAGATGGCATCAGAGATAAAAATTAATTTAGAGAATTTCATAGATTCTTTTTCCAACTTTTCAGTCTTTTAGTGTAAATCATCAATGGAGTCTTGGAGGACATAATCAGGTTCCTCCTCTCCTCTTCTCCTCATCTTCCAACCACCTTATAAGATTTACATTTTAAAAGGCCAGGCAAATACTACTAAGACAGTGAAATATATAGTAAGGACCTGGTTGTAAATCTAACCATAATCATCTCTTACAAATTGGTTATAAAATGGACATTTTGGGCTGAGTGTCAAAGGTTTAATAACTTAAACCTTGTCAGGAGGAAAAGAAATTGAGTTTCAAAGTGGCCCAGGGATAGAAAGAGAACATGGGAAGGAGCTTCTGTGACATGCCCCCATGTAGTGAACAGCCTGTAATGGAAGGTAGGTCTGAAAAGTGAGAACAGTAGATAACAACAGATCTTGAGACTATTTAGTTGTAGAATAACTTGATGATCTTGTGCAAATGATAAATGAATCAATTTCCTACCATTCACACAGTGAACTCGTTCAAAAGCTGGCTGTAATGTGACCCTCTTTGTCTCAGACAAAGGGTTGTAGGGCAAGAAGTTTGAGCTCTAGACAATGGGACCCCTTTGGAGGGTGCTGATTTGAGTATCATGATGCACACGTATTCATTAAGTGCCCCCACATAGTAGACACCATTCTGAAGATGTGGGCCTTGGAAGTGAACAAATGAAGGATTTGAGATCCAAGATAAGA
Organism: Sciurus vulgaris; assembly: GCF_902686455.1. Lineage (NCBI taxonomy): Eukaryota > Metazoa > Chordata > Mammalia > Rodentia > Sciuridae > Sciurus > Sciurus vulgaris. The sequence goes on along the minus strand of NC_136463.1, from coordinate 86,172,414 downwards.
TAGATGATAAGCAAATAAACAAATAAGCACGTAGAGATAGATAGTGGTAGGTTTCATTAAAAAAAAAAAAAAAAAAAAAAAAGAACCAGTTGTAAGAACTCAGAAAACCACCCCAACAAGGGAATTGACATAAGAGGGTTTAGTAAGCAAACAGAGTGTCTCCCTGCAGGATAAGAGAGAAAATGAGAGGAAAAGAGAAAGGGCATGCACAAGAGAGTGTGAAAAGCCAGGAGGAGAGAGAAGAAAAGTGAGTAGGAGAGAGAAAGCAAGAGAAAAGATGCCAAGGAAGTTATCCTTAAGCAGTTGAATTCCACTGGGCTAACAGGGGACCAATAACGGAGAAGGATACTTGCAAGCTGACTGATGAACCAATAGGATGTTCACAGACTGACAGGTAGTTGGGAGGCGGGAAATGACTGTAGAGTAAAGGGCCGGGGAGCAGCTTTATATTATATTATACCAGTAATGCTATACTTTGGATTTGAATTGTTGCCCAAAGGACCAGGTGTTGAAGGCTTAATTCCCAAATTGGTACTACTGGGAAGTAGTTAATATTTTAAGAGTCAGGTCCTAGTCTTCAGGTCATTGGAAGTGTGGGCTCAAAGGGAATTGTTGGACTCCATTATTTCCTCTTTCTCATTTGCATCCTGGCCACAAGGTAAATGGCTTTGTTCTACTATGTGGTCCCACCATGATGTGCTGTAACAAACCAAAACAACAGGGACACTGGATCATGGACTGAAACCTCTAAAACACTGAACTAAAATAAACCTTTTATCTTTATGAGTAGACTATCTCAGGTGTTTGTTAGAGTAATAGGAAGTTTACCAACACAAGAGTAAGGAAGATAGAAAGGGATGCCATTTTAGAGAAGGTGATGAGGAAAGATCTGAGAACAGTGGCATTTGACAAAGATTTAGAAAAAGAGAACTATAAGCCACGTAGATTTTGTAGAGAAGTATACTCCTGCCAAAGGAAAACAGCAGAATCTGAAGGGTTATGGAAAATAATATTCCTATAAAACAGCTCCTCAGAAAAACAGAAAGATGATTTGGCTCAGGAGGAGAGAGGGAAATTACCAAACATTAAACCACTCCCAGTAAATCCTTTCCCAGGAACAATGGCCCTTGAAGAAAAGAGGCAGATACTGAACGCTGGGCTCTAAACTTTGACCTTCCCCAATTGCCAATTGGTCCTGAACTGAGGCACAGCTAATAGTGAAACTGTAGGAAACAGTGAACTCCAGAGGAAGAAGAAAGGCAATGGGCAGGATGTGAGTATTCAACCCTCAGGATCTGAGCTCCTGTCTCCTTCTGGCAACAATGAGTTTCGTACTTTTTACAACTACCTTCCTGAGTTACAATTTTAACCTGCACAACTAATTCCCTGACTGTCCAATCAGCACATCCTCAGTTTCCAATGATCAAACCACCTTCCTTGTCCCCTATAAAACTAAAACCCCATTTGTAAACGACAGCCATTTTCATACCCAGAAAATGAGTCCCTATAGTGCCTGAGTTTGCGAATAAATAAACGGCTTCGCTGAATCGTTGAGGTCTGCCTCCACCATTTTGCACTTACAAAACAGTTCAAAGTTTCTGTTACGGACCAGGAAGTCCACCAATGAGATTACAGAACTGTGATCAGGGGAGAACCAGGGAGATGATATCTCAGAGCTGTTGATAACAAGGAATGAGATCACACACTCTGCAATTATAGAAAATTTGTAGAAATTTGACTCTTTCAGACAATAGGACTTTTTCAATGAAAGAATGATGTGATCTGACTTGTCTTTTAAATAGTTTATTTTGGCTTCTCTAAAAAAATTAAAGGGAAACAAGGGTGCAGAAAAGGATAGCACCAACCTTTTACAAAAATTCAGACAAAAGTTACTAACAGCTTGGACCAAGTTTCTAGAAGTGGAAGTAGTAAGAAGATCTATTATGAGTCAACCAGATTTGCTGAAAGATTAGATGTGGTGTTGAGAGGAGAGATGTGATCCATGACTACAAGTTTTCTGATCCAGGTAATTTGAAAACTGAGTTGCCATTTACTGAAATGGAGTAGATTATGAGAAGATTATATCAGGTGATCCTTTTGGGCACATGATCACTTTGAGATGCCTATTAGATATTCAGGGACAGAGTAACAGATATGAAGTATTTGTCTTGGAAAACCAGAGAATAAACAGATGATAAGAATATAGGAATATTACCAGGTAGCCCTAAAAATTTCACCAGTTTGTGACTTGTTCCCAAGGGATTCTCATGTTTCATCAGGAATGAAAACTGTCGCATTAGGACAAGAAAGACAGAATTTCTGATGAATAATCACTTGGAAATATTTTGCCATTAATTATTAATGCTTAAACAATCACTTGGAAATATTTATCCATCTACACATTATAGGTGTGATGTTGGGAATTAGGGTTGGTGTGACAAATTATATGGCTTGGAAAAGTTCCTTTGTTGATTCTCATTGTTCTTTCTAAACAAGGAAACCATTAACATAAATGCAGAGGATAACTCTGTGAGTTTTTTTAGGAGCATTTTCAAGCTAATACCAGGACTTGGCCATTTTGGTAGAGAAGGAAACTAGTAGTTGCTGAATGCTTTCTGTCCTAGATACTACTTACTACTTCACACGTATTATCTCAATTAATTATCTGCACACTTTTTAGATGGAGTCTCTGACTTCCGATTTACAGATTGAAAAGGTAAGATTACATAATTACATCTACATAACATAGATAAGTAAGAATAGGGCTAGAATTTTTCCTTGCCTTTAATCACTTCTATCTGAAGAAGTTGAAAAATGCCTGTAAACATGTTGGTGAGATGAGGTACATAAACACTTAAGTCAATAACTTGTTTAAGGGCACAATATCTGCATAATAATATATGAAATTCTGTAAATAAACTGTTTTAGGATTGTAATCTTCATGAGGATATAGTACATGCTGTCCTATATGTAGTTTTACTCTGTTTTCATTCATTCATCTAGCTTGCATTTAGTGCTCATAATAGGCAAGGAGTTATCAACTCCATAGCTAAATAAGACACAATTCTTGTTCTTGAGGATTTCCTATTATATAGAAAGAATCAGAAAATAGCACACTGTTTCTGCTTTAAAGGCCGACTCCTCTTGCCTGTTTAATATTCATCAAGTACCTATAATCCTGGGCTTTGCAAAAATCATTCACTGCTTTCTGCAGTGATCAGTTAATCAAGCATAGCCACAAAGGGATTTGAGTAAGGGTGGTAGAAGCCTGGATTCTAGAATTCAGGAAAGCCACTGCTAGCTAAGGTTCTAAATACAGACAAGTCAAAGGCTAGGAACAAAGCTATGTGTGCTCCGAGGTAACCTGAGCCCAAGAGATCAGCCCCCGGGGTAGAGCTCAGAAAGAAGCCAATATTGCTGTCTAAACAGAGGCAGACCAAGTTTAGAAATTCAAACACAGGAGTTCAACATTTTCAAAGAGATTCATCGCTGCTTTGAAAATTATGAACTGAAAAGTTGGGGTGGATGTAGCAGAGCCTTAGAAGCTCCCAGAGAGAGGTGGATCTTACTGGGGCACTTCTCTGGGGCCTTCTAGCTCAGACTCTTCTGAATGGGCTCTAAAGTTTCCTCTGTCTGGACTCAGACAAAGAGGAATTGCCTGTTCCCTGGCAATACTGCTGTGGTAGAGGAAGAGGCAGAGCTACAGGCCTCAGCTCCAGAGGCTCTGGAGAGCCCTTAGTCTACAACTTAAAAAGCTGCCTGACTCTGAGGAATATTTTCTCCCTCCACTCAAATAAGAAGGGCCTACCACACTTGCTGTTGGTGGAAGGTGTCTTCCAGTTGGAGTAGAACTTGAGCTTTTTGTAAGCGTCAAGGCACTTGACCCAAGTATTTTTGGTACTTGGTTGTTCTTAGACAAAATCCATTACTGGTATTTCTAGCACTGGTCTTTGGATATCTAGAGGTCCTAAGTTTCATTCCCTTCCCTGCTGGATTCAGCTACCTTACAGGTGTTTCCTGGTATGGAAGGGTGCAGGAATCAGCTTTCTGCTGCTAAAATAAATACTTAAGATTAATCAAATTAGAAAGAGTAAAAGTTTATTGCTTCAGAAGTTTTAGTCCATGGTCACTTGGCCCACTGTCTATGGGCATGTGGTGACACAGTACATCATGGTACGAGTGTATGGTAGAGAAGGCCTGCTCACCTTAGGATAGATGGGAAGAAAAACGAAACAGATAAAGGGGCTGGAGTCTCCATATTTCCTTTGAGCACATAGCCCCCAGTGACCTGATTTTCTTTCACTAGGCCCCACTTCCTAAAGTTCCTACCATGTCCCAACAGCACCACAGACTGGGGAGTCAGCCTTCATAATACCTAGGGGACATTCTAAACCCAAACTGTAGCAGAGGGACAGTAGACCATATCATGACAACAATGGATGTGTTTGATGTTGTGAGGCTGCCTGGAATGGCCAGGGAAACATTAGAGAAACAATAGGCAGGAAGTGTGCCATTTAAGCCTACTGCTATCCCCCATTTCTAGCCCATGGCTGAGCAGGTGAACTGTAGCCCCTTTTCCATGCCTGGATGTTGAAGCATTAGTTATTAAACCAGAGAAAATATGTAGGCAGCTGGAAGTGATGGTTTATTAGGATTATTGAAACAACAACAGCAATGACAATTCCCAAGTTAAGGAGATCTTAAAGGTATCATAGGCTGCCTACATAGAATAGACCTGATGAATAAGCTTGAAAGATTCCTAAAATATGAGGTGAAATCAATGGGAGAGAATGAATGGATCTGATCAGTGGATGGGACACTATTTAAGATGTGGAATAATTTCCACAAGGCTATAAATTCTGTCATGCTGTTCATGCTAGAGAAAGCATGGGGAATTTAATGTACACTGGGAACCTCAATGGACAAAGGCATCACAGAGTTCAATAGATGTAATCCTGCTGAGGATGGCCATGCCCCACCCTAATTCAGTCTTCTGTATATCAGTTTATTTGTATGCTAATGGAATTAAGTTGAGAAGCATCATGAAATGGTGGCATCATGGAATGATCAATCTCCCCAGATACCCAGAATTTCAATAGCACATCTCATTCTGTCTTTATCCCACTACCAGCAGACAGCAGAGCAGCTCTCAGATGCAGCTTCTGCCAATTGATAGAATCCATTAGCCATATCTTCACATAGTCTCATGGGGATAGTCTGTTTCTCACAACCTCATCCCAGATCCTCTCTACATCATACCAAAAAAAAAAAAAAAAGAAAGATTAGAAAAATGTATACACCCTTCAAGGTAATATCATTTATGTTGTCCTCTTAGAAAATCATCCGAGCTGTGTAAAGCACAGGGTAGAAGGATAAATTCACTTGGTTGAATTTTCAACACTTAGAACAGTGAAACTTTTAAATATTAAACTTTTGCTTGACTTGTTCAGTTACTTGCATGAATGTAGGATAATCCCTGAATCGTCATTATTACCACCACACAATTCCTGGAACTTGGAAATGAAATTTTTCCTTAAAAATACCAATGTATAGGAAATAAAAACATTACTACCCCGGGAGGAGTTTATCTTACTCTGATCCATACTTCTGGTGTAAGAATGACTAAATTCCCCTTTCCAGACTTTCTCTTTACTATGAATTTTATCTTGTTCTTTAGTTAATCTCATGTGGATAGACTGTTCCCTCCTCAAACACAGGTTAAGATTCAGAGCAAGGTACTGCTTAGCTTTTGTTATGTAAAATAGTTAAAGCTGAAATTTTTTCCTGGAATTGTAATCCTGATTCTTTTTAAATCCAAGAAACAGCTACGTGGATTTCTTTTTTTCTTTTCTTTTTTTTTTTTTTTTTTTTTTTTTTGGTAATGTGGGGACTGAACCCAGGGTCTTGCACATGTGAGGCAAACACTGTACCGCTGAGCTGCATGCCCACCTGCAGCTACTTCCCATCCATTTGGAATCTTCCCAGGTGTTTATAGTTCATGGGTCAACCAGAAAATTAGGTAGAAGCTTACATGATTTTTTTTAAAGCACTCTGCAAGAAGCAAGCTAAAACCTTTCCTTTGGCCGGATGCTGTGAAAAATGGCAAGGCACCAGTGCTGCTCCCTTCTCCACAGTGACTCCCCTCCAGGACTGACTGCTTTTGTCACTTGCCAGTGCTTTCAGGTAGCGGCTTTTTGTAGCTTGTCCAGTGTTTATAGTTGTTATCTCTGGGAAGGACAGGCTGACTGAAGATTCAACTCTTCCAAAGGAATCCCTGAGGAAATAGGAAATTTTGCATTACTGACCTTTTGACTTGTGATCAAAAGGATTGTGATTATTTTTAAATTTGTTCATATTGGAATGCAAACAATCAAAGAAAGGTTTAGAGAGAGTCCCTGACTTACAGTGGTTGCCTTTTTTTTTAACTATATGATGGTATAAATATATACTCATCCAACAATTTTACTTTTCACATTAGTGTAGTATGTAATAAATTGTATGGGTTATTCAACACTTTATTATAAAATGGGCTTTGTGTTAGATGATTCCACCCAACTGCAGACTAATGTAAGTGTTCTGGGCATGTTTAAGGTAGGCAAGGCCAAGACATGATGTTTGCTATTAAAAGCATTTTTGATTTCCAGTATTTTCCTATTAGCATAGATTTATTTAGATATAACCCCACTATAAGTAGAAGATTATCTCTATTTTAAAAAAAAATGAAGAAAAAAATAAAAAGACAAGAAGAAAATTGAGTGGAGATAGAGTAAGAAGGGAGGGAATAGGAAACAAAGAGAGAGTTCCAAGCAAACAGTGCACCCTTGAAAAATTAAGAGTATGTACCCAAGAAAGTGGCAAACTGGGTGACTGCACTAGGAGACAGCAAACATCTTAGATGGTCTGTGCCAGAGGAAAAGTGAGGGGGAGTATAAAAGGCAAAGAATCAGACATGGAAAGGGGCAAGTGATAAGCACACATATACAGGGATAAAAGGATGATGCCCAACACGTCATGTCCTTGTGTAACCCCCTCCTCTTGAAGGCAGCCAGAACCCGTAACGTGCTTCTAGACAGCAGAGTCAGGCAAAGGAGATGGGATTCACCCTCTTTTTTATAATGCATTATATGAGACTCCATTTTAGCAAACAGGAATGAGATATTCTCCTGTTGACTTTGAGGAAGCAAGCAACCATGCTGTGAACTGCCTCTGGAACTGTCTCACAAGGCAGAGAGTAACAGTGGGTGGCCTCTAGGACCTGAGGGCAGCCTCCAGCCAAGAATCAGTAAAAAGCTGGTGTGATCATTCCTCCAGCTGCAAGGAAATGATTTCTGACACAAACTGTGTGTGCTGGAGATTTATGGCAGTGGTAGATTACCGGCATAGCATGTACAAGGCCTGGGTCCATCACCAAACTGTGTAAGCTCTGAGGCTGATTCTTCTCTAATCCTGCCTTCAGCATTGATAAATCTTAAACTAAAGCCCTACTAATCTGTGCCTAGATCCCTGCTCCATGACAACAGTGAGGTCATACAGGTATTAAATGGCATAGAAAACTAATGCATGGTATAAGGAAGAAAATGCTGTCATTAAGAGTTTACAAAACCTCACAGAAGTCAAGAAATGGCTATCTAATTAGGGAACCTAGAAAATGGAGAAAGAACAACACCTCACTGGTCTGAATCAAGACCCTACCAGTGAAAGGTTATTAGGGGCTCTGACGGGGATTTGAGTCCATAGGTAATGGCAAGTTCCGTTGAAATATAAAATGGAGAACTGAGATGATACCTAGAGGATTCAGCTGTCTTCCATTATTGACTACAGCACAGAAATATATAGGTGTTAAATAGACTTGGTGTTTTTACTGTTTTATCCTGTTATCAAATTTATCTTTACTGTGGAAATGTGTGGGGAAATAAATCTATAGTATCTCCTGATTAGAGGACACAGACATGCTTCACATATATCACATACATTTAAGATATAACCTTACTATTTTCAGTCTAATTTACTTTATGTAAGTAATTGTGCTTTTGTACATACATTTAAAATAGAAATACAAGATGTCACATGCAACAAAATATCAAGACTTCCATTTGGACACAGACAGGGGTTCTGAATCTTGAGTACATGTCAGAATTCCCCATGCCTACTCAGCTTGAAGAGTCAGATGTAATAGTGTGGAGTCCAAACATTTGAACTTTTAACAATATTCTCGTTGAGGACCTTTGGTCCTTTGAAGGGTTATTAGGTCATGAGGGTGGAGCCCTCATGAATGAGATTAGTGATTTATAAAAAAAGTTCCAGATAGCTCCTTACTCCATGCACCGTGTGAAGACACAGAAGGTGTCATCTATGGACCATAAAGTGGGCCTTCACCAGAGACCACATCTGCTGACATCTTGATTTTGAACTTCATAGCCTTCAGAACTATAAGAAATCATTTTCTGTTGTTTATGAACCACACAATATATGGTTTGTTTATTATAGCAAAGAGGAAAAAGTTATACTCTATGCTAGATAAATTGGACAACGATCATACAAAATATATCTAGCATTATGATATATTTATGGACCTATATAAGTTTATTGATTGCCTTTTTTATTGAGTAGAAATACACACACAAATTCATTTTAAGTATTATATATTTCACAGTAATTTAAAGCAGGCAAAATTCAGTATAGCAGGTACTCTGAAACCTGTGGATTAAGAAGATACATATTCTTTATGGCTTTTGATCTAAGATAAGACATCATTAAGGATATTAGGAATAGGATTACCTGTGTTCAAATTCCTTTTCTGCCTCTAAATAACTGTGGAATCTTGGCTAAGCTTCAGTCTCATCTTTTAGGTCATGGTGCTCCCAGGTTTGGATGGAGGAAGGGGTGGCATCTACCACCCTAGTATTAATATGTTAAAAGCATTAGACAGTGCCTAGTGCACATTCCACAGTCAATAAATATGAGCCATTATTGTTTTCACAGTTATTATTAGTCACAGGAAATGTTCAAAACTGAGAATGGACTCAACAGAGTGGAGGAGTAAAGAGTGTTAGAATGCTAGTGTGAGCTAATGGTATAAGGAAGTAAATGGTATGTGACAAGTGCATGAATAGAAATTAAGTACTCTGGGAATGGAAAACAGAAGAAAGAACTTCTCACTGAAGTAAGCAGGATAGCTTCTTTGAGAAGTCTAAATGAAATTGCAAATGTTTAAGGTGGAGAGAATGTGCACTTGGAGAGAATGTCTTCAGGGATATGAAATTGCAGAGAATTTAGCACTTTTTGGCAGAAGAAAAGAACCCCATTTGGACCCTCAGGCACAACCCACTGCGCCAAGACTTGGCAGTGTGAGGCCAGATGGTGCCAAGGCAGGTGTTACATAGGAAGAAATCTTCATCATATGAAGAAAAGGAAGCTTTCTATAGTAATTAAAGTTCAGCTTGAGTAACAAGCTGCAAGCCCATTTATAGCTAGAAAATTGCAGACTGAGGGCTCTTGCCCTTTAAACAAAGCATGTCATTGAGTTCAGAAAGGGAAGAGGCATAGTCACCTGAAACCACAATTCCTGCTAAGAACAGGATTAATTGTTCTTTATATCACTCTGGCTGTGTTGGTTTGTCATCAGTAAGAAAGAGTGGGCTCAGAATGGGACTGGTCGATTTTTGCAGGTAAATTTGGAATAGACCAGACAGATCTAAGTCTGCAATTTTCTCCATGGTGTCAAATGTTGGCTAAGTTGATATGATATTTAACAGTATGCAAATGAGTTTATAGCCTTGCCATGAGAATCCTCAGCAACAGAAACCCCATTCTCCTTACAATCTCTTTAGTTTGTCTTGGTTTATACTAACTCTGAGGAGGTCTAAAAGCATAAAGAAGGTTAGCATTCTGCTTTCACCATCATAAACACATTTTGGAAAGGTAGGAGCAATTTTATAGCTGTACATACATTGAAGAGAGGGCATGACCCCTGAGAGTTGGAGGTTTACCATCACTTTAAAAAATAACAGTGTGGAAGGAATTGTTCTAAGGGTAATCCCTGTCTTTTACTTTATATTCCTTAATAGTTGCCTTTTATTGGGTGTTTAGTAAGAGCCAGGAATTCTATTAGGTATTTTTTAAACTTTTATTTTAAAATAAAACAGGTACAGAGAAATACACAAAATTATTATAGGGCAAATGCCATTTTAACTACCACTCATGTCAAAGAATAAAACATTTCTGGTCTCCCAGAAGTCTCTCCATATGCTCTGGATTTTCTCTCTCCCAAAATGACTACTGTCATGACTTTTGTAGTAATCATTTTCTTGCACTTCTTTATGACTTATCATGTTAGTATGAACCCTGAGGCACTATAGTTTAGTCATCAATTTCCAAATTGATAAGTCTTTTAGCTGTAATTTAATCAGCATGTCATCTACCTTGTCCCTGCAAATTCCTTTTTCTCCTCTCCTTAAAATGAATCTGGTGCATACTTGTTCTACTCATGGTTGAGTTTGCCCAGGAAGTAACTGATGATTATATTAACAAGGTACAATATTATTCTCTTCTCTCCTTGTCCTGCAAATTGGCATCAGGACCTTTAATCGGACTCAGTTTTGGTAATTTTGTTTAAACTATAGGTAGTTCTGATTTGCAGGATGCAAGATGTTGATTTTTGCCTTCTGTCAATTTAGTAATTTTTGATAGTTATCATGCTAGTTCATACCAAATGACCCAGGGTTGTCTTATAGTTATTATCTTAGATATGGATCCAGCCATTACTTTAAGAAGTCCTGGTTTCTTTTAACCTGACAATATGGGTGTACAAATGATAGTTATTATTACTAGAATTGCAAATTTTGCAAATAGAAATACAAGACACACAATTAAATTAGAATTTCAGATAAACTACAAATACTTTTCTCTTTGGTGTTAGTATGTCCAAGTGTGAATGTGTTCGTACGTGTGTGTGTGAACCATAAAAATATATGGTTTATATACATGTAAATGTATATATTTTTGTGTATATGATTGTTTATATGAAATCCAAATTTAGTTGGATAAGCTGTATTTTGACAACTAATTTCTACTAGGTCAGTCATTATTTCTAGACGCTCTTAGTCCAATTTCACTGAAAAGCAGTGGAAAATTAGATGCACAAGAGAGTTCTTGAAGGAACTCCATGTGAAGAAACAAAGAAGGGCATGGCGGAAGCAAGGAGAGCCCTTGGACTGGCACACAGGCTTGCGGTCACTGTGAAGGGTAGAGGGAAGAAACCAGAGGTCCAGATGAAATGTCTGAAGTTGAGTTCAGTTCTAAGAAATACCTGGGGAGTCCTCAAGTCAACATTGTCCAAAGGAGGGGTCATACAAATCCTATGAAGGTAACTGTTTTAGTGTCCCTGTTGTAAGCACTACATCATTCACCTAGCATAGACTGTTGGAAGCAGCCCCACTGCTAGTGGTGATGTATGTTGCATGAGTTGATAATGTTGTCTTCAATTCAGTTCATTTTCAGTGCTAATTTTTTTAAATGAACCTCTTCTATTCATATTTCCTGTCTTCATACTGATAATCTTGGTTCTTAAAACCTTGGCAATTAAACCGGCGCAGTGCCACACACTGCTAATTCCAGCACAGCTCCAGAGGCTGAGGCAGGAGGATGGGGAGTTCAAAACCAGCCTCAGCAATCACTAGCCTCAAAGCAACTCAATGAGATCCTCTCTAAATAAAATACCAAATAGGACTGGGGATGTGGCTCAGTGGTTGAATGCCTCTGAGTTCAATCCCTGGTACCCACCCCCCCCCCAAAAAAAAAAAAGAAACTTTGGCAATTAAGCAATTTGAATCTCCCATAATCAGTCATTTATTTTTTCTAATATTACATATTAAAATAGTCTAAGTATAGCTATACCAACATTACCATTACCCATTATTAATATTGAAAGTATGGGTTTTACTTTACATATACCATCCTCATTCTCCCCCATTTGGGGGGGGGTTTGGTTGTGTAAATCTACATTGTTAGATCACATAGCTATTTTAATAATATTTAACAATCACTATAATCCTTATGTTCATCTCTCTCTACTCCCTTGCTGTCCATAAGTGCTACTAGATCTGTACAGTACTGGACAATTGAAATATAGCTAGTCTAAATTGTTTTGTGTTCCAAATATGCACTAGATTTTGGAAAATTACTAAATATCATAAAATATCCCATGCATAATATTCATATAAATACATTCAAATGATAATATCTTCAAAATATTGGGCTAAATAAAATATTGCCATTTCTTTACATTTTTGTCAGATGACTACAAAAACATTCAAAATTATATATATCATTTTGTTATATTTTGATTCTAACAGTGATGCTTCGTTTAGTAGCTTACTTAAAAATGGAGCATTAGCATAGGATTTCTTAAGTGGTTACATTGATAACAGTCCCTTTATGACCTTTATACTTGAAATTCAATTTTGCTGTATACAATTTCCTAGCCTGTTTTCTTTTTTTTGAATATTTTAAATATGTCATTTCATTTTTCCCTGCTAAATAAGTGCTGCTGTACAAAAATCTAATAAGTTCATATTACTTGATTTTTAAATCAAGTGTTCTTTTTAACTTACATGATCAAAGAATTCTTTTTCTCTTTAAGATCATTTATTTTTATTTCTTATTGATTGTGATGTATTAATATCCTCTAGTACACTATGTGTTTTTTAAAATTTTTTTATTTGTTGTTTTCGGACATACAGGACAGTAGGGTGTATTTTGACATATTATAAATATATGTGATTTTTAAAATAAGTTTATTTTTTTCCAATTTGGGATCACTTACTTGAATTATAGCTTTTGTATTTGTTTTTCCACCTTGCTTTGATTCCTTACTCAGGAACTCTCATAACCTTTATGTTGGACCTTCTTTGTCCTTTATAACCCATGTCACTTTTTCTTGTAACTTTTTTTTGTTCCTCCTTTTCTTTTAGGTTTTTAGTTTTTTTCTCCCTCCCATTTTGATCCCTTTACAATTTTATATTTATTTTCTTTTATGTGCTTTCTAGATAATTTTTCTTTCTAATACAATGTTTCTTTAATTTCTAATTCTTTCTTGAGTTATTCCTTTTTCTAATTCTGATTAATGTTGTTCTTTCATGTCTCATGTGATTTTCTTAATGCCCTTTATTCATTTTAAGAGCGTATGTTTCAGTTTTGAAAAAGTTTTGAGCATGAACTTCATGGCAGACATTTTGGCCATTAATGGAATTTAGCAAACATCAGGTTTGAGGCAGTACATATTTTATACTATGCAGGTTATATGATCTCTAACAAAAACATTGTGATCATAGTATGAAAATAGTCATAGGAAATATTTAAATTAATGAGTGTAGTTATGTTTCACTAAAACTTTATCATAATAGAGGAACAAATGAGTAACTCTGGGTGTGGGAGTCTGGGAAGAGCGTCAAGCATCCTGATACAAGAGACCAATGGGACACTGACTCCCAATAGTGCCCCTTTCACTCTCTGTCAAAGGGCAAAAACCTCTTCTGCTTCCCCTGAATTCTCAGAAATCAGTCCCATGTACTTTCTTATGAATACTCATTGACCACTTGGAGCTCTGGGATGTTTTGGAATTGTCAGGCATGTCATTTGGCTTGCTGCATCATTCTACTTCTTTCTACATAGAAATAAAGCTTGTACAGCTTTTGGTAATCAGGGATTTGTGAAGGTTCTTGTTATCTCCAATTGTGAAATTTATATTTTGTGTTTGATGTCTCATTATCTAGCCTAAACCCTGCTGGTGTCACTGCAGCCCATCTTCCCCAAATAGCACAGTATTCTAAAGAAAGTATGCCAAGCCTAATTTTACTCTTTTTGAAGTTCTCATTTTGAGCATCAGACTTACGCTGCATAGGGATGCTCGCCTTTCTTCCCTCCTCCTACGTCAAGTGGTACTTATGTGTTTTGTTACTTTAAGTAAAAAGTCCAATGCTTGTTTTCTTCCTATAAGATCATTTTTTTTCTGTATTTGTGTATTCTACCAAACATACTAAACAAATTCTTCTTATCCTCCTTTTGGTATTTTTGGCATATGTTCCAAAAACTAATAAATCAGATAAACAAGTGTATTTAAAATGTGTGTAAAGGATGCAGAAGAAGGGTATTTTTCTAATCATCAATGTGTATGAATCTAATAATATTTGTTACAGATTCTGTTTACCTCTTCCACTAATACTTACTAATTGTTAAGTATAACAAATGATAAAATGTTACAAGAAAAGTTGAACTGAAATTAATCAAAACTTTCAAATATAAATCACCTACTGGGAAATGAGGAAGTAAAACTTTGGAATGTGCATTCTAAAATTATACAAACACATACTATATAACCAACAGCAGGAACAATGTTTAGTGCCAAACCCATAGAATTTATGGTATTTCATGATACTTATGGTGATGCTAATAAAAATATGAAACTTAAGCCTCACTAACATCCCTAACATCTTCAGAATGTATTCTCTTGGCATTCCCTACTCTCTGTCTCTCCTCCTATCCTACCATGTCTCTTTCTTCTTTCTCTGATTTGAATAAAGATACATGACTGTAGAAAATATTTATATTTGCAAGACAGAAATAGAATAACTTAAAACATTTTCTTATTCTCCCCAATACATAGAGACTGTTGGAAGATAGGTAGATGGATCAATACAAAAGGAATCCATATCACTAGCATGCAACCCATATAGACTACTAGGTTAAACAGAATTAAACAGTGATCAGTACTGAGAGTTGTATTTTAATGTACCTGATTCCAATGCAGGTTGTATCTCATGATGTCCTGAAACTTCCATTTGTAAAATCTAAACAGATGACTCTGAGTGTGAAAGTATCAATCAGAGAACCCAAGGACTTGGCCTCAAGTTTCCTTTGGAGATTGTGGAATGCTTCTCACTGGCAGAAAGTCTATTGGTGGGGAGAAATGCCAGGGACCCTTTAACCAATGGTCTTCAGGGACCATGCACTCCACTCTGAGACTGTCTCTTATTTCCAAGAGGAAACTTCATGTGACTGTCTGAATTTGGTACTAAATCTTTTAAAAATAAATTGAGTTTGGTGAAAGTGTTACAAAAGATGGAAATCCTCCTTGCCCTCTTGGTGAAGATTTTACAACAGAATTTTCTCTATCAATGTATACATTATTTCCTTGACTTGGAAATGTGCTTTGCACTGTTCTGGGAATCACCTAAGGAAAGACAGCAAGTAACCCACTATAAACACTGAATGTTTGAGAATGCTCAGCATTATGCACTTTCCAAGGGCAAAGGGAAGAAGATGATTTTGAATCATTAGAAAAACTCAACTTGTTTAGGAAAATGAGAAATACCAGGTTCAGAGAATTTTGTTCATCAAAGGCAGACTCATTATCTGAAAACACCAAATGTTATGCCAATGTTTCTAAATACTCTTTCATATCTAACAACCCTTCTGTCATTTGGAGACAGACTCTGACTCAGAAAACTTTATTTTATCTCTAAGGAAGTGAAGATCAGAAAAAAAAAAACATATAAGCAAAAAGGGATAAAAGGTTTTTTTTTTCCCTTTACATCAACATAACCAATTTATTAAATGATTATTCTTTTATAAAGTAAAATAAATAATTGCAAGTCCTTTGTTGAACATCTAGTGAGTGAAAATAATAATAGCCAGAAAATTTCTCACATTCTCAAGTCATTTTGTTTTTATTGATTCAGCTGTACATAGGGAGAAAAATCATATGTGGGAAAAATCATGTGTTGTTTTATTGTCTCAGTAGCCTCATATATGTTATAGAAGGCTGTGAGGTGAAAGGAAGACGTGAGGTGTGTAAATATAGCAACCAAGGAGACTCTACAACACCGGAACCTGTATGAATGAGCAGTTTGTCAATATCCTCAGGTCTCCAGTGAGCAGCAAGAATGGCTCTCAGGATATTGCAACTCTGTCTGCTTCCACCAGAGATCATAATTGGGCTATGAATTTTTATAACAGAAAAGTCTTCCCGATGTAGACAGAGACTGACAAAAAGTTTAGTTAATGCCAAAACAAAAATCTCAGGACGGTGTGAACAGCATACATAGATATCACTGAAACATGTAATGACTTCTTTCTGTTTTCTTTCTCACTTTTAAAATAAACATCTGATATAGTTTACTGAATAGAGCTTTGAAAAGATAACTTGTTTCTGAATATTGCTCACTGTACTGGTTTTCTGCCCAAGGACAGGAGTTGTACTTTGGGGAATTTGAGGAGCCGATTGAGGTGAGAAGAGGTGATTTACAAATCGAAACCAAATGATAGCAGAAGGTGTGAACTAGAGCTGTTTCTTCATCTGCAAAGAGCTAATTGGGCAGATTTCAGGCCAGGTCTCTGAAGGCACAGCTCATGAACCCTGTCTTCCTGATGCTGTGCTCATTATAGACACTCAATATAGGACTGGTTAATGGCAGGGAAACCCCTACCAAGGTGGCCTTTACATGACACTGCAGATTTACCTCAAAAAAAAGAAAGAAGAGGAGGGAAAAGTAAGCTAGAAATTCCAGGCAACTGGCCTCATATGGAGTCTCCTTTGTCTTATCTAATTTATCTGAAATTGAAGAGCTTTTTCTCTAAAGGCTACTCTACTTCACAAAATTTCAAGGGGCTTTTTTCTCTCTGACATATAGAGTTTAACCTGACCTTATTTGTTACATGGTTGTTGTTAGAGAGTTGATTTTGTTTTTTGTTCTCATGTCTATAATTTGATTCGGAAAATTGAATACAGCACCTATGACCTGTATCTGTCTGGAACAACCTATGTTTGCCACACGGATGCTGAAATATTTTAATGATAATCTTGAATTGGTTCAGTACTTACCTAAATTTCATAATCTATCCTCGATCATTCACCTTAATATATCTAGGTAAAATAAGATGTACTGCATTCACATCTTACTTTTAAGGCATCAGATATCAAGGAAAGAAAGACATTGTAGATGTTCACAATACTGTATGTGAGAAGGTGTTTAAGACTTCACAAACCCAAAGAAATACACTGAAGAAGCAGCATTGAAAGTTATGTCTACATTGGAACAGGAAACTGGAATTTGTGATAATTCAGTTTTCTAAAGGAACTGGTGGAGTTGAATCCTACAAAACAGTTTGAATAAAATGGTCACATGTTACAAGACCTTTCTAACCCTAAATAGAGAGAATTTCACTGGGCAATCTTAGTCCTTGTTCAGTGATAAAAATCTGATTCCATTACATGAAAACTAT
Organism: Sciurus vulgaris; assembly: GCF_902686455.1. NCBI lineage: Eukaryota > Metazoa > Chordata > Mammalia > Rodentia > Sciuridae > Sciurus > Sciurus vulgaris. The sequence continues at coordinate 86,155,134 of NC_136463.1, read as the reverse complement.
AGGAAAACTTCTATTGCCATCAGTATTATAAAATATATGGTTGCCAATGAGTTAGTTCCTCCAAGATACTATAAATCTATACATTTCTATAAAACTCTCTTAACATATAATTTTTCATTTTCAGAAATACCTTGTAAATTATTTTTTAAATTTTAGTTTTCTGAATCTTAAAAATATATAAAAGATAAAATTATTATTATGCACTTGTGTCTAATGAGATAGCATGGGAAAAATTTGGTGGATGTTAAGAATCCTTTGTGAGATAATTAACTCATCTATTGATTTTTTTGTATTTTTCTAAGCACTTAAATTGACTCAGTAAGTTTTAAGCACATACAAATAATTTATCATTTGGAGGATAGTCTTTTGGCTTATAAAATCAATACATAATCATAGAAATTTAGAGATAAAAGGGATCTTAATGTTCATGTAGTCAAAGCATTTTAATTTTAACAGGTAAGAAAGTGGAGACAGGAGATAAATGACTTCACTCTGGCCCTTCGCTACATGCCTGGAGGAGTAAGAGTAGCCATCTTCTAACATATAGTTAAACAAGTGTTTCCTATCTTCACTGCATTAGGTCTATGTTCATATGAGTAGTTTCAAAATCTTGTAGACATTTGATTACAAACTGGTGTTTTTGTTTTTTCTTTAATGATGCCATATTCAACAACCGTATAAAACAGAACTGCAAACATTTTCTCTTGAAGTGTAAGTGTTCCTATATTTTTTGTGGACATTAAATTTTTTTTTCTTAAATAGGGAATTGATTTGGCTATGAAGTGGAAAATCTAACATTGTAATTCGAATGTATAAAAAAATCAGAATATTTAAATTTGAAAAAAATCAGTTTATTATGTGATTAAGTTTTAATTAGTGCCCTTAACCTAAATCTCAAGAGCTAAAAATTAATGTTCTTAGCTTGAATAAATAACAACCCACTCAAAAGATGAAGACTCGGAAAAGCTTTCTTTAAAAAACATTCTCTCTCTCTCTCTCTCTCTCTCTCTCTCTCTCTCTCTCTCTCTCCCACACACACACACACACACACACACACAGAGCAAGTGAAACATCTTACAACTTATGTCTTGATTTGTAACCAAAGTAAATTTTATGCTGGATACTGAAAATGGATGAAAGTTCAACCACTGAATTGAATCAAATAAGTAATCTTAAATAGAATGAGGATAATTCCCTCCAGTATGTACTTTTCCTGTGTGACTGAAATCTCCATCACAAACTAAATTCCTTCAAGTCAAGCAGATTGTCCAAAATGGAAACCCTTAAAATGATAACTATCCCCAAATAACTACTGAAGAGCAAAACGTAGAGATGAAAACATTTTATAATAACATCTCTTTTCCCCCCTTCCCCACCCCTCAAATTTTATGTGAGAAAAAAATCTTCATAGATTTACTGGATAAACTCCTAGAGAGTTATTTAACCAGTTCCTTGAGTTTTTTTATTTGCTTTATATTTTTACAACTAGCAAAATTAATTCTGTTGGATAGTTATTTCTACTGAAATGGAACAAATATGTCACTCACAATATGACTTGGAGTGCATAGTTTTGAAAAGTTCTCTCCTTCATTGAGATTTGACTTTTCTATTGGTGATCACTGACTTATTTATTTAAAAAAGTGTATTTTGATGGAGCTGTTGATATAGTTAATATTTAAGACAAGCATGATAATTCATGTTTTAGGAATTGACAAGGTTGGAGCACCACCCCTACCATTCTACAACAGCCCTGTCAGGGGACAGATTAATTCATGCACTGAATAATTCAAACTAGAAGGGAAACAATCCTTAGGTGAGGAAACCCAACTCTGGGCTACCCTTCACCACTCCCCATATTCTCATTCTTTGCTCTGAAACTGCATTACAATACTTGGGTATTTGCTTCCTGAGTTTTCTAAATTCAGCAACCTCCAGAAGCATGTAGCTGAGACTGAGGGGCTGCTTGTGGTCCATCTGCATAAGGCATATCCTTCCTACTACCCAAGGGAAAGCCTTGGAGGAACCATGTCCTAGGGGCTCAGGATGAAACTAGTGAACTTTGTCTATTGCATTTCCAAAGACCTGTGCTAACTCTTTGATTTATATTCCTGCTCCAAGTTCCCAGTCCATACACTATGAAGTAAGTTCCTTGTAGTCAGGGGTTTTGGTAGATTTGGCTTGTTATAGTCTCTTTGCCTGATCCCTTTCCTCAGCCTTTACGTATGTTTGGCACATGTAGATGCCCAATAAACACACTTTGGGAGAGGGTTATGTTGATCTGAATAACTTAAAATATGAAGGGATTTCTACATGTTTCCAGGTTTTTTTTTTTTTTTTTTTAAAGTATCAGGTTATCATTAAAGGTTGTTAGCATTTTTAGCCAATATTAGGAATTCCACTGGCATTAACTAGGTAGCTAGCTTTCCGGGGAATCCAGGCTAGAGGCTAAAGGATATCTATTGCCTCAAATCAGGTGGGTCAGAAGCTCAGGTCATGATCTGGGACAACAGTCCCAGGTCCCGACAGGTGTTGCACGCTCTCAGTGGGGCTCCAGGCCCCTGTCTCCCTTTGCCCGCTGCCTTCTAGGAGCACTGGAGCATGCCCAGTGGCAGCGCTAGAGCCACCAAGGGCTTTGCACGGGCTCACTCCGCTTCTCCGGGTTTTAGCAGGAGCCCGCGGGGGGCGGAGGGGCTAGGGGAGCCCGCAGAGCCCGGCAGCCTTGGCTACAAGAGTCGGGAGCTCGCTTGCCACACAGGGCTCTCTCCCGCGTTGCGGTTGCTCGGGAGATGCTGGAGCGCAGCGCTGGGCTGCTCCACCTGGCGCGCTGAGCGCGGTGCCGGGAGCCCCCGAGGGCGGGCTGCTTAGCGGGCGGGGGACGCGGACTGCGGTAGAATGAGAGACGGGCTCATCTGGCGCTGCGAGACATCGCTCCAGCGCGGTCAGGTGCTGGAAGCCAGCCGCTCGCCGCTCCACTAACTTGTCACTTGGTAGTGTCTGGTCTCTACGCTTTCCGGTGGTGGGGGGCGGGGGGAGTGGGGAGTTAGAGGGTCTGCGGTAACCTAAAGAGGGATCCTGCAAGGGGGAGCCTGCCTGCTGCCGCTCTTCTCCCCCTCCTCATTACTCCCCTCCCCCCACCCCATCGCTGCCGCTTTCCCTTCCGCCAATTCGGAGAGCGGCGGGCGCCTGTGACATGCGATCGCTGCCAAGTGACGGTCCCTGAGTCTGAAGTGCCCGCAAGGAAGTGAGCTCCTACGCGGGCCGCCGGCGATGACAGCCATGAAGCAGGAGCAGCAGCCCACCCCGGGGGCGAGGACAAGCCAAGCGCAACCAGCGGACCAGGTGAGAGTTGGCAGCTGGGGCCAGGCCCTCCCAGGAGGGGTGGCTTCAGTCCGCGCTACCCCCGCCTCTCCTCCACGGCTTGGCTCCCACGCCTCCCTCTCCCCACCCTCCCCCCCGCCCCAGTTCCAGGCTCTCCTCTGCTCATCCATGGACTCAGCAGGAAGTTAGCGCTTCTGAGTGCGCTCTGGGGCCCGGCGAGAGGATGCGCAAGGTGGAGAGCCGCGGGGAAGGGGGAAGAGAGGTAAAGGCTGGGGGTTCCCTGGGGAGCCTCTGCGGGCGGACCACCAGGGGAGGGAGAGGTGGACGGGTCCAAGGAATCGGGCTTCTTGGCTTCTATTAGCACACATTGAACGACTCTGCCGCGCTCCGGGAGAAGACCACTTGCAGGGTTCGAGCCCGGTCTTGCTGTAGCCGAGAGGCGCACTGGTCAAAGCGACCCAAGTAGGCAAATGACCTTTAGGCCAACAGAGTTTTCCCTTTCCTTTGTATATTCTTTTGAAGAGACGGCGACGGGGGTCGTAGGGGAGGCTGGGTGGGAGAAGAGGATGTACCCAGAATCTGTAGTCTGCTGAGTAGAACGGGGCTTGGGGAGCAGAAAGGCATTTATCATTAATGGGAGCCTGGAAGGTACTGACTAGTGATTTCTTGGGTCCAGACGTGTTGTGTCTGCAGAGATGAGGTGCCTTGTGTTGGCTGAGGGTTATTTCTGTCCCTTTTCCGTCCTTCCACACCCACCACCCTTTTTTGTTTAGATTTTTAGGGATCTGAACCATAAGGGTATGGTAGATCCCCATCTCGTCTCTGTTCCTGAATTGGGGTGATTCGGGAGTTCAGTGACGCTTTTTCCCAAAGTTATAAGGTCTGGAGCGCTGAGATGCTCAGGCTAGGATAGGGGAGTCTGTGATGAGCCGACTGAAGGTGCGGTCACGTTAACATCAATTAGAACTGGACAGAGAGAGCTGCGCTTAGGTCAGCGCATAACTAAGGAGCTGGAGGACCCAGGCATTGGAGTACAGGAGATAGGGCTCTTTGCCCGGAGCGCACTGTCAAAGGCCGCTGGAGGCGTTCCCGGCAGACACTCCCAGTTCATCGCCAGAAGTGGGGTGCCAGGGGGTGCAAACAGCTAGACTTCAGCATCATCTGGGCTCTTCGCTTATTCTAAGCACTGAAGAGCCTGTTAGGGGAGCTGTCCAAATCGCCCAGGAGTGGCGGCGAGGCAGAGGAAGCTATGCCAGGAATGCTGTTATTAATATTCCAGTCCTGGTCATCTCTCCTGGCTTGTGGTCTCTTTTCTCTTCTTTCCTCCCCTTCTCATTTCCCTCACATATGTTTCACACAGGTGGTGGAGATTTTTCAATGCCTTAAAGATCTCTCTCGGTTTATGTGGTTGAATGTTGCAGTTTTTACAAAGTATTTGTTTTCTTGAACCATTCTCTTTGCTCCATATCCTTAGATAAGTTTGAAAATATTAAAATATTGTATCATAATGTTCCTTCCTCTCATAGTCCCCCCAATCCTAGCACACATTATAATATAGAAACTGGATTGCTGATGCATAAAAATAATTTCAGGAGAGGACCATGGATCCTCTTTCAAGCTGACAGCCCTAAATTTCATTAACAAGCAACTGAGCCTCTCTCCTGCTCCTGTAATGATGCTACCAATAAGAACGATTAGTCAGGTGAGAGTCCCCACATGAAATCTTTGCTCACTAACCTGTGACACCAGCTGGTTACTTGAGGTGCTGCAAACAGTTCAGTGATGGAGGTGGGGAGGAAGAGGCAAAGCAGAGCACACAGAAGCTTCGAATGTATATGTAAATAGTGGACACGTTGTATATGCACAGGAAATCCTTTTGTCACGACTAATCTGGTACTTAAAATTCACAGGATGAGATAGGTTCAAGCTTGAATCCATTTTCCTTGTTAGTATGCACATTTTTATGGCCACTTCAAATATTCAGGGAGTGGCCATCTGCATAAATCCTGTTTTAATTGAGCATTTTTAAGTGATTTTTCTGAGTGTCTACATGATTTTAATATGTCAGTGGTGCACATTTTAAACATGTGTTAAAATTAAAGAGATTGATTTTTGCCAAGGGAAAGAAAGTCAGACAGAAATATACACAGCACTATCCCTGCAAGGTTTTTTTTTTTTTTTAATTCCTAGGAAATTGCTATGTCTACATATTCTTTTGTCCAAAGATTGACATATGAAATGATGGCCATATAATGTAGGTGTTTGCTGTGAATACTTAAACTACTTTCTGTAAGATCCACTAAGTTTTTATGAACAGAATTAGTTATTATGGTTTAATTCCGCAGTTGTCACACAACTTTCATGCATTACTAGATACAATAGCTCTGTAAAAATAGGATTAATTTTGCTGGCTTCTATGATAATTAAAAAGAAGATCCACAAAGTTAGTTTAAAATGTACCTTTATGAAATTCTACCTAGTGGTTAAACAGGGAGCATGTTCCAGCTAATCATTCACTATGTATTGATTTTGGAAGATTTAAACTTTTCAATATTGCCAAAAAAGTCTTTTAGTTTCCATGACAGAGATTTTTATGAACCGCAAAGATGCCTTGCCCTGAGGCCATCAAACACCTATTTCCATTCAGCACCATGGAAGTCTACAGCATTGTTTTCTAAGCAAAAACAATTATGAGTCATATAATTTGGTTACTGTTACAGTCCTATAGGAGGCTTGGCCTCCTGTTTGGTCTTATCTGTTTCTGTCCTCTATCACAGGGTACCATGACCAGAGACTCCCCTAATCAAAAAGCTGCAGGGATTTAAAATATTCTCTTAATATTCTGAACTGTTAGAAAGATTTTTATCATGTTAGTAGTCCTTCTTTTAGAACTTTATTAATGAAACAAATGTTTATAACAGTTATTTTTATTGTTTCCATAACACTCCATTTTTATTAAAGGTCTTAAAATAAATGCTTTGACATAGGTAGATGCAGTCATTTCCACTTAACATGATCAGTATCTCACTTTAATGAGGAATCCAAAATCTTAAGTGACTAATTGTCACCTCCTAAACGTTTGCCACATGTAGCATACTGTTCTTGGGGTTGGATAAGGAGATATTTATTGAATGTATTTTTCTCTTTGAGTCTCAGAACAACTTTTTGAGGCACAGCCTGTTGCTATTCCCATTATAGAAATGAGAATACAGAGGATTAAAGAAATTAAGCAACTTGACCAGCTTATCTTCAGAAGTGATGGAGGTGGTGAAATTAGATTTAGGAGCTCCTTTAAGTCTGAAACCCCATCTCCTACCTTCTACACAATCACAATATAACACATTTCTATTATAGGAAGAGATACTAGTGTGTGTGCGTGCATCCATTACCTTCAATGGCAAATAGATAAAAATTTGTTTAAATCCTCAACTGTAAGTTTAAATAATAAATAATCTTGAAATTTTAGTCAACTCCTTTATTAATTTTACAGTTAACATCTTTTCCTATGATCTAAATAATAAAAATGAATATATAGAATCTCATAAATGCCTAGGAAGTTTTTAGAAAAATCTTTTAGGTCTTTGTGTCACTTGCCTCTGGTAATAATGATAAGATTCTAAAGGTTTGTTAAGTGAGTACATTTTTTATTCAGGAAAGTGAGCTTTAGCATTTACTCACATTTCCACCAGGTGGCACCCTTCTGCTGGATCCAATGGGGAAAAATATTGCCTGAAACACGGGGCTGTCATCTCAGCTCCAAAAACAAAACAAAAACAAAAATTACACCCCATATATATAAATAAAAAATAAAAACAAAATGACATCAACTCTATTTTCTAGAATATGACTTAAAGTATTTTTAAAGAAATGATTTAGCTCCAAAGATTGGTTATGCTTTTTCCTTAAAAAAAAAAAAAAAAAAAAAAAAAACATTTTGGCAGAAAACCAATCTCTTCCAATTCAGCATGTGGCAGCTTCTTGATGAATTAACCCATGGTCAGAACTGTGATAACATATAATGGGTAAAACGCCTGCTGAAAAAATATCCCTTGTACTTTTGACCCTTAAATAATATGAATCAAAAATGTTTCAGCAGAGAAATTGGTATTCAGTGTTTTTTTTTTCTTTAGCTTTGGTCTACTCAACCAGATTAAAAATTTCAAATGTATGTTTGACAAAAAAAAATCTCAAAAAAGTTATTCTTCCATGTCCCCTTGCTAATATGTAAACATGTCATTATTTAGTCAATAAACTATTATTTTTAACATAGGACCTTGAAAATAAATTTTGTAAATCATCTCAAAAACATATTTGATAAAAGATGTATTAATTTTCTTTTAACTATTCAATATTTATAACATTGTACCTCCTGAGGTTGCAGTTCTATACGTTTGGTTAGAAAATATTATTTAAATTTTTAAAAAAAAAATTGAAATTTTTTTGTGGGAGACCAGATTTTCTTCTCTCAATTTCTTATTTTGAACTTAGATAATATGTTAAACATGGAATACGGTATATAATATAAATATTTTATATGTAAAACATTTTATTTACTTAGTTAAGAACATGCCACAAAATATCCCTTGCTGGGAAATGTCTAATATGTCGATATATCTATTTGTTAATTTCAGGGACTGAGCAAACTGCATATTTAAAAAAGATTAAATTATATAAAAACAAGTTAAAGAAAATTGTGTTATTAAATATTAATGCTCCATTATCTTATGAAGCACATTGCTTTAAATGAATTTTAAACTAAAACTCTCCAGTCTGATAAAAAATAAAGCTATTTTAAAGTTTCAGTTTCTTGAATAATTTATGATTATAGAATGCTTGAAGTTTTAGTAGGTATAAGCATATTTATTTACACTGCATCATGTTTCATATAGAATGCTAGAAAGTTATGACTAAGATTTTGATGTTTATACCACCAACTACAAATATTTATTTAACATTGACTATGAGTTACGCACTGGACATCACAGATTCAAGTTCATAGGCAGTCTGGCTCCACCAGGACCCACTGTGTTTTCTTGGGAGGGTTACACGATTTGTCCATTTCATCCATGAATGGAGATGACAGTAGGTCCTTTGCATGCTTCTTTTAAGGATTAACTAAGATAATGTGTAAGTTTTGAATAATGTCTTATACTAAATCCTCACTTTAAATGTGCAGTGTGGAAATAAAAGTCTAGACAAAATTTGAAAAAAAAAAAAAAAAAAAAGGAGGATCAGTAAGCCACATGTATCTAGTCCATTGTTTTAACATGTTGAAAATAATCACATTATTCAGTGCACATATTTGTTTGATTATACATGAGTTTGTGCATACATGTAAATATTATATTAATAGACTTGGACATCAGGTCTAAATCTGGAAGACAATCGCACTTCAAAATATTTTTGTTTCATATCAGCATCCATTCAATCAAAACTTGCTTTTTCACCATTCTATTCTGTAATAGAAAGTAAACCTTGGCTGATCCTCATTAACAGCTTAATTAACTCTAAATATGTTGCCTATTGTTTCCTGTGCAGTACACCTAATAAGATATTTAACCTTGGAAAAATAATATTTGAAGGAAAAAGGTATGCGATTTATAGAAATATATCAGGGGACGGGTGAGATTTTCGTCAGTGAAGCAGGAAAGTGAATACCCATGGAGAACCCACAACTCCAGAATCTGAACCCCTACTGTCATTAGTTATGGGAGAATTGGACTAAGCATTGCCACCATATATTTTGCTGAGGAACTTTATGTGTGTCCTAATCAAGTTCATGTACTATTGAACATTATAATGAGAAAATATGCTAAGACATGCTTCAACCAAGAAAATTCAGATCTTTTTCCATCTGAAAACCAGCATAGGGTCTAAAACAGGTCAAGGAAATGATGGAAAGAATGTAAACTTCCCCACAAATGTATTATCTCATGTTGTTAGAAAAATTTCTATCCTGAATCTATGCTGTCTCTCCTGGAGAAGTCATGCAGCTTAGTCCTGATTATTTCCAGCACACTATTGTTTAAAACTTTCTATTGATCTGATTCACAATTTTTTTTTCCAATAAAGAACCTTGGTGTTCATTTTCCTGACCAGAGAGCACCTGTTCTTTAAGACTTTAGACTGGTCATTTACTACCCCCACACATGCTAGATGCTCCTATCATCTATTACATATTAGTTTAAGAAATGCTTGTCATTTCCAAGATGGCAGAGAAGCTGGGAAGGGGAATCAGAGAAAAGAATGGAGCAATCAGGAGAAAGCTTTCCTATTGTATATTCTTTTTTTTCCAAGCTGTTCCAAAGTCTCAGAATTTCAGACAGACCCAAAACATACATTATAGTAAATATAGTATTTGCTTTGACAATAAATTGAGGCAACTGAGTTTCATCCAAAACTGAAAAAAAAATTTAATGCTCTATTTGGAACTCTTTTGGTTAAGTAATTGTTGTCCACAGTACTCTTTATTTTGCCTTCCATGTGATAAAATTTTTATTTTATTCTTAGCATAAAATATTTGAAAAACTTTAAAATGCAAATTCTACCCAACATGTAGGTGATATGTCTGTTTCAGTAATCAGAACAGTATATTCTGCAACATCTTTGGAATTGTCAAATGATTTTCAGATTTAAGTTGTTTTTAGTGGAGAGTCAACTTGATGGAGAATTGAGAACAGAGTGAAACATTTAAGACTGCATCCTTGCCTTACCATTTACTATGCAATCTATAGCCCCTCAGAAATTCTCAGAATGGTGAGAACGTTGCAATGACTAGAAACAGGAGGTGTGAATGAGCTTGTGTAACATCTGCCCAAGGCAGAAATTGGATAAGTATTTTATTTTAATACTACTGTAGTTCTGCATCTTTAGAGGAGATCATTGCATTTTTTCGAAGGGCAATTTTGCATTTATGTTAATGAAAATTCTGAATTAATATTAGTGTACACCCTTACCAAATATGCAGGCACCATAATACATATAATATACATATATAATTATATATGATATTGAGTTGATGTGTATATACTTAGTATCTAAATACATGAAGTATTTTACAGTTAGATTATTACAGGACATTAGATAAAAATCTATTGTGGCAACTCAACTGATTTCTGCTATTTTTAAATGACAACCTGTTTTCCCAAAAGGCTTACAATCTTCTCTGAAGTATTTTTGGTTTAAAATTCTCTTTCCAGAAGTTTGATTCCAAGAAATGATTGACTTAGAAATTCTTTGCATATGGGAACTGATGATATATTGACTTGAAATTCAAGAAAAGTTATTTGAATGCATAATCAACACAGGCTTTACATTTGGAAACGTTCTCCAGACAAGCTGTGTATTGTCTGACTTTACTATTATTGTAATTTATCATGCTTATCGATTTTCCTGGGTTAGGACAAAAACCTATGTATCAAGTTGCAAGACAGCAAATGAAGAAAAGTGAGGGGAAAAGCCATTTTTATGATCTTTATCCCCACCCTTTTTTGAGAGCTAAATGAAGTTTGAGTTTCTTTTTTCATCTGAGGGTCTCTGTTCTGAAAACAGCAATGCTACAAAACTGAATTACATAATTGGGAAGTTGAATGACAGGTTTTCTTATGATTTATTTTCAAATAATGGGCAAGAGAGACCACTTGAAGTTGCATTAATAATGCTATTTCAGGAAGGAGTAGACCTTTCTCGTTACTGGAACATGGGTTTACTTTGGGTGTGAGGAACTGAGTAAGTGAAAACCCTGATACTCATGCCTCTGCTAATAACTTCTTGCTGCCAGGAATGGTTTAATATAAGTAAATGTATGCAAGAAATGGCCACTTTTTATTTTACATGTTTTGAAACAAATGCTGGAAGTCTTTTTTCATAAAGCAGCCTTTTAATTCAATGCTTCACAAAACTGGCCTAATAATTCTTCTCCCTTAGAAACAATTGAAGATTAAGCACCAAGGCAACCTTCAATCAAATTGAGCTAAAAAATATATCTTTTTGAGAGGAAAAAAAAATTCCTGAAATTCATGAAGAATTTCTCCAATTTAGAAATAGATAATTTGTTGGGTAGGTTAGTCTACAATTTAAATTTTGTGGGAATCTATGAATATATGAAAAGGTTTTTTTATCTACCCCAGTAGCTTCCAGGGACTTTGGAGGGAAACGATTGTACACACCACTTATTTCCTTTGTAGAGTACTATAATACATAAGGGTTCAATAAATAAAGTGAGTATCTACCATTTAAGGGTTATTTCTTTTCTCTGATCATAGTGATTGTGTGTATTTTACTTCCTGACAATCGTATTGATGGTGATACTTGTGCGTGACCTAAACCTGTAGTTGAAGTAGAAGGGCTTCTTCCTTCTTTACCATCTATGGAGTTTGCTTTTAATTGCTCTGAATGAGGTTTACATAGTATCACTGTGGCCTTATGTGTGGTTTCTACTGCTACTGCTCACAGATTTCTGTTTGCTCACAGAGCTGGTTTCAGTGGTCTTCTGGTCCCCTCATTTTCCTTTGCATTAGATGCAACTGTGTCTTCTCCAAATTCAAATTCAGTTCCTTCCATTTCTTCATATTTCTGAAAGCCATTCTCTTTCCAAAACTTGATTTCCCGACTTGTGGAATGAACACCTTGATGAGAGTACCAGCCTCACTTTTCTGAAATCCTCCCTTCAAAGAGCCAAAACATTATGAATTATGACAACATTTTGAGAAATTATCCTGTCTCCTGAATCTAACACCTCTCTTTTCAAATCAGAAAACAGATGTGAGGGGCTTGTCTAAGGTCACACAACTGGTTAGAGTTAGGAGCCCAATTTCATTCTGGAAATGTGGGTCCGTCAGCTTTTCATATCTGTGACCAAAATACCCAAAGAGAACAACTTATAGGGTAGAAACGTTTATTGTGGTTTTAAAGCTCAGTCCATGGTGTACTGACACCATTGCTCCAGGCCTGAGGTCAGGCAGAACGGCATGGCAGAAGGGTGTGGCAGAGAAAGGTTGCTCACCTCATGGCATCCAGGAAGCAGAGGGAGAAAGGCAAAGGGACTGCAGGGGCAGATGAAACTTTCTATGGCACAACCCTAGTGATTCACATCCTCCAGCCACGCCCCACCTGCCTGCAGTTACCACTCAGCTAATCTATTCAAGCTAGGATATAGTGATTAGGTTAAGTTTCTCACAATCTAATCATTTTACCTTTGAATATTCCTGCATTGATATTCAAAGGTGGATTTGGGGAGATACCTCATATCCAAACCGTAACAGGATATTTTCACATATGATCATTTCCCATGTAGCTTGATTCCAGATGCCGTTGCTTATACAAAACCTTTGATGGTTTCATGATGACACATCTGTCTCCCTTAGCATTTGATATTTGTATAAATACATATATGTATAAATACACATATGGTTTTGATACATACGCCAAACTCACTTGACATTTCTTATGTGAATCCTAGGCCAATGGTTTTTAGACTTTTGACACTATGAAGTCATAGTCCTGACTATGCATATGCATGTTCTTCACTGTGCAGTGATAAGAAATCACCCCACAGCCATAAAGTCATTCTGAAAGTAAACTGTGAGATCCACTGCCCCAAGGAAAGGACAGTGCCTTCCTTTGCACAAGCAGAAGTTTTCTTTCTTGCTTCTTGTCTTGCTTCATCATGAATGAGCTCCCCCTGACCTTCACACTAGGTATTTCAAGTTGCAACTCAAGGGCAATAGGGTGGTGATTGGAAGAATTCCTCCGGAAGGAGTATGTACTTAGGATCTGTAGAATGCATGAGGGTGAACTTTAGAGTTTTCTCACGCAGTTTATAGAGAAAGAACGAAAGAAAGAAAGAGAAGGAAGGAAGGAAGGGAGGGAGGGAGAGAGGGAGAAAGTAAAAGTTGTAGGAAGGAAGGAAGGAAGACTGATTCACTGAATTTCTATTCAGTATTTTATTATTTATTTATTTATTTATTTATTTATTATTTTAGGTAGTATTTTATTCCAGAAACTGATTATTTTTATTTCTAGACAGAGTTGTAATCATACCAAGTTCCAAGGCCAGACTTGAGAAATGTTATATGCTAAATAAATAAATTTATGTGAAGATTATTTGAATCAAACAAAAATTTTTTTTTTTTTTTCTAGTAGAAGGAACTGGGCCCTCCACGTCATTTCACTCGATCTTGAATCCTAGATCCTTGACTTTTTTAGTTCGAGCGGTTTACCTAAGCTTTTTCTAAATCTGATACTTTATCTGGAAGGAGAATAATGTTTACCTTGCAGCATTATTGTGCAGGTCAGCAATAAGATGGGTTATTATTTAGGTGGTTGCTGAATAATGGCAGTGTTTATTGTTTGACTATTAATATGTGTTGGATCATTATATCAAACATGAGCCATGTGATGAAAGTCAAACTATGCTAAATGTTGAGGTTCCCAGAAGTTGGAAATCCAAAGTTTAAAGCAATTCTTTCCATTGCTTTGACTAAATCAGGAACTTAAATTTACCTTTAATATTGAGCTCCTGTTTTTATTGATATGGAGATTATATGGAGTCATCCTGTCTTCTAAAGCAAACACGGATTAGGAGTTGGTTAAGAAAATGTATGACATCCGTTTTTATATTCCTTATAAATGCAAAGAAGTCAACAACGTTTGGAGTTTGAAGATGAAGAACTGAATATGCATTTACTTTCTTGAATTTGTTATTTCCTTTCCCCATCTCATGGTTAAATTCCATCTCAAGCTTATAATGTATTTTGTATTCGGAGTGCCGCTTCATTCCTTCTCAGAGCTACAGTCCTTGAGCTGTAACAGCGAATCCAAAAAAACTAATATGGAATCACAGATGGTGCAAATATTTGAAAATAGGTAAATACAATCTAGGATTAGCTGCTTGGGCTCAGAAATGTCAGCTTCACATTGCTTATTGGTCACACAAGGCAATTTTAGTTAAGGAAAACCCAGGGCAAAAGCATCATGATAGAAAATTGCTGGTTTGGAGTTGTACAACATAACAAGCCCATAATTGTTATATAAACCTCAAAATGAGTCACTCTGTAACAAGGAAAAGGTATTTCAGAGAGGTCACAAAGCACCAAGAGGTTATACGGGGGATAAAAAATTAAGCAGATATCATAACAGTACTGTACCATCTGCTGACTTCCATTTAAAGCCAATTTTTAGGGAAAAATATCTATTGATATGGGTATGCTTTAGGTAGGAACATATTAAATGGCCTGAGCATCAGAAGCAACAGTCAAGTTGCCAGCATAAAATCTGAAGTGGTAATTAGTAATGTGTGTGGTATGCTCCTGTTTCTGTCTCTGAAAATTTTAAAGACTAGAATCTAATTTTCATTTAGTTTTCCCTCTTTAAGGAATGAATATCTGTTAAAAGAATCTTAGAACTGACCATGTGGTTAAGTCTCTGGGTATACTGGTAAGGCAAATAAGAACTACAAATGGTGACATATTTAAAATCAGACCACTGATGAATTCAGGGGATTAAAAAACAGAGTTCCTGTCTCCTAGATGAAGAAGTGATAGAAGGAGGCTTAATTATCAGAATCACAAAAATTATTTTTGGTTGTTCATGGTGATTGATGCCCATAAATGATGATGAGGGTTAAAGTGGGGAGTTTCCAACTGGATTAAGGTTTATTTTGTTTTTAATTTAATTTTTATTCCTGGGTAGAAGGTTTATCAAGATCCCACCTTCTTAAGTAAATTCTATCTAGAAGCAAAAAGGTTAAGTGTGTGATGTTTTGGATGATGTTTAGATTTTCTGCAGTTTTTCACTTCTCAGATGAAGTAGCAGAGATTTTGGAAGACTTGCTCTAGTTCAGACATGAAGGTCCATAAAATAGCAATGATCATGTTAAAGTATATAACTATAAATGAATACACATGCTTCTTATAAAAATAGGTAGTGAACATATGGTCAAGGGTTTAACTTAATAAAAGAACTTCCAAGATGGTAAAGCTGGTTCAAAAAGCAATGGAGAAAGGCAGTTTTATATAGTCAGTGAGGAAATGAATGGCTTAAAGTTTGCAAAATTAGGTACAAACAGGTTAATATCCAAAAGAACATCTAAATCATAACCTTTGCTGTTGTCTTTTAGAGCAGACAGATATTTTTTCTTTGAAACTCACCTGTCTCCTACAACTAATGTCTAACCTTACAGCTTCTGAGCCTATGTCAAATAATAAATAGGAAGTCAAAGAAAGATTCATTCTTTTACTATTGTATAATCATTGTATATGCTGATTAGCTGGCGCCCTAGTCTGACAAAGAAAATATGAACTTGTACTTAAGTTTTATTCGTAGTTCTCAAAAATGTATCTTAACATTCCCAACCTTAGAAAATGGTGTACTATAAGCCTGCACTAGGTGTCACAGCCAACTTCTTAAGCAATTTTATCAAAGATTTCTACAAGCCCTATGGTGCTTCCAGTGTCAGATTTGATTCACCAGCAGTGAGGGCCTGGAAAGCAGCCAGTCAGCCAACACTACTTGTAGGTTCTTCCCAACAAATTGGTCCAGGTGTCTTTGAAGGATAGAGGAGAACAATTTGGTAATCTCAAATAGCTCTTCTGTGGAGAAGATGAGATAGGATAATTGCATTCAAGAAAGTGAAAAGCCTTTCTTGGAGGATTTAACGAAAAACGGCTCAGATCAAATTGCATATTGGTATTGTCCCTAGAGATGGCTGCTTTCAGAGCTGCTTTTAGGTAGACCATGTGGTCTGATGTAAGACATATCATAAATTTTCCTTCCCTTGTCACTCTCTTTCCTGATGGCCATTACTCTGCTGAAAAATAGCTCTTCTCATCCATCTGTATATATCTGGAATTCTACCATGACTTCTGCTGTTTCTTAACTTAAGAGTGACTTAGCAACTTATATCTAGTTTATATTTGTCTCCCCATGATTGCATGATATGCTTTCTTCAGAACTGATGTTTAGAGTCAAGAAAAATAAGGGCCTATGAATGTAAGACATGGGGCCAAAAGTAAATAAACACTGAAATGGGACTGACCAGCTGAGTGGTATTCAGGAATTGATTTTTAAATTTTATTTAGTTTTAATTAGTTTTAACTTAAAATAGCTGCATGTAACTAGTGGCTACTGAATTAGAGAATCATTTTTAGGCTATTGCTTTTCAAACTTCAAAGGTACATATCAATCACTAGGAGAAATTGATAAAAAATAGATTTTAATCCTGTGAATCTGAGTTGTGGTCCAAGATTCTGCATTTGTAACCTGTGTCCAGATGATATCTAGTTTGTGGGCCCCACTTTGAGAGGTATGTCTTTATTTCTCAGCAGCAAGAATTATTTCCAATTTATGACTTCCATCAGACTGATATATGTCATAAAAGATGAGTCTGATGGATCTGTAGCTAAATAATTCATACTTATTGTATAATTATTCTAATTATAACAGGAAAAAATTCTAGTGATAAAATTGTTGATTTTTTTTGAGTCTATTCTATTCATAATTACCATGCAGTTTTCAACTGCATAAATTTCATTTAATCCTTACCATACCTCTATGTAATAAATACCATTTTTATTTCAGTTTAGCAAATGAGCAACTGAGGTTAAGAGATTCCCAAGATAATAGGGCTAGGAAACGGAGAAGCTGTTGTTTGGTAATGTGCAATTATATATGTCGCATAAACCATCAATAACTTTTCATTATTAAACTGAGGCCAGAGATCTGTTCCTTCTGATGGATCAGTAAATTATATTTGACCAAGCACTGCAAATAAAAGCAAAAAATAGACAATGGGTCAATCCAACTAATAAGCTTCTGAACAGCAAAAGAAACACTCAATAGAGTGAAAAGGGACCTATAGAATAGGAACAGTATTTGCAAACTATTCATCTGACATGAGATTAATATTCAAAAAACATAAAGAACTTAAAAAGTTCAATAAGAAAAACTCCAATTAAAAATGGGCCAGGCTATGAATGGTCACTTCTCAAAAGAAGAAATTCAGATGACCAACAAATTTATAAAAAAATGGTAAACTTCATTAGCCAGTGGGAAAATACAAATCAAAGTCACAATGAGATATCTTCTTACACAAATAGAATGACTGTTATAATTTTTTAATTTACCGTACACAAATGGAGTACACCTCTGCATTTCTCTGGTTGTACATGATGCAGAGTCACACCATTCATGCAATCATATATGTACATAGGGTAATGATATCCTTCTCATTCCACCATCTTCCCCCCCATCCCCTCCCCTCCTCTCATTTCCCTCTGCCCAATCCAAAGTTCTTCTATTCTTCCCTTACCCCACCCCTCATTATGTATCAGTATCCACTTATCAGAGAAAACATTTGGCTTTTTGGGATTGGCTTATCTCACTTAGCATGATATTCTGCAGCTCCATCCATTTACCTGCAAATGCCATAATTTTATTCTTTAATGCTGAGTAATATTGCATTGTGTATATCTACCACAGTTTCTTTATCCATTCATCTATTGAAAGGCATCTAGGTTGATTCCACAATCTAGCTGTTGTGAATTGAGTTTCTGTAAAGACTGATGTGGCTGTATCGCTGTAGTATGCTGATTTTAAGTCCTTTGTGTACAGGCCAAGGAGTGGGATAGCTGGGTCAAATGGTGGTCCATTCCAAGTTTTCTAAGGAATCTCCATACTTTTTTACAGAGTGTTTGCACCAATTTGCAATCCAACCAGCAATTTATGAGTATACCTTTTTCCCCACATTCTCACCAATATGTGTTGTTGCTTGTATACTTGATAATTGCCATTCTAAATGGAGTGAAATGAAATCTTAGAGTAGTCTTGATTTGCATTTCTCTAAGTGCTATAGACAGTGAACATTTTTTCATATATTTATTGATTGATGGTATATCTTCTTCTATGAAGTATCTGGTCAGTTTCTTATTCCATTTGTTGGTTGAGTTATTTGTATTTTTAATGTTAAGTGTTTGGTGTTCTTCATCAATTTTGGAGATTAGTGCTCTATCTGAGATGTGTGTGGTAAAGTTTTTCTTCCACTCTGTAGGTACTCTCTTCACATTATTGATTGTTTCCTTTGCTGAGAAAAAGCTTTTTAGTTTGAATCTATCTCATTTATTGATTCTTGATTTTATTTCTTGCACTTTGGGAGTCTTGTTAAGGAAGTCTGGTCCTAAGCTGATATGATGAAGATTTGGGCCTACTTTTTCTTTTATTTGGTGCAGGGTCTCTGGTCTAATTCCTAGGTCTTGATCCATTTTGAGTTGAGTTTTATGCAGGGTGAGAGATAGAGGTTTGATTTCATTTTGCTGCATATGGTTTTCCACTTTTCCCAGCACTATTTGTTGAAGAGGCTATCTTTTCTCCATTGCATATTTTTGGCACCTTTATCTTAAATGAGACAACTACATTTATGTGCATTTATTTCTCTGTGTCTTCTGTTCTGTACCATTGGCCTACTTGTCTCTTTTGGTGGGAATACTATGCTGTTTTTGTTACCATAGCTCTGTAGTATAGTTTAAGGTCTCTTATTGTGATGCCTCCTGCTTCACTCTTTTTGCTAAGTATTGCTTTAACTGTCTGGGTCCCTTATTTTTCCAAATGAATTTCATAATTGCTTTCTATATTTCTATGAGGAAAGACATTGGAATTTTAATTGAAATTGCATTGAACCTGTGTAATGCTTTTGGTACTATGTCCATTTTGACAATATTAATTCTGATTGTCCATGAACGTGGACAATCTTTCCATCTTCTAAGGTTTTCTTTAATTTCTTTCTTTAGTGTTTTGTAGTTTTCATTGTAGAGGTCTTTCACCTCTTTTGTTAGAGGGATTCCCAAGTGTTTGTGTGTGTGTGTGTGTGTGTGTACACCTTTATTTATTTATGCTACTGTGAATGGGGTATTTTTCCTAATTTCTCTTTCAGAGGATTCATCACTTAGAAATAGAAATGCATTATATTTAGGGCATCGATTTTATATCTTGCCACTTTGCTGAATTCATTTATGTGTTCTAGAAGTTTTCTGATGAATTTTTTTGGATCCCCTAATTAAAGAAACATGTTTTTGGCAAATAGTAATAGTATGAGTTCTTCCTTTCTTTTTCATATCCTTTTAATTTCTTTCATCTGTCTAATTGCTCTGGCTAGAGTTTTAAGGACTATGTTGAATAGCAGTTGTGAGAGAGGGCATCCCTTTCTTCCATTATTTAGAGGGAATGCTTTCAGATTTTCTCCATGTAGAATGATTTTGGCCTTGGGCTTAGCATAGATAGCCTATAAAATGTTGAAGTATGTTCCTACTATCCCTATGTTTTCTAGTGTTTTGAACATGAAGGGGTCCTATATTCTGCCAAAAACTTTCTCTGCATCTATTGTGATGATCACATGCTTCTTATCTTTAAGTCTATTGATATGATGAATTACATTTATTGATTTCAAGATGTTGAATCAACCTTGCATCCCTGGGATAAACCCCACTTGATCATGGTGCACTATATTTTAATATGTTTTTTATGTGATTTTGCCAGAATTTTGTTAAGAATTTTTGCATCTATGTTCATCAGAGAAATATTGGTCCAAAGTTTTTTTTTTTTTTTTTTTTTTTCTATATGTATCTTTGTCTGTTTTTGGTATCAGGGTGATACTAGCATTGTAGAAGAGTTTTAAAGGGTTCCATCCTTTTCTATTTCATGGGATGCTTTGAGGAGTAATGGTAAATCTTGTAGAACTTGGCAGAAAATCTATCTGGTCCCAGGTTTTTCTTAGTTGGTAGGCTTTTGATGGCATCTTCTATTTCATTGGTTGAAATTGTTGTGTTTAAATTGTGTATGTCCTCCTGATTCAGTTCAGGTAGATCATATGTCTCCAGAAATTTGTCAATGTCTTTGAGATTTTCTATTTTGTTGGAGTATAGATTTTCAAAAGAGTTTCTAATTATCATTTGTATTTCAATAGTGTCTGTCATATTTCCTTTTTTATCACGAATAATTTGAGTTTTCTCTCTCCTCTTCATTAGTGTGGCTAAGAGTTTTTCAGTTTTGTATATTTTTACAAAGAACCAACTTTTTGTTTTGTTACTTTTTTCAACTGTTCCTTTTGTTTCAATTTCCTCAATTTGAGTTCTAATTTTATTTTTCACTGTTTTCTATTACTTATGGTGTTGATTTGTTCTTATTTTTCTAGGGTTTTTGAGATGTGGTGTTGGGTTATTTATTTGTTGACTTTTTATTCTTTTAATGAATGAGCTCAAAGAAGTGAATTTTCCTCTTAGTACTGCTTTCATAGTGTCCCAGACGTTTTCATATATAGTCTCAGTGTTCTCATTTTCTTCTAAGAATGTTTTTATCTCCTCCCTGATGTCTTCTGCTATCAATAGGTCATTAAATAGCATATTATTTAGTCTCCAGGTGTTAGAGTAGCCTCTATTTTTTTAAGTTAAGGTTTGTTTTCTATTTTTTTTTAATTTTTATTTTTACAGGCTGCAATTTTGATTCATTGTACACAAATGGCGTACATCTTTTCATTTCTATGCTTGTGGATGATGTAGATTCATATCATTCATGTAATCATTCCTGTGCTTAGGCTAATGATGTCTGTGTCATTCCACCATTTTTCATATCCAACTCCCTCTCATTTCCCTCTACATTTTTAGATTTTTATCATTGATTTCTAATTTCATTCCATTATGATCTGATAGACTGCAGGGTAGTATCTCTTCTTATAATTTGCTAAGAGTTGTGTTGTGGTATAACATGGTCTATTTTAGGGAAGGATCCATGTGCTGCTGAGAAAAAAAGTGTATTCTATTGTTGATGGATGGAATATTCTACATATGTCAGTTAAGTCTAAATTAGTGATTGTATTATTGAGTTCTGTAGTTTCATTGTTCATCTTTTGTTTGGAAGATCTATCCAGTAGTAAGAAAGGTATGTTGAAGTCACCCAGTATTATTGTGTTGTGGTCTTTTGGATTCCTGAAGTTGAGAAGGGTTTGTTTGACATACATAAGTGCTCCATTATTTGGGGCATAAATCTTTGTGATTGTTATGTCTTGTGATATATTATTCCCTTAAGCAGTGTGAAATGTCCTTCTTTATCCCTTCTGGTTAACTTTTGCTTTATGTCCACATTATCTGATATTAGGATGGAAACCTCTGCTTTTTTTATGCAGCCCGTGTGCATGATATGTTTTTTCCATCCTTTCACCTCAATCTGTGGATTTTTTTCCTATGAGCTGTGTCTCTTGAAGGCAGCATATTCTTGGTTCTTTTTTTATAAGTCCAATCTGTCAGTCTATGTCTTTTGATTAATAAGTTTAGGCCATTAACATTCAGGATTATTATTGAGACATGATTTTCATTCCTGGTTATTTTGACTTATTTTTAGTTTCTAACTTGACTTGTTCTCTCTTTTGATTGACTTTTCCTTTAGTGTAGTTCTTTCCTTTGCTGACTTTCATTGTTGTTTTTCATTTCCTTCTCATGAATATTTTGCTGAGAATGTGAGAATGTTCCATAGTGCAAGGTTTCTATTTGTAAATTATTTTAACTTTTGTTTTTTGTGGAAAGTTTTTATTTCATTGTCAAATCTGAAGCTTAGTTTTGTTGGATATAAATTCTTGGTTGGCATTCATTTTCCTTCAAAGCTTGGTATATGCTGTTCCTTGACCTCCTAGCTTTTAGGGTCTGGATTAATAAATCTACTAATATCCAAATTGGTTTCCCCCTATATGTAATGTGATACTTTTCTCTTGAAGCTCTTAAAATTCTACCTTTATTTTGTAGGCAGGGCATTTTCATTATAATGTGCCTTGGTGTGGCTCTGTTGTAATTTTGTGCATTTGTTGTCCTGTAATCCTCTTTTATTTGATTTTCCATTTCATTCCTCAGGTTTGGAAAATTTTCTGACATTATTTCATTGAATAGATTGTTCATTCCTTTGGTTTGTATCTCTGTGCCTTACTTTATTCTGATAATTCTCAAATGTGGTCCTTTTGTGTTATCCCATAATTCCTGGAGGCTCAGTTCATGGTTTCTTACCATCTTCACTGTGTGGTCAACTTTATTTTCAAGATTATATATATTGTCTTCATTGCCTGAGGTTTTGTCGTTCAAGTGATCTGGTCTGTTGGTGATGCTTTCTATTGCGTTTTAATTTGGTTTCTTATTTCCTTCATTTCAAGGATTTCTGTTTGGTGTTTTTAAAGAATCTCTATCTCTATTGAACTAATCTTTTGAATCCTGCATTTTGCTCTTTTATGTCTTCATTGAAGTGATCTTTTGCTGCCTGCATTTGATCTCTTATATCATCCTTTACTTTGCAGATCATTTTAATTATGTACATTATGGACTCCTTTTCTGACATTTCTTCTACTGTGCTGTCAATGGATTCTATTAATATAGCTTCTTGGTATGTTTGGGGAGCTTTCTTCCCTTGTTTTTTCATGTTATTCATGTGTCTTCCCCTCTAATCTGAGGTATTACAATCTTCAACCTATAGATTTATAGTGTCCTGGAAGGTTTCCAATTCCTTGCCTTTAAGGAGGAAATCAATATTAACAGTACCCAATGCAAATTATATGCAGCCATAAACCAAGTAATCTCTATTAAGATGTTAACAGTTTTGTTGCGATAAACAAAGATGATATGTTTTATTATTTTCTGCAGCATAAACAATAGGTTTTCAATAAGGTCTACAATTGCTAATGGTGAACAAAGAGAGAACAGGTAAGGAGTGTAGGAAGCAATGTTAATGAGGTGAGAGGTGAGAATATAGAGGAATGAAATCATAGGAAGAGTGAAAGAGGAATCAAAAGTAGCTGATTGTAAGAAGAACAGAGAGAAAGGGACTCTGAGGTAACAGATAAACGAGGGGAAAGTAGAGTGAGTAAAAAAGAAAAAAAATGTAAAAAGTCTAAAAATCTACAACAAAACTGTTTATACTATTTAAACCTCCAGGTCCTCAGTAGCCTGATGCATGAAAAGTACTTGATTTCAAAGACGTTGGGGATGTGAGAGCAGGAAACAAAACAAAACAAAAAAAAAAAAAAAAAAAAAAAAAAAAAAAAAAAAAAGGGAAAGAATAGGGTAAATAAAATTTTCTTGAAGGAAAATTAAACTTCAATTGCTTCTGTTGGAGTTCATAACTTCTCTATTTCCCTTCTTTTCTGATAGGTGGGGTTGTCTGTTGTCTGGAGTTTGCTGGAAACTCCACCCTCAAGATGGTGAATGTTACTTAGGTGGGAGGATTGGACTTGGAGGAGGGATTTCTGGAGACAGAGTATAGCAATTATCAGTTCCACTGGAAGACTGTACCCCATGACTCTCTTTTGAGGTCCATTCATGACCCAGGAGCCTTTTCTTAGTCCCTTACCTCACTTGTGGACCCCACAGTTTCTGGTTTCTAGTTTAGTCTCTGAAATCTACCTCTCCTGCCCACTCTTTCAACTTCCCATTCAGGAACCTCTCTTCCCAGAAATCCTGAGGGCTGAGCACCAAGACCAGTGTGCCTGTCATGGAAAACTGTTCTGCATTGGGCAGATCATGATCAGGTGTTAGGAGCTGTGGGCTAGTTATGTAGCTGCAAGCACTGACTGGGGGGTTGTTGGGAGCTTGGGGATTGAGGAGCTGAAGGACCCTGTTGATTACCAATCCAGAGAGACCAGATGGATAGATGGCACATTGGGAAGGGAGTTGTGGACCAGATGTCAGGTTCTAGCAAGTGCTGCCTGAGTTATCTCTGGGATCCTGGTAGGTGCTAGGCTGGTTGGCTGGACAAGCCAGGACCAAGATGCCCTCACACCCTCTTCCAACCTTCTGACCAATTGAAAAGCTCTCTGCAGCAAGATGGTGGCTATTAGCACAACTAGCAGGAGTACCTCAGATGTAACCAAGTCTGCAGGTAACTTGGTGATGTTCTTTCAGGTTCTAGTTATTATCCCTAAGTTGAAGCGGCCATGACCCTAGTTGGTGATGGCATTAGCAGTTTACTTTTAAGTATCTTGATATTGGTCTTCTAGTTTCTGACTGGTGTCCCAACATGGAAGCTGCCCCAACTAAAGATGGTGGTAGCAGCCGCAGAGGTAACCCAAGATGGTGGCAGAGGTTTCCCAAGATGGGGGCTGCCACACATTGATAAATGGGGAACCAGAGCACCTCTGTGTTTCCAGTGGGCGCATCACTGAATCCGTGGATGCTGGTGGGGCATTGGACCAGACTGACTATTATCAAAAAGACAAAATGTAGGAAAAGCTGGTGAAGATATTGAAGAAAGGGAACTCATATTCTCTCAGTAAAAATGTAAATTATACAGTCACTATGAAGAAGAGCATAGACATTACTCATAAACTAAATTAGACACACCAAGTAATCCAGCTATCCTCCTTCTGGAAGCAAAATCAGCATTATCAAAGAGAGACTCCTTAAGTCCCTGTTTGTTGTTACACTCTTTATAATAGCTAAGATATGGAATCGACATACATGCTCATCAACTGAGGAAAAGGAATATAGTATATACACACAGTAGAGCATTACTCAGCCATTAAAAGAATGATATCTTATCGTTTATGGCAACATGGATGTAACTGCAGGGCATTAAGTAAAATGTAAAATGCCAAAAAATAAATTCAGCATATTTTATCTTATATGTTGTGCTAATTAGTCTTTGGTGACAAAAAAGAAAAAAAAAAAAAAAGAAAGAAAAAAAAAACCCTGACAAAAACAACAGAGGAGAAAATTTTTATTTTGGCTCACAGTTTCAGAGATTCACTCCATTGTGGACTGACTCAATTGCTCTGGGCCAAGGTGAGGAAGAACATCATGGTGGAAGGGCATGCGCTGCTCCACTCATGACAGCCATGAAGCAGAGAGGAAGCAAGGGGAAGGAGCCTCAGGGTAGATGAACCTTTTCAAGGCAAGCTCCCAGTGACCCACCTCCTCCAGCCACACCTCATTTTATTTAGCCCATTCAAACTCTGATGGACTGATTAGGTGACACCTCTCAAATACAGTCGTTCTGCCTCTGAATAGTCCTGCACTAACAAAGAAGTTTTGGGGGAACACCTCATATCCAAACCATAACACATATGGATATTTAAAAATGTCAATTGGAATATACAGTAGTGATTACCAGAGGCTGGGATGTGTGGGGGACAAGGGAGAGAGTGGGAAGTGAGAAAATGGATGTCCAAATAAGAAATAAGTTCTCATTTTCTACAGAACAATGGGAGGTTTATAGTTCACATTGAATATTTATTTATTAGAAGTTCGAAGACTCTACAAATTAACGAGATAGAAATATTAATTACCCTGATTTTATAAGTACCTTTTATATACATGTACTGAAATTTTATACTCTATCCATAAATGTGTACATTATCACATCTTAATCAAAATTTGTTAACTACCCTGATTTGATCATCATACCCAGTATACAGATATTGAATTATCACATCATTAAAATAACGCTTTTGTCTTTAAAGTAATAATCAAAATTTAATTGAAAAGAATTTAAAAATATATTAAAAATCATGTCTAACTCTTCCAGAGATGATAGCAGTAATAGTCCTTTCAGTGTCGTAGTGATGATTCTCATTAGGACTCTATGCGGTTAGCATTGTCATTCTCATTTCAAATACAAGGAGAGTGAGGTGCAGGAGGTATGTTCACCTGACAAGGACTGCATGGCCTCTAAGGGGAGGGCCAGGTTTGAACTTCAGCTGTCTGACTCTAGAGCCCATGCCCCTGTCTGCTCCAGGAGGCAGTTTCTCTGCTCTTCAGTGCACACCTGCAGTTTGCAGGTGAAGTGCTGACAGCATGGGTCCCACCTTCTGCGTGAGGCAAGCACACAGGCACACAGGAGCACTGGGGCTGGTGATCAGGTAATGAGACATAGACACCTATTTCTTCAAAAACAAAAAAGAAGAAAATTGGTTAAGGAATCCAACGGTCAGGACACCTGTTTTTATAACATCCAGGTTTTTCTTTAAAGGGCAACAAAAAGAGTATGCACCATTAAATAAATGAGTATGCTGACTTTTGTATAAAAAAGAAGTGAAAGGGTCTAGATAGGTTGAATATGCAAAAATTTCCCAGAAATAAAGAAAAGAAAACAAGGAAAATAATAACAGTGGCTATTTATTAAAAGAATGGTAGATTGAGGAGTTGACTAGCTGGGAATAACTCTGGGAGGGAGATGTCCTACTGTGTACATTTGTGTAATATCTGAGGTTTGAATTACATTAATGTGTTATTCAGAAATAAAACTATGTGCTTTGTTTAAAATCAGGAAGTTAAAAAAAAATTAACTCAGTGAACATTGGTCACTGAACCAAACAAACTGATAAGAGACTTCTGAAGAAAGAGGTTTACATCTGACATACAGAATATTGAAAAGCTGGGGACAAAGTTTGTCTTCAAATTCATTTAAAAAAACGAAGCCAATTTGCTGCTGAAAGTTATTTTGAGAGATCAGAACAATAGTTTTAAACTTTTCTAAACTGGAAAGTTTATATGGATGTTCCTCCACTCATGATAAGGTTGTATTCTGATAAATCCACTGCAAGTTGAAAATACCATGCCCAAACTGCATTTTGCACTTAATCTACCAAGCATCCAACACAGCACACAGTGGAGCACCCATTGTTTCCCCCGCTGACCCTGGAGCTGACTGGAAGCTGCAATTTGCAGCCACTGCCTAGTTTCACAGTAGAGTTATCAGTCCCCATATGGCTAGCCTGGGAGATGATTAAGACTCAAAAGTCAAAGCAGGGTTTCTATTGGATGCAAATTACTTTCCAATCATTGTGAAGTGGAAACTTGTGAGCTAGGAAATATCTGTAGATATAAGCACATACATACATATGCATCTTACAGATCTTATCAGTTTTTTGCTAAAAAAGGGGACATGAGATGTTTTAGTGTTGTTAAATCTAAATAGGTAAATTTTTAAAAATTCACTTCATAGAACACACAACCTAAATTATACATTTTAGACAAGGAAGAGTAACTTTTCTTCTTTAAAATATTCTACACAAATATGAACTGTGCATGGTTAACTTTTCCAAGTAAACTACATTTCTAATTGAGCATAAGAAAGGCAGAACCCATGCCGTCATTCAGCATTGCCTGCAAACAGGTGCCCACTGAACACTGGAGAAACTTCCTCCTGGAGCAGGCAGTTCATGGGCTCTAGGGACTGACAGCCAAAGGTCAAACCTGTTCCTTAAAGGACACTTAGAGGTCATGCACACTTCGTCATATTACTTTACCTTTCTGCACCTCGGTTTTCTCATCTTTAAAATAAGAATGGCAGTGCTAACGTGCACACAGAGTTCTAATGTGTGTTACTATCGCAACGCTGGCATAACTACTGCTTCTGCCGTCTATGGAAGAAAGTCAAACATTATGTACTGATTGGCCACAAGCAGCATATCATTGGCTTCAATTTAATAAAGGGAAGAAATATATGGTTTTTATATGCATCATTGTATGATACTGAAAATTGCTTATGCGTTAACCAACTAGGCTACCTTTTGTATCTCATAACTTCTTTTAATCTCAGATCCTCATTAACAAAACTGGAATAAAACTGTTATACTTTGGATCTGAAATGTCCCCCAAAAGCCCTGATGTTAAAGGCTTGATGGCAAGCCTGGGGTGCTATTGAGAGGTGTTGGAACCTTTAAGGGACAGGGCCTCATGGGAGGAATTGAAGCCAATGTGCGGGGTGCCCATGGATGAGGATATTGGGACTCTCACCCTTTCCTCTCTCCCTCTCTTTGATTCCTGACTGCCATGAGGTGAGCAGTTTTGCTCTATCACATGCTTTCTTCATAATATGCTGCCTCATCACAGGCTCAAAAGCAAGGGCAACCACTAACCAAACACTGAAATATGAATATGTGAACTAAAATGAATCTTTTTTTCTTTTTTAAGTTGATAATGTCAGGTATTTTGTTACCATGTCAATTATTGTCATTCACTCCAATGCTGTGTATCTGTGTGTGTGTAAATGTACATGTATGTCTTTATAGCATTGGTCTACATGTGTTAATGAGTGTCTTTCAACAAACTGAAAAAAAGAATAGCTTCCTTCTATCCCAAGCATTGAACTCAGAAATGAATGTCATCATTTGCGTATTGCAGTAATTTAGAGGTAATTGATGGGCCTATCCCACTGGTCAGTTGAAGGAAAAGGGACTACATTGTCCTATTATGAAAGACAGTTCTATACCTTGAAAGAATTAGATATTCATAATAAAGGCATAAGGAGACAATATTTGAAATCCCAGAATTTAGTAACAAGTTACCCCATATTTCTATAATAATATAGAAAGTTTTATATTTCTGCACATACAAATGAAAACTGTGAAACCTAAAGCCTGCTGCGAATTGACAGGATCCAGCATTACGAAAATGTTGTTTTTATATTATTATTAAGGAATATCAAGACTCTTAATAAGCAAATGATGAGTACATGGTGTGCTTGTACCTTCTGATATCTTGTGGGATTAACACAATTTGGAAAATGTGAGGATCTTTTTTAAAAAGAATGTACTTTACTCACCTGTCTCTTTTATCTTTTATCAAAAAGGCTGTGTGTGCTGTCAGTCACAGATGATCACCTATTAGTGAAGAAGAAGAATATTAGTGGAGAGATGGGGGGGGGACCTTAACCTTTTGGAATAGTTTTATTTTCCAATAATAATTACTTTAACAAATTACAAATTAATATATTATTATGTCCTTCACAACTCTTGTATTAATAAAGCTGAGAACTCTTTCAAATTCTGCAAATTTAATTGGTCAAAATACTCCCCTCTGTACTACCAAGTAGTATTGAAAATTATAAACAGTGCACCAAGAAGAAAAATAGCAATGTTGAAATGTTTTATTGATCCTTTAAAGATGATCAGCTCTACCAAGACTCCAAACCATTTCACAGGAGGAATTTTTAGTTAATGTCTTCTTAACAATAGGGAAAAGAAGGTTTTTTAAAAATTTTATTTAAGATTCTGTAAAGATTACAGAGCTATTTAAAATCAAATAACCTCTTTACTCTGAAAATTTTTAAAGAAAAATCAATTTTTTTACAATACATCTGCTGAATGATGGCAGACATACTTGGTAGCAGCTAATCTTTCAACACTAAGGAAAAATATTCAGTTTCCAGTGCTTCAGGAAAGTGAAGCTACTGAATGGTGTTATGGTTTGAATGTGAGGTGTCCCCCAAAAGCTCATGTGTGAGACAATGCAAGAAGGTTCAGAGAAGAAATGATTGAGGTTAGAAAGCCTTAACCCAATCAGTGAATTAATCACCTGATGGGATTCATTGATGGTAACTGAACACCAGTGCAGTGTGACTGGAGGAGGTGGGGCATTGGTGGCGTGGCTTTGGGGTATGTATTTGTATCTGACAAGTAGTCTCTCTGCTTCCTGTTCATCACATGAACTACTTCCCTCTGCCACACTCTTCTGCCATGATGTTTAACCTCACTTTGAGTCCCAAGGAATGGAACCAGCTGTTTATGGACTGAGACCTCTGAAACATGAGCCCCCAAACTAACTTTTCCTCCTTTACAATTGTTCTAGTCAGATCTTTTAGTAACAGCACCAAAAGAGCTGACTAAAACAAATGGGAAGTGGGTTTTAGAGGTCAGATCCTTAATGTTCTGCTTGGATAAAGACTGAGAACACAGTTTGTGTGTTGGGGGCACTTTGATTGAAATCAAGTAGGACTTTGATAATTTCTTTCCTTTTAAAAATCTCTTTAAATGACTTAGAGAGAAAAGGTATATGCTTTGATATCAGCAGGATTTCCTATTTTGTGTTATAAATACTGTATGAGTATGATTTAAACTAAATCTTAATGAGTTACTGATTACATATTCATACATATAGTCTGGGTAATGGTGTCATTTGATTTTATCATGAAGATACAGCCTTTCTATGTATCATAATCCAAGTTCTCTTAGGTTAGATCTATTGTATTTGCAAATCAAAAAGGAAATTTTGTCAGGTAATCTAATTATGATGTTAATACAGGACAGTTTTTTTTTTTTTTTTTTTCCTTATAGGAAGTCAGGATTTCCCCAGGATTTGTGTGAGTGTGTGTTTTTTTTTTTGGTGTGCCAAACCCTGTTTCATCAGCTACTGTCAGACTCTCATGCTGTGCTTAACTGATGAATTATAATTTATGCTCCTGGAAATATCTAACATTCTACCACTAGAAATGCACATCTGCTTATAGACACCCAGATGTGTGGTCAAAGAAAGAAGAGAATGGCAAAGAAAACCTTTCTGCCTTTTCATCTCCACACCCATGGAGGTAAATAGGTACCACTGAAGAATTAGGAGAAATCTCAAGAATCCTTCATTACAAGTAAAGTCAAGCTTTCTTCCTTCTCTCTCCCCACACTCCCCATTCATTTTCTTTCTTTATTTTGCAAAAATCCAAGATAAAATAAGAAAGTGAGTAAAATTCTTTCTCTTCCTGAAAATGTTTCATTAAAAATTGTTTTTGTTCTTTCATTTTGTGAATCAAGACAATTTAATAGTCATTTTATTTCATTAAACACCTTTATAACAAGAACTTGCAAGGCATATCTGTTCCTTTTACCCTAGACTTTGAAAAATAGTTTTCAGACAAGCAGTTTTGGTGTGAAAATACTTAAATGAACAACTTTCATAGTTTTTTCAGAAGTCACAAAGGAAAATCCGAAGAACTAATGTTCTTAGCTGAGAATTTTCACAGTGTTTTATTTATTAGTTCATAGCCCATTATTCCCATATTCGGTGACTTTGAACAATCAACATCTTATTTGTTCATGATTCTGATGGTCAGAAGTTCAGGCAGGGCTTGGTATGTAGTGCTTCCACTTCAGGGATATTTGTGGGGGTCATTAGCTCTACTGTATTTGGTGGGCATCTGGGCCAAACTGGAAGACTCAGGAAAACTCACTCATGCCTGCTATCTCAGTGCTACTGATGTGTCCTTCCTTTCTCTTTACATGAATAATTTAGGATACCTCATAGAATGGATGTTTTGCCAGACAGTTGCCTTCCAAAATGGAACATTCCAAACAAGGAGGTCATAAATAACAGATATTATAAGGAACAACTTTAGAAGTTATAGAACATCTCTTTTGCCACATTTTATAGCTTAAAGCAGGACACAAGATCGGCTCAAATTCCAAGAAAGGGGAAATGAGCTCCTTGTTTCCATAAGAGAAGTGGTAAGGAATTGGCCAACATCTCAAATCTACTACCCCACTCAAAAAATTTCATTAGCAAGAACAACAGAACTATATCTGGGCATAGGAATTCATAGAGGAGCATGTGGATAATTTAAGGGTATTAAGATGTTGAAATACTATAAACATAAAAATGGTTCCATAACATTAGTGCTATACTTAACTATAATCCCTCACAATTTATCTTTTGGAAAGTGAAGAGTCATAATTAATAGAAAACAATTGTTTGAATTCAGTGATGTTTAAAAGGATAGAAATTTATATTTTAACTGAAAAATAGAAATAACTGTAAAACAAACACTTTCATTTAGGTATAGTCACAACATTTATGCATTTGAAAATGAATTTAATCTATTGCTTTCTTGAAAACGTGGTATGTTATGAATATTCTTTTAACATCAGGGATATTAAGGCCATCTAGAGTAATATTATGCCACAATGTGAAATATACAGCTAGACTTCTGAGAAGGTGTACATTATACAGGAAAGGGCAACTTGTACATAGAAGCTGGTTATTAAGAACACACTTTAATTCTGAGATATAATATGAATTCTGTCACTGTGAAATCTGCATTGTCATGTTTCATGCTAGAAGAAGCAGTTAAGTTGGCATTGTTGGGATTCCAAAGATTTCATGTTAAACCACATTCTTCAAGTGGGAAGATAAGAATCTGGGAAAAAAATTCTTTGAGATTCTCAGGAGTATAATAAAACTCTCTATGGAATATCATTCAAATATCTCCTGCCCTCCTTAGATATTTACATTTGCAAGAAAGTACCCTGTTCTCAGTGGTCTTACATTAAAAAATAAAAATAAAAACTCCAAAGCAAACTGTAGATAGCCCTTTCCATGAAGTCTGGGCTATGTATGACAAATACCTCCTCTATTTGCTCCTGGGATGGAATGAAGAATATGTAACTAGAGAGAAAAGTGCAGCTACCATCTCAGAAAGAGGATGCCTGCATGACAAGTTGAGGAAGCCTTTCTTCTGCTCCCCACTCCTTCCTGTTGCCTTTTTGTTTAAAATCCTGCTTCCTCCTTCCATCTTCTTTCATTGTCATGGAATATAGGAATGTAGGAACCAAGATGTTTGAAGTGGTAAACTTGGCTCTACCCTCCTAAGAAAAATGGCATGACATGAATATACCACACGGACAGTAGGCTATTGGTAATCATTTTAGGAACACGAAAAATTTATATGCACATGCCACTCCCTAAAAAAAGGTGTGTATATGTGCGTGCACATGCATATTAAGGAAAAATATTTGACTACTTCCTTTGGTGGTCATGTACATTTTAACGCACATTCTCTTATTCAAAGCAGAAAAGAATACAGAGAGAAATTATCCCTGTTTTAATATGATGTTATTCTATACAAAATGCCATGGAAGAATTTTCTTTCATGTTTAGAGATTGGTTCTTCCATTTCCATTCTGGACATTTTGAAAAAAAAATCCTTGCTTCCAAAATGATTCTGACTTGTGGCCTATTAGAATATAGCTCATTGTGTATTTTAATCATGCCTATTCTGGTGTTTTGGGTAAGTGCCATCCAGTAGCAATCCCATAGAACCTTTTCTTGCCTCCATCATACTTTAAAATTCTCAGTTTGCTGGTCTCTCTCCAAACATCTGCACATTTCTTGAGAACAGGGACTAAACTTTGTTCATTTTGAATCATCAGTGAGAGGTTTCAGAATATATTTGTGAATTTGTTTTTGTAGTCAAAATGCTTTAAATCAGAAAAAGGAGTTGGCATTTAGTGGAAGAGCCATGGAGATCTTTACCTTTTTAAGGCTCACTAGCATTTATAATGTCTTCCAATTTGTGGAAGGGTATAGGCCATTTAAGCTGAAAAGAGCTGGCTGAGTTAGATGGAATAAATATTAAGCCCCCTACCTTGAGGATCTAGAGAGGAACTGATGCATAGTAGGAGGACTGAAGCTCAAAAAGGTGGAACAAAGAGATTCAATGAAAGTAGGAAGAACAAATCAAGAAGAAATAAAATCCAGAGGATGCTGGGCTGGCAGGAGCTATTTCCTATGAATCTCTAAATGTCTCATGGAAATTATGCCAAGTGGCAAGTTTCTGTAGGATCAAGCAGTCAGGCACACACACTAAACCAACAGCAAGAGTATGCTGCAACAAGGTTTTTGCTTTAAATATAATCAATGCCTTCAGACTTGAGTCCTGGACAGGGAGAAGGAAAAGAAATTCAGTGCCTCTTAAAATGAATAATTGTATGAAACTCAATAAGAATAATAATGACCCAGAGGGGTAGGGCCTGATCCTTAGAGATGTTATGGTCCCAAATGGAAACAACTAGTGCTTTTAACTTGTGTCCAGGGATCTGAATGATGAATAATTTGGCTATTATTATTATTGTTGTTTTTCCCCATAATGAAGATTGTCAGGATGAGTTCTGGTGCTACCAAATAATCTGAGCACTTGAGGTGATTGTCCCAGACTGCTTTGGGAAGGAAGAAAAAAGAAGGAATTTCAAATAAAAGTGGAAAGTAAAGTTTGTGTGAATATCAGTAAGTGACATGTGTGCAGTTGTATTTCTTCTGTTTCTTGGACTTTAAAAGGTTATGGTAGCAGCACCCAGGAACCTGACAAGAGTAACATTTTCTTTGGAGGCTTCCCTTGAGGAATGTCCCCATTTATCACAACCATACAGAAGTCACATGTGGGAGAGCCACAACAGGCAAAATCAAGCCAGCTGTAATTAATGACCCAGGCCAATATTGTATTTGACACATTGGATATTAATAAATATTAGATAAGAAAGGCAGCTATTTATCGCTTCACCCAATATATCTTCAAACATTTGTACAAGAGATAGATATCCTAATATAAACATTTGCAGCCTCACATATTGTCAGAACCTCTGAGCTGTGACTGGTGACAAGCAGGTTGCCTTAAATAATTGCATTGAGACAGAATAGTACAAGCTATCATTCTCTTAAGTATTCTTTTTCTGAGAAGCATAGTTAGGGAAAATGAGTAACAATTTTTGCAATACATGCTATGTGATTTAAAAGCATATTGAAGACCCTAAAGGATACTTTATTGCCAAGTTTCATCATTGCTTGAAGAAAACTAAATTTTATCTAGTAGTCCTTTGTTGCTATGTTAATCAAATTATGAAATAAGTGATAGTAGGAAAATAGCATTGGTTGGTATTTTTATTTTTACAATTAGATTTAGGACTATAACATGAGGTAAATCACAGTCAATTTATACCATTTGAGTATTCAACTGTTATGAACACTATAATGGTGTTGTTTTAAAAGTATTCCATGCTTACAAATCAAAACACATTTATGTGTTTATTTCCAGGATTTGGTTTTATAAGTAGGAGAGTTTTTTTTTTTTTTTTTTTTTTTTTTAACTTTTAGACTATAACCCTATAATATGTCACAGGTGCCTATGAGGTTCTCTAAGAACCTTGGAGACTAAAGTGCATCAAGTTCATGAGGGAGAACCTGATGTCAAGAATTTAAATTTGCAACATCCATTAATATGTATTTATAGAATTTTAACAAGGAAATATATTTATTTCCTTTTAGAGTATTGTGAAAATGTCGTATTAAAAAATAACTCATGGGATATTTACAAGCCATTTTACCAAATTCAGTATGCAGGAAGATTAGCACTAGAATCCTAAAAATGATGAGTTCATTCAATATTTAAAAGTACATAAAATTTAAATTATTAAGAAATATTTTAACTTCATGTCAATCTCTATTAAAATTACAAGTTTTCAATTTCCAAAGAAAATCATATTAGGAATGTATAGAACATTTTGAATTATGATTAACAAACCAAGAGGAAAATAAATATCAATATAGATGTTTAATGATATCTAATTAGGCATAGATGGATATGACTCTCTAATTCAGGGTGTCAGGAACTCCAGAAAGCTAGTTTTAATAAGGTAATATAATCTGGACAATACTGCACATGAAAGTCTCTATATTAAAGGGTGCTTACTATAGTTTTAACCTTCCTAGAATAGGTTGTAAAGCAAGTGTATTCTACTGAAGTTCTCCAGGAATTATGTATATTTCTACGGTGAAAATATTAAAAATACCTTCAAGAATAAAACTGATTATAGAATAACAAGCACTCGCACCATCTCTGTCTCACAATAAATATTACTATGTTAATTATAAGTTTCACAAAATTTGTCAGTTGATTATTTTGTAGTCTATTACATTTGACTTGTTTCTACCTCTTTGCAACTGATTAGAAAGTTTCTTTTATTTCTTCCCTTATTTCTTCATTCTCACCATTTAGTAATCCATTCCTTTATTTACTTCACTTCCATTCTGAGTTTTGTCTGTTTTTTCTCTGAAGTGCAAACCCATTTTTATGTGAAAGTTTTTCTGTGTAAAAATGAATAAGAATACAATCTATATGCTTGGCACAAATATTTGCAGATTAATGGGATATTAGGTATCTGGAGTTGTTCTTGCTGAAGAAGATGTGAGACTCATCTCAGAGCTTACAGTGGAATACAGACAAGGATAGTTCAGCATAATGGCTTGGTCATTGTAATAACATGTGCAACCATAAAAGGGTTTT
Organism: Sciurus vulgaris; assembly: GCF_902686455.1. Classification (NCBI taxonomy): domain Eukaryota; kingdom Metazoa; phylum Chordata; class Mammalia; order Rodentia; family Sciuridae; genus Sciurus; species Sciurus vulgaris. Next base: position 86,118,978 of record NC_136463.1, on the reverse strand, counting down.
GCTTAGCTCATGAATGGTGGTATTGCAGGGAGGTAAATTCTTCCTGGAAGAGGTGACCTTTGACTTGAGATTTGAAACATAAGCAGGAAATGGAGCAAAAAAGGGGACAGCTTGCAGGATGATCATTTAAAAAGCCAGTTCCATGCACAAATTGAATAGATCTCAATTTCATGGCAAATGTTGGAAAATCACAAGAAATTTTGTGTGAATGTCTGTAACATTCCAAAAAGTAATATGGTAGATGAGGTTGAAGGAGTCATGTCCTGGAAATCATGTCTTGCAGTATATTCATAATCATTGGGCTTTACCCCAAAGATGCGGGCACTGTTGGGGGGCATTAGGACATTGTTGGTTTTAAATGTTTATTTTTGGCAACAGTGTGCAGGGTGACATAAATAATTTGCTAGGATAGACACTCTAACCAAAGCCTGCTATCAAAGTTCACAAGAAATAATAAAGAACCTGAACTAAAATCATAATCTATGTGTCTCAGGTTTCTAGCACTACAGAGTTAAGGAAATTGTGGAATATCAATGGAGAAAAAAATGTGACTGAGAAGCAGAAATAGTTTTGTTTTTCTGTTTAGTTACACATGATAGTACACTATGTTTTGACATACGCATGCAAACATGGAGTGTATCTTATTTTAATTAGGATCCCATTCTTGTGTCTCTACATGATGTGGAGATTTACTGTGGTGTATTCATATATATACGTGGGAAAGTTATGTTAGATTAATTCCACTGTCTTTCTATTCCTGTTCCCCCTCCCTTCCCTTCATTCCCTTTTTTTCTACTCCACTTAACTTTTATTCTTCCCCTTGCCCCCCTTGTTGAGTGTTAGCATCTTTGATATACAAATTTGAGATACATATGGACATTTTCATATGAAATTGAATTTTGAAGGAAAGAAGGAAGAAGTAATATATTTGGGAGCCACCAGCATACTCATGGTGGTATAAACTATGACAGTAGGCAGACATTTTTGGGCTTAATCTATATGATGGGATAGAGGTGGTCCAGGAGACTTTCTTAAAAAGTCATCTGAGGGACAGAGGAAGAAGAGAAGTTCACTTCACCACAGCCATCACAGACATCAAATGGCCAGAACAGGAGGTGTAAAATCAGGAGAAGAAGGGTACCATAGGATCCCAAGAAGTATGGAATTTCAGTAACAGGAGGGGAATTTCCACATCAGTGGCAGGAGAGAGAGCTGGAATTAAAATTAATATATTTTGTGGCTATTTGGGTAAAATTATAATGGGTTGTGAGAAATAAAATTTCAAAAAGGTTTGCTGAGAAAGGAGGGAAAACCATTAGGAATGGAGAATACATAGAATTCAGCAGATTTTCTTGTTCTTTAAATTTTGTTTTTTATCACCTTCGTGATTTTTTTTCTCCTTGAATTTCAAAACTGAACGATGTTAATGAGCTACAGGCAAAGAACCAGTTGGGACTAAGATTGGAGGTATGGAAAATAAAAGGAAAATTAAGGAAGCAGGGTTATGGGGAATGTCAAGTAACTAGATCTTTCTGTAGAAAAATTTGGACTAAAATCTAAAACACATTATGGTTGTTAAATGTTCATTGAATTTAACTAAAAGAGACCATTAGTGAAGCAATTTTAAGCCTACAGAGATGTATTAAGAAAGCATACAGTACCTTAGTGTCTCTTAAGAAAATTCAACTGACTAGACCATAATATGTAGGAAACCCCAAAAAGGTCAATTGTAGAGAATGGATAGCCCAAGTTGAAATGCCAGTGTTTCCTTCCATGCATAAAGATCCTTTTATTTGATTATAAGAAAAGAAACAGTAATTTAAGCCATAGAACCATACCATTTATCACCTTTGAGACTGGCAAAAATCCAAAAAGTTTGGTAATGTGTATTAGTCTGGAAATTGCTTGCGGAAGTACAAAATGGTACAACTCCACATGGAGAGGAATTTGGCAGGGCCTAGTAAAATTATATGTATTTTTCACCCTTTGGCTCTGAACTCATACTTTTAGAAACCTATTTCATGAATATTGGCAAAAATATGAAATACACTTAAGACTGATTATTGGGAGTCTCTTTGTAATAGCAAAAGACAGGAAACCATCCAAATTCCTTTTAATCTATTGTGGTACATATATACAAATACAATAAATTTCACCTACAAAATGTCTAAGAAATATGATTATGTTATTTTATCAGTATAGACATATAAGTATATTTATATGTGTATATGTAAATACACACACAGAGTAGATAGAAGTGTGGGTATTACTTGCTACATTTTTCTTGAAGAGGTGATATATATTTTCTTGGTACATAATATTAAAGGGCATACATGCATGCATTTACCTGTGTGTAAGTGTGGACAGGAGAAGCGGGGATTGGGAAGACAATAATATATTCTTCTCTGTGCATTATCTTGTAGAATTGATTTTGAATTTCCGCACATGATTTCTATAAATTTAATTATGAAAAATTAAATGAAGAGGGAATCCCTTAATCTTGTCTCACTTCTATGTTTTTAGATATTTTCATGCATTATAGGTATACGTAATAATGGGGCTTATTTTGACATCATCATATATGCATGGAATATAATTTGTTCCATTTCAGTCCTCAGCACTTCCTCTTTTCCTTCTCTCCACCCTTCCCCTGTTCCCCTTCCTCTACTCTGGGAATCACTTCTATTAAACATAAAAAATACACCAAATATATATGTAGTATATATGATATATAGAGAGGAACTATTTCAAGTAATATTGCAGTAATATTGCATGCTTAGTGGAGTATCCTAAGATTGAAAAAAAAAAAACCTGCAATATAAAGTAACTGTTTTATGTTATCTTATTTTTAGAGGGCTATTGTTATTTCAGGAATCTTGTGTGTGTGTGTGTGTGTGTGGTATAAGCTAGATGTTATAATCCTTAATGTAGGATGAGGTTTCGGGACATTTGTAAGCTGTGGAATGTAACATACTTGCAAGCTGGCTTTAAAAAAAGGCCTGACTTTCTGAGCAAATCATTCTGCACTATTTCATGCACTTTTGTAAGAACCTGAAATGATTTTCAAGTCACTGTTACCTGGTGTTTTAGATCATGCTATAAATTCTTATGGAATCTAGATGTCAGGGGACTACAATGGACATATATGTGACCTTTGATATTGTAAGGCAACAGGTTAGATGCAATAGAATTTACTCACTTTTTTCTTGTTCATTAGTTCTGGCAGGAAAACAGCACATGGTAAAAGAGGCTTTGGCTGCTTTATGCATTGAAGGATTGTGGTGATAGACTTCCTGATGTTGAATATTGCCTATCTGATAAATTTGAATTGGGACAGTGTCTGATGCAGACTTGGAAGCTATATTTTAGGCATTCAGTGCATATTAATTATCATTATATACCGGTCAAACTTATGTTGAAGAAGTAGCATTGTAATTAGAAGACCAGAGGTGCTCTCTAATTCAGAGACCAATGTTACACTTACTTATGCACTTAAGAGATCCCATAGAGGATTCTAATTCTGACCCTCTCATGCTTTATCATTGATGCTACTCTTAAAAAGGTTAGGAGTTATTTATTATCTAGTGTGATGAAAAGACCACACATTGCCCTTACCCCCACACCTAGAAAGAAATATCCCATTGGGCTGGCAGCCGTGGAAGGTAGAGACTCAATTTGCTCATGTCTTTTAAAAGTGAGAATATATTTCTGGATGTTATTTTGGGCTTGTGCTTCAGTTCCTGTCAGCTGTTACTTCTGTGTAGAGAGTATGCACATGCTGTTATTCTCATGTCTACTTGTGTTAATGTGTTTATGTGATTTTTCTATCATGATCAATACCAGAAATTATTATTACATTTATTAGTGCTGGAAGAAAATGAACCAAACTTGCTGACCTTTTTTCTTCATTTAGAAGTGGTCAAAGATTGTTGATGTCTTGCAGAATTTCAACAGCCATTTCTACATCTTCTTACTGTGTGGTTTTTCTTCCTTTAATAAGGCGAGTAAAATTATGTCATGGTACCCTAAACAAAGCAACAGGGCAGCTCCTCAGTGGATGTTAATTTTCTGTTTCCTTCCACATTTCCTTGTGTACCAACACAGTGTATTTTTTACTGTATTACTTCCAGTTGGGTGAAAAAGTGGATTTTCTATGACAACCAAGTATTTAATGGAGGAGAAGCATAGATAAAGAACACATCTTGAAAGAATTACACAGGAGAAATATTTCATGTCAATCTGAAATGTTTTCAGTATTAAGGAAAAAATACATCTCATTGAAGTGTCATTTTTTTTAAGGGGCCAGATATTCATTTTATTTATTAATGGTGGACAATCCATCAAGTGCGGAAATACTTTCCTAGAGATTTCTCCTTGAGGTTTTCCAATTTATTTGAAACGCGAAAAAGAAAAATTTCTGCTGGAGTGGAAGAATTAGAGTTCAACTTATGTGTATTTGATCATTGGAGCATATTCTTCCTTCAGATATCAAATATTTCAGAGAACATCTGAGATTCTCTACTTGAATCTTGAATCTACCCTGCTTCTCCCAACTGGGATTGTTATGTTGACAGTGACCCATCAGATTAGTTGTTCTTCTACTATACCTCATGAAAGCATATTTTAAAATTATCATGAGATTATATTTATTTTATACACTCTTCAAATAACTGGGGTTCCTGAGTTTTCTGTTTCAAAATATATTTGTAGTTTTGTTTTAATTTTGTTGATGCATAATAGTTAAGATTGAACTTACATTTTAAAAGATTGTACTAATTTTAGCAAAGGAATACTTTAAAAAATATTGACCTTAGCATTTATTATCATTGTATGTACAATCTAAATCATGTGCTCTTGAAGATTTTTGAGGCATTGGTGAACGTTTATGGAAATTTTATGGCTGGCATTTTTTTTAAACTTTTTTTATTTTGAAAAAAATTTTATTTGTTCTAATTATGGTCTATATGACAGTAGAATGCATTTATACATTTTGCTGGATCATAAATAGAGTATGAGATCTCATTTTTCTGATTGTACATATCACAGGATCACATCGGTCAAGCAGTCATACATGCGACTTGCACTTTTCATTTTGTTAGAATAAATGAAGTTGTGAATTGGTGTAGAGCATAGGAATGTTTGTAGGACAAAGCAGAAGGCAATTGAAGCACTAGGTTGACTACCACCAGATACTATGATAAATTATGTAGAGCAGAAAAAAGCTCCCTATCAGAGGTTCCTTATGACAACAGTGGATGGACCTTCATCATACCTTGAACAAGGTTGAGCCCAGTTGTGGTAGGTAAATATTACATGGACAAAGGTTTAACACTGAAATATTAAGGAAATACAGAGAAGACTGAAAAGGTGGAGTTGGGGATACATTCATACCAGTGCCTTGACAAGTTCCTAGAAATGTTTCATGTCACAAGTGGTCCAGTAACTTTTATTTACTGTGTCAATACTGCAAATTGGTCACCCTCAAATATTTGCAGTTAGTGTAATTTGACTTGCAACCCAAACTTTTGGGTTAAATGCTTTTTTTTAAAAAAATATGTTTTTAGATGTTGATGGACCTTTATTTTATTTACTTATTTATATGTGATGCTGAGAATTGCACTCTTCCACTGAACCACAACCCCAGCCCCTTGGGTTAGATACTTGATCGATTATATCTTCAAGTTCTTTAGGTGTTGTTACCAGATTTTCTGTAGTGCATTTGAAACCTACTTTAAACATTTTTGGCAGTTGACCTGACTCATCTGAGTAGCTAGAATCTGAACCATAAAATTTGTTGGCTCAATACATATCTCATATGCATAAAGCAACATTATATTGTGGTCTTGAAGTATGCTTAAGAAGATACATTTACTATGATATTTGTAGTTGGTGAGAGTCCGAAATCAGTTGGGTAAATAGTTTAGCATTTGTCTACATATTTTAGCATCTTATTACTAACTTTTGTACTACTCCCCAAAGAATGATTTTTTATTAGTGTTGTACCTCTTATTATTTTAAATACTGTGTTTTCACCATGATTTGTAATAGCAGTGTTTTTCACTGAAACATTTACTTGGACTTGTTAATTGATTTTAGACTTTGCCTCTCAAATTATTTTCTGTGTTTCTTTTACACTCTACTTTCTCATCACAACTTAGTGATCATATCAATTTTGTTTTCTTGAAAATGATTCAAATAATTACATTGAGACTAATTAAAATAGACGCATTTGTCCTTAATGTTTAAGTGAAAATTTAAATGAGTAATTCTCAACTTATCATCTTCAATGGCTGCCCATCTCAGAATAGAATCAAAGTTCTTGATTTGGGTTACTAGACTTTACATGATTTAACACACTCTGATACTTCTCTGAGTTCATCTCTTCAGACACTATTTTTTCATGCCCTCACCTTTGTGACATATGTTAAATGAATAAAAGAAAGCTTCTCCTGAGAGACAACCATCATGGTTACCACTCAAGAAGTAGGTTTTCTGTTGAAAAGTTAGAAAAACTCTCATTATTCTTTCTACCTATAGCCATTGCCATGCTTAAATATTAAATGAAACCAAACTTCCGGAATTCTTCTTACTTTTCCAAACAACATTTGGAATCCATATAAGAACCACATTAGAAGAAAAGTGTGGTGATGTGGATAATATTAATAGTAGTATTAACAATTTCTAGTATTTATTGAGGACTGATTAAATTTCATATATATTTTTAGCAAGTCACCTAAAAATGTTATTAAATTACTGAATAAAAATATTTTATTAGCTTCTTAGCACACTTAAAATTCTTAATAAGCAATTGAGGTAATAGTCTTATTATGCCCATTTTAAATCTGATGAAAATTAACCACATTTACAGTAATTTGCTCAAAGTTAGAATGATAGTAAAGACTAGATTTTGGATACCCAGCAAGTTCTGTCACAGAGTACATACTTTAACCAGTATGTCACAGATTAACTACCACTGTATTTCATGGTACTTATATGTGGGGATTCTCAGGACAAAGAATACCTTTCTTTTTATGTATTTACTTATTTTTTATGCACAGGTGTGTATGTATTTTTCTAGTTGGAATCTTCACACATTTGAATGTGGGTTTCACTACAGCTGTGTATGGTATGGAGAGTGTCAGTGTTGCTTGAGTTCTGTGACTACTTTTGTATTCTTCTAGCTTTTAAGCACTAAGCATCAAAAAAAAATCATGCATAACCATTACGTTTTCACTTGCCTTTTTAAAAATACCTTCTACATCAAAGAAACCATCTTATCTTTATTGTCTTAAGTTTGAATATAACCATACTTGAGAAGAACTTTTTGCCCACAGAGAGCCATATGGCTCTAACTTTATTTTAATATCCTCTTTACATCCTAAGAGTATTTCAGAGGAAATGTGTGATTCATTTAGGATTAGATGTTTTTTTGATTTTGATGTTTATAATTCTTTTCTTTCCTTCTTTCAATTATTATCTTTCTGTTCATAGCACTGTGTTCCCTGAGCTTTGTGTTTACAATGAAGAGATGATTTAAAGAACGTGGCCAAATTTGTTATGATTTGCTTCTCATTCATTGTCTTCATGGCATTGTTAGAAATATCTTCTTTTCCTAAGGCATAGTTTACAGTTTGTGCATCTGAGTTTAGATATTTGTCAAGTAACATAATAAATTCTCTGCTCTTACAGTTGTGATCAAATATCATCATAACACTTACAATTTTTTTTAAATAAGGAAGAAGCCCAGGTTCCTAGGCAACTGACCTTTAACCAACAGGAAGTACACAAAATGTATAGAGAGCTGAATGATCATATTCCAATCTGAGATGATTCAGAAATAACACCAGTCTTGGGTTCCCTCACAAGGTCTGTGTATCACTGGTTGCATGGAAGAAGCAGAGTTCATTTTGTTCCTCCACAGTTCATCTAGTTTGAAGCAAGAAAATTTAAGAGTGCAGCAAAACAAACTGCCTTTTCCAGCTGAACTCTATCTTCTCTGACAGATGGTTCAGTTGGGCATCTTTTCCATCCAGAGCAGTGCTGTATTTGAAGAATGAAAGCATTGAGAGGGATCATTTGTTGTATAGAAGCAGGATTTCAAATAACCCTCACTCCTGCCAATCTGTGCTGTAATTCTTGAATTTTCTCATAGGTGTACAAAAAGCCCTGCAGTGAGATTAAACATTCAGCTAATGTTTTCTCCCAAAGTCATTAAGCACCTAGCATTTAATCTTTTATATATGCAGATTAAAAATGAAGGTTGATTAGGTAACAACAAAGGAAGATTCATTCAGAAAAACTCTGGCATACTCCTCAGTGTCTTTGGTGGAAATGAATAATTTATTATGCAGAAGACTACGGCTTTATAAGAATATCATCTACCTGTGCAGGTATAGCACTTGAGAAGGTTATGGAATGTCTGTGTACTCTGTTAACCTAGTTCTCTGCCCATTTCTCTGATCAATGCTTTTTTGTCAGGTCTATCCAGAAAACTTTACTTAGGACAACACTGCAGATTATCTAACAGGCTCTAGGCCTTTCCTGTTCCCATTCTTATCTATAGAGTTTTAATTTCTCCTTATACTTGTCGATTTGAGTTATTCCACATAATGGGAGATTGTTTCATACTAATTTGAATTAAGGTATTACTGACTGACTTGTTTGCTATATTTGTGTTTTCTAAAGGATCACTGACCTCTATCCTAAATATTTCACCCTACTGGAGAGGAAACAGACATGCTGGTTATTCGTTGAAAGAGGGAGGGAGCAGGGAATTAGTATTTGCACTGGGGGAGCTTTCCTTATTCCTCAATTTACATTGTTACATAGTCCTGTTTTAGATTGTCCTCTTAACTCTATTAAAGAAAAAAAATGGGACTGCAGATATTCTAAAATCTACATGATAAAACAAAATAGACATTCAGACACACAAGAGCATGCTCGAAAATAATGAGACGATAAAAATAAAATCTACCTTGAAATTTTGTCTTTGGTCAGTCTTCTCCCAAGTACATCTTACATGTTCAAAAGCACTGAGCCATTTCAATGTTGCCTATGGAGACTGTTGTTTGTTTTTGTTTTTCTTTTACAACACTTCTCAGTTGATAAAGCCTTAAAGTGAGACCTGATAATTGTGTTTGGATAGAAACAAGAGGAAATGATTCCAAGAAGAGGAAAGAAGTGTGGTTCCTTGGCCAATAGACTGTTTTTATTCAAGAGCTCATGTTATCCTAAAGATTTGTATGAAAATCCCTTTTTGTGGTTTTAAAATCATACTTTATGTTTATTGGGGGCGTCTCCCACCAGTAATAAGAATAAGGAAAATGAAGGCTCCAAATGCCTTTTCCAGCAATGTTTTTGCATATTCAGAATTGGTATCATACTTTTTTTCTTTTTGGTACTGGGGGATGAAACCATGAATACTTTGACCACTGAGCCACATCCTTTCCCCTTTTTATTTTTTATTTTTTAAGTCGCTTAGGGCCTTGCTAAATTGCTGAGGTTGACCTTGAACTTGTGATCTTGTCTCAACCTCCCAAGTTGCTGGGATTACAGGTGTGCACCACCATGTTTGGTTCCCATGGGGAAAATTTGAGGTTAAAAAAATCTCTCTTCTTACACTAGTGGGTTTTTTTCAATGACTTAGGCATCTACAATAAGAAGGACTATAAATTTGATGCTAAATTACTGTTTGTGCCTTCTTAAAATGCTAATTAACAAAATGAGTATGCATTTGATCAAAACTTAGCCTTGGATATTCAATTTATTTCCATTATATAAAAGTTCAAGAGATAAAGGCTGCTGAGTTTAAAGGCAGGATGTTTTCTATGACCTAATAACTTTAAGTGCAATCATGCCTGTTTTGTCACCAAATGAAAATACCTGCTAACTTACAATGGAAAAATCCTAGCTTTGTGGAATTGAACTTATTTTCAATTTTCTGAATAAAGTTCTTTGGAATTTAATTCACCTTCTTCTTGAGAATTTTTAAATTTTTTTTCAGATGTAGGTGGACACAGTACTTTTATTTATTTATATGTGGATCAAACCCAGTGCCTTTCACATGCTAGGCAAGTGCTTTACTGCTTAGCCACACCCCAGCCTGAGAATTTTTTAAAATTGCATAGCTTTAATCTATAGACTTCCAGTGGATCTATTTGCCTCATCCCCCCGCTTGAAAATCTCTATCACATAAAACTGTATTATTTTGGAGTGTTTCCTTATTTTGAGCCACAATTGGATTTGCTGTGCTTTTACATGGTTTCCACATCCTCCTTCTCAGAACAAGACCATTTGGAACTTTAAAATGCTTTAAGCACTTTTTTAAAAAAATATATTTTATTTGTTCTAATTAGTTGTACATGATAGTAGAATGCATTTATACATTTTGATAGATCATACATAGAGTGTAATCTCTCATTGTTATGATTATACATATTGCAGGATCACATCAGTCATGCAGTCATACATGTACCTGAGATAATAATGTGTGTTTCACTCTACTATCATTCCTTGTCCCATACCCTTTCCCCTTCCTTCACTTCTCTCTTCTTCCCTATCTCCCCCACCTGCTATTGTGAATTAACTTCTGCTTACCAGAGAAAACATTTGACCTTTGATTTTTTTGGTTTGGCTTATTTTACTTAGCATGATATTCTCTAACTCCATCCATTTACCAGCAAATGCCAGAATTTCATTCTTCTTTAATGCTGAGTAATATTCCATTGTGTGTGTGTGTGTGTGTGTGTGTGTGTCCCACATTTTCTTTATCCATTCTGTCTTATATTTGTTCAATATGGACATGTGACTAATGAGCCCTTGAAATATGGTTAGTGGGATTGATTTAGCTAAATTTTTAAATTTATTACATTTTTGCTAAATTAAAAGAGCCCCACATGGCTAGTGGCTGCCATATTGGATAGTGTTGCTTTAAGGAAGTATTGCTCTAATCAAGGACAGAGGGAGGAAAAAATGTCATTTTTTAATACCCCTGACTTAGAGGCAAATTTTTCCTAATAATTTTTTTCATGAACTTTTTCAGAAGAAAAAAGGATATAACTTTTGAAGTTAATGTTTGTTTTGACAAAGAAATCATTTAAGGACAATATCAATATTTGGTGAAGATTGGTGAACTTGAGTTTAGTAAATAGCCTTCTAAGGTAATTGATCAATGTACAGATGGGTCAGAAAGATGTAGAGGGAGGGACCCAAAGTAATGACCTAGTGATCTATTATGGGACAACCAAACAATGGCAAAAATTCAACCACAGTGACAGAATTCATGTTTTCTGCAAGAGTGGGTGGGTGTTTAGTACAAGGCACAGGGTTGGCTTGAACCTAATATTACCTTACTCTCAATCTATCTTTAGTTTTCCCACAAGTTGTTGCCAGTGGAATAAAAATTTAAAAGATCATTGGCACTTCTCAAATCTCTATTGGAGAAAGTACTATCGAGATAAGGAGTTGGATGATATTGCACAATATGCACTTCTCTTTTATCTTGATTATGATTTTTCTCTGCTCCTTAACCCAATGTGAACAGATTGGAGAGGGACATGTGGAGTTGCATTATATTAAACTGAACTGCATTGAACAGAGCTAAGGGTGATATCCTCACCAACTACTACTGTATTCCACGTTTTGTCTCATTCACCTGGTGCAGCGATTTTCCTGCTCTGGGAAAATAGAAAGGGCAGGCACACACACACACATGAAGCTGTCACTTTGCCTTTAACCTTCTATGTCTTGTGGAACTTCTCTATAGCCGCCTTATCCTTCTAGTCCAAACATAAAACTAAGTTGTAGTATATAATACAGTTTATCTTATTTTCCCTGAGTATTTTCTCCTTTGGTCTGTTCAATCTAAACTCTGCATATGAAAGTTTGTCTAGATAGAAATTTGTCTAATTATAAAAATATTAATTCATACTCTGTTATGAATAAGTTCTCTGTGGCGCAATAAATATTGTAAAGAATTTCTGTTATTGTAATAAATACTTAAATGATGGAACTGCAGGGATAGGTGATTTTGTGCAATACAGATGTCCCCTTGCATACCATGAATTTTCTTCAGTTACTCTGATTTGATCTGCTTTTACGATACTTTTGAAGAAAAATAAATTTCACTAATTAGTGAAATTGTCTTCTGAAGTCAAAAATTAATTATGTCTTGTCCATCTGTGTCTGTGGACAGAAAGAAGCTGATGTTTCCTGAAAATGCTAAGTGACCACTTCTAATTTAGGCAAAGATAAAAGTGCAAGTAGCAAAGTACGTAATTTAACTCAGTCAAGGAAAATTATTCTCTAATGAACCAAGAACTGGCTACTATCCTCGGCATTCATAGAAAGAAAAAAGACAAAGCCTGGAGTCTCTTGCAACCCACAGGAGCAATAGATATTCCACTGACAATGTAAGCCTTGCATGTAACTATGGTGAATTCTATGATAGGTACAGGGGGAAATCATTTATTGTGCCATTTGACAGTGCCAGGACTTTGCAAAGCATTTTTTCCATATTAACCCTAAGCATCAAATCACCCCCTCCCCACCAAAACAGGCATTAATACCCTGTAATACACTTTACAAACAGGGATTCTGAGGCTCAGAGAGTTGGTGTTGGCAGTTGTGCACCCTTGGACTCTGACACTTGATGCAGGAATAGACACAGAGGAAATATCTGTACTCTAAGGGCAACCAGGTCACAAAAGAAGAGAAAGCAGCTCAGTTTCATGCCTCTGCATTCCCTATCAGATAGTGACAGCTATTTTCTTTGCAGAGCAGAGAATCTGTGAGTGATTGGAAACCAAAAAAATAAATAAATAAAAATAAATAAATTAATTAATTAAATAATAAATAAATAAATAAGGAGAAGCAGCTATCCACTCTGGGGAAGCTTTCTAATGGGAATGTTTTATCTACTTATACACCCACCCACCCACACTCTTGCATGTGAATACGTTTATGTGAGTAAGTGTTATGCACATATACACTTTCCTATGGGAATGTGAGATGAGCAAATGGTACTCCCTCTGTCAGTGGGCTGGGACATTAAAGTTGGTAATTTGATACTGTGAGATAGGATACTAGAGGGCACAGGAAAAGAGCTTAATTTTTTTAAACAACCTATTGCACTTTAAATCGGTATACACTATTATGACTTCCACATTTTATTAATAACTACTCTCTAAAAATCATTCCTTAACAAAGCTCTATTTATAGGCACATGTGAGAGAGATTGTCTACTAAAGCCCCTTTCTTGAAGCTCTGAGAAGTACTGAAGAGGGAAACCATTTGATTTTGTTTAAAATGATCCTGTCCACATTTAACAATAGAGCCATGTTTGTTTATCTTCAGAAGCTGCCTAATACCATATCTGTTTCAGAATACATTTGAGATGTTCTATTAAACTAAAGAAATAAGTGGTGTGGAAAATTCAGGCATTATGGTGGGATTAGAGAAACATTTCAGGCGGAGAATGGGTTGTGGGTATCCCTTTTATTACATTATTCAGGCTATGTTTACCCCTCTGTTTAGTGCTATCTCACACACTGAGGGTATGGTTATTTAATTTTCTAGGAGTAATAGAAGCTATCAGTCTTATTTTGTAAATGCCAGGTTAAAGAACTATGCTAAAGTTAAAAATATGCATTTTGTTCAACCTAGGTGCAAACTGGGCTCAAAGAGTTAGGTGACTTCAATTATGTTGAGAGTGCCATCTTTTTAACAACCTTCAAAGACAGGATCGTAAGACTAGAAATAGAAATAGAACTGACTAAACAAATATGACTTTTGAAGATTTTTCCAACTGCTAACAAGTGTTTTGTTGACTGTTCCAGACTTTTAAAAGTGCTGTAACTTCAACATTCGAATCTCCTTTTTGTGTGCATAATAAACATCTCTGCTCTGTGTAATTTTAACTAGACTGAACGATGCTTACACTTTCCAGATACCAGCTGTTGAAGCAGCAACTTTCAAACAATTTTGCAGATCGGCAAACACATTATATCATTGTGTGCTTTGCAGCTGTCTCTCCCTTTAGCCTTGCTTTGCTTTTTGCAGAGTAACTTGTGTACAGTTACAGAAGAGTATTTGTTTTGCTCTTGCAGTCCTGGCAATTAGTGCTTTCCTAGCTCCAATTTTTCTTCTGTGTAATAGGTACCCTGTATTGTGGAACATTTACAAACCAAGGTAATGACTTGTGGGTTTTTAAAAAATAATTATTGTATCAAAAAAAAAAAAAAAAAAAGGAAATGCTTTGTACTGATCTAAATCATTTGAAAATTATTTACTCTAAAAAGAAATGAATGCTTCTTGTGTTTCAGGCCCTCTGTTAAGTATTTTATATCTGTGAAAGAGTAAACAATAGAAGTTTTTTGATAAACAGGAGTAAATGTGAATATCAATCTAAGAAACACTAAAGTTTCAGAGACAGAGAGCATATCAACAGAATGCACCAGAAGGAAACCCAACAAGTCCACAGTAAAGAGTTGAAAAACAGACTATCTTAAGGTAGAACTGAGAATATAAATAGTAGATTGTAGAAGACCATGTTAAAGAGTTTGGAATAGAATTGAGTTTAGAATTAATGGAGATCCTTTAGGGAATTTTTTCCCCCAGGGGAATACTAAGGTGAGGTGTGTTTTTCTACAAGAATGTCCCTCAGTATAATTGGAAGAATAAATCAGATGGAGTCAGTCTAGATGCAGGGACACTGGTAAGAATATTATTGCCTAGCTATATAACTTTATTGGCAAGAAAGGGACAGTAGAAATGTACAGTCCTAACTAGTTTTTTTGTCAGTATACCTATTAGCTGATACACAATTATTAGAGAATGATAACATTTAGATCTGTTTTATCCACTAATGCAAGCCCTTAGTTTAAGATATGGAAATAGTCTCAGGACAATTAAATCACCTTGCTGTAAGATTTAAAGTGGCAAAGCTAGGATCAGAATTCACATCTTTAGGGAAATTTTGCTTTGCATTCCCTCTTCATTTCTAATTTATTTTGCATTGTATTACCTTCATCATTTAGTCTTAAGCACATAGTATTGAGTAAAATGATTGCTTCTTTTAAAATAATGTAAGTTGCTAAAACAGTTCTAGAATAGAGGAGAGGTGTTTAATTATAGCTTCTCTACCTCTTTCTATTTGACCTTGAGCAATGCATTTATTTATCTCAAAAATCTGCTTTACATCATTTACCAATCTCACTGTGTCAATTATTCAGTGAGCAAATTTTGGCCACTTATGTTCCAGGGAATGTAATGGGTATTAGGTGAATGTTATGAGTGAAGCCCTGTCCTTGATGCTCATGTAGCATAGAAGAAACAGGGCCACTAGGGAAATGAAGCACAGGCTATGCTGCCACAGCAGTATCAGGGCATCCAGCCCTTTCTAGGGCACTAAGAATTGACTCCTGGGGCTGAAACGTAATTAAGGGCAGAGTTGACACCGTAGTTTCAAATTATCTGGATGTTTAAGTATAGGAGCAGATTAGCAAAGCTATAATGATATTCCTACTTTAGTTTTTGTACCTAAAACTTGATACTTATTACTGTTTTGATGTTTAATTTAAAACCCTTTCTAGGACTGGCCTTGTGTGTGGACAACATGTTAGTTCTCAGACCAGAACATTGAGTAAATTGGTATGATGTTGGATAAAAACTTGGGGCCAGCCCTTACTCTTTACTTCTGGTGAGAAGGATACTCAACTCTAAAGCATTGTTTAGATTCTAGATAATAACATCTTGACCCAGAAGAGAGATCTTTCTCATGAATACCTCTTTCCAACTTAAACCATGATTGCATTTATAAAATAAACCATTCTCATTTCAAGGAAACTATTACAGTTTTCATTAAAACTATAGTCTGTGCAAGGGACCAAATGTGTCCTTTTTGGGAACATTAGCATCTTCATAGGAAAAAAGAAAAGCTATTGTAAATCTTACATTCTTTATCCAGTCCTTTCTTAATTTCTTTTCTAGCAAATAAATTCATTTAGCAAAAACTGAGATATGTACAGCTGTGCATGCACACACACACATACACACACACACAGTCTTGAGTGAAAAATAGTAATAATCTCACTCAGTTGCCTTCTTGCTAAATGAAACTTTATTGTGTGAGTTTTGCTTCTCTACTAAAGCCTCTCACTTTTTTTCATCCAGTCCAAGTTTCTTTTATGCCTTGCTTTAATCATCTCACTTTTGCTCTTGTTCACCTCCTGAGCAGGCACTGTAGTCTTGCAACTCAGAACAACTAAGAAAAAGATACACAACCCAAAAGCTGTAAGGAAAAAATTATGTTTTCTTGGAGAGGCATTCTTGCCAAAAGAGATGAAAAAAAATCCATTCTGTTAGGAACAAGGAAGAATTACAGATATCTCTGAAGTTTATATTTCCCAGATTTTATTCAGAATGATAGTAACAAAGATTAAAAGCACTACATTTCTCCAATAAGTTAATTAGAAATTTTAAAGATTTGAAGAGGAAGAAAAAATAATCAATACAATCAATACAAATCAATACAAATAAGAAATATGAAAGACATTTATAGTTTAGTGCAACTTGTTCATTTTGCAAAAAATAAATAAGCAACTATTTGATCGATGGCATAATTCTACTATTTTTTGCTATCCTTTAATGATTAATATGTAACTTGACTTGAAAAAATATTAATTAAACTTTAGTAAATTATTTTGCTAAATTTATGTGTGCTTTTCAGGAAGACAAGTTATTTATTCAGTTTCTTTAGCTGATTTTGTTGATGTTTTGATGTGCTTCTTTCCTTTTGCTTTAAATCATACTATTTCCTATGGAAAAGTATTTTTGAAATGATAATTAATCAGTGGGCACCTCCCTCCTGAAAAAATAAACACACAATATGACAACATATTTCAAAATGTTTGCCTAAAACAAAAATCAAACTTCTCTCTCTCTCTCTCTCTTTCTCTCTCTCTCTATCTATCTCTATCTCTGTCTCTATCTCTCCCTCCTTCCTTCCTTATGTATTTAAGTACTGGGAATTGAACCCAGGGGCACTCTATCACTGAATCACTGAGTTATAGCCTCAGTCCTTTGTGTTTTTATTTTGAGAGTATGTTTCACTAAGTTGCTGAGCATCCTGCTTACTGACCAAGGCTGGCCTTAAACTTGCAATCTTTCTGCCTCCATCTTTCAAGTTGCTGGGATTACATGCATGTGCCACTATATCTGGAAAGCTGTCTTTGTAATGTAAACTGTGACATCATGTTTGACTTTCTCTAATGTATCATCTTTATTATCTCCTACATTTTCAGAAGTCACCCTTGTTCTTCACATTTGAGTAACATATCTGCAATTGAATAACGTAACTAAAACCCTAATCAAATAATTACAGTCAATAAATTATTTTCTTTTGTGAGTCCCATTTATTTTAAAATTTGTATGTATGTGAATATGTCCACTGGAAAGATTTGGTTTGCATAAGAAAATTAAATATTTTTTAATCTATCATTATCAAAAATTGCTCTTAAGACTGATGAATTTACTAGAACACAGAACAGCCTAGTGTCATGACTAAGAGGATGGACTTTCAAACTTGCCAGCCAAAAAGCAGAGGCCTGGACTAATTTTTAGCTGTGTACCATTAGCAAATAAAGATTCTTTTTAGTCCTCAAGATCTTTATTTGTAAAAAGACCCAAATATCAGACCCTACTTGAGAAGAAAACTGAGAAAAAGCATGAAAATCACATAGCATAGACAAACCCTAGGAAACTGAATAAATTGCCACTGGCTAGTGTTAATGCAGTTTCTACAAGTTCTATTGGTTCCTGCTTAAAGGCATCATTCATCCATGATTCAGGCATATTTTGGATTAAATTACATTGACTCTCTTTGCCTATTGAGCTGTGTTCTTATTGACATCAAAATACTTTCTTGTAATGTTTTTTCTTTTCTCCTTATAATAGAGACACTAGAAGAGACATTTACCCTTTGTCTTTTCAATATGGTGAAAACCTACCATCTCACAACCAGTCTTATTTAATTTCATATTTTTAATTTTTGGAATATTTATTGAAATTATAATTAATTCTATATTCACTTAGTAATAAATAGCAATATAATTGCATTTTCCCATCAGCCAATTTAGTACATGCTTCCACTTACTCTTTCCTGTTCTTCAGCAAAGTTTTGTACTTTTCCATGCTGAATTTATTAGATTTTTATGAAAATGACCAAAAAAAAAAATCTTGAGAAAGATTGTCTTACTTTGTAATGCAAATTCTTCATATGCAGATTGTTATGACAAGTTTTGCTCCAAAAATATCTGATAGCATGTTTCAGGCTGGGAATTAGGTGATATTTAACCACATTGTTTTGTGCCTTACACTTGGTGATAGGATGATATGCCCCTTACACTTGGTGATAGGATAATATACCTCTTTTGTTTGTCAGGGACTCACGTATGAGCCTTATTCCTTCCCGGGACACTTCTTCTCCAACCTTCCTTCATATTGAGACTTTTTTCTGTTGAACTCTTCCTTCAAACTGCTGCCTGTGCATTACTATGCTGCTTCTCTGTGTTTCCCAAAACTGAATACTCTTCTCTACATAATCTGCATCCTGTAAAGTGGCAAAGAAAAGGGTATACTCAATTCATTTTGGTTAGAAGATTCACTTCTTATTTCAAGCACAAAATAAAAACTCATCTTTTGCTGCCCAACATGGATGCCTTTCATTTTCTATGTGCCCCTTAAATTTCCCTCCTAGAAACATACACTCAGGCCTTTAGTGATCCAATGTAGGTGCCTACAAGTAACATTTCTCATGACTTTATTTGTTTGTTTGTTTTTTAAATTTGTTCAAGCCACCTCAACATATTATTAGTTTTCATATTTTTACAGGTTACAAAAAAAATAGCTCAAGTCTTCTTCAAATAAGATCATTTAAACACATAATCTGGTTTGGTGCATGAAAGCTAATTTCATAGCTTTTAAATTAGGATATAAAAGTTTAATACAATTATTTGTGTAAGGATATGATTTGAATTTATATTACACACTACTGGATTATATCCAATAGCATTTACCTGGCCCAAGCAGATACTCTGTAAATAAAATATAAAAGTACAACAACACCAAGAGTCAGCTTATTTTAATCAACAGAAGCAATAAAAATTAATACTACTTAAATGCATTCATATTTTGAAATATTTTGTCCATATAGTCTTTGAAATCTCTTTAAGACAAATGATGTCCTTATTTGATTTAAGTAGCATAGGAGATAAACTATTTGATTGTTTTCCTTCATTTTTGGCATGTGAGAGGCAGCCAAAACTTTGAGTAGTTTTTCTTTTCAATTTATTATTCTTGATGAACAAGTAAGTGCTAGTTAAGCTATTTGATGCTCTGACCATTTAGCTCCTGATGCAAAAGACAGGTCAAAATCATTTGATTTGTTGAGTTAACTACGCATTCAGCATTATGCAAAAGCAATAACTGGGGATGCATAGCTTAGTTCTGACCTCAACCTGCAATTACTTCTCAATGAAGCTTTGCCCTGCTGCTGCCTTTGTCAAGTACTTGTATTTTATACACAAATTAGCTAATTTTCAATTTGTGAGGTTAATCTTTATCTATGTTACCTTTAAACTAAATACTTATTGTTCCCTAAAGCGCTTTAGTGCTTTAGAAAACACGTTGGAGTGAACCTCCTTGCCTGAATCTGTTATGTCATGACCCTTCATTACAGACTCTTTTGAAGGTATGAGGCAGTTTTATATTAAGCAAAGATTAGCAGAGCTGCCTGCTTTATGGAAAGTATCAGTCCAATATACATGTCACATTCTAACATTTCCCTTTACCAAAAGGCAAACACTAGTTATTCAGATCAGAGACAGCCTCAAGTAACCAGTCAAAATATTTCACTTTGATCTGAATTTTCTTAGATTCAACATATATTTTTTTGTTATATACCTTTTAAAAGTCTATGCCACTACTCAAGAGTCACTACAGAGTAACATACTCTTAATATGAGACAAAGTGATATATTTTGTATGATATTTTTGTGTTTAAGAGAAAATCATCTGTGTAACAATTATCATTTTATTCGGTTTTACTTCTATTACCACTTACTTTCAGCACACAGGAATATGCCAAAATCCCATATTATAATATATGTATTTATTTCATCAAAAATTCAAGTATCATAGTTATATATGTTTCTTCATAAACAAATTTAACATGTCATTATTTATTTATAAGAAATACATGAGTTATTCACAGTGGGTATTAAATATAAAGTTGAAAGAATTTATTGTACTTCCTGCTCAGGATCATTTAAATAGTTCATTTTACAAATACAAAATGCAATCACTCCATAACTAGCCCTGCCCATTAATGGTTAATTTTCACCATAAAATAATCCTATTAATAAACTGAATAATAAAACACCCCAAATAACACACTAGTACTGCCAGTCTTAGTTATTCTTTAAATAGGATCTCAAACATATCCCTTGCAAAGCCTGTAGAATATAGTTTTAAGGATTTAAACTGTTGAGAAGAAGAGAATTTCCAAGAGATTATAGAAATGTCTTCATTCACGACTTATTTGAAAACTGGGATGTATACCTGCTCCTGCCTTGGCAGATATCATACATTTTCATTTAGTTATCTTTTTCTCAGAATTGGTAAGAGATACCTGGGAACAGTAAACAACAGTAGTCTTGAACAACATGAGTCAGGAATTAGCTGATACTGTTAACTCAAATACACTAAAGATTCTTTTTGCTAATCTCTTGCTCATCAAATACTCTCCATATTTTTATCCCATGTTGCCCACTCAGTGAGAAGAGGCAATAGCAGTCATCAATATTCATCCTTATGACTTCAGGTTTGGTTACATATCAGGTCTTCCCAGATCTATGTGTTTTATCTATTCCATCCTGCCTGATCATAGATGGCTTACTTTTCCCCTTTTTACACTAAACATTTTTTCTTTCCTTTCTATTGGTTGTTTTCAAGTGTTTTCTCATTATGGTGTCCTTATTTGATGCAAATTAGTTTCATGAATAAATGTGTGTGTGTGTGTGTGTGTGTGTGTGTGTGTGTGTGTGTGTGTGTGTGTGTGTGTGCATGCATGCCTGTGAGGCACAGTTAGGCAAATATGAGTCTGATCTGACTTTCTGGGAAAGAATAGTCTGTGATTCTGTTTGTAATCTCTTCCTGCTGATTCCTTGATTCTGTGTTCAGTTGGTTTTGTTCCTGCAGTTGACATTTACATTTACTACTACTCATGTACCATATACCCATGTACATGAATATATTCATTAATCCATCTTAAATGATTACTATATGATGCATTGCTCTGCACAATATGTCACGATGCATGGCAGACACTATACTGGAAGCTTAGGTCTACAGTGCTTAGATTAATCTCATTTCAAAACTTACCACATTGATGAGTGGATAAAGAAACTGTGGTATATATATATATATATAATGGAATATTACTCAGCCATAAAGAATGACAAAATTATGGCATTTGCAGGCAAATGGATGAAATTGGAGAATATCATGCTAAGTGAGATAAGCCAATCTTAAAAAGCCAAAGGATGAATGATATTGCTAATAAGTGGAGGATGACACATAATGGGGGGGAGGGAAGGGTTAATGTTAGGGTTAGAGTTAGGGTTAGGGAGGGGGGCAAGTATGGAGGAAGAAAGTACTGTATAGAGGGTAAAGAGGGGTGGGAGGGGTGGGGGGAAGGGAAAAAATAACAGAATGAATCAAACAACATTACTGTATGTAAATTTATGATTACACAAATGGTATGCCTTTACGCCATGTACAAACAGAGAAACAACATGTATCCCATTTGTTTACAATAAAAAAAAAAAAAAACTTACCACAATCACTAACTTTAGGTACATGTAAGAGCTTCATAAACCAACTCAGATCTCCAAGGTACCATATTATAAAGAAATAAACATCAGGTTTTATGGATAGAAAAAAAATAAGCAAAATACTTTTAAACATAAAAAATAAGGTCAAATAATTTTCATAAATAGCATTTAACATTTGGACTTCAGTTTTGCAGTTGAATTCTGCATTTGAGAAGCAAAACCTCCACTGGCTGGAGTTGGGAAACAGACTGGGGAAGGAAACATAATATCCTGTCAAATGTGGCCAGCGGGTTGGAGGGTGCCATGCAAATTGAGAACTGAGAACAGTTGTGGATGTGGAATGAATGGGGGTTTGGTCTGGGTGCCAAGTCAATGTAAGGAATAAAAGCTACATCCCATGAAGATGGTTTAGTGACAACTCTGGCTTTCAGCAAGTTGATGAAAAGCTTTATTATTCTAATTCTTCAGCAGTTGCAGGCGTCCTTTCGGGGGTTAAGCTCACTCAAGAGTATTACCTCATTTCCAAATCCTGATACATGGTATGAAGTTGTTTAACCCTGTGGATCTTGAATGGCCTTTTGGAATGATATGTGTCAACAGAAATGATGTTAAGATACATGAGATCATTTTTTATCACTTATACTATAGCTGACTTTAAGAGAGAACAGATAGGGAAATACTGATCAATATTGTCATGGAGTATGTATTTTATATATGAAATAATTACTTGCTTCATTGAACATGTGTTTGTCTGGAAGCCATATGTTGTTTTTAGAATGTCCTTATTTTTGACTTCCTTCTTTGTTCAGTAACACTCAATGTGCCTACATTGTTCTTAATGTGCACTGTCTTCTGCCTCTGAAGGGATGTATAAGATTAGCCTGGTTTTCCATATTGGCTCCTATCAGGCACTGTCATTCCTGACCTCTCTCCTGACTATGTTCATGCTTGCTTAACAGAGCTGTGACCTCCATGCTTTCTGTTGACCTCCATTCATTCCTCTGAGCTCAGATTTTCCAATCCACCTATCTGACAGTACCCATGGATGGTCAGAATATGCTATCCCTGTGCATCTTGTCTTTTCTGAGATCCCTGTCTCTTGGGTAGCTAGACTGCTGTGTGTAGCATAGACATGACCCAAGGCAAAAAAGGGAGACAGGAATTTTAACCTGCTCTGTTACCTACTAGGTTTGGTTTTTCTGATCTCTGGTTTTATTCTATGGAAGCAATCTGTGTTGTGATATTTATACAGTAACTATTTGGTGGATGTTGTCAATGTCAGTTGCCCACAGTTGCCTCAGAAGAAAATATTGGTGTTATTCTCTAGACTGGTAAATACACTGTTTCTATTTTTTAAAGCTTCAAAGAGAAACTTATAATATTGGACCAAAGTAACATCTTCAATCACATCTAACAAAAAATCAAAAATTTTTTTCAATAACAAAAATTGTAAGTTATTTGACCAATGTGATTAACATATTATACTGTGAATTTGACACTGAGAAAAAGAAGGTATTATGAAATGGGTTATATGTTTCTAGCCATCTGTGAAGTTTATGGAAAAGTCTGAAATTTAAGATACTAAAATGGGTCACATTTTGTCTTAGCTGATATAGTCACAGAAAAACTAAAATTCTCCAACGTCTGTAGAGAGATAATGGAACTTTAAAAATGTGAGTGACTGATCTTATAGATATGTGTCTGACTTAACATAATCAAAAGCGTACACTAAAATACTGAAGAGTTTCCTTACAATACACTTTTCAAATTGATAGCTATCCTCTTACCTCTCTGATGAGCTGCTATTCATTATAAAGACCCAGTTCACATAGCAATTTCCCACCTTTTCGCAGGTGAGTTGTTTTTATCATAGTGTTTTATGAAGACATTTTATAATTAGAAACAAGGAATAGGTATCAGATAATTAAGTTTTGAATTCTATGTCTGGTAATTGCCAGCTTTCTGATTTTAGGATAGTCGTCTAATGGCTTGAAATCTTAATTTCTTCATCTTTAAAATGATAGAATAATAGCTATTTAATAATATTAACTGGTTTTTGCTATGAATGCTAAAAGACATCATGCATGGTAAACACATATGGATGTTGTTACTTACGGACCAGTTAATATTCTATTTTTTGTGTAGTGATGGATGTTATTATTGACTTAGGAATTTTGTTTTTTTTGTCTTAACTATTTATTTGAATGACTACTTCAATGCTGGAACTCTGTCCTGGCAGCAATAATTTGGAATGCCTTACTCTTTCCTCAGAAAGTGACACATGTCAGAAACATAGTGGTATATATATATATATATTTTTTTTTTTTTGAATGAAAGTTCTTCTCTTTCTTTTTTTATTAGAGTTTTAAGGTTATTCATAGTAGTTGGCTTTGTCCCAATGAATTCATACATGCATGGAATTTGATTTCAGTTCATGATTCCTCCCCCTTATTGCCTTCCCCTTTTTACTCCTGTCCTCCCTCCCCTCTCCCATTCTCCTTCCTATACTCTACTAGAATTCCTTTTGCTCGCCTATTTATTTATATGTGGATAGTTTTTTCAATCTATGCATAACATTAAAGTTCCCTGTGGTGTACTTCTGAAGTTCCCTAGGGTATATTTATATATGCACATAGTATGATTTTCTAAGAATTCATTCTGCATTGCCACCCTTACCCATACCTCCACTTTGCCTCTTGATCTCCTTCGTGTACATTTTGAGCTTACCTTTATCATTATGTTATCCTATCCTTTCTTCTCCCTTTTCTTTATATGCAATAGTTTCATTCTTTTTATGGCTGAGTAGAACTCCATTGTGTCTGTGTGTATGTGTGTGTGTGTGCATATGTGTATATATGTATATATATATATGTGTATACACACACACACACACACACATATCCAGATAACTATTCCTCCATTCCTCTCTCTCTCTCTCTCTCTCTCTATATATATATATATATATACACACACACACACACACACACACACACACACATAGCACAATTTTTTAATCCATTCATCTATTGATGGGTATTTGGGTTGATTCTATAATTTAACTATTGTTATATAGTGGCTATATTGCTATTATATGCTAATTTTAGACCTTTGGGGAAAATACCAAGGAGTGGGACAGCTGGGTCATATGGTGTTTCCATCCCCAGTTTTTTGAGGATCTCCACATTGCTTTCCAGAGTGGTTGTAGTGTTCTGCAGTCCCACCAACAATGTACAAGTGTTCCTTTCTCCTTACAACCTTGGTATCATTGGTTGTTGGTGGTCTTCTTGATTATTGCTATTCTGACTGGAGTGAGATGAAATTTTCATGTACTTTTAATTTATATTTCCCTGATAACTATAGCTGTTGAACCTTTTTTCATATACTTTTTGGGCCATTTGTGTTTCTTTTTTTGAGAAGTTTCTGTTTAATTCTTTTGCCCATTTATTGATTGGGTAATTTGTTATTTTTGTATTAAGTGTTTTGAGTTCCGGATATTAATCTCCTATGAGAGGAGTAGCTGGCCAAGATTTCCTCCCATTCTATTGGCTCTCTTCATGCTCTTAATCATTTCCCTTGCTCTAATAGTGCATCCCACTTTTTGATTCTTGGTTTTATTTCTTCTGCTTTTGTGGTCTTCTTAATAAAGTCAGTGCCTACACCTCTATGTTGAGTGTTGACCCTCTTTTCTTGTAGCAGTTATAAGATTTCTGGTCTAACTCCTAAATCTTTGATTCATTTTGATTTGAGTTTTGTGCAAGGTGAGAGATAGAGGTCTAAATGGATTTTTTTACATATAGCTATCCAATTTTCCCAGCACAATTTGTTAAAAAGGTTGTCTTTTCTCCAAAATATATATTTGGCCCTTTGTCAAATATTGGATGGCTAGACGTATATGGATTTGGCTCTGTGTCTTCTACTCTGTTCCATTGGTCTTCGTGTCTATTTTGATGTCCTTACCTTGCTGTTTTTGTTACTGCAGCTCTGTAGTGCTGATTTCAGATCAGGTTTCAAGATGCCTCCTACTTTGCTTTTCCTAGTTAGTATTGTTTTGGCTACTCTGGGTCTCTTATTCTTCCAAATGAATTTAAGAAAAGTTTTTTCTAGTTTTATGAAGAATATCAGTGGCATTTTAATTGATTTAGTGTAAATAAATAAGGATATTATTTCCTTACAAAATACCACATACAGAGACATATTCCAGGTATATCTCAGATAAACATTTGATTAATTTTCATGGATTCTAAAGCATCGGCTCTCCTCCATTTGAAAAACAAGCTCTTTTGAGAACTAGATCATTGGAGCTGGCCCACATTACTTTCCCCAGCACTCTTCAGATTGACTTACTTTGTTTTCCGAAATACGCTACCCACTCACATGTCTTTTTACCTTTGTTCAAGTAGTTATCGGTTGCTTCTGTCTGGAATTGTCCTTGTCCCATGCATGTCCTTGTCTGATGGCTTGACTCCTTCAGGACTCGGTCAGTGAATCACGTTCTCTTGCAACCCCGATGGGTGTGGTTATCTCCCCTCTAAGCTCTGCCTTGCCTGTGTGTCACAGTTCTCATGACCTTTATTGTTACTATTTTTGTCTCTGACTCATGATATTCTATGTTTTTCAAGGGCGGGCACAGTTCCCATGTCTTAATTATGAATATCTTATCAGAAGCTTAGTTCTTAGCTCCCCAATACGATTCAGTAAACATGTGTTGAGCGGAACACAATATTTTGTATGGTTTTTCTTTTTCGATGCAGCTTCTTTTGCATTTAGAAGGACACAGTTGATATTTTTTTGTATCTTAGCAGTCAAGTATAAATAAAAGCTTGAACTCAACAGATAAACGTCTTGAGGTTTTGGGAAAGGGTTATAAAAATGATTTAATTCCTCTAGAAGCATGATGTCTAGCTGTATGTATCTTATCTATAATTTTAATCAGTGGGTATAGGAAGTTTTGCTGGATCTTTACATTTTTCTAGAAAAACTTTTATTTCCTTTTTTTTTCTTATACCTGTGTTCCTTAGAGAATAACATTAGAATGAAATACATAATTTAGGAAAATGTATTTCTTTTATGCTATGTTGTTTCCAGTATTCTACTGGGATAAGATTCAAAGCAGAAGCCCTGTGTCGTTTTGTAAAAAACTAAAATGTCTTTTGAGAATCCAAGAAGTAGCAGGGTGTGCTGGCATACACCTGTAACCCCAGCTATAGCAGGGTCTGAGGAAGGAGGATTGCAAGTTCAAGATTAGTCTGGGCAATTTAACAAGATCTGTTTCAAAATACAACTAAAAGGGCTGGAGATGGAGCTCAGAGATAGAATATTTCTGGGTTCAATTCCCAGTACCACAAAACAAACAAAATATGCCAAATGCAATAATTTCTTAGAATGTTTTCCTAAGGCTCCCTAGCCACCCTCACGACTCCCCAAAAAATTCTAATACAATTATAATGAGTCTGATGCTGAAAAAATTCTGGCCTCCATTTCAATATACTACTTGAAGGAGGCAAGATCTGGCTCCTTTCCTGTCTACTGCACCAACCTCTATCGTTCATATAAACTTTGCCTTTCAGAATGCTGTGTGTAGGTCTGGGTTTGTGGCTCAGTGGTAGAGTGCTTGCCTAGCATGTGTGAGGCATGGGGTTTAATTCTCAGAACCACATATAAATAAATGAATAAAATAAAGGTATGTCAACATCTAAAAGAAATATTAGAAAAAAAGAATGCTTTAAGTAAAATCTTGGGGTGTCTTTCCACATCAGGGAGCTCCTCTGTATATACTTAAAATAAAATTGTGCAGGTAAATGGATGGAGTTAGAGACTATCATGCTAAGTGAGATAAGCCAATCCCCAAAAACTAAAGACTGAATGTTTTCTCTGATAAGTATATCATGATACATAACGGGATGGGGGATGGAGTAAGGGAAGAATGGAGGAAGGATGGATTGTGTAGAGGGAAATGAGGGGTGAGGAGGGGGTGGGAGGAAGGAAAGATAAAGAAATAAGATAAACATCATTATCCTATGTACACGTATGATTACACAAACGGTGTGACTCTACTTCATGTACAACCAGAGAAATGAAAAGTTGTACCCCATTTGTGTATAATGAGTCAAAAAATAATTTAAAAAATATTTTAACTTTAAAAATAACAATAATAATATCAATAAGAGATGCTGTGTCCATCAAGATGATTGATGTTCACCATGTATAGAGAGGGGTATTTGTATTTCTTGAAATATTACCCTAAATTCTCAATTTAAAATATATAAAAACAATAATTAGAAGAATTAAATAATATTAATTATCATAAGCCAAGCTGTGAGAAACAGAAGTTAAAAGACTAGTCAACATCTCATAGGTTACTTGGAATTGAGACTAATCGTAATCCCAAACATATCAACTTACTCTCAAATCCTTTAATGATGCTATCCAGGCATCTTATGTTAATATGACAAAAATTATCATGGGAAAATGTGAATAGCTGAGTTTTTATCCAAATTTATGATCTGATGATTTATAAGCATCATTGGATTTAATCTTCACTTCAACAACATTAGAACTGGAATTCTCATTTTAGAGATGAGGAACCTCTTACCCAGGGGGGTTTAGTTGCTAATTTTCCTTGACCAGTGCTGCAACATCTTTGTTCTAAGTCAGGCTATCTAACACCAAAGCCTGCACTCTTAATTATTCTGTATTTCTTACTTTGTTTCATGTACCACCACTATGATTATAAAATCATAGGCATTACCACTAACCAAAAGTTACCTTTAATAATCTCTGTGAAACAGTGATACAAAAGACCTAGTATATTTCCTATCAGTGAACTTTGTATAGATTTTCCATGTGTTCTTATGAAGGAAACCTTGAGTTTTATATTATCCTGAAAAAAAATAAATCCAGAAAAAATTGTGGTACGAAGTCATTTGTTTGCAGATGAATTTATATAGTGTAGACATAAAACATCCTAGAGAGGGAGAAATATGTCACCTGCACAGGCAAGCTTGGGAATTATTAGAATTGCCTTAACTTGGAGTTTAGCTAGTTGATACTGCCAGAAACAAAACAAAACAGTACACAACTATGCCTTTGATGATTCTTGAAAAATCCAAAAGGGAACCATAGTTCACTGCTGTTGTGCCAGACACTGTAATACAGAGCTTACAGGATTTGCTTCTAATTACAATTATCATCTTCATCCATTCACATATATTCCATATCCATATATCATATATTCATATATTATTTAATTATTTTTATGTACCTGAAATACTGTACAGTTAATGAAGCACAGAGTCAAACCGTGCTTAGTTTATTGTGATTTCAAAACATTAAGGTACTAACTACGTTGGAAATTACAAACTGTCCAAACTGGTCTGAATGCAATATTGCTTTTTCTATATATCATCAGTGTTTCTTTCTTTCTTTCTTTCTGTTTACCAAGTGTGTATTTTGTGGTCATTACAGTTAGAGTTTGTTAACAGCATTTCAAAATTAGGAGATTTAGCAAGAAGATGTAGATTTTTAGTCTCTTGAAATATTAGTGACCTGGAAATGTTGAGTTCACATTCATGTGTGAATTTATTGGGGAAAGCCAATTAGACTTTAAATGGGAACGTTCTCCTTAGTGTACTGTAGTCAACACCTGGCTCACTTCATGCATTTAAATTAACATATGCTAATTTATATTAGCATATGGTCCCAGTAGGAATTTAGGTTTGTCACTTTTGCGTTGATTCAAATGCACTAAAACATGGATCAGCAAATTGTGGCTCATGGATGATGGCCCGTTTTTGGATATGTATAAGGATGATTTATAAATCTTAAAAGAGTTAAAAAAAATAAAGAGGGGATGTGATACAACATACATGATCCACAAAACCTAACATACTTTGCCATCAGGCCCAATACATAAAAGTTGGCTGAGTTCTTCTATAGAGGATTATATGGATTCTGTTTATTCTATTCTGGCTTCAACTCTTTGAAAAACCATTGATAGCATTATTTAAAGAAATCATTATTTAAAGAAATCATACAAATGGTATGCCTTTACGCCATGTACAAACAGAGAAACAACATGTATCCCATTTGTTTACAATAAAAAAAAAAAAAGCAAAAAAAAAAAAAAAAAAAAAAGAAATCATAAACATGGGAACAGATTTTTCCACAGAGAATAGCCTGGCTATCTTGGGCAAAATTAGAGCTTTTGAAGCTTTCCGTCTGCTTTCTCTGTGAATTGCAAGGAAACCATGGCCGACAAGATATTTCTGTAAACAAAACCAACAGCTCAACATGGACTGCTGATTTTTCTGTTTACTTCTGCTTCTGAAGCCAGACTGGGCATCAAAAGATTGCCTGAACTGTTCATTTAGAACCGTTTGTTTGAAGCTGACTAATGTGGTGCAAATGCTAAGTGTGAGTAAGCAATGTTATTTTAGATCTGGGCTTTGGAGAGGAACAGTGGAACCTGATTTAGCTGATGGTAAGAGCAAGTGACGGCTTTCTGGTCACTGGGGGCATAGAAGCACATCAGAGAGCAGGGTCGCCAGCAGTCATGTTGTTTAGCATGCATGGTGCTGTTTGGAATGAAGACCTTTGTAACCTTGGAGGCCAAATAGGTACTATAAGGTGGGTAAAGGGGCCTGACAATGAATCTGAAATGAACATCTCACCCAGAGGCACTAAAACAAGGGGGAAACACAGCAAATAGCATTAACAAATAAAGTCTCTGACTTAGGTTAACCAAGACTTGTAGTCTGTAATTTCTGGTTTAGAATTATAATTTCTGACTTTTAAAGTGAAAGGTATTTGAGGGTAATTTGCTGAACCCCATCTTATGAACAGCTAAAAAATTAAAAGTAAGGTACACAAAGTTTAATTAGTTAACACTAAAGAGTAAGCATCAGCATGGAGATCTTCTGATGCAGATTTAGGGCTCTTTTCATTACATTGTCTATGGCTTCACTGAAATTTTCCCCCTGAGGAACCTAATAAAAATCAATTGCCTGGTAGTTAAAAGTAGCATACTCAAAGCAAAGGTCTTAGAACAGGGTAATTAATTTAATTATTACCACAAATAAAATAAATTAAATTTATAATAATATTTGTAAATGTACTTTGATTCATACAAATAGATATAATACATCTGAAAATAATCTTAGTCCTTTAGGGGTTAGAGTCTCCTTGGTGAGGATACAGCTAAGTAGGAAAGCCAGTTTGTTATTTCTGGGACTCAGAATAGGTCAATGTGAGAGATAAATGAAAACAGTTTCAGCTTACTAAACTCATGGTGATATGATGGCCTCAAAGATCAAATCTATTCCCGTAATGTTAGACTTTTAGGTGTATGTGTGTGGAGGGGTGGGGTTGTGTGTGTAATAAGTAGAATTAGGATAAGGTAGGGCTTAATTTAATTTCATATCTATTGAAGAGTTATGTCAAGGCCCAGTGAAAAACCTAGGAACAACAGGTCTGCTTAAGGCTTAGGCTGATGGCTCCTTATGGAGACCTGGACAGGTAATTTGTATTCTGAATTCAGGTAACTTCCTGAAAATGGATAAACTAACAGTTCTAGGGTCAAAGAGTTAAGTATATGCAAATCCAAACATTAGATGATACATATAAAAGCTTTCTGAGAAATCAAGTGGAGTATGTAGTTTTAATAAACTATATTAAAGAGGATGGTTGAGCCTAAGACATATTTCACTAAAAAAGCAGAAAAAGATTAAATGGAAAATATGAAACCCAAAAAGTAACTAAACCTGAGCACTGACTACCAGCAGCAATAGTATACTAGAAAGTCTAAGGAAAACCTGAGAAATACAACACTATTGGTATCAGACTGATGTTAAAAAATTCCAGAAGAGTAGCTCTGAAATGTTTCTTAGAAAATGATTCATAACATATACAGAGATGCCTCAGAATGTTAATAACACTCCGGCTGGTTATAGAATTTGGAAGAAACTCACTTTCACCAAAATATGTTACTTTGATTAACCATATTGTGTCAGTATTTTGAAACATTAAAAGATCATTGAAATGATTTTATAGATTGTATCCACTGATATCTGAACAGTGAAAATTACAGTAATTCATTCAATAAAATTGTATTTGGCCCCCATGATGCATTAGACACTATCACAGGTACAAGAGATTCAATGATGAGTCCAAATTAGCACTACCTCCTTCAATTTTATGCTCATTAAGTGTAAGACTGACATTAATCAATAATATGCAAATTAATGAAAGTAAAGTTACAACCGTGAAAACACTTTGAAAATAAAAGTATGACCTTATAAAAATGCACAAGAAGGGAACCTATTCCATTTGGGGGTTTGAATGGGATTTCCTGAAATCTGGAAAATAATATTAAGAGTTAACTATGTGAAAATTAAGGAGCAAAGTTTAAAAAAGTAAACAAAAGGGGAAAGAAAAAAGTCATAATTTCCCCACTGGAAGTGGGAATAAGGTTTGTGTTGCTAGAGGTTAGAACATAACAGGGGAGTGTTTGAACAGCTGAATATAAAAAAAAAAACTGATATTAAAAGCTGCTAGGTGAGTCTAGCTCTTCAGATTCCATCAGAGATATTGGTCATAAAAATAGAGAATATAACAATGGATCTCAGAGGCATGGTGGAGGATTGGAAAGGTGTTGGACAAGCGATACAGCATTTCATTTAGGAGGATTAAACTCAATAAAGCTATTGTACAACATGGTGTCTAGAGTTAATTATAAAGTATTGTATATTTGAAATTTGCTGAGAGTAGACTTTTAGCGTTCTTACCAAAAAACAAGGTAAGTATAGGAGGTAATCCATCTACTAATGAAATCAATTTAGCCATGTCACAATGTATTTTTATTTTAAAACATCATGTCACATACCATGTATCTATACAGTTGCCTTTGTCAATAAAAATAGATTTTAAAAAATTGCTAGGTGGCAAATATTGGGTGTTGATTGTGCACCAGATATTATAGAATTATCCTATTAAACACTCTCGATAACTTCTGAGGTAGGTATTTTATAGTTTGTACTTCTCCACATGAGGACAATGTCTTAGTCTATTTTTTGGTTGCTAAAATTAGGTACCTAAGACTGGATACTTTATGAAGAAAATAAGTCTGCTTAATTCAGTTCTAGAAGTTCAAAATCATGGCACAAATATCTGTTCAGCTCTGGTGAGGGCCTGCTGAATAATAGCTTCACAACATTGGAAGTATATGCGGAAGAGGCCACATGGCAAAACAGGAAGAGGCCAGGCTTACTCTTCAGAGCAACCTACTCTTGAGGAAGCTAATCTACTCCATGATACCTGCATTAACACTTTCCAAGGTGGAGCTTTATGACCTAAATACCTTCCATAAGGTCCCACCTTCCTGAGAGGTTCTACCACCTCAGCACTATCACTCTGGGGGTCAAGATTCCAGTACTTGAACCTTTGGGGATACACAGAAACCATATCTAAACCAAAGCAGGCACTAATGTGCATTCCCCTCTACCACACAATCCTAGAAGAGCTAAAGTTTCAATCCCATTACACTCACCTTTTAGATAGGAGACAGAACTTCGGTCAAATTATGATATTCCAGATTTTGATCTTTATCCTAAAGTAAGACAAAAAATTGACAAGTTGGCATCTTGGACATATTCTTCTGGCATTTTGTGGGGAGGAATATTCAAGAGGAACAGGAGAAGGATGAATCCAGTTAGAAGGCTATTAAATAATAGCAGAAGACAGGCCATGTTAGCTTGAACTGGGAATGGAGCACTAGAGAGGCAGAAAAGGAGACAAATTTCAGGGGTGTATCACAGGTGAAATTACAGAGTGCTTCATGATGGATCTGTTGGGGTGAGATATAGGAGGGAGGTGTTAAGGACATCCTAGGTTTATGTGGAGAATGAGACACTTCCCTAGACCAGCAGCACTGAACAAAGGGATACAATAGTCTTGAGTGTGGTCCTGTCTTGTTGAGTATTTTCTAAACACATAAATTTTGAAACCAAAGCACATGAATATGTATATGGAGCACAGTGGAGAAGACAAGGCTGGAGATGGAGATTTGTGAGTCATCTGTGGATAGTTGGTGATTAAGACTGTGAACATCAATGAAATTACCCTGGAAAACATATTAACGAATATACATGACTGCAAATCAAGTATTAATATTTATTTATCTTCAGTATCTCATGTACTTTTTTCTTTGTATTTTTGAACGTTAGTCAATATATATATATTGCTTTTTGTAGAATAAAATTTAATAAAATATTTAAATTTGGAGAAAAAGGAGTTAACACTTGCAATGGTAGAACAGAGATTTTTGTGCATAATGCAGAGGGTAGAGGAAGATGAGATCAAAGACAGAGACAGGTTCCCTGTCTGTTTTCTTATTGTCTTTACCCTCTTTGTCCCTCTCAGCCTATGACTGTTCTCTCTTACTCTCTGACAGAGTCATCCTCATCAAAACTCTAGTTTCAAATATTTTATCAGGCAGGGTTGTTAGTTGTTAGAAGTTGCAATAAAGCTTATATTCACTTTTACTTACCCTTTAACAAATAAGGTTTATATGTTAAATGTCCTAGAATGGTATTTTCATTTGTCTGAACTGCAGGGTATGTTGTTATGATATATTCTCAGCCTTTTGATAGTGTGTAAACCAGGCTGGGTATTGTCTTTTATTATAGTGTGTTTATCATGTTTGATGTCCTTTTTTTTAAATTTTTTTGACCTAAACTAACATATAATTTATTCTGGTATATTTTCCAAAAAGAGAAAGTTCTAAATTTGTGTTCCAAACGTTGATCACGTTTTATTTTATTTACTTATATTTTTAAAATTATTTGTTTATTTATTTGTTTTTTACAGACTGCATTTTGATTCATTGAACACAAATGAGGTACCTCATTTCGTTTCTATGGTTATACACGATGTAGATTCATACCATTTGTGTAATCATACATGTACATAGGGTAATGATGTCTGTCTCACTCCATGATTTTTCATACCCCATCTCCCTCTCATTTCCTTCTACATAATCTAAAGTTAAGAAATTTAATTATCTATAGTTTAGGTGTATATGCTAATGAATTGTACATATATGTACATGTATGCAAATTGATTTGTTGACTCAAATGCATTTCTAGAAAGATGGTATGAAAATAAGGCAACAAGACTTGCTGCTTCTATTTTCAGTCAGAAAAGTTGCTACTTTGTCATCATCATGGGGTTCTATTTTACATTTCCATGAAATTCATTTGCAATGCCATAAACATACATTTTTTAATTTAATACTTGTAAATGTACTGTCAGTTATCAGCATAGTCAAATAAAACCTAACAGCCATGAACAAAATCCTTGAACAAGCTGTCATGTTCTATCAGGTAATCTTATTCAGCTATGAAGTACTTAACACTTGGGAAATGACACTTAACTGAGCACTTCTAGCCATAATAGTGTTTATGAAAATGTTCATTTTGAACTTTTTCTATCAATTGGTATTTCTAATAGTAGTTAGAAGAAGCACAATTAATTAAATATCTGGAAGGACAAAATTGATTTAGAGCAAAATTGCTTTTATAAAATTGCTTATTTGAACTTTATATTTTGTTTGTTGCTAATAGAGTCACCCTTATATAACTTAGTATTAGTTCTACTTTCTATGTACCATGATGAATGTGCTCATATCTGAAAAGCTATGGATTTCTGGCAAAAAAAAGAAGAAATTGCCATACTAAGGAATATGAGTATTCACAACCAATATCAAGGCATATTTCATGTTTTCACTAGCAACTGGAAAATCCATATAAATAGCCATATTCCTAGTATGTTCATACAGGATAGAGACAAACATTATATCTTTCCTCATTATGACTTCAAGAAATTTGGGTGGGACTGATCTTCCCAAGGATTAATTAAAATTATAAGAGTCATATCCAATGTACATGTCTTCCTTCTTCTCACTTTAAGCAAAATAAAATGTTTTGAGTAAATTGAATTATGTAAATGGGTGAGATTTGGGGGGATTTAATGAAATATACTTTTCATTTCTGTCTAGATTGTAATATTTTAGCAGTAAATTATTTGTCAGAATGAGGTCAGTTTTCAGAGTCCATGAAATATTTTGGAAATATTTAACTTGTAGTACAGAAATATGCTGATTCTTCCAGTTAGAAGTCAAACTTTAACACTCTTTTTTTTTTTTTTTTTTTTTTTTTTTGCTGTTGTCAAGTGCTGTGGGATGAAATTTACACATAATTCTTCATTTATCTTGGTACTTTTTTATATATAACCTTAGGGTTCATTTTGATATTATCATAAAGTCTTGGAACATAATTTGTTCTAATTCAGTCCTGAGTACTTCCCCTTTCTCTTCCTTCCTCCCTCTCACTGTTCCTTTATCTCTACTGATCTTTCTGCTACTTACTTATAGCTTTTTCTTTAAAATTAGTGTCTTGTGGATATACACCCTACAGAGATTCACTATGGTATATTCACATACATACATAGGAAAATTATGTCAGATTCATTCCAATGTCTTTCCCGATTCCATCCTGTTTCCCTTCTCTTCATTCCCCATTATCTACTCCACTGATCTTTCTTATATTTTTTTATCACTCCCCCCTTATTTTGTACTAGCTTCCACATATCAGAGAAAATACTTGACCTTTGATTTTAGGGACTGGCTTATTTGACTTAGTGTGATAATCTCTAGTTTCATCCATTTACTTGCAAATGTCATAAAGTCATTCTTCTTTATGGTTGAGTAATACTCCATTGCGTGTATATATTACATATTATTTATCTACTCATCTGTTGAAGGGAACCTAAGGTGAACTATTGTGAATTGTGCTGCTATAAACACTGATGTGACTGTGTCACTGTAGAATGCTAATTGTAAGTCCTTTGGATATGTATCAAGGAGTCAGACAGCTGGGTCATATGGTGGTTCCATTCCTAGCTTTCCCAGGCACTGCCATATTGCTTTGCAGAGTATTTGCACTAATTGGCAGACCTCCTCTTCCAGGTCTACTTAAAATATAGAATAGGTTAAATCCCTAACTTCTCAATTTTAGCATATATTCTGCCAAGGCAAACATTCTGTTAATGTTTTGACAATTTGTTGACTGATTTTACTTTCTATTAGGATTTTTTAAAAAATAAGTTCTCATGATTTTAGTCTTTAGAAAGAGGGAAATTTCCATTTTGCCTTTATATTATTTGGAATTATTTATATTTTCAATAAGTATTGCATTTAATGAAAATTAAGTTGTATAAAGAGATTCTACTAAAACTCCTAAAATCTAGTAATAATTTATTTGTTGTACTTTTTGGTACATTTTTGATACCAAATTAATTGAGGAAAATTGGAAAATGCAGACACATATAAAATAGGATAAAGAAGAAAACCTATATTATTCTAATATTGCTTACAGTTTGTTGGAAAATAGAATATGTTTTCAATTCATGATATCTGTAAATTCAGTCTCAGAGATTGAGAAACTACTGTTATACTCGAAATTTTAAAGGTAAAGTCACAATTAATTTTAGTTAACTGAGAAAGAAAAGGAAGTTGTTCTTATTGTGTGTGGAGCAGGAAAATGCTTCAATGTTTAAAACTAAATAAGGAGGAGGAGGAAGAGGAGGAGAGGGTGGAAGAAGAGAGCCAGCTGTATTTTACTATTTGAACCAGCCCATATCCTCCTGGTAGTTCTCTGCTTTTATTACCCTATGTAAAGTGTTTGAGGTAGAGTTACAAGTGAAAAATTAAAAATTTTTAGTAGAAAAAATAGGATGGAATAATAGCACAATAATGAAAAATATAATAATAAAAAGAATTAAGTACATGCAAAACTTACATCTAAGTTTTGAAATACACAAGTTCTAAATTCAATAGCTTAAAACAAGAAGATGAACATTCTCTTATCTCTATCCCATTATAAATGAAAATATAACACCATGCACTTGACTTAAAATGTGCATATCTTAAGGTATATACATATATTTGCAAACTTTTTCTTTTTGGTTTAGTCCTTTATCATGAAGAATTAATATTTTTTGAAAAAGGTATACCTACCTTAATTCAGGATTGGAGGTGATCTGAGAAGTCATGCTAATCCAAACACCTCATATTTTCCAGAGAAAAAAAATCTGTATCTTCAATGGTCAGTGAATAAAAACTTCCAGTGGATTTCAGGACTTTCAAGACTCAGTTCAGGAACTTGAAGCCTACTTTCATGGCATCCTAGTGATACAATGAATTCCACCAGAATAATTTTCTTTACCTATTTGTAACAACTTGTAGTCCTCAGATCTTTTATCCAAGAAGTAGAGATTTAAAACGTCAATCCAGTCTCATTCACTCTTTTCTGTAACTCTCACATATCACTCCTCTGTGTGCCCAGATCTGTTACTAAATATCAACCCTACACTATCTGTTGTCAGACCAGTGGTTTCCAAACTTTGGTGGATAGGAGAATTACTTTGAGAATTAATAATAAGCATAGAGGCCCAAACTCATCAAATAAAATAGGGCTGAGCTCTGTAAATTTATACTAGATTTTCCAAATGATTTGGCTCCCCAACTGAAGTTGAGAATCACTAGAGTAGACCCCTGCAGTAGATCCCTTCCACCTCTGACCTTTCTCCCTCTCCTCTAATCAAGCCACACTTCGGCACATGGTTTCTGATTGTCTGGTCCATTGTTTTGTTCTGAACACATGTCTTTGACATCCAGTGAACTGAACCATACTTTTCACCTAAGCATTAGAAGTTTCCAGCCTCACTTTCCATCTGTGGACCCCTTATTCTGGCACCACTGAACTCTTCTTTTGGAGGCAATGCTGAAAGTATGGTTTCTACTGTTGGATACTTTAAATTCACGGTTACTCCTGATAGACTTTCATGATCCTTGCCTGATTTTCTAAAAGAGGCAGAGATTCTTTGTGAGCTTTAAATATAATATATAAAGTCCAGGGATAGA
Organism: Sciurus vulgaris; assembly: GCF_902686455.1. Lineage (NCBI taxonomy): Eukaryota > Metazoa > Chordata > Mammalia > Rodentia > Sciuridae > Sciurus > Sciurus vulgaris. Next base: position 86,080,114 of record NC_136463.1, on the reverse strand, counting down.
AAATAAGGCACTTGATGAACTAGAGGATGATCATCTGACAGGTTTTTCCAAAAGCATCCTGTTATTCCCTTTTGCATGTAATTATTTTACTTATAACTTTCCAACTGATCATCTGTTTTGAATGCACACTTCAATCTCCTGTTTGGGTTTCACTGATTCCCTGGCACCTTCAGATTTCTCCAGCATTGTGTCTTTCTTTCATCTCTGAATGTGGGAAGGACTGTCATGTAGCCACATTGAGAAAGGCAGTCTGCCACATGTGAGTATTAGTGTGCATTTTGCATTATCCTCACACAAGGCAAGAGAGCTAATTTTATTCCTTTTCATAATCACTGCACATGACGAGCTCCCTAAAATGCATATTGAATGAAGTGAATACACTCATTTAGAGCTCTGAATCTGTATAAGCATTAATATTTCCTCGTAATCATAATAGCAGCTGCTGTTTATTCAGTAGCTAATATGTGCCAGCCTTGTGCTGTTTTATGCATGTTATCATCATTAGATGTCCTCAGAACAGTGACCCTGAGTTGTGGTTTAGTTAACTACATTTCACTTATGTGGTGATTTGAATCTCAGGAAAGTGAAATAACAATAAATGGCGATGGGTGATAAGAATTGAAACTGAGTCATTAATGAAAACTCCTAATAACTTTATCCTAATCACCTTAATCTTGACTATCGATTGAATTTTTGTAAATGGGTTTGAAGTAATAGAGCAAATAGGTGACCGCCATGGTATATTTTTTTTAAGTCTCGATATATAAAATTGGGCATTGAACTTTCAAATTGAAAAGTTCTGTAATTGTGTAGGTGCCATGTGTGTGTGTGTGTGTGTGTGTGTGTGTGTGTGTGTTTGCTTACATGCAATTCAGCTGAGTCTGGGTAAGTGCTATTAGCTTTTCTGATAATTGGTCCAGGAAAAGAGCAGTCTTATTCTATAACATTTTGGGCACTTTTGTTATTTAAAGGGTCTTATCTAGTTTTTTTTTTTTTTTTCCCTTAAAGACATGATTCTAGAATCTAGTCTAAAATGGTATAGACTGACTTTACCCCACAGCTATCCTTCAGGTGTGGAGAAGGTGTGTTCTTTTGCACCTCCTTCCTCTTCTCCCTACTCCCTGCTGCCACCCCCTGTGTTATGCTTTACGGGAGACCTCCAAATGTGTTTCCCCTGGGGTATATTTGGTGGATTTTCTGAGGGACAACAGGTCTCTCCTGTAGGGTATCCTGGCCCAGAGACTCTGTCCCTGCCAAGAGCAATCATGAGCAGAGCTTGACAAATTGGCAGCCCCTTTTTTTTTTGGGGGGGGGTGCTGGGGATCGAACCCAGGGCCTTGCGCTTGCAAGGCAAGCACTCTAGAGCTATCTCTCCAGCCCCTTGGCAGCCCTTTTGTTGATGAGGCAGGAGGCTAATTGGCATGGGATTTGGATGTCACCCTCCTCACTCAGGGAACATCCCCACGTCTTAGCCATGCTCCAGGTGGGGATGCAGGCTCTGCTCCTACCACCCTCACACAAACACTCTTCGCTGCTCCCCTCTCCCTCCCTTGACCTTCTCCTGCCAGTATAAAATGAATTTAAAACTTTGAAAATTTTAAACAAGGGATGTAAATCAGCTACCAGTCATTGGTAGAATAGGGGAGAGGGGGGAAATACTTTCGAGTCACTTCAATCTTGACGAAAGAGGGATTTTCATAAATAATAGAAAGGGAGGCAATCATTGTCTTAAATTTATTCCTTAGTTTTACTATCCAGATCAGTATTCATCTCTTTCCCAAGCAGTCCACACTAACAAATACATTCTGCCTCAAAGTCCTGTCTCTGTTTGTCCATTTCTTTCTTCATTAACACTCAGACCCCTACTTGAGGTATTTTTTAAAAATAAAATGAAAGGATATTCTTCTAGCTATGTGCCCTGCCCTGCATTTTCTTCTTCATTTCAGTCCTATCAGTGTTTAAATCATTTATTTCATGACCTACTGAACGGATTAGATAACCTTTGGATGGGTCAGTTCTCACAATTTATAAAACGCTGTAAAAGGTAAAGGCTAATAAACATACTGGTGGCCTTTTTTCCCGTGAGTGCAATGGATTCTCAGATCAATAGCTGAACTTTTCAAAATCTGGCCCTGAACATTTCAGGACCTTCATTCGCAGTCTGGGTTTCCTCTGCTGCAATGCCTGCAATCCTGGGGATTATTTAGAGACAACAAAAATAGCAATTGCTATGTCATGTCACCCCTCACTGTGTGCACTTGCTCTGGAGGAGAGCTGTGTGTGCACGCTGATGTTCACTGGACGATTTTTATTGTTTTCACAGAATAGGATAAAAACAGACAAATGCTGCTTTTTAAACTCTTCTAGAATGTATAAAATAAAAAATTAGCCACTATTTCTCACTCCTGAAGAACAGCCACAATTTCAGATCTTTCAATACACATGCTCTCTCTCTCACATGCTTCCATTTCTTTTCTGTCAGGGCCTTATTTATTCTAAGAGTGGATCATTGTAGACAATGTGACCTTGACGTGAAATTCAGCTCTTACTTGAAAATGGAAACTGGCACCTCCCTGTTGCCTTGAAGGGTAAATTTATGATCTCTCTGGGATGAGAACATGATCTTTAGACTCTATTAATGATTCTCCAGCTTCTTTCTCATTTACCATGAAAATGCTTAGGCTTTTCTTTTTGACTATTTCTTAGCTTTATTGTACACTTGTTAATTTTATTCTCAGTGTGACCTCTTGGATATCCACAGGGAAAGGCAAATTGCTCTAGAAACCCCTGTGCAAGGAAGTACTGAGAAATAGACTTCTCTTTGTAAGAGTACTATGGGCTGGAAATTGCTTATTGGGGCACACACACAAAAAAATTTGCATATACCAAAAGAACAGGAGAATGGAAGATATTATCTGGATAGTAAAAAAAAAAATAATAAAGACTTGCCCCATTTATTTAGTTTTAAAGGATTTGTTATGTGTGTCTCTGTTTTCCAATTTCCAAATAAACAATAGCAAAGCAACTCTGAAAAGCTACAGAAGAGAGGAAGCTACAGATCCATTTAAAAAAATGTAATTCTATTTTAAGTCAATTATCTTACTTGATTATTTCAAAACTAAGTATGTGATACTATTGTGGAAAGGTTCCAATGTATCCCAAGATGAAATGTCCTAAGGCTTTTGCCCCAAGAAGTATATTGTGCAGAATATCCCTGTGGCTTGATTCTGCCACCTGGATGTTCTCTCTGTGCAACATTAAAGTTGGTCTCTAATTCTCAGTCCTACTTCCTTATGACTAAAATGAAAAGTTTACTCCTGGCAAAGGAGTGTAGAAAACAAACAACCTACCAAAGCAAAACCTGTATATACTCCCTGCACACATTCAAGATATGCCTCATTCTCTCTGATAGGCAGATGCTAACACATAACAAGGTGGGGGGTGTGGAGAAAAGAAGTTTAGTGGATTAGACAAAGGGGAATGAAGGAAAGGGAAGGGATGGGGGATGTGAATTGGAAAGAATTAATTGGACATAACTTTCCTATATTCAATATGATTGCACCACTAGTTTAACTCCATATCATGTACAACCACAAAAATGGGAGTGATACTCCATGTATGTATAACATGTCAAAATACACTCTACTGTCATGTATATCTATAAAAAACAAATTTAAAAAAAAGTAAAGGAATGGAGAAAAATAAACCATGCTAACATTCATTAAAAAAAAAAAAAAAAAAAAAAAAAAAAAGGTGTCCATGGTGGGGCATGTCTGTCATCCCGGTGCCTCAGGAGGCTGAGGCAGGAAGATTACATGTTCAAATCCAGCCTCAGCAGCTTAGTGAGGCCCTAAGCAACTCAGTGAGACCCTGTCTCTAAATAAAATACAAAATAGGGCTGGGAATGTGGATCAGTGGTTGAGTACCCCTGAGTCCAATCCCTTACCCTCCACCCTGTAATAAGACATGTTTTAATATTCACAAGATTGAATGGAACCTTATATCCAGTCCTTTCTGTGTGTGCCTTGACATTATATTAAACCCCCCCAAAAAAAAAAAAAAAAAACCCACTTTAAGCTAAGTATTCTTGTTGATCTAATGGCAGCTGGTGGAATTTTAAAATCAAGTTTTGTGAGTATACTCGGGGATGACTACTGAGGCAAATACCCTATTGTAAAGTTGCCTTTCATGATGGATACCCTTTCATATACTTAGAGGGAATCCAGTGGTTATCTTATCAATTAGTATTGAAGATTAGCATGAGCAGTAGTGTTTTCTTTGATCCTCTTATTTCCAAGCAATGTTTCTGTCTTAGTAATGAACTTCCTAAATAAATATCAGGGATTGGCACTGGGTTCCGTTTTCTATGGCAGACATTACTAAATGGCTATGCCATTCTTTCCAGGAAAACCTAAGAGCAGAAGTCTCCACAAATAGCCCTCTTGTCAGCCACCACCAATCAATTGTTGATGGCATTAAAATTGATGTCTTCTGTCTTCTTCTATCTTATGACTGTTATTCTGAAAGTGAAAGAGATTATTTAGAATTTTTCTCTCAGATACTTAACAGAGACACTTATTGGACATCATATAGAATAATCTGGTTAACTTAAGGGGTGTTCTCTTTCATGGAGCTCAAACGAGTTGACTTTCTCTGTTAATGTAAACAACTTTACCATCTTAGTGTTGTAGTAAGTTAAGATTTTCAGGGAAGGTACCTTGCATTTATACCCTGAATTCTGGATTGGTTGGGAACAATTTCAGTTCAAATACTGAGATCATAAAAAGGTTTCTGTTCCTGGCAACTCCTTAATATATGTCAGCAGCCTCTACCACCACAGGAATGCAACTTATCTGGGTTACTCATATAAAGCTAAGCTCTGTTATTCCTCATGCACAACAACCTTGTAAGATCATTTCCTTCTTTAGAAGTCAGAATAAAATAGCAATTCAGTCTTTAGTATCTCACCCATCAATGGAGCTAAACCCCAGACTGAATACCAGGTCTGCATTTCCCTCCTTAGAACCTGTGATAAACAGAGAGCTAAATTACAGCAGTGGCTCTTCATGAAAAACTTGTGAAGGGTTTCCAGTACATCTAAGAGAGACTTTCAACAAACTGCATATTTGAACATCTGTGATACTCCTAATATTTTGATTGTTGTTGGTAGCCACAAATTCCCTCTATCTTCTATCTCAACTCTCTCTGAAATAAACACACACACACACACACACACACACAAACACACACTCACACCCCAAGCCCATTCATTTTCTACTTATTTAGAATCTTGCTTCATATGCTTTAGTTTCAATAAGCTTTAGTTTCACATTCATCATGAGTAATAACATTAAACAGCATAGACTTATTCATTAAATGTTTATTTGCAAATTTTGTGATTTACAATATATCAATCACAGCATCTTGATCTCTTGCCTATCCTCACTGGCCTTGGTGATATTTATGCTAGGAATTTTATAATCCATGGCTTCACGATGAGAGAGTTCTACACTAGCATTCTGCTGTTAATCAAACCATGAATATTTCCTTTTCACTTTTCATTTGACATATTTTGGCTTCATACAATACAGAAACATTTTATACTTTGAAACCAAATTGTACTGACTTTGAGTTAATTTTCATGTCTGTTAATTGCTTCATTTGGGTCAAATCTGAAAAATCCTTCTGTGCTTCAAAAGTTTATCCCCAAAATGGGGATAAATCTAAGTCATAGAGCTGTCATAAAGATTTTAATATACTCCTGAGCAATCACTTTGAAATTATAAGTGTGCTATTATTATCACAAAGAATACTTTGAAGTAGAAAACGTGGCTAATTTTTAAATTGTTATTTGGAAGTATAATTTTAAATGGCCATTTAAAAACATAAGCTAAGCTTTAGTTTCACAATTAAAAAACTACCTTGAAAGGAAGATATTTAACAAAAAAGTGAATATTAATATTGATCATGTAAACCTTTTATGTGTGTGTGCATCTAATATTGGTTTTGTTCTAACTAGTATTCATATATTTTGCCTCTCATTTTGGTGCAGGAGTGTTTTACCAAATATTTTGCCACTGCAAAACATGTAAAATCATCTTGCCAATTCTAACCTTAGTTTCTTGGCACCAGCTGCTTGATGCTAAGGCAACGAAAACTATTTTTCTTTGAATTGCAGCAGAATCTCACTTTTGGTACTTGTTTTGCTATAAACTTAGTTATGGTGTGCATGTTAACCTACAGACAGATCATCTCAGTAACTGAACACATGGAAAAATCCTTTCTTACTAACTGACCATGGCACTTGAGTGACTCTTGAATGATTCTGCAAGATGACATTTATTTACCTTGTGGGTCAAACTCCAGGTTCTTTCTACCTTGTAAGTCAGTCATGTGTGGGAGAGAACAGCAGAGGGACTTACATGGATTTATACACTCAGTCTGGACATGACACAAAAGAACTGAGAAAGGAATACATTCTTTTTGCAGCTCCAGGGGAGAGCCGGGTAACAGCAAGCTCTAGAAGTCATCACCATACATACTAATCTGCATGTCACATAAGTAGAATGGGAAACAAGACCATTCAACTAATCACTATCCTCTGCTACACTCATGGATACTCAGTCAATTCTTAATGTTAACGTGGAATACAGAAAGATAAATTAAATTCCAAATGAAAAATTCATATTTATACCATATAGAAATTTGGCACCAAGATAGAGACTTAGTTATATCCCTTGTTTAAATTAATTTGTTAGGATTTCTTATTATGAAAGTGTACTGAATTTTGTCAGATGCTTTTATGATCATTGATATAATCACAATTTTTCTTTATTCTGTTAGTGTATATTACTTTGAAGACATTTACCTCAGCATAATGAATGTCAGTATAAAAATCCCATAACCTACAGAATACAATGGTGAAAGCTGAAAATGTTTCCTCGAAGATCCAAAACAAGGCAGGGATGCCAATTCTAATAAGTCAGATTTCATATGATATTTAAAGTTGTAGTCAGAGAAATTAGGTAAGAAAACAGAATAGATGACATTCAAATCAGAAAGAAAAAAAAATTACTGTTTGCCAATGGCATGATTTTGTATATTGAAAACCCTATAAACTTTACAAAGAAAAGTTAATAAATTTGAAGAATTCAAATAAAAAGTAGAAAACTTAGTTGTTTCTGTACACTAACAACAAATCATTCTAAAGGGAAAATTTTAAAAAGCCTATTGACGTTATCACCAAAAATAATAAAATACATAAGACTCAATTTAACCAAGTGTGGCAGTGTGGCAGAAGTCTTTCTCCCTCTCTCTCTCCCCCTCTCTCTCTCTCTCTCTCTCTCACACACACACACACACACACGCACATACACACGCACACACACACACACCACACACACACCTGTAAAAGACTGAAGAATGAATTTTAAAAGAGAGTACTGGGGTGTAATCCCATGATAGAGCACATGCCTAGCTCAACCAGTAAATAGAAGCCCAAAGTTTACTTCCCATTAACTTAAAAAGAGAGAGAGAGAGAGAGAGAGAGAGAGAGAGAGAGAGAGAGAGAGAAAGAAAAGAAAAATGAATAGTCAGAAGTCATCTTATGCTCATTAATTGAAATAATTAATATTGCCAGTATGCCCATATCATCAAAACTGATCTAATGATTCAATATAATCCCTATGTATATCACTAAGGGCTTTTTAAAGAAAAAGAAGAAATAGCCTAAGGTTTATATGGACCCACAAAACACCCTGATACCGAAAGGTATTTTGAACAAGAAAAACAAATCTGAAGTGTCATTTTCAATATCAAAATATATAACAAGGAAATCAAATTAGTGTGGTGCTGCCATAAAAAAGACATATAAACAAATGGAATAAAATAGAAATCACAGAAATAAATCTATTTTTTTTACATTTATGTGGCATATACAGCCAACCGATCTTCAAAAAGAGAAGCAAGAACTTACAAAGGGAAAAGATGGTCTGTTAAGAAAACTGAATATACATATGCAAAATAATGAAATTAGACCCTTATTTTACATCCTATGCAAAAATTAACTCAAAATGGATTAAAGACTTAGGCAAAAGACCTGTGACTATAAAACTCCTAGAAGAAAACATAGGAAAAAGTCTTTTTGACATTGGCCTTGGTAAGTGATTTCATAGCTATGACACTAAAAGCACAGGCCATGAAAGCAAGCATAAAATGGGATTACTTGAAACTAAAAGCTTCTACAGAGCAAAGGAAACAATCAACAACATGAAATCACAGTCTATGAAATGGGAGAAAACATCTGCACACTTTTATCTGATAAAGTGTTAACCTCAAATATATAAGAAACACCTACAATTCAAGAGGAAAAAAATCCATTGGTCAAAATTTTTAAAAATTCGACACTCAAAAAAACTGAATAGACATTTCTCCAAAAAGATAAACAAGTGGCCAAAAGATATTTCAACTTCACTAATCAATAGCAAAATGCAAATCCAAATCACAAGCAATCACCTTAAACCTGCTAAATGGCTATTATTTAAGAAATAATAAAAAGAACCAAAATAGCAAGCATTGAGGATTATGTACAGAAAAAGGAATGCATGTACACTGTTGCTGGCAATGCAAATTGGTGAAGCAGCAATGGAAAACAGCTCAGAGCTTCCTTAAAAGATTAAAAGTAGAGCTGACATATTAATCAATCTCCAATCTTTGTTTATATCCCAGAAATAGAAACCAGGATTTCAAAGAAATATCTATAGTCCCATGATCACTGAAGCAGTGTTTACAATAGCCAGATACCTTCAATATTCATTGATGGATGAAACTGTAAAGAAGACATGGTACATAAATACAATGACATATTATTCTGCTATAAAAGAAGGAAACACTACTATTTACAATAAAATGGATGAATGTAGAGATCATTATAATGAGAACATTATGCTAAGTGAAATAAGACAGACACAGCAAGACACATACCTCCTTACATGAGAAACCTAAACAAGCTTCTAGAACAGTGAGTAGAACAGAGGCTACTAGGGAGAAAGAGATGGGGAGAAATTAAATTGCACAATTTCAGATAGACAAGGTAAATATGACACAGTGTTGATAGACAGCATAAGACCTATAGTTAATGACACTGTTGAGTACTTAAAAAATTGATAAGACGATAGATCTTACGTTACATGATCTTATCAGAATTATAATAATAATAAAGAGTATGGGAGCAAACTTTCACATATGAGGGCTATGTTTGTGGCTTGCATAGATTATAGTGATTCTTTCATGGCTACCTACATATCTCACAATATTAAGTTTTATACCTTAAACGTCTATTGTTTTCTATGTATATTATTATTCTTACAGAGTTTTTCTGTTTAAAGATTGAGGTGTAAGCTGGAAAGTCTATGTTTAGTCGAGCACAGAGTTGTACAAAAATGTATTAAATGCATTAGCTAAAATGGATAGTGTAGGATTAAAAATAATGTTTGGGAGTCTACTTACAGAATCTTATTTTGAAATCCAAAATTGTTCATATATCTCTTATATTTAAGTCTCTTTTCTTTGAAGACTTAAACATTTAAATATGTTGAATATTACCCGATGTAACAAAAGATATCGCAAAATAAGAAAATAAATGCCTATCACAAGAAGGAGATCAAAAACCCAGTTGACATTCAAACAAGAATCTGTATCATTTTATTTTTAATACAAGAACTGAAAATAAAATCTTATCAGTCCATTAATGTGTGCATAATTATAGTATATATATGAATGTGTCCTATGATACACTGACCTTTTTAAATTACTTCTACAATTGCTTTGGTGCAGTTATAATCATAGAAATATACTTCATCAAGATAAAAGGTATAAAAATGTTTCTGGCATTAAAAAAATTGCAATGGAGGAGATTGAATTTAAAGAAAAAACAAATAGTTTATATAATTAACAGAGAACTACATCTATGGTGAATTTTTTGGCCTAGTAATACATTTCTTAATTCTTGAAAGTGATAGTTCCATATACTTCGTAAAACAATAGTGAGAGAGAATGCATTATATTTAAAAGCTAAACAAATAAATAGAAAATCTTGTTTAGTCATGTACCTTTTGTTTTTATTCTTACAATTCTAAATACATTTTAATGGGAGTAAAATAAATGAAAAATTGTTTTCCAAGAATGGCTCTGCCATTACCATTGTAGATTTTATTTTGCAGAATTGTAAATAAAAAAACAAAAACAATCAGTGATAGAATAGAATTGCATTACATTTGTTGATAACTTTTATATGCTTGGTCTCTTTCATGTGAACCCAAACAAATTAATGATTCTATGATTCTATGGCCTACCTGTAGACATTCTAAGGAAATCAACATTAAAACACTGTGTTTAAAATACATAACTCAATATTATGTCTAGGGCCTGGGGTTGTAGCTCAGTGCTGGAGCTCTTGCCTTCCAAGTATGAGGCACTGGGTTTGATCCTCAGCACCACATTAAAAAAAATGAATAAATAAAATAAAGATGTTGTGTCCATCTACAACTACAGTTATTTAAAAAAATTGAAAAATAATATGTCTAAACATAAACTATTTCAGATCTCTTATAATTGATTTTATTTGAGTTCTATGTTGATGCTGGCTTTTATTAGGAAAACATTCAATGAGATCTAAAACTTATGTTTATATTTGATATGTGAAATTACTAGATATTAGGTGCAGAAAATTGAAAGTTTCACACCTGAAGTAAACTACTTTGAGAATGGAGTGATCAGATTTCTGCATTTAATAGCATTCGGAGCCCACCTTTCACTGAATGCTTTCTTGGTGTGAAGGACTTTTTGCCCTGTTATTCCTAGTTATCCACAGAACTGGCCAGGTTTATTTGCATTCATTGCATAGCTGTCGACCCTTCACTCTATTACAGCTCTGTGCCCCTCACTGGTTGTACAAAGATGATGAAGCTCATTGACAATAATGTCAGGATGCAGATAACTTACTCAACAATCCACAAGCAATTACCTAGGTACTGTGGGAGCATGGGGAAAGATAAACTTCATTTTGCCTGGGGAAACCAATCAGGTTTTCTGGAAGAGGTGGTCTTTGATTTAAGCCTTAAAAGAATCAATGAATCTTTCCAAACAGATCTTTCTGAGAATACTCTAGACAAAACGAGCAGTTGAACAATTGCAATCACCATAACTGGCTTGACAGAGATGGATGAAGTGGTCACCATTGGGTGCCTACTGCAATATTCTCGGTGAAGAATGAAAAAGAACAGAACCACAAGTGCAGCAAGAGGGAGAAGAAATGATAGAATGGAGGAACACTGAAATCAATGAATTCAAAGCATGAGGCATGTACAGATGTTGCTGGGTCAGTGGATTTTAGACTGGACTTGAACTCTTGTTTCACTATACTTATTTTATACATTATTCCACAATACATAAAATAAATGTAACCATATCTACCATGTTTCATATCATGAAGAGATCTGCAAAGTTGCAGTGACCTGCCTCCCAAGAACTTTTATTCTCCCTCTATAGGACAAAAAAATCAAAGGTTTTTATTTTTCCCCAAGGTCCTGTGACAACTAGATAATGGAGGTTCCTTAGTCTCCTTACTGTCCTTACATTCTTCATTATTTAGGTCAGGTTGTTCCCAGCTGTAACATGATCAATCATTTTGGATATGATATCGCCTTTGCCAGTTTACCTTTTTCCATTTCAGAGAGTTGCAATGATTTTTTTTTTTTTAACCAAAGATAGTACGAAGTTGCCAGAAATGGAAATTCACATCTCTCAAAGGTGCCCATGCCTACTGAATGGATGATGCTTTCTCTAGAAGGAACTTCTATATTGTCTCTGTTCAGTCACTATGATTTGCCCTGTGCTTTCAGTGTCTGGTAGCTATTCCTGTAAAGTAACTCTGAGTTTTTATGTGCTCTTTTATGCTTTAATGTAATTCTCTGTCTCTAAGACTCAGGTATGAGTCCCACAGGAGAAGGGCTGGCAGATGCGTTAAGTGCTAGACCATAATCTGTAGTCCATCATTCGTCCATTAAGACCCAACTCATGGTTTTGAACTGCACTTGTATACTCTGACTTTTTCCTTAGAAGAGATTTTTTACTAGGAGTTTCTGTGACTCTGTCTGTAGACTTCTCCCTTGTAGATCAGTTCAGTCCCATTTGTATGACACAAATACACAGATTAGACAGCCAACTGGGGGTAAACTGCTCCATTTGTTATTTGACTGATGAAGTAAGTCTCATTCAAATTGCTGTTACTCTTGTTTGTCACTGAATAAAAGTGTGAGTATAGTAAGGGGGTGAAATTCCGTACTAATAATGAAAAGGAAGAATAGTGCTGCTTTTATGAGGACCTAAATAATAAAATGATATATAATTTTCGTTGTGCTAAATATGTAAAAAATTATGTATGTTATTACTGCAAAGTACAAATGAAACAAATAATATTTTGCTTAATGCACCAGGAGCTGAAAAGAGGAAAACAGTTTTAGACACATGACTAAATCAGAAGGCTAGGAAGAAATCTCAATGGTAATGCAGGGTACTGTTAAAATAAGTACATAAGGGAATTTTGTCCCATAATTTCAGAACGTCACACAAAAAAAGAAAGAAAATAATTTGAAAGTGGAAATTCTTCCAAATCATATTGAAGTTTGGTAGTATATTTTTTTGAAAATGGAGAAATAATTTTGGTACCTTTGTTTTGCTGAAAAATAAACCTAGTTATTCATGAATTAATTATTTTTTGCATGGGCTAGGTAAATTTTCAGCCTTTAATATGTAAAATAATTGGCAGTGTAGTGCCAATTATTACACAGATACACAGATGAATCTGACAATGTGTCATCCGATTTAATTAATGTCATAATATAAAATGCACTGTAAAAGTTATTAAGTATTATAAGGTGTAAATTATTGGAAAAGTTCAAACAGTTTGTGCCCATATATAGTAATAAGAGACCTTATAAAAATGTTGACATTTTAGCTAGATTTATTAGAAGCTTTTAGTAATACAGGAGAAAATGTGGCACATTCCAAGTAGAGGAACCACGTATGCAAAAGGACAGAAGACAGTAAGCACTGAGCACAGGATGCATGGCTTATATTTATTGGGTCACTTGGTTTATGAGAGAAGTTAAAGGAAATGAGATTGAAAATGTAGACTGAGGGTAAGTCATTGTATCCCATAACAAGGAGTTTGGCTTTTATCTGAAATAATTTCATTGGTTGATTTTAAGCCAAGTTGTTAAATGATCTGATCTGTGACTTTATAAAGAAGTTACTGCAGATACTGAGACTTTTGAGTTATCCTTTTTTCCCCTTTTAAACAACATCTGCTGCAGCAAAATTCAAGGCCTTAGACTAATGATCAAAGTAAAAGGAACTTTGATTTTCTTCCTTAACATGGTGCTTAGTAGATGTAAAAAAAAAAAAAAAGTCATCCTTGTTACAGGAAAGGAACAATAAGTATCAAGGAGCAGGAAAACTGTCATGTAGAATGAAGAGATTCAAAAATGGTCAAGTAGTCCTGAATGATGGTGATTAAGTTAGCTATTGATTACTACAATTGCCCTGTATTTATTGAATTTTGGCAATGGTGGGTCACCAGGCAGTAAAGAAATTTGTCCCTTAAGCTGATCAGATATTGAAAAGCATGTAAAAGTGAAATGTTTTTAGCTTTTAAATTCAGTAGCTAAGCAGTCTCCAAGGCACTATATATTTCTTCCTTTTTTTTTGCTTCCTACTCACTGTCTGCTCATTGTCCTGAATGGGGTAGTTTCCTATGTTGGATTATGTCATGTTACCAGATAGTTTTCTTATATACCTTGCCCACAAAAATGACTTCTATGGATAACGTCCATTGTTTAATTATAGTGCTTCATGAGTCTGGAGGAAATTGGTTCTAGGATCCCCAAGCATAAAAAACTCAGCAGATGCTCAAGTTCCTTTCATAAAGTTCAGATTTCCTTATGACACATGTTCATCTTTCAGTGTACTTTAAATCATCTTTAGATTATGTATAATATCTAATACAATGTAAGTTCTATGTAAATAATTATTATATTGTATTGTTTAAGTAATCACAGAATAAAAATGTCCACTCATGTTTAGCAGAGAAGTAGTATTTTTCTGGAGTATATTTTGACCAATGGTTGGTTGTATTGGATGAGGAACCAATGGATACAATTGTATTTTGTAAAATAGATATTTTCTGAGAGACTATAGGTGCCACATCCTTTACCTAAGACAGCAGATTCACTACATTGTAACTAATGAAGAAGATTCTCTACTGTAAAGCTGAGCTAAAACAGATCCTGTCTTTGGTGGCAGAGATAAAAATTAAAAGCTTGTATTAAGGAGGAAAAAACCATTGAGGCACGTATTGGATCACATACAAGGATGTTTGCTTGCAAGGATCTAGACAAAGGGAGAAGAGTGGAATAAGATTGTATGGGTGGTCTATGTAGGAACTTAGCACTGGGGAAAACTGTCACCATCGGGTACAGCAATGGCAACTTCAGCTCCCAAGGTGTTTGGATCATGCTCCTTTCTTAAGTTCCTGGAGAAGTTTCCCAGAAAAAAAAATAGTGTTGCCAAAGATGTCAGCCTAAATCACAGTTTGTGTTCTAGATTCATCTTTGTTAGGGAGTTACTGATTGGCAACTTAGAAATTCTTTACATTGAAAACTGGTGTGGTATTGATGTTGCACATTGGTATACCACAATCTTCCCTTTTAACTTCCAGCATTATGTTAATAAACAGTAGTAACTTGCTATTGCAAACCTGGTTTTCATGGGGGAAGTGTGCACTGAATTCCAGTGAAATGCCAACAATATAGGTTGAAATCGTGATGGAATTGTGTACAGTTGATGAGTGTTCTAGGAGTTGGGGCTTCATTCAGTGGTGAACCCAGAATGAAAGTGAGAGTCAGGACACTTTTCTGGAAGAGGATGTCATGTCTTTTTCTCCAGTGGCTTTAGAGGAATGTGTCTCTGCAGTTATTGTGGGAAAGTCAATTAGAAATAACCGTTCCAGTGGTAGCTGCCAGAGACAGTTCTGTATATGAGGAATCTGAAGTACTTGTTTCTGCTCCTTTGTCCCCATTGGAATCCACACCGATTTGAAAACACTTTCTCTTCATTTCTAACAGCTTCACTAAGAAAAGCTCCACAGCTTTCTCTAAGAAAATCTTGGAGAAGAGGGTGTGACTGACCTAATTTTATTAATGATGGATTTAAAGACTATTGAGATTGAGGCTGTCACTGCTAAATGCGGCATCTCTTCCCCAGACACCATTCTTCGCACTCATAGGCACATCTGTCTCCTACTTCTGTCACCCTCTTAGCTGTCTTCAGTTTCTCTGTTGATCTAAAAACTCAGTCATAGAGGAAGAATGAGTTTAATATAATCCTCCTATTAGAAAGCTCTTATTCAAATCTCCCAATTCTTCAAATCTTAGTCTAAGTCTCTTCAGCAAGTATCAATGGGGACTATTTGATGTAAAATATATAAAAGAAAGAGAAGGAAACAAAAAATGAGAAGGAGGAAAAAGAATTGCTCATGAGGAAAAGTAGTAGAATGTAAAAAGTATGTCAAGATTTATGTACATATCTGGGTTCAGGGTTTTTTTTTTTTCAAATATAATTATTTATTGAATATGAACACCATTCACAATCACATTCTAGGCAATAAGGGAATCATAAATTCAGTACAATTTATTTCTAATATTCAAGGTGGTTACAACGTAATGAACAACTATTTACTTGCAAAATAATTCAAGCAATTTCTAAATAGAATTGAAAACATGGCTGAAGGAAAACATTGAAGAAAGATTGTGGATAGATTTTTTCTGGGAAATCTGACCTTCCCAGTATCACTATGGAAACTTGTATTGAAAATGGCTACAAGGGCCAATGGTGTAGGTCACTGGTAGAGTCCTTGCCTAGAATGTGCGAGTCCCTGGGTTCTACCCTCAGCAGTGCAAAAATAAATAAATAATAGCAATAATAATAATAATGAGAAATGAGAAATTGCTAAATGATAATCCTGTCTGTTGACCACATCTATAAAAATTTACTGCCTATAAAATTTTCATTAAATTGATGTCTTCAGCAGACTCTTAATAGAACCTTATTCAAAAGAACACATCACCTCATAAATTACAGGTTTAATCTTCTCTAAGGAAGCCAACCTTCTAACTTGTTGAGGAATGTTTTATTTTTCCTACAAGTAAACCATGATTTCATAGATTCCATGGTCTGAACTTTACCTTCATATTTAATATGTTGGATAAAATGTAAAATTTCAGCATAATAAGCAAGGACCACGCTTGTTAATTACCAAACTATTTCCAGTGAGTGACTTTTACTTTAATTATTTGGAAAAATTATACTAGAACCTGAGGACCATGAGCTATTGCCCCACAAGCCATGAGAATTTGGTTACAGGGGAAAAAATAACAGAATGAATCAAACAACATTACTCTATGTAAATTTATGATTACACAAATGGTATGCCTTTATGCCATGTACAAACAGAGAAACAACATGTATCCCATTTGTTTACAATAAAAAAAAATAAAAAAATAAAAAAAAAGAAATAATGGCCAAAATTACTGTTTATTTTAATCCCAGTTTAACTTGGAGATACTGGTCCTTTCCTATGCTTATGAACTGTACTCCAATTCATATCTAATCAATCACTCATGATTTAGTGGGATCAGCCATCTTCCTTTCCATATTCGCCTACAGGGGGAGAAATCCAAGGTATTGCAATTGTTCACTCCAGTCATTGGTCTTAAATAATTAAGATTTTTATTTTAAATTTAGTGCTAGGGATAAAGAATTGTCAGATTTTTATTTATGTACTTGAGTGAAAGTTGCATAAAGGTTTCAAATCCCCATAGTCTCAGATTAATTTGTTTCCCCATTGTAATGCTTCTCTTTCCCTCTTGCATTCTCAAAATGAAAAATATCTCTTTTAACCCTCTAGCTATAAGGGATTTGCCTAAGGCAAAGTTGTTAACAAAGATTGTTATTTCTGACCCTCAGTTACAAGTTTCTTTTTGTTTTAAAAGCAATACAGATGTCATGTGTCCAAGGATGCAAGTTACTCTATCAGGAAAAGGTGAAAAACTAAGTAGCAACTCTCATTTTCAAGTAGATGTTGAATTTTTATCTATGTTATAAAAAAAAATACACTGTACGCTAATCCATAACTTATGTCATCAATTTCAGTTTAAAATTATTTAACAGAATTTTTTAAAATCAGTAATGTCAATGTAATTGAATTTAGTTATGAAGAGATATAAAAGGTTTCTGTCAAGGGAAGTAGTTGAAGTATAATAGGAGAGCAGAGACAAACAATTCCATTTGCAACCAACATATGTAGCGTGATGTTTCTCCTCTCTATTCTTTTTATTCCTAATCCTTAATTGGAAGCAGATGTTATTAAAATTTGAAACTATTTCTACTTAAAAAGCAAACATCATGTATTCTTGTCAAAATTATCAATAAAACAAACACACTTTCAAGGTAAATTTGTTTTCATAGTGGTCCACTGAAGTAGGTTTTGTGCTATTTTATGAGCTTGCAATTAATATGTTATGCAAAAGGATTAGAAATGCAAGACTTAAGCAGGTCAATGGTAAAGATGCTGCCAGTTGCTGATATTCACTGAAACACTCACGGTGTGCCAACTACATCCATTGTTATCCCTTAATTTTCATGGCAACTCACTGAAAGAGGTACCATCCATATTTAACAGATGAAGAAATAATTCTCAGAGTTTAAAAAGTCAATTGGAAAGCAGGAGAACAAAGTTAAGAATCCAGGAATAAATCAAAAATTTAAAATGTTCTAGATTAAAAACTCCAGGATTCAATTTAGCAAAACAAAGTTCCATAAAATTTAGAAAAATATAATTAAATTAAAAATCAAAATACATTGAGCATAGAATATTTAATATTTATTAATAAACATGCACTCAATATGTTAAATGAGCAAAAGTACATTGCACACTACATTCATAATGGCTATTTTTAAAAAATGTACTCATGTATTTATATCAGCACTTCAGATTAGAATCAGTTGCATATAACAGAAGACTACCAAAACCTGTGTCTTAAGCAAATTGAAGCTATCCTTTGTGTAAAAATGTCCCTAGGTAGTTATTCCAAGGCAGGCAGGGAAGTGGTCAGGTATTGCTAATTTGTCTTTTAACCTGAGGATCACTCTATGGCACAGAATTATTGCTAGAGTTTTAGTCCTCCTACCTTCAATCCAGGTAGCCAAAGGGAGGAGAAAGGAGCAAAATATATGCTTCATGAATCTACACTACTAGTAGGACACCTATCCAGAATCAGCTTCAAAAAACTTTTGCTTAATGTTCATTGGCTGAGAACTTAATCATGTGGCCCCATTTAGTTACAAGAGATCCTAGAAAATATATATTCCGTACATAGATTTGGTGTGCCCTTAGTATAATTTCTGGCTTATAATTAGGAATCTCTGCCATGACCTATTTGCATTAAATGACAATGATTTAAAAAATACACATAATACACATATACCTAAACCATGTTATATATATTATAATCAGAGTTTGCGTGTACTTGTTTCTCCACATAAAATGCTTAGTCATACCTGCTTATTATATCTAATAGTGGTTATCTGTCAGGGGAGCTTATGTTTTATCTTCTTAGCTCAATTTATAATTAAAAATATTTTTACCTTATCTGTGTATACTTTTTGAAATGATGAGTGGAAAAAAATAATTTTGATATTCAATATCATTCAGTCACAGCTTTTCCCATGATGGTTTTAGTATTAGCTACTGTTTTTCATTCAACTGCATAGAAAATATCAGGATATTGTTTTCAGGTTTTTATTTATATTAGAATGTCACCCATTGTAGTGGAGGAAGTTGGAAGTGGATTCAAATCATTTTGCTGATGGCAATTTGGACTTCTTTTTCATAGTATGAATGATTTTATTTGTCTAGAAATGTAAAGATCATGTGAATGTGCTGGTTACACAGTTAAGGGTCAGATGTCCAAGTCAGCAAAGACTTGGCGTGAGATAAACCACTATGCGATAAAATTCCCTATAAACACAAGACTCTTGCCAGGCCTAAAACAGAGTAGTAGATGTATAAATTTCTCAAAAACTCAATGATAACAGCACTATTTTTTTGAGTGTGAGGTGTCTACTTCATGAATATGTTTTATAGTTTGAAGAGCTGGATTTCAAATGTCTATCCTGGTTAGTAATTGTCTATGATTAATAAGAAAAAATGTTACAGATGAATGATTGTTTAAAGTCCCGTTTCAGTGTTGTTCTTTAGAGTTTTAAATTTTCTAAATTTATTCTTTTATTTTATTTTATTTTTTAATTTTTACAGACTGCATTTTTATTCATTGTACACACATGGGGTTCATCATTTCCATTTCTATGGTGTGCACAATGTAGATTCATACCATTCTTTATGAATATATTACCATTGGGAATGTTCTTTTGAAAAGTGAAACTAATCTTTGCATGGAGGACTACTTTTAAAGTTAGTCTATCCTTGAGTTCATTAGTCTATTAAATGAGGAAATTATAAGTAGAAGAAACTGACAAGAAAATTGGGGCATACTATGAAAGTGTTCTCAAAACTAAACATGAAAGTAAAAACAGTGTCAAAATCATAATTAGTATTTGCCCTTGAATTCTCCTTGTTAATAGAAGTAGAACAGTGGAAAAGAGTGCCTAGGAGCTTGGGCTGGAAACCACATTTGATAGCTAATAAATTCCAACCACCATAGTGGAATGTCATTAATAAGAGGGTCTATGATCTCTGTGGTTTCAAAAGCAAATAGAGCACATCTTGTTCTACATTTCTAACTTGCAACATGGAATCAGTTGGCTCTATGCCATTTAGGATTTCATTGCTACCAAATAAAAGCTATATAGGGTTTAAAAAAAAAATCTTCTAGATGTCCCAGTTTTGATGACCTAAAAGGCAGTGGGTCACACAATTAATTTGGTGGATTATTTCCAGTTTGGGTACTTCTATTAAAGAATCAAGGTTGAGTATATGTGAAAAGTTGGAAAATTTGCCTTGGCATCCTGAGGAATTTCCATTTGGCCACAATCATTTTAACTATGTTGACTTTCCTCTCTTAAAATTTTCTCTAATCTAATTTGTCATGTGTTGTTTTTGTTAAAGGGAAATAAAGTTGCCACAATTTCTGAAGTACCTATGTTAGAAAGGTCAAAGGGAAAGAGTTCATTTGTCTGGAAGCCAATGTTTGGTGTGTGTTATAAAATCTGAAGTAAATGTTTAAAGGTGATGAGTAGCTGTTTTTTCTCATCTCTCTTTTTACCCTTTCCCAAATTATACTGACTATGCAAGAAGTATTATTAGTTGCAAATTGTGTAAGCTTTTGCAACACTTAATTGTACTATTATAACTCTTGTCAAAAGCATAGAACTCCTCCTAAACCATGTACAATCAGGTTTTACTAGCTAGGTAGTGGCTACCTTAATATGGTCCCAGATAAGCAGGATCTCAGGATTCTTACCATTTGGGGCTTTCAACTACATAAAGGCAGTTGACAAGGGCTAGGAAGGACCTAAAAACAGCTTGCAAAACTAATGATTCCATCTTACTTCACTTCAGAAGAGAATCTTTAACTCCTGAGTTTACTATTTTCATTAATCAGGTTCCATTATATTTCTGATACATAAAGATGCTTTTATACAATTAGCTAATGAATTTAAATCTGATAAACAATTCATCACACATTTTAGTATATTTTAGAAATAGCAGGACACATGTCTCAATTTGTAAAATCTCACAATCACTGTGCTATTTTTTCTTTAACTTTGTGGCCATTATCGATCTGTAACTTTTAACTTCAAATCTTAGAACCAATTTCTCCCAGAGTTCTGTCACCAGATTTTATTTTTATTTTAAAAAATATTTTCTCAGAAACCTAAAATATCAGTGGATCTAGCTCAACATTTGTTCATTTTTGATTCTATGTATACAAAGGAACATAATATAAGGTAACTATGGATTGTCATCTGCACTATGATATAACATTTCCCAAAACAAATATCGTTTCTTTCTATCCTAAGATGGTGTCTTGGTTTGTAATTGAAATAAAGAAAAATGTCACTCTTTTTTGGGGGGGGGGGGGTACTTGGGATTGAACCCAGGGGCACTCAATCACTGAGCCACATTCCCAGCCATATTTTGTATTTTTATTTAGAGACAGGGTCTCAGTGAGTTACTTAGTGCCTTGCTAAGTTGTTGAGGCTGGCTTTGAACTCTTGCTCCTCCTCTCTCAGCCACCCAAGCCACTGGGATTATAGTTGTACATCACCATGACTGGCAAGAAAAATGTAATTTCTTAAAAAAAATATAGAATCTGAAAAGATCATTAAATAACTTAATAAATTATTAGCATAATTTATTACCATGACTCAAAATAATGGCTGTGTACTAGGGTAGGTCATTTCATTTCTCTGAACAGTTTTCCATCCTGCAACATATTAGAGTTATCCACAACATAAGTCACAAACTTATCAGGTCATATTAGAATCACAAACATGTTTTCCTGGATTGTAGAGATTTAAATTTGAACCAATTAATGATACTTGACAAATTTAGAAATTTGAGATTAATATATTGCAAATGCATACAAGGTCCATCAATTAGCTCTGGCTAAACAAGCGCTGCACTTGAAAAAAAATGTACATTCTACAGTTCTGTATAACCAATTAGAACAAATTAAAAAATTAATTTAAAAAATGTACATTCTCTGGTTCTCCAGAACCCCTACCATTTTCTTTTGTCCAATAGGAAATGAAAACATGTGCATGTTTATGCTTAATGTCTAATTCCAATTTTAGTAAGAAAAAATATACAACCCTGAATTTATTCTCTGGCCTACATGATCAAGGGTATATTTAACTATAATATTTATGTTCTTTTTTTGTTGTTGTTGTTGTTGTTCACTGAATGGTTAAAGTTGTCTTTGCATTGTGTTTTAGTCATTTTTTTCTATTGCTGTGACCAAAAGACCTGACAAAAACAATTTTAGAAAAGGAAAAGTTTAATAGGATCTCACGTTTTCAGAGAGGCCATAGATGGCTGACTCCATTCCTCTAGTCCCATGGCAGAACATCATGGTAGAAGAGTGTGGTGGAAGAAAGTGGTGCAGGACATGGCTACCAGGGAGCAGAGAGAGAGAGAGAGAGACCTCTGCTCAACAAGGACAAAATATATACTCCAATGACATGACCCCAGGGACCTACCTCCTCTAGCCATACCATACCTGTCTAAAGTTACCACCCAGTTAGTCCCTATCAGGGGCTGAATGTAATGATTATGTTAAGACTCTTGTAGCCTAGACATTTCACCTCTAAACGTTCATTGTCTCACACATGAGCCGTTGGGGAACACATCACATATAAACCATAACACCTTGACTCTTCTCCTAGAAATGGTGTGATCAGGTTTTGTCCTCTTAAGTACAGAATAATCCTATAAGGAATGTGTGATATTCTGTTTTTTGAACTGTTTTCCAGAGAAAGATATGACATCTTTAAAAATGATACCTAGGCAGGCTACATTAATGATTTTAACAATTACCAATCCAGAAAAATCCTAATCTTGTATGAAAATATATTTCAAAATATTCTAAATCAGTAGTCATTCTTTAGGAAGTCAGGAGTTGTTTCAGTACTTTAATGTTTATTTTCAAATACCTTCTTTTGTATACATGGTAGTTAGCTTTCTTCTCTGAAACTGGGTTCAGATTTTACTTTTCCTTCATAAGCTAGCTGTGTAGAAATCGTGAAAGGGGTTCAAAACACACACTTGAGTCCAATATTAAATATGTTGCGTATGTTTGAATTCAAGTAATTATGAGTTACAGAGTATATTTGGAATGACTAGGAAAGTGCATCTTAATTCAAAGGCAGAAAATTAAAGGCAGTCAAATATGATTTTTATACAAAATATTCAATAGAATTGTTCACTAAAAAGAGAGTATACGCCAAGGAAGTTATACTGATAACACTACTGAGACTCTTTAAGAGTGCAATTGGATATCTATGATATATTTTTAGCACTTTACATTGGTTGTTATATTTTGATAATCTGAATTATTAAAATGTATCAGCTCTTTTCTATAAAAATAATGCTGCATTACAAATGATGTCTAAATCTCAATGGCTAAAACCAACTAAATTTACCCCTTTTGGAAATGACTGTATGTTGATTGGTGTAGCCATGTTTCAGGGTTCTTATTGAGTTTGGGTCTCTGTGTGCCTTTCACTCAAGGACCATAATTAGCTGGGGAATAATATCTGCATACTGTAGAGCAGGATTGCATATTCAAGTCAAATCACACACTCATACCTAAAGCCCAGGTGGATGTGGTTCAATATATCAGCTCATATTCCATTTGTCAAGGTAAGTTAAAGGTAAGTATAAACTCAGTGAGAGAGAAGAATTATACACAAATTATAACCAAACCATGCTAAGTCATTTCAAGATAGGGAAGGAAGAATTGTAAACAAATAATACTTTTTGCCACATGAAATATGCTTGGTAATATTTGCATTATTTTGAACACTTCCCATAACAAATTCAAATATGCTTTAAGAAATGTAGTAGACAAAGATACCATGTTTTTAGAATAATACTGTTAGATGGTACTATTTCAGTTCTATTTAATCTTTATTGATATATTATCTTTGTTTGAAAGTATAAAGTTCTTTCCATATAGTGCATGTGAAAAGTGGCTAACAAATTCTTGAGTCTAGGTAATAGGATAAGAATGGAAATGAACATAAAAAAGAAATGATGGATTTAGAAAATGCCCATTGGTAGATTTTATTAAGGGTGCTAGACATTTCAACTTACAAAATGAAAAAAGAAGAGTCCTTTTTAACATTACTATATGAGATGGCTAGCTCTTAAAACTTGCTTTAGATTGCATTTAAGTTTGATAAAGATCCATAAGGATATATATCTTCATTGATTATAGTAGTCAATGTGCTACATGACCTCACAATGAAGTCTCAATTCAAAGCCAGCTCCTAGAATCATTGAAGATATAATTTAACCTTGGAAATTCCATATTCCTTGTTTCTTTCATTCATCAAAAATACATTGATGTCTTCAATGTCTTTATGATGTCCTTTGATTTTGGCTTCCCTGTATGTGTGTGTGTGTGTGTGTGTGTGTGATGTGTGATTTCTCTTTAATTTTATTTATTCTCCTATCTATCCTATTTATTTTTATCTCTTCTATTCACCTTTATTTATTTATTTAGTTAGTTATTTATTGTACATCAAATTCCTTTTAAACACTATATCTAGATAAGTAGAAGATATATTTTTCCTAAAATTACAGCATCCACAATTTTTCAATCTTAGGACATTATATGAGAAAAATATTTTCATTGGAATTAACTATAACATACATATACACAAACATGAAACAAAGGTTTCACGAATAGTAGACTATTTCCTATGTGTGATACATTCTGATCTATTTTCTTGGGGAGAAAGTTTAGTAGCAACTCACTAAATTAATGTCAATCCCACTGATGTGTCTCTATGCATTCTAAAATGCTGCTTTAAAATTTTAGACCCAACTGTTATCAGGATTAAAGAACAAAGAAAGAGGCCTTCATGCATCTCTCTGCTATCATTAAATGCTAAATAATTGGTGCATATCATAAGTGGTGAAAGTGTGTAGAAAATAAGCTGATTTGGGTTATAATAGTGATACCATACTTCATTAAGAATGAAGCTGTATGGCCTGGATTTCATATTGGTGCCTCAAAATGATTACTAGAAGAAGGCAATTCAACTGTTAGATTGGCATGGTCATAAGCAAGACATAATTCAGAGAATAAGTTATATAAAAGGGATTAAATATAGGATTCACATTTTAGATTTAGTGAGAGATAACCATGAAATGAAAGATTAATTACATATCATGCCTGGGCATAAATTTCAGCTTATGTATCTTATGCTTAGTTCTTTGGGCAATAGTGAGTTTCTGATTTGGAGGCTATAATGATGTAAGAAGTGTTTAAGAAATTGAATTTGAGAGGTAATATGATTACTTATACTTTTTCATATTTTTGTTACTATTCTTCAATATAAATTCTATCATATCTTCTTTGGGCTTGTTTGCATTTTTAAATTTTATTTATTTTTAAAATGTTATTTATTTATTTTAAATTTCATTTATTATAAATAAAATATAATTTAATTTATTTTATTATTTATTTATTTATTTTGAAATTTTTATTATTTCTTGCTGTAGTTCTTTTGATGTTTGTTATTTTTAGTTATACATGATAGTAGTGTATAATTTGACTTATTTATAGAATCATGAAGTACATCTTATTCTAATTAGGACCCCAGTCTTCTGGTTGTATTTGATGTAGAGATTCACTGTGATGTATTCATATATGTACATGGGAACATTATGACAGAATCATTCCCCTGTCTTTCCTATTCCTGTCCCCTCTCTTCCCTTCATTCCCTTTTGTCTAATCTACTGAACTTCTATTCTTTCCCTCCCCCTTTTGTTGTGTGTTAGCATC
This sequence comes from Sciurus vulgaris, assembly GCF_902686455.1. Lineage (NCBI taxonomy): Eukaryota > Metazoa > Chordata > Mammalia > Rodentia > Sciuridae > Sciurus > Sciurus vulgaris. Next base: position 86,054,462 of record NC_136463.1, on the reverse strand, counting down.
CACATATCAGAGAAAATATTTGATCTTTGTTTTTTCAGGATTTGGTTTATTTCACTTAGCATAATAGTCTCCAGATTCATTCATTTTCTGGCAAATATCGTAAAGTTATTCCTTTTTATGACTGAGTAATATTCTACTGTGTATATACCACATTTTCTTTGTCCATGCATCTGTTGTATGGCATGTAAGTTGCTTGCATAGCTTAGCTATTGTGAATTGAGTTGCTATAAACATTGATATGGCTGTGTCACTGTAGTATGATGATTTTACGTACTTTGGGTATATACCAAGGTTTGGGATAATTGGATCAAATGGTGCTTCCATTCTAAGTTTTTTGAGGAATCTCTATATTGCTTTCCAGAGTAGTTGCACCAATTTGCAGTGCCACCAGCACCAAAAGTGTAGAGGGTACACTTTTCCCCACATCCACCCCAGCATTTATTGTTACTTATATTCTTGATTGCTGCCATTCTGACTACAGTGATTTTATTATATTTAACAGGAGTTAAATTGAATAGTGCTTTAAATGGAGTGAAGGATAAGTATGTACAATTTTTTTTAAATAATGCTGGGAGTGAACCCAAGGGACTCATGTGCTTGGCAAACACTTTACCACTGAGCTACACCCCCAGCCAAAATGGTACAGAAAAGACAGATGTCCAGAGGGGTGTAATATATTCCATCTCAAGCTTGTAGGTTTTCTCCTGAGAATTTTATGTGTATTTTATACAGTATTTCAAGTAACTAATATGTGTTGAATTTTCCCATTACTGGTCCAAATGCTTTAGTTTGTGCTATTACTCTTTTGGAGGACTACACATAAACAGCTTCTGATTTAAAAGTAATAACTGAGGCAACATTTATTTATTAAGAAATTAACCAATAAAAATAACTTGAAAGATTATATAACATGAAATATTCATAGTGACCATATAATGAAAAATAGTAGGAGATATTTCTATTCTCATAGGGATGTTTGCAGAGAGTATGAGCAAAATCACGTACTTTTTTTCTGTTCAGGGGGACTTGATGAATTGTGCAATATTTTAATGCACTAGTTTTTGTATCATTGTAAGCAAAATCATTCCCTTTCTGAATGCTGGTCTTCATCAGTGCTAGAGGACTGCTGACTTGGCCTGTTCCATCTCCACCCTTTAGCATATCACCATCTAAAACATGTTAGATACCATACAACTTTGTGTGAAAAATTTTTGTCCCGGTGACTGGGAGGATGCTAATATTTATATTCTAGAGGGAATCCTGTGTTGTTTGGAGGGATTGTTCCTGTATTTTTTTTTTTTTTTTTTTTTTTTTTTGGGTGCTGGGGATTGAACCCAGGGCCTTGTGCTTACAAGTCAAGCACTCTACCGACTGAGATATCTCCCCAGCCCCTGTTCCTGTATTTTCTATATCATCTTCATAGAAGCAAATATTATTTCCAGTAAGATGTCCCACATTGCTTATATCAGATAAGGATTATACGGCTGTACTCTCCTGGGTCTGACTCTACTGTGAAATTTAATAAGTTTAATTCATTTCTAACACAAACACATATATGCAATATATATGAAACAAAACCTGCAGAAAGATATGTTTTTGCTCCTTGATAATTATTGAACACATTTCTAATTTGTATAGAATTTTCTTTAGGGAACAAATCTGTTATATATTAGCAACCATCATGCTATTTAAAAATGATTTCTTCAGGCATATTACTGATCGAACTCTTGAAAATGAGGGTCCCTTCATTAACATGTGACTACATTTTAACCCTGCTTCTCCCTCTTCCTCTCCCTGTCTCCCCTCTTTTTCTTCTTTCTTTCTCTTTATCTCTTTCCTCCTCCCCTTCTCCCTCATTGTCTCTGTTTCTCTCTCTTTTTCTTCCTCTCACCATACTTTTTTGCCATTGTTTTTCCTCTACTTTCCTTCTTCATGCATTTTGCTCTGCCTAGCATGCCCTTTTTTTCCTATGGGTAAATATAGGTCCTAACCATTTATCAAAAATCCATCTCAAATCACAGAACTGTTGAGAGTTTCTCAAAGCTTTCATCTGATTTGATTTGAGGACCCCGTTTTTTGAAACAAAGTTAGTGCTTTTTCAAATTTTAGTTACCTTCTCTGTCTTATTTAATGCTGGTTCATGTGTTTCCACTGATTTCATATACATTCTAAGTAGGTCAAGGGATGTGTTTGCCTCTTACATCTTACTCATCAACATGGAGATTTGCACTCAGCTGAGTAAATTGTGACTGTGGATCAATTTTTAATCCGTTGTAGCTTCAACCATATTTTTATTTATTTATTTATTTATTTATTATTATTTTTTGGCAGTGCTGGGGATTGATACCAGGATCTTGTGTTTAATAGGCAAGCACTCTATGAACTGAGCTATATCCCTAGCCCCAACTATATTTTATTGATGATATCATTTGGTGAGAAGTCTCCCTCAAAGACTGAGTGTGTTTTGGTGTTGGATAGTATCTCTCACTCATATTTATATTTTCATTTTCAATTTTCATGTATTGAGTTCCAGCTTAGTGCCAGACTCACTGCTGCTTCCTCTGTACTTTCTAAGGCTTTAAGAGTTAATAAGTGAAAAACTCAAAATTAAACCTCAGAAAATCCTAATTTGAGCTTTCTGTAAACTAAACAAATAAATGAACAAATATGACTTCAGCATTATGAGGTTTGTCATGAGGAAACAGAAGACATCATGTTACCTTATAAACTACAATTTATTATTTTTTCTTAATAAATGTTTAAATAAATGCACTAAGTGTAGTAATACTGAGAATCATGATCTTGGAGCTGAAGTTTAGGGCCATTGGCCCACTGGAAAGATAGTTGCTGAAGCTATGTTCAGAAGTCATAAGAGACAAATATATTCATGGAAAAATGAAATGGAGAGAGATAGTGGGTCTGTTTATTATGTATTTAGTGATTTATCATTATTCCCAAGCCATGGACATTTAAAATAATATTTTCTTCATAATTGTCAATTTCTATCCTTTTGTAATGTCTTAGATATAATGGAAAAACACATCCTTTATTCATTTTCATGCCTAATAGACTTGTACCCAGTGTCTTTAATGAAATATCTTCAATAAATATTAATTTGGAGAATTAATTGGTTTAAAGCTCAAGATTTTAAAAAACTCAAGGTTGTGCTTTAAAAAGTAATGGAAGCTACCATTTATTGATTTGCTATTAAGGCATTGCACCAGAAGGAAGAATACTGGACACTTTGATATTAGTTATCTTTTGCAATAACAAATTACTCCAAAGTTTTTGTCTTGAATCTAAGCTTTATTATCTCACAGTTTCTTTGGTTAGGAATCCAGCACCTCTGATGTAAGGTCTCTAATTAGAGTTTGCAGTCAAGCTGTTAGCGAGGTCCACAATACCATTAAGAAATCTGGCTAGTAGAGGCTCTGCTTCCAAGTTTTCTTATGTGAATCTTGGTGTTCCTTGCTGGCTGTGGACCAGAGCCCTCTCTCAAGACTTTGTTATGGAAGTTTCTCCAAAGGACTTTCCCATGACGTGTCATCTGGTCTCCCCACAGTAGCAATCCAAGAGACTTTGTGTCCACGATGTAGTCCACAGTCTTTTTATAATCTAACTTGAAAGAACATTCCATCACTTCTGTCACACTCCAGTGGTTTGTTGCAAGTCAGAAGTTCAACCCATATCCAAGCAGACATTACAGAATATTGAACATGTTAAGAGGAGAATTTTGAGAGACTGTCTTAGAAGCTTCTTCCAAAGTATTTATACTGATATTCTCTCTTCTCATTGACTTCCTCTCTAATATAGCCTTGGAGTTTCTCTTTGGAGAGGGATCATATACTTTAATCCCACCATAATGGGCCTCCAGTGTATTTAGTTGTGGGCATTTACAGTGTGCCATTCATGGTATACTTCTTTACCCTGGTGTATGCCTAAGTGACCCATTTCCTGGTCTCCCTCACAGGAAACTTGTTTATACTAGTAGATGCCCTTTTCACTTTTGGGTGACTTGAGTCCACTTTACTCTTCTCAAGATGGCTACTCTCCAGGAAAAAAAATATTAGGCAAAGTGTTCCAATTCAGGTGAGGCATGGAGGAAGCAGCGTGTCCATGTGTGCTACACGCACACACACACACCCACACACACACTATGCATAGGATGGCAGAAGTAGTTTATTATTCACAGGCCATGAAAGAAGAGGGGAGCAATCAAGGCAGGTGGGAGAGTTTCAGGGAAAATGTTCTAAATTAACAGGTGGGTAGTTACAGAGAACAAAAACTATTGATTGGGACTATGGCTTATTGAGGTCTCTGACCATTAACCCTTAGGCTTTCCCAGAGAGGTCATTGAGTTAGCAAACTTAAAAAAGATGAAGGTGGGGTATGAAAAATGGTGGAATGAGACAGATATCATCACCCTATGTACACTTATGCTTGCATGAATGGTATGAATCTACATCATGTAACCATATAAATGAAATGATGTACAATGAATTTGTGTACAATGAATCAAAATGCAGTCTGTAAAAAATAAAAACTAAATAAGTAATAAAAGAAGAAGAAGACATGGCTGAAAAAGGAAGCTTAATTTTCAAGGCTCTGGTGTTAAAATTAGATGTTTTTTGTCAACAGCTACAGGTGTGTTGGGTTGTGAATCAATAAGATGAAGAATAAGCAGGCTGTATCATAACCAACCACAAAGGGAGGGAAGTTTTGACAGGGCCAGAGGGGTTGAGGTCTAATTGCATACAAATAACTTAATCAAGAACTGATGTGGCTCAGTGGCACAGTGCTTGCCTGGTTTTGCACAAGTTTACAAGGCCCTGTGTTTGATTACCAGCACTACAAAAAGAAAGAGAGAGAGAGAGAGAGAGAGAGAGAGATTAGACTTAAAATGGTAATTGAGCATAATTTCCCACTAATAATGAGCTTGGGGCTACAAAATTGTGTTAATCAGCTTTTCATGGCTGTGACAAATACCTGAGAAAAATAACTTCAAGGAGGAATTCTTTTGGCTCAAAGTGGTAGGGGTTTCATTCCATGGTCAGCTGGATCCATTGTTTTTGACCTGAAGTGAGGCAGAATATCATGGTGAAGGGGCATAAAGGAGGAAAAATGTTCACCTCCTAGGATCAGGAAGCAGAGGGAGAGAGAAAGGAAGGGGTCAGGAATAATCTATACCCTTCAAAGGCATGCCTCCAGTGACTCACCTTTTCCAAGAAGGTTCTACCTTCTAAAGTTTCCACCACCTTTCAAAATTTTATTTGGCTTTGAATCCACAATGGACTAATCAATTGATAACATCAGAGTTGTCATGATCCAGTCATAACTCTCCTCCTCCTCTGAACACTGTTGCTTTGGAGATCAAATTTTTAATACATGAGTCTTTGGGGGATATTCTGTGTCCAAACCATAATAAAAATTATTCTCAGGACAGTATTCCAGGAAGCCTCTCACTCTCAATCATTTAGGATTTGAATTCCATTTGAAATAGACTTGTTCTTTCTTTTATTAAAAAAGAGCTTATCAAAATCCAATGAATTAGGTATTCACTAATTCATTCTCCACTCTGGAGAAAAACATCACCACAACACTACAAAATATAATAATTAATGATATATGTGTGACCAGTACATTTAAGCCCAGTTCATCCTATTAAGAAATGCCCAAGTTTTTCCTACTCCATTATAATGCTTTCAATGTCAATTTATTATAGTTCAAAGGGGATGTGCATCCTGACATGTGTGAAATACCAATAGTTATTATAGAAATGATTTTCTTTTTTACTTGTAGACAATTGAATCCAATTTGATTGGGTTGATTTGAACAACATTAAAGAAATATAACCATGTTTTATATTTTCAAACTATTTCTGATAGTTTTAAGACAGCTGTGTGCTTTACTAGCTGGTAAGGTTTTAGAATAAGGGAATCTTGACAGAAGTTTTGAGAAGTGTTCTTTATTCTTTCAAACTGTGAAAACTATGCACTTTCCTAAGAGTAGATTTTTAAAGTTACACAAGGGATCATGCTGAAAATTGACTTCTAGAGTCTTTGCTCTGCAGGTTGTTCCACTTTTTTCTTTACTATTGAACACTCTCTTGTTCATGCTTTTTTCTTCTTACTGCTTTCAGAAATGTGATGACAAGCTCTAAACTCACACAGAAATCATAAGCAGTACACATACTCGGTAGCATCTTTGAACACCTATGATGTCTTTTGAAAATATTTATTTGACTGAACTAGGTCTTCAAAATCTATCTGAAGAGTAAAATATGTGTTGGGAAACAATAGTGGTTCTAAATAAATCATAGGTAAAAACATTTGAATAGGAAAATATGAAAAATATGGTCAAAAGCTTTGGACAATAATTTGATGATTCCAAAGGAGTAATTTATAGTATAGGTACTTTTTATCAGGATTGTACAAATGTGTACAAGAATGTAAAAGTGAAAATTAGACATAATTGTGAAAGATAAAAATGGAAATATTTTTAAAGTTTTTTCATGAGTTCCATTTTTATGGAGGAATATATTTCTTAATGAATAAAATATATGTGCAAAATATTATCTTAATCTTCTGAGTTTTAATAAAAAAGTAATCAATGTAAGCATATACAGTCAATCAGCTAATGATATTCACATTCTCTCTTGGAAATGCTCTATTAATCATGAAATATGTTTTATAGATCATAATAAAATTGAACAAATATCCTTCCCAAATCAATTGGCATGGCTGTTGCATAGTTTGTATTGTTATAAATAATTGCTCATAAAACCTTGTCGTCTTATGCTTTCCATGAAATTGATAAAGCTCAACACTGAGAACCTATAGCAGGAGATTGACTCCAGACTGTTAGTTAAAAAAAAAAAAATGGATATGCCTTGGTGATTGACATTATTAGACTGGCAAAAATTCTGGCCTGTGATCTGAATGTCTAAAGTGGGACACACCAGTATTTCTTTAGAAAAACACTTCTATTTTTATAAATTGTAGAAAAATATAAATGAACAGAAAATCTCCACTTTGACCTGGAATATAAAAATTTCTTAAAGAATAGAAAAGTCATATTTAATTTAAATTTGAACAAGTCTTTCCACTGAGGTGCTGAAAAGGAAAAAGAGAATAGAATGAAGGTCACTTCTTAATTTTGACTCTAGGAGAAAACCTTATTTTATTTCTCCAGTAACTGATTTACATAAAGTTCTACAGAACAAGTGAATTTGTAGAAATGATCACCTTCCAAGAAAACAACAAGAGTTAAACCTTTAGATTCCTGTTCATTTATACACTGTTTTAGTTGCTAATATGAATCTTGCACCTCTTTGTACCCATGTATTGTACAGCCTCACTCTCGGGCAGGGATTTGTGCTTGCTCATATTATTGTTCTTTTCCTGCCTGCTATGAAAAGCAGATAAGCTAAAGCTCTATAGAACATGAGTCTTCAATATTTGATTCCCCTTTCAGTTTTTGTCTATTTTGCTCAAAAGCAATACCTATCTATGGATGTGAAATGCTCCATAAAGCTAATATTTCTTAATTCAAATAAATTTTCAAATGGTGGTACAAAAATATACTTGTGAGATTTTTTTAGGTGTCTAAAAGATTGTCTAATTACAATCTTCTAATTATTATTGCTTAGGTTTATATGGTAAAGATAAACAAACACATCTTCTATTAAAATGATTTTTCTTGGGCTGGGGAGATAGCTCAGCTTGCTTTGAGGTAGAGTGCTTGCTTTGCAAGCACAAGGCCCTGGGTTTGATCCCCAGCACCACAAAAAAAAAAAAAAAAAAAAAAAAAAAGATTTTTCTTCTACATATGACGATATTTTGGAAATATATGAGAGACAGAGAAAGGGAATCTGCATGAATTTTGGTTTTTCCCTTGAGTCTTTGGAAATGATCACATTTCTTCTTCAGTGTAAATTGTTTGGATGTTCAAATATCCAGTATCTTTCTCTTCTAAAAGCAAAATATTTTCCAGTTTTATTCTTTTATTCACTCTAAACATGCATTTGAATGTGTTGAATAACCAAGATTATCTATATTTTTTTTTAGTTATTTTAGACCATTTGCCTTTCAAGAACACTCACAAATAGCTATCATTTAATATAACTTCTGATCTAAAGTGTGATAATTCAGAACATGTTACTAGAGATTTGCAATGATGTTCTTAGGAATCACTGAATTTAGTGATATGTTTTAGAAACTGAGTAGCAAATGTTCTAAAGATTACATTCCATACATGAGGCCAATTTTGTGTTTCCTTAAACTGAGTAGTGCTACTTTATAAAAAAAAAAAAAAATAGGATTCCATGGCCAAATTTATTTGGGTTCATAGAGTTAAGTCACTTTTAACTGACCCATGGAGAACTTTACTCTGCTAACATGCAGAGTCTGCTACTCAGAGGGTAGTATGATTAATTCAGTGAGTAAATTGGTCAAAGAATTCTTTTCTCCCTCCCGGCATCCTGAATTAGCAGTTTTCTTGCATATACACTTTGGAAAATTCCATTTATAGTTACTTTTAAATCATTGTATCTAAATGATATTCTTATTTTATAAATCATGTAACTATCCTTGAAAATACAGTCTGATTGTTTTATCTTCCCATGTGATGTTTAAAGCTGAATTTAAAAGTTCACTGTTATGAATGCTATGACTTCATATTGAAGGTTTTTAACACTAGGACCTGTGAAATTAACTCAAGTCTGATATTTAGCACTATTACCTTGTCCTAACACTTGTCTTTCTTCCTGGAAAAAATTTAGGTGGACTTTGAGATCTACTTTGTTATTGCTCTAGTGGTGTGGCTAGAGTGTTTTTTTTTTTTTTTTTTTTTTTGGCCTCCATATTTCCATTATTGTTTAATCTACAAAGAAGTTCTTCTGAATTTTGAGAGAAAGAATTATACTGGCATCCAATGCCGAAAGATCTAATAAAAAATTTACACAGCACAAGCCTTGGTTATATGAATTATTCATTGACAGCTACCCATCAGGGAATTAGAAGTTTACGGCAACATGAGCTGTGGAAAATAGAAAGAAAAATTACTCATCACTAACTTTTTTTGAAGGGAAAGTAAGAAACTCAGAATTTGGATTTTACCTATGTACATAGAAAAATGCTATACAAAATACTGGTAGAGATTATAAACTTTCTTTGTGACTCATTATTTGAGGCCAATTAACAGTTGTACCTCCATCTTTTCTTTCCCTTTCTTTTCTTTCTTTCTTTCTTCTTTTTCTTTCTTTCCTTTCCCTCCATTAAACCTAATAATATGCACAGAACAAGCATGGTTTAGTTGTTCACTTTAACATTCCACTTTTTAATGCTTAAAATCAGAGAAGCTTTCATTATAGATACACAGAAAAGTTGGGTTCATTTTGACATATTTATAAATGTATATAATGTAGTTTGCTCCATTTCAATTTCTAGTCCTGCCTCTTTCCCTCCCCATCTCTGCTCCCATCCTCTTCTTCTCCTTTATTGGTTTTCCCTTTATTTATTTATTTATTTATTTATTTATTTATTTATTTATTTATTTATTTTTAATTGGTGCATTATAGTTCAGTAGAGTCTAGTTGGGGAACCAAGGGAGATGGATGGGGGAAAAGGGGAGAACTGGGGGATGAAGTTGAATAAATTATGCTATATGCATGTATGAATATATCACAATGCCTTCCAATTTTATACATAACTATAGTTTTATAGCTTACAATTAACATTCCTTTTTAAGATCATTTGTGCTTGGCACCTCAGCCCTGGGTTCCATTCCCAGAATAGAATCCTATTTTGTTTTCTTTTATATTAGAAACAGTCCATTGCATCTTGACAAGGTGTTATGAACCAGAGAGGAAAGGTCAATGATTTAAACCAGCTTCAGTAAAAGCTTATATGGAAGTGGTTTCTTGGCTTTCTGAAATGAATTTTAACAGGCACCTATAATTGAAAGCATTTCATACAGGGCACTTCATGCAGGGCATTTCACAAATCAGACATACAAAAAATGCAGTTTGACCTGTAGTGAAGAAGTAGAATCGCTTTGTGTCTTTGAGAAGTACTCTGGGATAAATCATGTCACCAACTGTATTGAATTCTCTCATTAGATCTTAGCTTCTTTCTTTATCTCTCTAGCAAGCTATCCTCTGTGTGAATGTATGCACACCATCAAATATATTTTACATAATTAATCTTTTAATATGCACTAATAAGTAATGACTATGTGTTCAGCACATGCATAGGATACATTCGTTTATATTTACTCAAATATATTTCACATAGTTAATCTATTTATATATATTAATAAGAAATTACTATATGTTTAGCAATACCCTAAGTATATACCCTATATGATTTCAAAAATCTATGGGAAAAATAGTGTTATAAAGAATTTACATATGACAAAACTGAGGTTCAAAGAGTATAAGGGAACTTTCCAAGTTCACATACTAAGAAAAAAGTTGTTATATAAAACACTTCATCAGCAAAAGCTACTCTTTCTTTTTTTTCTGGGTATCATATAAAAATTATATAGAGAATTTCTTTAAACTGATACCATGAGAACAATTTCTTTCTCTGTATTGTATTTTAGTGTATCTCATCTCTTGGGGACAGAAATATCTTTCTTAAATCTCACCTAGAAATGAAGCATTTGCCAACCTCTTTTTTGTTTAATGGACATGTAGAGGGACCAATCATAGGTCTGCTTTTTAAATTCATTGTTGGCATAGTTATGGATCTTTAGAAAATACTCAGATGGCAGATGACCATTTGGAAAGGAGGAAAAAAAGGTACAGTAGACCCGTAGAACCCCTATCCCACTTAACCATGGTTGTAGTCAAATGTGGTCCAAAAATATTAAGTGAAAAATTCTAGATATCAACAGTTCCTAATTTTTAAAATTGCACAATACCATTTTGAGTGACAAAATGAAATCTCACATTATTTCACTCCATTCCACCTATGACAGGAATCCTCATTTTGTCCAGGGTGTACATGCCACATATGCTACATACTCTCAGTCACTAACAGCTGTGCTCCTTATCATATCAACTGTCATAGTGTCAAAGCATTCACGTTCAAATAACCTTTTTTCACTTAGTCCCAAAGCACAAGAGCAGTGATGATGGCAATTCAGATATGCCAAGGAGAATCCATAAAGTGCTTCCCTTAAGTATAAAGGTGAAAATTCCTGACTTAACAAGTAAAGAGAAAAAAAAAAAAATCAGATGCTGAGGTTGCTATGTTCTATAGAGTACATTAATACTCAGAAAGAGAGGTCACATTCATAGAACTTTTATTACAGAGTTATTATTTCATTTTATATTTAGTTATTGTTAATCTCTGTGTCCAAGTTATAAATTAAACTTTATTATAGGTATGGATGCATAGGACAAACCATTGTATATAGAGGGGTGGGTACTGTCTGTTATTTTAGGAACCCATTGGGGATCTTGAAACATATTTCCAGGGAAAAAGGAGGACTACTGTAATAGTCAAATTTTGGATAGTCACCTTTAAGAAATAGAAAACTGACTAGAGTTGCTAATAAAGCCTTATCACTTAAAAGCCTATCACTTAAAAGAATAATTTGTAAATGTCAATCACATGCCAGAACATACACTCTATTCTGAAAAGCAGAAAACACATTATACTGAGCTAAAATTTAACTTGTATTTTAGTTTTTAAAATACACTTTTATATTTCCAAAGGCAAATAATTTTTTTGTTCTAAATGGTGCTACATTCATGAATAGGAAGGCACTCATGCTAGGAAGAGAGCAATACTAAGTTGAGAGTCCTCAGGGAGACAGTCACAGGAGCTGGCACATTAGTGAGAAAGGAGACATTACTTCAGAAGAACTTAATGATGCCATTTATTTCTTGGTGCTCTGAGGCACAGCCCCCATTTAGATGGATTACTCTGAGGATTTTGTAAGATATCCAATGAGATAAAATCACCTTTATTGGTGGCACTATAAAGGCAAGCATGAGAGATTTTGGCAAGATCATCTTTTTTTTAGAGATTCATTTATCATCTTCCTTTTTCCTTCTTTATTAAGTAGGTGCTAACACTATTTCTGATTCACTGCTGTTCTACTCCCAGGAATGCACTAATAAGATCATTTTCATAAAGCTCTTGGCTAAGAAGTCCTGGTACTGACCTCTGCCCCTCCATATCATGGTCCATCCAGACTAGAGTTCAGCATAAAAAAAACTTCAGTAAAAAAAAGTTTAAAGTTTCAAGATTCATATTTCTTTCTTATTTTCTCGAAAGACATTCTTAAATGAATTTCTTGAGCAACTTCAGTAAGATCAAATAATTCAAATATTTTAAATAGGTATTGTTTTCACCACATTTATAACTTAGATATTAAGAAAAATCAAGAAATAAATCCCTAAAGCAATAACATTTTCTATTTTTTTTTCTATGTCAGCACTGGACTAATAAGAAACCACTACAAACTGAACTAGGTAAAGCTTTCACAATTTTCTACTATCAGAGTCCTGGAGTAAATGGCCAGGGAAATCTGTCAACTCTTGGGCAGTTGAGTACAGTGGCAGTGATGACCTCATAGAGCTTCTAGCCTGTGAGGCTGTCTGTTTCTAAGACCTTGCCGTCTATTAGTATAATGTACTTTTTGAGATCACTCTAGGGATCTAAGGAAATGATAATTTTACTTAAATACTGCCAAATATATATTTTTTTTCTATTCTCAGTAGTACTTTGTTTGTACTCTGCAAGTGACATTTATGTTACAGAAGCAAATGCTTTACAAAATGTTTATATGTCGTTTGGGCACTTTGGTCTTTATGTTTCCTTGGACTTATAAAATAATAACTAATTTTAAATAAAGGTCATTCTTGTGAGATGTAGAAATATGTCACTAGAATATACATATGTGTATGTATGTATATCACTAGAATATATATATGCACACTCCTCTTTCCCTCCATACTTCCCATTGGTTCCACTCTACTCTATTTTTTCTTTCTTTTTTTTCTTAATGAATTTCTTGAGCAATTTTGGTAAGATCAGAAAACTCAAAGCCAAGTATAGTGCACTATGTGCAATGTTTGTGACCATTTTAAAACACAAAATTTTAAACTTTGACAAAGTATACCAGAAAAAATGAGGTCAGAGATTGAGGACAATACTGACTTTGCAGTCAGAAAATGTATCAGCCTGAAGACCTCAATTGGTGTTCTTGACGCACACTTACAAATATGTTTCATCGTTGTGCAGTTTAATGATGTGGTTAAAATTCTAGTATGGGAGAACAATAGTTGTGAATTCTAGTCCTGGCTCAAAAGTTTCTAGTTGTTGTTTAGATATACCACTTATTATTTGTAAGTCTTGTTTACCTTGTCTGTCATTGTGGAAATAATATTTTCTCTATATAGGTGGCAAGGAGGATTTAGTGCCATCATGCATGTGCATAGCAAAGTATTCTATATAGCTCAGTATCATGATTGCTTCCTTGTGATAATGACACTCAAACCATGATCTACTCCCCCTAGGGTGCTTTGTCTAGAAGTTGGGCTCTTTCATTGCTGGGGTAGTTATCAATAATATCACTAATTTGCCTATTAAATCCATTGTTATACATGCCGTTTTGGTGAATTCGACTGCTCAGAAGCCATTCTTTTTAAAACCATAGCTGTAAAGAAGAGGTACAGACCATACAGTTCACCAGTTTAAAGTGGACAGTTCAATGTGTTTTAGTATATTTATAGAATTGTGCAATCATCACCACAATGAACCGTGAAAGCCTTACCTGAAAATGCAGAAGGAAATTTTTCCTGCCTTGGTTGGCAATGACTTCGTAGACACCAAGGACATCAGTGATAATAGATCAAAAAACTAAGTCAGACTTCATCAAAATTTGAAACTTAGATAGTTCCATGAAGTATATACACCACCAGAAGCATACTTAGATTATGTTACTAGCCTGTGGGCATAAATGATTAACCAGAAATGCACATTAACCTGTGGGTAGACTGACACATGTAGGCATTTGAGACAGACACAGGGAAATAACACAAGAATCTCTGTGGACCTTAAACTGGAAAAAATGTAGAAAATTACATTTTACTATGTTGAATGAGAAGGGAAATATCAATCCTCAAAAGAAAAAATGAGAAGGAGGAAGAGGGAGAGGAGGACAGAATGTGAGTTTGGTCTGGACTAACACTGTTCACACGGGCTGTGGGAATTGGGGCTGATCCAGGAGTTACGTACTACTTGAAAAGGAACCTGGGGCAGCATGCCATTCAGTTTACATTTCTTTAGGTAGCAGGATTTTCTCAATTAACAAAATTAACTGTGTTGATTTAAATTTGACACAAACTTGTGGTCAGAGTCCAGGATTCTAGGTAGTGTTTTCCTGAGATACTGGAACGCTAAGCTTTTGAGGGTATTCACTCTTTTTACACACTATGCCCAATGGTAGCAGGTTGCTTGCCCTACTAGTACTCAGTGAGTGCAGAGGGGTAACTAGTACTCATTGAAGGTAGAGGGGTAAATAATTTATAAGATTCTGAATTTCAACTTATATAGTTGTTGAGACAATAAAAATTTGATATGATAAAAGATGTGTTTTTAGGACCAGCAGGCTTATATGGAAACTAATATATATAATAGTCACAGACTTACTAATGAATAGATAAAAATTTACTATCATTTTATGGTTAAAACCTCAAAGAACTTTCAGGCTTGCAGGTGAAGATTTATCCACTTAAGAAATTTATACTTGGGACCTTGAATCTGAGGCTCAGGGATCTAAGCTCTTCCCAGGAGGATTGTAACTTCTAGAGACCCAGAGTTATACTCTGGAATTATAAAGCCACGAAACATATTCTATAAAAAAATAAGTGAGTGGCACTTTCATAGTGCAATGGCCATCTTATAAGCCTTCTCACACATGAAATTATGCTAATTAAACAAACTCATCTGATAGTTGGTATTGGGAAAATAATTGACTACAAAGCAAGATGTCACCTTTAATGTTGTATTCTGCACACTTGTAGAAAAATTGTATCATTGCAGAACTCTTTAGCTAACCTTGGACCATTAGTCTTTGCTACAAGATTTGAAACAATTTCTATTCCTCATTCTTTGTTGTCTCTTACAAACATTGTGTTCCTGGATTTTTAAGAGAGAATTTCTAGCTACTTTAATTTTGATTACATAGGCAGGATGATATGAGGGAATGCTTTGATTGTCACAAATCCATCGCTACCATTAACTTCATGTCATTGTTCTTACCTGATTTATTTTGTGCTTATTTAAACATGACGATTTTATCCCTTCCTCCCCCAGAGTGATGTGCAACTAACTGAAATAGCTGTATCATTAAAATGCATGAAGTTTAACAGTGTAGAATGAAACTGGAGTTCGATGCTTATAAACAGTCTTGTACATTTTTTTTGCATCACTTCTTTGATCAGCTAGACTATGAACAAGAGGGTTAAGTTTTTTTTTTTTTTTTCTTTTGTTGAGTTGCTTCTAAACAGTTCTGTTCCATTCCAAACTTAAGTTTTTACCCCACTGTTCACTCTTAGAATACAGGGCAGGCTTCGCTTTATTTCGGTAGGAGCTAGAAATAGGTGCCTTAATGAGGTAACTCCTTCCATTTCAGAACTGGGTGAGACTTTGATTTTTTATGTCAGAAGAAGAAATAAGCTCTGTGCTTGCTGGTATGTGTTCCAGAGACTTATTTCTCCTCACTGTTTCTACCAGTTATAAATAAGGCAGAATTCCCATAGAGTAATTGTATCTGAGACGCCACAGACATGAAAGCTTCACAGAAAACAATGTTGCTTCCTCAGTGAGCTCATGCTAATGGATGCCATGCTGTATGATCGATGCTGGTGTGCCATGGAATACCCAGTGTAACTGCTCTCTGTGTAATCTCATGGGCCCACCAGATGGGATGTGCCATCACATGAACAAAGTTTCTTATTTTTAAAAAAGTACATACAATCTTATACATTTTGTTGTTTTGTTACAGGTATTATTATTATTCTGATGATGCTGATGATAATGATACATTGCCCCATTAGTGCCTAGCAAGAAAAAGTACTCAACAGATACTAGATGATGGAATGAGTACTTTAATCCACATAATATCTACAGAAGATACAAATCTATGTGATCAATATTCTACTATGAACACCACCGGATATCTTAAGACATTTAATAAGGTTAGGTGTGGAAAATTATCACTGAGCTTCATGATTGAAAAAGTAAGATCTATCCATGATAAAATATTTAAAAATACAAAGAGGTTTATAGGATAGGATAAATTTTTACAAATTCAAAAAATTTGGCACAGGAATAATTATTAAGTTTGGTGGTGATTTTTATATGTCTTTCAAAATTATTGTTATTGTTACACTAATAAGATGTAGTTTTTTTCATTATTTTCTTTATTTTGAGGTGGGTGTAGAAAGGTTGTTTAAAAGAGAAAAAGGACATCCTGTGTTTTACTTTTCTCCCTTTAAGTGGTCTCCATGATCAAGACATGAATTGATGAACTTTAGTACTTATTTTAAAAAAGAGAATTTTTGCTAACTTGTGACATAGACTTTAATAGAGCTAACAAGATAAATGTACATCAGAGAAAACTGCAGTTATTCTCACACTTTTTAAGGTTTTTATTTTTCTCTGTGTATAAGAATATTATAATTAACTGGAGATTACAATTAGTAAGCAAACTAATTTTTATTATTTTCTGTTAGCTATTAAAGTATAATGTTCATATAATAAAATGCACTAATTTTAAAGATTCTATTTGATCAGTTTTAGCAAATGATAAGTTATATAACCATAATTATATCATATATAAAATAGTTTCATTGTTCAATGTCTTTAGAAAATTTTGTTTTCTTCTGTGAGTTTTTTCTGTGAGATCAGCCCTTATATTTAAAATTATAACCCTTCCAAATTAATATTTTACATGGTATATGGTTATGATTTTAGATCATTATTTTCCATATGGGTAACCAATTTTCCCAGCATCATTTATTGAGAAAATTATTTCTTCTGCATTAATTGCTTTGGCACCTCTGTTGAAAATCAACTAATCATTTATGTGTGAGTTATCTTTTAACACTATATGCTGTTCTGTTATCTACATATCTGTATTGGCCCCAGTACCATATTGTTTTGACTTCTGTAGCAAGTCTTCTAATCAGGAAGTTTGAGTTCTTTAACTTTGGTCTTCCTTGTCAAAACTGGTTTGATTATATAAACTCTTTTTATTTAAATATGTTTAGAAATAGCTTCTCAAGTAGTACCAAAAAAGTTAATATTTTGATGGAAACTAGGGAATCTATAAATGTACATGGGGAGAAAAGTTGTTTTAATATTATTGAACATTCTTGATTGGTGAACATGGTATATTTCTCCTTTTATTTTGGTTACAATTAATTTTTCAAAGAACAGGAATTTATAGTGAATCAGTCTCAGACATCTTTCATTAAATTTAGCCCTAAAAGTACTTTATATTTGTACAAGAGGTAATAATGTCTGTTTTGATACTATTGTGAATGCAATATTTTAAAATTTCACATTTTCTTAAGTTGTTTTAGTTATATACACTTGAAATAATATTTATTTGTTTGCTTGTTTATTTATTTATTATTGCTAGAGATTTAACCCAGGGATGCTTAACCACTGAGTTACATCTCCTAGTCCTTTTTATTTTTTTATTTTGAGACAGTTTGATTTTTAATATATTAAAAAGATAGTCTATGACTGTGCTAAATGCATTTCTTACTTCTAAGATGTAATTAGTTGTAATTTTTTACTGTATTTACTGGTATTTTCTGTATAAACAATTGTCATCTGCAAATGGAGATAATTTTATCTTCTGCTTTCTAACTGAAAGACTAGTATTAATGCATATAATTTGACTATGTATGATAACTGCATTTAATCTTTATAGTGTCTCACCAACAGAAATTGATAATAAAGCCTTTCTAAATACCATTTTCTTTCCTGTAGTGTTTAGAGCCAAGAGGTATGCTTCTCATAGGAGTTAACCTAGGAACTAGCCCTCATCTGCAGCTGTAGTATCTCACACCATCTGACTTTTCTTATAATTTTCTTAAAATGTGCCAGAGACTGGTTAAATATCAAAGAAGCTTGACATTATTTGTTTGGGGATACAACAGAATATTCTCTCTGAAGCTACTGTTTAAAACTAAAAGCATTGCCAATTTTGAGTTTTTGTTTGTTTCAGTCTCATTGGCAAAATACACTTCATATCATGAACCTTATTTTCCAGTTTGAGCAACTGTTTTGTTGCTCAAACAGTAACTCCCTCCTTAGAGATACTCTTTTTACCTCTCTACTGATATGCTTGGATTTTAAGAAAACAAATCCCAATCATCATATGGATCAAACTTCTGTATGTATTTACAATCTGAATTAGACCTTTGATTATTTATTCATTTATAAAGCATCCCCTTCATGGTCCTTTTTTTGGATTAGATTTTATAATCCGGCCATGGTTTCTGTAAGACCTGTTAGTAGCTCAAGCTTTCCTAATCAAATCTCACTTCTGGCCCTGGCTAATTTCCCAAATGTAAAGGTAGTGCAGATTTTTATGTTTTAGTGCTTCCAGAGCTAAGGCAGATCATTCAATTACAGTATTCTGAACAATCATTTTGAAGCATGCAATGCAAATATCACTACCTTAATGACATCCAGCTTTAACTCATAATAAGATTGAAAGTAGTGAAAACTTTGCAATATAGAGCATTGTATGTTTGTATGGAAAATTTGGTTGAAATTCTATCAGGTAGAAAGTAAAGTCTTCTCTGGTGGAGGGTGTCTTTAATGCACTGATAATCAAGTAATAATTTTTGATAACTGTTGCTTATCTTAGGTAGGAAGCATATGATAGAATTTTATTATAGGCTATGAGTATTTGAGGTTATTTTTAAGTAGGTGTCTTTGCTCAGGTTTAACCAGATTGAAGGGTGTTTTTGCCAGAATAATTTATAATCAATCTGGTAATCTTCAAAATTGTTCATCCCTGAGCATGTATACATATGATATTTGGTTGTGATCATTTGTCAATTACAAACAAATTAACTATCATTTTTCTGTATAATATCAGACTTTTACATGATTCTAAGGAATGAATTCAGAAAAGAAAAAGAATCAATACCAGTTGCTGTAAAATACTGGGTTATTTCTATGTAATCCTGGCTATTAGAGATATATCCTATTAATTTTTTGGTGACAAAATGCAAATTGCTTTCACAATATCACTGTTCCCTCCAGTACTCTGATGGTCATTTTCTGTTAAACCAATTCAATAGAGAGGATCCATCAGTGCATAAATTATGTATTATCTTTCAACAACTCTGGTATTTTTTGTTGTAATCTCTGAGTGGCCTCAGTATGTCAGAACATGACCTCATTTTCTAACCTGTCAGGGTTTTAGGCATCAAGTAATTTCTCCTGCACTTTTAACTAACATCACAAGATATCATTTATAATGAAATAGATATATTAACCAGTTGTATACAATAAAACAAAACTAGTTCTTGGATCAGTGAAAAGAGAAGTAAATACAAATTTTTGTGTTGGAAGAGGAACTCTCAGGATGTTACTTCAGAAGAGTGAAGCTATAGAAATTGTGGCAATGAGAAGGAGATGTGAGGTAAAATATAAAGTTTATAAACATGTCTCAAGATGGCATGTGGAGGAAGAGGCTCGGTTTAGAACGGAGGGGGTAGAGGAATTTGTTTTAAATCCTTGTCAGATTCATATCTAGTTTATCCTGCAGATCATTTCCCTTACTCTTCACTACCTTAGAATTTACAATTCTCCAAAATTGCAACCATGTCTCATAATTTTATCAAACACTCAGCTTCCTGGTGTTTCTTACACATTGTGTTTTAACAGCAAATGTGTGGTTTTATAATTAGCTGTCATAATAGCTAACTCATTACTGCATGTCCATCCATCCTGCTCTGTGTTAAGAAGTTATGACTCATGATCTCATTTAAGCACCAACATTCTCTGAAGTTGGTCCTCTTCTGAACTGTGGGTGAGGAGATCAAAAGTTCAGGCACTTAGTCATCAAGTTAGGGTAAGTGGCAGAGTAGACCCAAGAACCCATGCCTTACCACAGTAACATCTATGTTCTTAAGTGCTATAGCCTCTTATATCACTGAGAAAGTCTTTATTGTACTAATTATCTTTGAAAAAGAAAACTTAACACCTACTATTTCATTAGCTTAAAGAAACATTGCCCATAATATTGTAACGTGACATAGCTTACCATATATCCAAATGCAGGGGAAAGTGAATATACCTTAGGGAAAAGTGATAGGAAATAGTAGGGAGAACGCTTATGTCTGTGTTGATTTATTTTAAAAATTCATTTCAGTATATATTAACATCTTGGAATGTGTGCAGGTTACAGCAATGACCTTTCTGCATAGAACTCCAATGAGAAAAGCCATCCCATTGTTAGATGAAATGCTTTTCATTTCAAGCATGTAAGCAGCACCACACTTGGTGGATTAAAGATCGATTGATCTCAGCAAGCAAAGAGCATTGTTAAATTGGTAGTCCTCTTTCTCTGTCTGTCTCTTTTTGCTAGGAATGGAAAAAGAGGAGGCCTCCCTCTCTGTTGCCCTAAACTCAAGCATGAGGGCTACAATTGCTGCAAATGAAACCCAAGAACAACTGGTTTGTGTTTTCCAAGTGTAATTACATTATAGCTGCTTCTCTTTGCCTTATAGTCACATTTGCAATCTGTGATTAAAGTATTAGTGGAAATGAAGTAATGATATATTGTGGTTAATGAAGCATTTTTTTCTCTGTTGTTTCTTCAACATGTTTATTTTTTTCCACAGAATAAGATATTTATGTTAATTTTTACACATGCGGTAGTTAGCTTTCTCTGTATTTTTTAGGGAAACTTTTGCATTAGCACTAATAAATAAACTGTTGAATTTTAAATCATAGTCTTTGCTCTAGTTAATTTATTTATATTTACTTTTTTTTATTACTGTAGGAAGAAACAGCCCCAGTGTTTTATTTTTATAATAAAATACTCTGAGAAAGAGTTATTATGGGTTCTAATACTGGTATGCAAACATCATTAAAGTTTACACAGCAAAGGCTTTTAATAACATTTGGAGAGATTTGGGCTGATGCAGTTTGTACACTAATATGTCTGCTTCAAGATAAGATAAACTGGATTTTATCCTTACTTGGATCCTAGGAAATACTGGTGTTATTTGTAAATGAAGATTTAGAAGCATTTAACTAAACTTCTGTTTAAGGTGTACATACAGAGACATGTCTTTTTTACTTTGATATTTAAAAATATGATTTATCTTCCTGTGTCAGGTAGCCTGCAGTTTCAAGTGAAAAATAAGAGGACTGACAATTGAACCAGTATTGACTCATTCTGAACAATGGCAACTGGAAGATGTTTGGAAATGAGAATGTAGTGTTTATGTGGAGAAGGGAGGTGAAGACACAGGTCAGGATTGGTGGCAGGTAGATGAAAAAGAAGGAAGAAGAGAAATATATTGTTGAATTTTTTCTTATTAAATGTGGTCATTATTTTGAATGGTCACTCTACTGTTGTTGTGACTCCCTGTTAAGAATAATAAGACAAGTGACAAAATCGTCAATTTTGATGTGCTCTTTCTTGGATAATGGGAATTGAACTCAGGGGCACTGGACCACTGAGATACATCCCTAGCCCTATTTTGTATTTTATTTAGAGACAGGGTCTCTGAGTTGCTTAGGGCCTTGCTAAGTTGCCGAGGCTGGTTTTGAACTTGAGATCTTCCTGCTTCAGCCTCTCAAGCAGCTAGGACTATAGGCATGCACCACTGAGCCCGGCGAGGTGCTTTTGATAGTAAAGGAATCATAGTATGCAAATCCTTGGCAGTGAATTTTTCTGCCAGCTGACACAGATCTACTGCAAAAAAAGATGATCAATGGCAGCCTATATGTTTAAGTTTTCTGCCTCTAGTTACCAGCACTATTTCTGAGTGGGTTAAACATTCATGAATGTAGTTAAACATTCAAGAGTAAAAATTGAAGTATATAGTTGTGATCTAGAAAAATTGGTGTTTAATAATTTGATTTCTTCTATATGGAAAGTCATAAAATGTAGGACTATAAATTCAGTATTCCTGAAATTATAATGTATATGGATAAAGAGAACAATGGAAAGTCAAGTCCCAGAGTATCAGAAATTGGGGAGCATGAGAGCAGTGGAAGCTTTCACTGAAACTGGATACAAATATTTAAATGAAAATTAATAGCTGAGTCGCATTGGATACAGGTATTTTATTCTATGTTAATTTAGCCCTAAGAAAAACTTTAAAATAGTGAAATCAGTGATATACATGTTGGATGGAGAATTTAGCAATGAAGTGTACTTATGTATACAAATGTCTCAAAGTGCATCCAAATTATAAATCACCTTGTAATGTGCACGTTTCCTAGAAATGTACCCAAAATTAAGAAGAATTAATGGATGAGTAGATGAAAGAATGAATTAATGGAAGCATGAGTATGTGCATATATTTATATATATGTACATATATATGTGCATGTGGATTAACAGGTGTATGTGTGTGCATATTTAGATTATCTGTATATGGATTAATAAATGTATATGTGTGTGTGAATATATGGAGGTATATAGGTGATGAGACAAATATTGAAAAATATTAATTCTAGAATCTAGATTTTGGGCACATATCTATTTGCTATGCATTTCCCTCAATTTTTCTGTGAAATTTTCTTAATGAACTCTTGGATTAATAAAATAAAACTTACTGAGAAAATGGTAAAAAAATATCCATGATGCTTATTTGGTAATACTTGTTGAAAATTAAAATGTCTGAAAACAGCATTTTGATAAATTCATGGATTATATAAACAATGTTTATCTGTATCATGTCCCCAGTGTTCTTATTTGTCAGAGTCCTGTACTGGATACACCACATATTTGGTCAAGAATCCAGTTTGGAGGCTGAGGATATAGTTCAGTGCTACAGTATTTGCCTAGTATACATGAGGTTCTGGGTTTCATCTGCAGCACTGTGGGGGAAAAAAAAGTGATTTTTATACACTTTTGATACAAAAGGAAATGTAGTTTCCAAATGTACTTTGCAGAAATTTCTTTAAGTCCTATAATCTATAGCAAATCAGATTTATAATAGCAATACTTTCAATTTAAATTCTGTTTCTGTACAAAGATACCTCTCTGTAAGGACTAGCCACATTCTTGCTGAATCATTTGAGACTACAGATTAAAGCATGTATTTTTGACTTCAACTACAGCAGAGAGGAGAACCAAGTTGAAATAACCTTCAAGTGGAAATGGTTGTCTTAACCCCAAAATATCACCAATGCCAGATGAGTAAGAATCTTTTCAAGGTGATATATTTTGGGGAGAAGATATTCCTGTTTTCCCCTAAATCATGGTGCATACAAATCATGAATTTGCAATAAGATTATCTCTCATTTCTCAAATTCTTGAGTGTTACTTGTGATGGAAATTCTTCTTTCTGGTCATCAAAGAAAACTCTTCCTATCTCCCCTAAAAGGAAATGAAGATAAGGTAGATCAACTCAACAGCCTGTGAGGACCTAGTAATCCCGGCTAATCTTCACAGCTCTGCACCTCCACTCCACAAGAGTTTGTTATAGGACCACAGATCAGGTGCTGCCCCTTCATACATACCATTGCTTTCATATCTCCTGGAGTAAATATTCAAGGTCATTAATCAAATGTTATTCTATGTGAAGACATAAAATTTTTGACTTTAAGCTTTACTAACCAACATAGCATATTGAATTTTCCTCATCACAAATTTCCAATAGCTAGCAAATTAATGGTGTGTTTTGTTTTTATCTTTAAATATTGGATGAAGTACAGTTCTGCTTTTACAGAATCACAATACTTGTCTCCAGGAACAATTTTTATGACTAATGTATTAATATTTTAGTTATGTACAGATTTTTTTTCTCCTACTACCATAAATGATAGATGTGTTGATGCTAAGCCCTTTCATCAATAAGAATAACTACTACTGGGAAACTTTTGTGAGTTATATAGCCATGAGAATTTCAGAACTGATCTTTTATGACGATGAAATGGTCACTGACCAGATCCTCATTGTAGACTCATTACTTTTCAACACATTCATCAATACAAAGGCCTTGAGGGTGACTGGATTTTACGGATCTATAGCGCTGTGCCACTGTGCACTCTCTAAAAATCCATTACATAGCATAGACTATGTTTTCCCAAGCTTAAGACTAGGGAAATTGATTGCCTTTCCTGTAAGTTTATGTAATCAGAAAAACCTAGAACTGGAAAGTATTTTAAAAGGTCATTCAGGTTAAACACCTGCTTCCTTATGGAATTTTTCTTAAACTATCCAACACAGGCAACATCAGGTTCTGTTCTAAAATATTTCTAGGAGAAATTCTTCAGTTCAGTATTGTCCAGCAACCATTCTGATTTTCTTTAGTGCTGTTTAAACTAAACTCCATAGAAATGAGTGCCTCCTAGTAACATCTTTCCCTGTATATGAATAGAAATAAATAATGGCATGTATAACAAGTTGATCTTTCTCTTAGTCATTTTTACTTAGATTATACAGTTTGAATTCTTTTGCTCTTATTTTAGAACAACATTCTTTAAACTTTTATTTTGCTCCTAAATAGTAGTCAAGGAGCCCAAATATATAATAAAATCTACTTCTTGAAGAATTTTTGTGATCTAAATTTTAGTCTTTAAAATATAGCCCACAGTTTTTACATACTACTCTATTTTGAATCTGTGCTTACTTTAAACACATCATATTTTAAGTTGTTAGAACACTTCCACACATCAAACTTTGGATTTATTATACAGCTTACCATATACTTGCCATGATGCTATTTTCTCTAAGGTGATGTTTGTCCAAATTTAGAGTGCATGGCCTCAGTGGATCACAAGCATAGTACAGTCCTTCATCACTTAATGGGGGATGTTCACAGACATGCATCATTAGGCAACTTAGTTCTTGTGCAGAAATCAGAGTGAACCTACACAAACCTAGATTGCATAGAAACTATACACCTCAGCTTTATGTTATATATAAATGTTATAGCCTGTTGTCTGTAGGGTCATGTGGAGCAAACCAACATGAGATTAAATTAAACACAAGAGGAAATGATGTCATCAAGAGACCTGATAAACATGAGATATATAAAGCTGCTGCTGGCATAACAGCAAACAGACTTAGAAATTTGTAGTAAAAATTTTAATGTAAAGGGAGGATGGTTTAATCTAAAGATGAAAAGAGGATAGTATATACATAAACCAGTAACAGGTATTTATTATCATTATCCTTATGAGGCATTATGTGCTATACATGATTACACATGCTATACTTCTTTGCAACTGGCACTCTTACCAGACAATAGGCATTTTTCACCTTTATTAGGATCTTGTGGGTCACCATTGCATATGTGGTTCATCACTGATCAAAATGTCATTATGTGGTACATAAATATATACATTATCATTGTAGTTATTGTTGATGATGATATTTTATCAAAAATATTCAAATTCGAACCACGTTTGAAAATGTGGTTTTCAAAATGAAACACTTTTCCTGAGGGTCTGAGAATTCGCTAGTGTGGTTGGGATGTGCTACTGCTCAATACCCTACTGAGGATACTGGGTGAATCCTCAAAATGTGTGTATTTTTTTTGTGAAAGTTTGAAAGGCAGGTAGGTGAATGCCAAGGTCAGGCTATCACTTAGCCAAGTCAACCAGCTGGACACCCTCATTTCTCAGAACCTCCCATTTACTTTGATGGATTCACCTAGGTAAAAGTCCTGGCATTCCGCTTTGGGGCACAGATACTTCGATGTTTATAAACACATTAGATGGATCCATCTTGTGGGTAGAGATTCACATTAACCAAGGACACAGAGACTAGCAAATAAACCACAGTGCCAACTGTAAATTGATAAAGAAAAGAAAAACAATTTTGCAGCCTGCAGGACATGGGTCAGTCTGGTCAGGTTCTTCTGTTCCTCTTGACAAGTGTTTTGGAGAAGCAAAATGAACAACGAGAAATTGCTCAGTGTATATCAAAGCAGAGTGAGGTTATGTGATTTTAATCTTAGAATCTTTAGTGGTCTGAACCGAATACTTTCTTAGACACTCATTACAATGAAGATTTGTATATCATAGGATTCAGACTGTTTGAGAGACAGAAGGCACTACTGATGGTTTCCTTTTCTGATTGCTGTGTGGTTTGTCTGGATATGTGAAGATAATCATGGCATAGGCTTCATCTTTCTCTGTTGATTGGGATCTATGCTATTTCTTGTAATTCAACTTGAGGGAAGCAGTGCTTTCTTTTATTCTTCAAATTCATTGTTAAACCACCAGGTAATGAAAATGAACTTTTGGTAAGGAAAGAATGAAGGGACTTAGGTTCAGCTGTTCAAAAACTGCACAATTTAGTAACGCAGGGTAGCAATAGACTAATTCCTCTCTTAAGTGGAAAGACAGCTACAATGTGCATGAATTGGTGATTTTAAAAGGGAGAAAAAGAGAAAGAGACAGTGAATGGTAATGTTAGAGTCATATATCCTGAGGGATCCTATGGAAGTTCATACCCAATCTATGCTTCAGTTTGTATACATTTTGTCCCCACCTAAACTTGTACTGAGGCATGGTGACCAAGGTAAGGATGTTGACAGGTGCTGGGTCATTTAAGAGGGGTCAGTGGTTTCCTTGCAGGAGTGATCTCTTGCTCTGGCAGGACTGGACTGGTCCTATGAGAGTGGATTTGGTAGGAAGCAAGCCTTGCACCTGCTATCAGTGTCTCTCCACCATGTGTTCTTCTGCCCCTGCTTGCTTCCCCTTTCTGCTTTTCCATCACCATTTGAACTTCCATGAAGTCCTCTCCAGAAGCCAAGCAGAGTCTGGCACCATGCTGTAAGACTTCCAGAACTTTTAGCTAAGTACATATCTTTAAAAGAGTACCCAGCCTTAGATATAATGACCACACAAAACCAACGGAGTCTCACAGAACTCAGAATCCACATAAATATCGGTATATCTCTGTTTTTCAGAAGGGTCAAACTAAGGCTAAAAAGATGCGCCTTTTGCTTTTCATGTCCATTGTTTTCCCCTGGAAGCCAAACCAAAGGAATGAGGCAAACAAAAAAAAAAAAATTCTCTAAAATAAAGAACAATAGAAATCATTACTGAAAAAGAAGCTAACCTATCTCATTATTAGTTGCACTAAATGCCACTCCTTTCCAACCTGTTCAATTAAAATTTTTGGTTAAAGATGTGGACTAGTAGAAGAAACACATGAAATTGAACAATGGGATGCAATTTGGCAAGTACCAACACAGGAGTGAGCCAGGTTGCCATGAGCAGACTCAGGAGAGGCCCTCATCCAGGCTTGGGGAAATCACTGAATCATTTTGGAGAGATGGCTTTTAAACCCAGGCTCAAAAGGCAGTCACAGTGTGGTGGACATGCATTAACTGGTAGGTTGATCTATGACAGAAATGTTTCTGGTTTTATAGATAATCTGTTTACAAAATGCATGTTACAATTCTATTATATATCAGGCATTGTTAGCATTGCAGATATAGAAAACAAAGTAAAAGAAGATTCTCCTAGCATGGAGTTTATATTCTAGCAGGCAGATTAGCATTTTTAAATTTACATCTGGAAGGACTGTTATCGTTTTGCTGTCCTTTCTCTTTGTTTTTGCTTTTGGAAAAAGGGAATTTCCAAAATAGTATATATGAATATTTTTAATTTGCTTTCAAAGCTGTCTTTGGAAAAGCATAACAAAATGAAAAATGACTACATCCACATTGGCTAACTTATTAATTGTGACTATCCCTATGGAAGTTTTGCACCTATATATCTTATGATGGAGAAGCCCACAATTGGTCTGAGACAACTATTAAACATCAGCAACTGCTCAGAATACTTTTGTTATGCTAATAAGAATCACCGCAAAATCAATCAGTGTTTCTCATGTGGCCAAGCAGTGATGATTTTACAGGAGGGAGAGACCTGAAGTTAGTTATCTGTTCCTGGCAGATGTGTTGTCACTCCCTGTCCCCTCCACCCCCATGTACACACAAGGTGGAGAGAATTTTGCTTCCCTCTCCTGGGAAGGAAAGTACAAGTACAAAAGGATAAAAAAATAAATACAGAACAAAAGAATTCTCCAACTTAGATTTAAACAGCCATTAATCTAATAATTCAGGTGAAATGAACCTTTGGAGCAAAGCTCTTTTGAAATGTGTGGGGAATTGTCTATTTAAAAATTGATGTGCTGAGGGAGACAGACTAGGCACTGCTGCAGATACTGGCTACTCTGTTCACAAAGGCTCTCTTCAGCAGATGAATAGAAACATTGACTGGCTTTGAGGCCAGTAATTGCCTTATTCCTCCATACAAAAATTTCAGCCAGAGGAATCCTTTAAGCAGAGCACAAATGATGTGGTACACACTTCAATACAGTGTAACTTACCTTGAGCTTATTTAATTATTCCTGGTCCATGGACTTTCTGAAAAATAGCCAGAATATAGAATACTACCTTATTACAGATTTAAATAATAGGCTTACACCTCTGTTAACTTCTTTTATCTTAATCACATAGTGTATATGCATAGCATATATGTGTTAGAATTGGTTACTAACCAACAGAGTAATAGAGAAGCTAACACACACACATACACACACACACACGCATTCTTAAAATTTATAATTAAAAGGAGCTTGAAATACTGATTATTATAGTGGAATTGTAATTCATTATTTCTTTTCTTTTTAAATACCTGTATGGTTACTTATTAACATTTTAATGGCAAGAGCAATAAAAATAATTAAAAGCACATTTAGTTCCTGTTCTGCCCCATTTCGTTAATTTGTACTCTTTTTTTCTTGTGAAGGAAGAGTTATAAAATTGATATCTTACCTGCAGCTACCTCTTTATGATATTAAATTTCAATATATAAAAACTGTATTAGAAAGATGTTCTCCTACACAAATGATATGTTTAAACTTAAAATAAGTAACTATATCTCCATTCCTCCTATTTAAATGGCAGCATGGAAATTTTTATGAAAGACTAAATGCTTAATATTCAAAGTTTTTTGTATTTGAATTTTTTAGAGTTAATTGTTCCTCATAGATGCTCGACATATAAATGTATGGATAAAATAAGGTTTTGATCTATATAAGATGTTTCTATTCCAATATTGGCTTTAACTCCTGAGAAAGCCCAGAGTTTGTTCACTTAAATAGGTCTTCCTAGCTATCAACTTTCCTCTGGCAACGTTTACTGAGAATTGCTGCCTGCTCCGAATCAGAGAGGAAGGTCCATGTCCAACTTAGTGTAGCCTAACTGAGATGGCTTTCGACTTGGGAGCAGTGATGACTGAGAGGAAGGCAGTTAGTTAAGATAAGGAGACCGGGTAAGTTGCCAAATTTCCCCCCAGATGCTCAGCAGCAACTAAAGGTCAGTTGTGTTATGAAGGGCAAATTAATAATGCTGGCCTTGAACTTCACTTGAAGCTGCAGTGATACTTGTTCTTTTCAAGCACCTGCATTTTGCTTAACCTTTGTTTGGAATCTTAATTTGACTCCTGGGCAATTACAACCTTTAAGCACCAGAAAAAGAATCACATTAAACACATCTTGAAGAGATAGTGGGGAACGGGGCTCCCTTCGCCTGGGGTGACATTTGTCCACCTTTTACATCTGACCTTCTTTTAATCTAGATTTCTAACTGGGGAAGGGCCAGAATAGAATTAATCTTCCCCATACTTAACATTCAACGTGATCTCTCTTCCCTAGATTCCTTTCCCCTTTAATATCTTGCACCGCAATGGTAAGTATTTTAAAAACCATTTTATTTTCTCTTTTGGTCCTCTAATGCCTAATGAACTACTAATCTTCCCCAATAGATTGTCCTTTACTGAAAGCAATTAGTTCATCTGGAGTCCTTACCTTCTTTCTTCCTTTTAATCCTTCTTTCTCTTTTCTTTCCTTTTAATCATTTAATACCTGGGCATCTACTTTAACAACAAACTGAAGCCATCCTTCCTATGATGAAGCTTGTTTGTTAAATACTAGAATTTGGGTCAGACTTAGAAGAGAATATGTTTATAGCATGTTCATCTCCTGAAATTAAACTTGAAGATAATTGTCTGACTTGTTAGCAATTCATGCTGGCTCACCATCCCCAGAATTTTAGGGCTATATTTCCAGTTTCTACATGTCTGACTTTCTTTGTTCTTTTAACCACAAACATAGAGCATCTAGGATGGACTGAGAAGTGCATTCTTAGGATGCCTTTTCTGTGTAGATTTCAGATGGGGATAATTACTTCATCCCTCAGTCCACACATTGTGAGATATGTCCCTATTCTCAATTCAGAACATAAAGTTGAACACAGTGCTTGACTCCAAATGTTTTCAGCATACATAATATGTGCTATACTAGAGCTAGGGATGCAAGGATGGGTATGAATTAGTCTCTGACATGGAGGAACTCAGTTCAGACTTAAACATGATTTGAAAAATAACAAGTATAAAGGAAAATTAATACACCTGATCATATATTTTAGGCATGAATAATTAGGTTTATAATTATGCTTGTATAGATTAAGTCAATTAATTGTGTATGTAATAGAACTAGTAAGTAGATAAATGGAGAATAAACCCATTATTGACTTCAAAACTTCTACGCAATAATGTGTCCACTAAATTCATCTGATTCTGAGATGGATCATTTTAACTGTTCCAGAACTAATCTCTATGGCAGAGGACTTAATCTCTATGGTAAAGGGTTTCAAACTTTCTTGTGCACAGGAGTCATTCCCAGTTTGTTAAAACAAAGATTTCTCAGCTCTTCCCCAGAAACTCAGTAGGTCTAGGGTGGGGATAAACGATTCTCATCTGTACAAGCTCCCAGGTGACATTAGCCATATGTTGAATAGCACTGATCTCAGGGAATGTTTTTCAAACTTCAGTATGCAGCAGAATCACCTGGAAAGCTTGTTAAAAGAAATTATTGGGTCTGCTCAGGCCCAGGAAATTCAGAAGGTCTGGGATAGACTGAGTAATTTTTACAGCAAACAGCTCTCAGATAATGCTTACTGTGGTGGCTATTCATGGCTTACATGGAAGTAAGGAACGATTTAAATGGGTCGATTGACACAACCTATCAAGAATTCAAATTCAAAAGATGCAAAACCTCGGATCAAGTTATATGTGCTACTTAGCATGGAATTCTCTCATTCAGAGAAGCTGAACAAAAGCAGGAAACTGAATAGTATGACTCTTATGGGCATGTATAAGAAACAGTAGACACTATAAATAGCAAATGATGTTAACATAGAAGGATATTTATACAGAGATAGAAGATAGTCTGCTGAAGAGTAGAGTAAGACCCTTAGTTTTCAGACTTCTCAGAAGTCTTTTTTATGAAAATTTTTCTGTGCATTCTCTTATTAACATTAATGTATAGTGTTGATAGAAAATCTGAATAATATAAAAAGTGGCACTGAATGAGATCACTGTATATGGTTCTCACCTGGAGAAATGAGGTGGTCTGGGGTTAAGGTCTGGAAAACACCACAGGTGAGAGATATTAGAGGATTGAAAATGGAGGATAAATAACAAGAAAGGGTGGCATCGAAGGAGCAGGAGAAGGTCCTCCGAGAAGATTTGCACAAGCAGATTGGTAATGGAAGATAATGGAAAAAACTGACACCCTGATTTAGTACCATCTCTTATTGAAATACTG
The DNA here is from genome assembly GCF_902686455.1 of Sciurus vulgaris. Classification (NCBI taxonomy): domain Eukaryota; kingdom Metazoa; phylum Chordata; class Mammalia; order Rodentia; family Sciuridae; genus Sciurus; species Sciurus vulgaris. Next base: position 86,022,596 of record NC_136463.1, on the reverse strand, counting down.
TATGTGATTTCAGTTGCCCTTCTTTTCAGAAAAGGTACAATGAGAAAGTAGAAACCAAAATATAAATCTGCCTATTTATGTTTCTGGTCATGTAACTTTTCTCTTTAAAATAGTTTGCTTCTGTCTTTTTCTGTATACCATACTTATTTTTTAATAGTATAGATTTATGTTTTTATTTATTGAGGGATCTGGGGATCAAGCCCAGGGCCTGGCAAATGCTTACCATGTTCTCTACCACTGAACTACTTCCTTCAATTGTACTGTGACAGGGTGGGGCATGGGCAAGCAAAAATGCCATGAAACTTTCTACCCTTTCTAGTGGGACAGTGTACTGGGAATTGAACCCAGGGGGACCCAACCACTGAGCCACATGCCCAGCCCAGTTTTGTATCTTATTTAGAGACAGGGTCTCACTGAGTTGCTTAGGGCCTCACTAAGTTGCTGAAGCTGACTTTGAACTCTCAATCCACCTACCTCAACCTCCCAACTGCTGACGTTTTCTTCAGTAGGCATTCACTTGGTTGCTGCAGATACTTATTCATTACCAGAGCTCACATGTGGCTCTATTTAAGTCAGTCGTTGGCTATTTATTTGATGTTTCTGGAAGGTAGCAGGGCCTGAGCTTCCTAGTCTGCTGCCTTTCTCACATCAGGCCTATTTATTTGTATTTTTAAAATAGTTTTAGTTTCTGTTTTGAGGCCTGATCCAAGATCTCTAGGTCATGAACCTAGAAATGTAAAGCTAATACTAAACCCTGTACTGATGATAGCTGACATCTTGTTTTTTTTTTTTTTTTTTTTTTTTTTTTTTTTTTTAATTTAATGGTAATCCTCTAGAATCATGTTACCAACAATCACATTTACTGGGAAACAATAAATGCCAAATTACAACTGATATAATTGCTAATTCTCTTATAAATAAACTAATAATGAGCACACAAAACTAAATGAAAATAAAATTTAAAAATTGAAGCAAATAGTTAAAAAGGACACTCATTCTGCATTTTTAACAATCTTTCAGGTGATGCTGCTGGTCTCATAGCTTGTACTGTGAGCAACAATGACTTAGCACTACCTCATGCAGGTCAACACAATACCCGTAATGAATTTAGGAAAATGCAAAACTTGTTATACACACACACACACTTTGCACAGAGTTCTCCAATCAGAGAAGTAGGTTAAATGATAAAATTATAAATGGACCTGAATATAATGAACACTTTTAAGCTGCAGTGGTCATTAATTAACTGCTAATTAAATAGGAGCAATGGTCTCTATAATTATATTTTCATTCTTGATATTCTTAAGAGATGTTTTAATCCATGACTATCTCCTAATAGTGAACAATACTTCACAGTTGTTACTTAACCTGTTAATTCAATAAAGTTTATTTACATTTGCATTTATTTTTAAAAATTGATTTTAAAAGTTATTCCTACTCTATATTTTTCAGACAGATTAGGACAATTCTATGGACTTAATTAAAATGTGTATTTTTTTTTTTTTTTTTTTTTTTACATAAGAGGGTTTATTAAGCAAACAGAGTGTCTCCCTGAAGGGTAAGAGAGAGAATGAGAGTAAAAGAGAAAGGGTGCACGCAAGAGAGAGAGAAAAGTGAGGAGAGAGAAGGAAAGTGAGTAGGAGAGAGAAACCAGGAGAAAAGATCTAAAATGTGTATTTTTTTTATCTTTCAATATGTTATGTTTTAAATGATACAGAAGCTTTTTGAAGTTGTTGAAAATTATTTTAATTTATTTTATTGGTTCATTCTAGTGTATAAATTGTATGAATTATTTTAGTGAAAGGCAAAAAAAAAAAACAAAAAAAAAAAGCATGATTTTGAATGTTCCAAACCCTCAAATGTGTGATTTTACTTTCTACTTTAAAAAGCAAAGTCCTCTGATTTCTTCTTTCAATTCAGATGTTGCATAGTTATGTAATCCTGCCATCCATCATCTTTTATAGGAAATGTTGACCATGCTAAATCAATATTTTAATGAACATTAGGAAGTTAATAGCATTCCTTCTTGTTTCCCCTAACAAAGTATTGTGATTTTCTGTTTTACCCTTCATTATTCAATTTTGTGTTATGTTGGTGGTCAGTAAATCCCTCCTTAGTCCTAGTGCTCACTGGGGACAGGCCACCTTTTCATTTGTATTTCCAGATGCATCTATTGCAGTGTCTGGAACACTCAAATGACTCCAGTGTATGTAGTATTAGTTAACGGGAACTGACCAACTGTCAAATTACTAACTCAAGTTTTCAAAGTCAACTGGATAAAAATGTCCTAATTATGCTGGAAAAGCATTTTTCAAAGAGTTGGTATTTATCCTAGGTATCTTTTTAAAAAAGCTTAATTCGAAAATTCTGTGTTTCTCTAATATGATAAAATAATTTAGAAAATTTTAAATTATTTTCTCTTTCTTTGTTTTCAGAGTATTAAGTCTGAATGTGTTTGGACTATTTTTGAACTATTAATAGTTGAAACTTGTACAGGTTAAAATGTGAAAACCACCAGTAAAATAAAATAAATGAAAAACAATTCAATTTTTTGAGCTATTATAAAGGAAATTAGTTGATAGGAATATGTTGCTTCATTTAAAACAATGAAGAATTTTATAGAATTTGTTTCAGAAAACATTGAGTCTGTGTTCATGAATAATTAAGTACATTAGAAGGGTATCAAAGCTAAAGTACAGGAAAGAGAAAAGACAAGTGATTAATTAACTTTTTGGATAACTTGTGTGATGATATTGACAAACAGGCTAAAGAATTCCTATAATAAAAGCTAAAACTTACTAGAGGTCTAATACAGATTTTAAAGCAGGAACAAAGATATTAAAAAAAAAAAAAAAAAAACCTTTTCAGTGCTTCTTAGATATGTGGATGGATGAAGAAATTTATTTTATTTTATTTTTATTTATTTATTTACTTTTTTGCAATTCTGGGGATTGAGCACTTACAAGGCAAGCAGTCTACCAACTGAGCTCTATCCCCAACCCAAGAAATATATTTTTATTAACAAAACCACGACCAATTTGGAGACATAACATCTCAATGATTTTTTCCCTTTTAATATTATTTTCTAAATGTTTACACTTTTAAGAATTTTTTTTCAATATAGAAGGACTATTTCTTCCAGGACAGATATGGCAGATGAATGCATTGATGTTTTCCAAAGGAAAGTATAAATAGACTATGATTCAAATTAAAATATGCCCCAAAAAATTAAAATATGCCAATCTGATGCCCTTTACATTAACTTACTTTTAAAGAAAACAAATCTGTTGGTTAAGCTTTTTTCCTTAGTTGCTAAATGAAATGACATAAAAACCTCATTTATCATTTTTTTCTTCCTTTCTTTTTATCATGAATTCTAGTGTCATTCTCTATCCACCTGAAGAAATTAAAACTACATTTGATTTATATAAACTATCTTTGTAGTAGTCAGGCTTTTCCAATAAACTCAGCTTCTATGAAGGGTAATGGATAATCTGATTGGCAGTAAATAATATGAGTAACTAGAGTACAGATCCAGTTTGGTTTGGTCAGTAACACTAATGTGGTTTTCAAAAATCACAGTACTAAACATAATCAGAAATTGGATGTAAATACAGTCATGTGTCTGCTCAGCAATAGGGATACATCCTAAAAACTGTGTCCCTATGCAACTTTGTTACTAAACATACATCAAAAAATGTACTTACATAAACTTAGATAAACCTATATGATATAAATTACTACATACCTAGGCTATATATACCATGTTATATGTAGTTTTTTATTGACTGAAACATTATAATTCAATGCATGATTGTATCTCAACTGATGCCTCCACCAACTACAGAACTAATTTGTTCTTAAAGCTTTAAAACTATCTGATATCATAACCCAGCACTATTTTCTGCATCCAGATGTGGGCTTCATACATGCTTTACATCTTAGGCTGCTACACAGCATCCTACCTTTTCTGTGGCCTGGCAGGTGCAATTGATTGCTTTCAAATGTTGAGTGATTGAAGATCATCAAGAAAGCAAATTGACAAATTGATTATGACTACTTCCCCCAGCAATAGAGATTATCATGCAGGAGGTTGTTTTTCCAAGAGGGTGCCTAAAGAATGAAAACAATTTCAGAATTCAAGCAGGTGAATAAGGCTAAAAGTAATTGCAGTTGACTTAATCTTCAGCAAATAATCACAATTAAAAAGTTTGCTATCATCATATATTTAACCAATGATCCTGTATCTACATACCTTCCTAACTCCATTTTTACCACTTAAATAATTGGGTATTTTTTTTCTAGGTATCTCCTTTAAGAATCAGAGATTGTTAAGTGGCTTCAGGAATAAAAATTGTCCAAGAAGCAATTCTTACTTTATGAAGTTAATAACTGAAACAGGGATGTAATAAATTATTTTACAAGATTTTAATACCACTACACCACCACCATTATCATCGTTATCATAATGTTGCTATTATATACTCATTTTTATTGTGTATCATTCATTCAATAATATTTTATTATCTGAGAAGTACCTGTCTGAGGTGATAGGAACATAGAAAAGAACAAAAAACTAGGTTACTAACATTGTGTGGTCCCCTGAAGCAGATAAAATGAACGTTTTAAGAGATTACTATAATTATTAACATGAATGTCAAATAAAACATATGTATGGTATACCCCAAAGTTATAATATATGTGACAGTTATAGACTACTTAATATATACATAATATGTAATGAAGAAAATAAAACTAAATGCAAGGATAGAAGGAGACAAAGCATCTTAACTTAGAGAAAGTTGTCAGACAAGACTTCCCTGAGACAGGAGCACAAGAAAGGAGATTTGAATGATAAAAAAGAATAACTTTTATCAAGTATACTGAAGGAGAACAAAGAAGTTTACTAAGTCAAATTTCTTATTTTATACTTTTTTAATAACTTTATATGACTTTAATCCTTGCAACATTTAAATATAATTATTATTCCAGTTATTCAGGTTTTCTTAAAAAAAACAGTCTAAGAAGTATCTTTGCAATCTTATAGCTATGAAGTAGCACAGTTGGATCATAACTATTGTTACAATAGACTTTAGGGAAGAAAACATCATAACTGTCTTATATAAATGGGGGAGAATCCCAGGGAAAGAGACATATGAGCAGAATCTGGAATGATTGACAAGGTCAATAATTAGATGTATATGAAAATTGTATTGACTTTTTGTCACTATGAGAAAATATCTAAGAAAACAACATAGAAGACAAAAAGGTTTATTTTAGTTCATGGTTTCAGAATTACTATTGTCTTTGGGCCTGTAGCTAGGCAGAACATAATGGTGGAGACCATGTGGCAGAGGAAATAGCTTATCTCATGGCATCTAAGTAGTAAAGGGAGAGAGAAGAGGCTGGGCGTGTCCCCAATGACCTAACTTCCTTCCACTAGCCTCCACATCTTAAAGGTCTTACTACCTTTCAACAGCACCACTGGCAGGCAACCAAGCCTTTAACATATGGGCCTCTGGAGGACATTCAAGATCAGGTCATAACAAAAAGGATTGGATGGAACTGAATTAGGAATGGAATGGTGATGTGAATGTAATTTGAAGTTCCAAAGCAAATGTGGGGAATGGGGATCAGAGAAGTACAGGGTTACAAGTTCTTTCTCAAAAGGAGACAATGCTTAAGCTTGGATATTGACAATTACTTTTCTGGACTCGCACATTTGTACTTGATCATTTACATGGTGTGAAGATGTAAAAAGACTTTGGAGAATAAAGTCACATAATGAAACATGCTTTTGAAATATTATAGTGTAGAATGTAAGGGGATGGAAAGGGCAGAATCGTGCTGAGAGATCAGCAAGTCCGCAGTCATTAAACAGGGTCTTCTATATGCCGTGGGCATTCATAAATCATTTTAAAGGAGCCATCCACTCTTATGTGAATCACTTTATGAACAGAAAAATTCTTCTCATTCAAACACCTTTTATTATTTTTAAAAAATTGTACACTTCCCTAGGTGACCGTGACTGTGGAAACATTAATTTATTTAAATTTAGTGTATCACTGTAAATTTTCTCAAATAAATGCTATTGTGCAACTAACTATATGGTTCCAAATAATACACTGATTTACTAATTCACTTATTCTAGAAATATTTATCTTTAGACAAAGAATATTATAGTAGTTAAGATTATGGTCTCTGTAGCCAGATTTTATAGACAGGACCCCCCATCTCTCCCACTTATTAACAGTAAGCAGATATGTAATTAATGTCTCTAAATCCCATTTTTCTCATTTGCAAGTCTGTCAAAATAATAGTAATCTCAAAGGATTATTTTGAGGATTATGTGATATTATGAATATGAAATACTTAGTAAAAATGCCAGGCATACAGTAAGATATCTAAATTCCTGTGTTGGACAATGTTTCAGACATTATGTGGAATTACCATGTTCAAACACTGGAAGGCACAGTTAGAAGTCATTTCTCTGCAGGTTTATCTGTAGTTAGAGTGGCAGTGCATAAAGATAATGATCAGTAGATTAGAAATGATGATTTCTTCTTAATTTTTTTACTGGAATAAAAAGTAAGCTATAATTAATTCCTATTCTTCCTTGCACGGTGAAACAATAGAACCTGCTCAGCTCCCTTAGAGTTACTAAGAAAGTACTTATTATTCTTGGCCCAGACACCTATGTGATGTTGGTTCCTGTCCCTCTTTTACTCTTAGTTCTTACGAGTGTTTTACAACCTTCAGATCCACTGATGTCTTTGATTCACAATAGCAACCCCTTTACTTCTTTCTGGCTTCTGAGGAGCCTTAACATAGGTTGTTACTGTTAGTAGTCAAAGAGAATCAAGCGCACACCTAATGAAGGAGTTCAAAATATCCTGCAAGAATTCCTCATTCCAGATAAGACTTTATGATCATAGGGCAACTGTTGCTTGTCTTGAAGGTACTACTCTAAACCTGAGGATTTGGGAACACCACTTTATTTGTTTGGAAAATATGACTAGACATTTTAACCAAAGTACAAGAGGAGTAGAGGTGTTGGAAAATAAGCATTATTGGAATTGGGTGTGGAATGAGTCATTAAAAAAAAAATAAACAATGCAATTGACTCTTGCTAGATTTGGTTCATCAGAATGAAAGACAAATCACAAGTGGTTGATGAGAGAAGGGAAACAGAACACAAAACTTCTCTGCTTGTCTTCTTGTTATAGTTAGCTATTTCAATTTCATATCTTCATGGCAGAATTCAAAGCCAAAATCACTAGGCGAAAATTGGCATCAATGTTGTATTCTGTGTGTCACAGGAGCACATTTACAAACTATTAAATGCTTGTATCCTATTAATCTTAGTTTAAATCAAAGTCGTTCTGTGGCTTCTTGGATTATCAATGCCTACATAGTGAACTAAACATCTCTGTGTCTTGTTTTATTTTCCCCCAAATCAGGGAGATGCTTCTAATTAAAGAAAATTTTGCAAGGAAAGGATGTAAATTTTGGGGAATGAGGTAGGAAAAGATACGAGATATTCATTGTTTTTAAAACAATATTGAAAAGAAAACCTAACATTCATATTAAACCAATGTGGTCAGTGCTTTACTTTGGTGAATTATGCCTATACATTTCCAGTCAACAAAGTAGAACAGAGATCCACTGAAAAATGAATAGCTTAACTGCACGCATTGTGAGAGATGTGTTTTTTGGGTTTATTTGTGTGTGTGGTGCTGGGGATTTGAACCCAGGGCCTTGTGTTTGTGAGGAAAGCACTCTACCAACTGAACTATATCCCCAGCCCTGTGGGAAATGTTTAAGTTTATCCTTCCCCATCCATCTTACCTCCTTGCCAATATCATGTGTATTGCCCAGTGAGACAACATCATTAATATTGATAGAGAAGCACTTCTTTAATGTAGTTACTATGTCTTGTTGTTTTTTATGAATGGTGGGGAAATGTTTAAAAAGAACTTGTGCTGATCAGTGAGCACTGCTATACTGTGAAGGGCACTTTGTGTGATTTTCCTGTTTCTAATCTTTTCCCCTATCCACTTAAAAAAGTAGTTGACTATGCTTCAAGAATAGTTGTGTTTAAATTTGTGTGGTGGGTTTCATTGTAGCATGGATTAATGTAAATGGAATCACTTTATTTCCATAATTATTTTGCAGAGTATTTTGGCCATCATCCTGGTGTTTGCAGTCAATTCATTTGAACACCAGTTACATTTTCGACAGCAGGTATAAAGTTCTGCTGGTTTATCTTTAGAGAAATCGGATTTCCCCCCCAAAAGATAGCCATTTATTATATATGCACCTTTGAATAATTAAATGAGTTATAGAACAGGAAATGGATTCTAATCAGCTCTCAAACTGTGATTGTGCAATGCACTGAATCATTCCTTTATGAATATATTTCTCTTGGAGCATGTATAATTATGAAACTTTTTTTTTTTTTCCTATCTCGGTAGGAACTGGGAAGTAACAGCCCTCCACAGAGAAACTGGAAGGGAATTGCTATTGCCCTGCTGGTGATTTTAGTTGTATGCTCACTCATCACTATGTCAGTCATCCTCTTAACCCCAGGTAATCTGTCTTTATTCCTCTCTTATGATGGTGTTGTGGATGATAATTTCACATTCAAATGCCTTAAGAGGGTAGCAGTATGTGGTGTCTGAGGACACATTAGCTTTGTTTGGATTTTTTTAAAAAAGTATAATCAGACATTTTGCAAAATGGCACAGTAATTTTGAAGTTCAAATATCATGTGGATTTTTTTGGAAGTTGAAAATGTAAAATATATAAATTGAGAATGCCAAGGAGTCTTTAGTCTCCATTGCTACTTAGAGAATTATTATGTTTGTCAGTTTACTGAATGTGTGAGACATTTGACTTTTATTGTGGGTTGAAGATGAGGGTGTGGAGTCTGGAAATTCCTGTATGTGGGTAATAACCCATCTTATGGAAATGGAAAGAGAGGATTTGAGAAAAAGATCAAGTTTAAAAAAATAACATGTACTTCTCTAAATGCAGGTATTCCTTCCTTCTGCCTTTTTTTGTCTTTTTCTTTCCTGAAGTTTTTACATCATAAGTTCCAACCCCTGACTAAAGAGTCTCTCTAAATTGTCCTTTCTATGAACTTTGGACTGTGTTCTTCAGATTAGAGTTTAACATGAATATAGAAATTATGAATAGACTTAATTCTTCCATGGATACTATTTCAATTCACAAGAGTTTTTCTATTATGTGATGGGTGTTAACAAAGAAGGCACAGATAAAGTCCATCTTCCACAATCAGATAAATCTGACATATTGCTACAACCTACCCAACTGCCTTTCTCAGAGTGAATGTCCATATATAGTTCATATATAGTGTTATGAAAAATAGTCACTTCCAAGATAGGATTGATCTAATCCAAAAATTAACTGATAGCATAAAGTGGTAGCTTGCTGTTGAATGCTGTTTATTTATACCTCAGTTCCCAGCTTTGTTATTACATAAGCTCCTTAAACACATTCTACTTATTTTCCAAGGAACAAAATGTGATTAACAACAGCTCCTTTTCAGAGTCGTTTAGTCAAGTAATTACAGTGACTAATTATACAAATGGCAGTTATTGATTGTTCCAATGTGGTACTTGGTGAAATATTTCATCTTTGTAAAAATATTGCCTTTGAAATATATAAACTGCCAAAAATATAGCTTGTTGTTTTCATTTAACATATGAAGAGACTGAGAAAGAATGTACGGGAGCCAGGAAGGAGGAATGAGGAGAGAAAGGTAATTGAAAACTGAAGAAATAAAGGAAATTTCCTGGTAAGAGCTGGTTTATCCAGCATTCTCTTCAGGAACTTTCTCTTAACTGCCTCATTTGTACATCTGTGGTACAATATAATTCAGCAATGTGGTGGCTCTAAGTTGCTGCAGAATGCCAAGAATCTTTTCTAAAGGAAGATGAGCTTATGTTCAGATGGTGTTTCACTTAAACATAGGAATTTTAGCATGATTGCAAAAAATGAATGACATGGTTTTGTTGCCTTGTATTGGTGGCTCGTAAACAGATGGTGGGTATTGGTGCCATAATTTCTGAGTATTTCTCTTGAACTCCTATCTTCAAACCTTATTCTAGCATCCATATTCCAATAAATCATTCTCATATTTTCTTGTGATTCATTTAGTGATACACTGGAATCTCTGACAGTTTGGAATAACATGTATATCCTAGAGTTGGCCATTTATTAAATTAAACTTGATCTACCCAACCCTTTCCATTTACCACAAGTATAAAACCACAATGTGTTTGTGTTCATTTCTCCATACTCTTGTTCATGTATTAAAGAAAGGACTTTGGGTAATATACCTTTAGTAATTGACAAATTCTTTAAACTTGGCAAATTATTTAACTTTGTCTCTCACTTATTCATCTGTATTATTGGCATGCTATATAGCACCAACTTTATGAGTTAAATGAGATAATATTGTTCAACTATTTAGTATAGTACCTCACACTACTGTTACTACTTCTCTGATTATTCCTATTTTTCATAACTTATTGACCATCAGAAACCATGCCAAACATTTTGTTACATGAAGGATATTTTCCAGAAAAAAATATAAATTCTTTTAAGAAGATAGATCTTCTGCAACTTGAATTTTAAGTTATAACAAAAGAAGAATGACTAGATGCTTATTCTGGAATTGTTTTTATAGTGGTCTGATTGCTTTTTCATTTGTTCATTCATTTATTCATCTAATAGATAAATGGAAATCTTACTATATTCTAGGTGCTATGGATTTTGACTGCACCATTGCTTTTTTATAGCTTTCATCTCCAATCCTCTTCCTCTAAAGTCACAAAATATACAAATCTAGAAAACCCACACCCCCAATTCAAAGTCTTCATTTTACATGACATTAATAATACAAATGGAAGTGAAAATTATCACTTAGGTTTATAGTTCACCTAGTACATTTTGCATATCCAAATGTCATTTGATTTCACTGTTATTTTTGGCAGGGATATTGTGAAATTAAAAAAAAAAATTAAGCTGTAGTAGAAAAACTATAGCTATAGGAAGCAGACACCTGTGTTCTCCACCATCTGTTCGTAAAACTCATTGGCACTATGGGCTTGGATGATTATATAAATAGATGAAATGGGTAGGTGACACTGGTTAGGAATTCACTTGACCCAGGATTTAGTATGATGCCAGCCAAATTATATGGCCTTTATGTGGGCCCAAACCAAACATGTTCAAGTGATATGTAAACCAGAAGATCTACAATTTGAAGCCTAAGACTTGAGTCATAAGCCTGAAAGCACACTTAGAAGTTATCTAGTCTTGTTTCTCTCATTACCCAGGAAATACAAAATCTGAATTTAGTTTTTAATATATTTTCATGTTTTTATTGGAGCATCATAGTTGTGCTAGTGTACATTTTTGATGTAGCCTGTGTATGGAGCTGTGTATGCCTGTGGTTAGACTTTAGTGCTTTAATTGCCCTTAGTCATCCTTTCCTAGCCCTCCCAGGCTTGTGGTCTATTTGTCTTTGTCATTAAAAATACCTGAGATAATCAACTTATAAAAATTTTCTTTGACTCACAGTTTTGGAACCCTTGTTCATGATAGGCAGACCTGTTGCTTTGTGGCCTCTGGTGGCAGGGCAATGCATCATGGTAGGAGTGCATGGCAGGTGCTCATCTCATGGAGGGATATGAAAGAGAAAGAGACCAGGGTGCTGCAGTTCCTCTCAGGAGTATGTCCCCAGTGACATAAATCCTCCAACTAGACCCCTCCCTTGAAGTTTTCACCCCACCCCCAGTATACCAAACTGAGGACCAAAACTTGAACACATGACTTCAGAAGAACATTCCAGCTTCAAACGATAACTTCAGTGTTTCATTGAAGTGAGGGGTATCTGGTTTGCCTGACAATGCAGTGATCTCCTGAATTTTCTTAATGCATATGATCTAATATGGTGGGAATAACAATGATAATAGTGGTTTGTTACTGAAAAATAACAACAAATTAAATCCAGCATCCTCTTTCGCTAAGTCATTTCCATCCTGAAAATATATGTCATGGTTTTTCAAAGATGAAAGTATACAAAAGATTACTGAGTCTGAGAAACAATTTAGAAACCATTTTGCTCAAAATGGCCTCACAGTTTGTAGGTAAGGGCTGAGGAATGCAAGCCTATAACCAGAGAGACACATATTCATTGTAATTTTGGTTTGATTGCAAATTTTATTACAGAAGCAATTTGACACAGGTGCCTTGATTTCAAAAATTGTCAGAATCTTCCCGGCCTTATGAAGAGAGGTCTTGGTTATTTTTGAAGAGTGAGTTAACCATTCAAGGATTTTCTTTAATAAGGAACAATTTCTGAAAGAATTGTTATTCACTCAATTTTTTATTAAAGGACAGACATTTAGATCTGCTAAACAAACCTATATGTTCTAGCTAGTATTGAGTTTATTTAATGAAAAAAGTATATCCACTCTTATTTTCAGAGTTTGATGATTACAGGATCAATAATTATCCTTTACACATATATGAGAATACATTCATACTTTTAAGTTATGGGAGCATGTCTAATGGTACCATGCACTTACTTTGTATCTTATTTTTACCCTTAGTATGTAGAATGAAAATGATCATCTGAAAAATATTTATGCAGAATATAGTTCCAAAGTTTGACCTGTTTGGAGAATACAATTGCATATTTTATGAGTTAGAATATGTTTGGGGAAGGGTGTCCATTAAGATGTTTAATTCCTGTTAAAATAACACCCTGTGGGCTGTTTATGCACCAAAGTTCAACAGCAACAGTGGCCTATTGCCTTTAACATTATGTCTAATCAGTCAAGGCCAATACATGTTGAGTTACTATCTGACTAAGGTTAAATGTTGAGTTACTATCTGACTAAGGTTAAAATTGTAGAGTACTTAATGCTGTCTCCGTTGTTAGCTTTAGCACTTCCTTCTTTGCACAATTTTTCATTTCTTTGGTATCCTGTCTAGATGAGCATCTGAGATTGTTCTGTACAAGCCTATCAGAATATAAAAAAAGTCAAGCTTTTATGTAAGAGAGCTGTCAGAACCCTGCTAATTCTCCATTAGACAGGACTTTCATAGGAACACCCAGTTCTACTGTATAGATGCCTTTATTTTCACTTCCAGGAGATTCTCCAATTTTAAGAATTTTAAATGGATCCGTATACTATGTTGGGGAATCTTTTTGCAGGCCAAGACTGCTGCAAGTGATGTTAATGGTTAGGTAAGTCTCTAATATCAGATGAAAATTAGATTCATGATGCTATGTTATTTCATTTAAATCAAACACAGAACTAAGATGTAGAGGGAACCAGAGAAATAAATGGAGGCAGCCCTATTCAAAGAAATCCACAAAACAAAACAAAAACAAGAAGTCAACATTTAAGGAATCAATCTTTTCTTTGAAGAAATAGCAAGTTTTATTTTCTAAGTACTGCACCATCATCTCATTTAACCCTCATTAAAAAAAAAAAAAAAAAAAAAAAAAAAAAAACCTGGGTTTAACAAAGTAGAGCAATTTTATCGATAACACCGAGGCCAGTAGATTTGGGTGACTCGGGCAGCTAACCTGTGAAGAAAATATAGCATGTGGATTTGATTAAATTGACCTTGGCATCAAACTAACTTGGGTTCATATTCTGTTCTTGTCCTGTTCCTACAAATATGACATTGAAGTACAGAATTCTCCCTCTTATTGCCTATGATATCATATTGAAAAACAATGATTTGACCCTTTGAAACAAGCTTAAGAAAGATTAATTTTGTCCTATTTATAAAAAGAGTGTAAGAGATCATTTTCTAGAAAGAACTTGATAAAATTAATGACTTTATTGGATTAGTGACAGCTGATTTGTTATTGTCATACAAAAATTCAAAGTGAACTGATTCTAGTTACTATTGTGCTCTACTAAAATAATAGCTTCTGGTTATAGTTAGTTAAAATGTCATGTTATATTATGTGGTAAACAATCTTTTGGCAGCTATAATTTAAAAGGTGCCATTTAAGCATCTGACCTGTGTCTTAAAATGTCAAAGCAACTATTAAGCTATCCCATTATGATTTTATGAGGGGAAAATAATGTTTTACAGATTTTGAGATTTGCATTACTCATTTGTAAACATCAACATCAACCACAATACAAATTGTTTATTTTATTTTGTTGAATTAAAAAAGAGATTATGTTATATTGATAGGCATAATCTAATGTGTCTCTGCTTGTTTTTCCAAGAGCAGCACAGATGAACTCATTTGAATGTAGCATTACCCAGGCATAATCAGCCTTCCAAAGAAAAACAATGACACATCCTAACAGTTTCCCCCCAGATAGCATGCATTGTTTTGGCTTTTTAAATAGGTTTATCTCTGATGTTGAATGAAAATAATTTTCTCTGGCACTAAGAGAGTATAGATAGTTACATCTTTTTGTCTTTGTTCTGTAGTTGCATTTCTATTTTTAAGGCATAACTGATTTCCTTACTCTCATTTTCTCATATTGTCCAGATAAAAAGCAAATTTAGTTTGTCCTAGTGCATTTAGTTTTACAAGAGTCAGAAGAGAATCTGTTTAAATCAACCAGCCAGATATTGAACATGCACTCTTTTATTTATTCTCACATCACTGACATGAATATAGGCATTAATTTATTCATGTTCTATAGTATTCACTTGAGTCTTATAAGGTAAACTTTATTGCCTAATGTCATATAAAGAGAAGGCAGAAAAGCAGGAACCATATTCCAAACCCTCTTGACTCTATCCCTGTGTTAATATCTTACTTTAAGTTAAGATATATTCTTGCACCCCACGAAGAATCTGGACAAGATATATTTTACACTGCACAAAAAATAGAGGTGAGACCTCCTTATTTCTGGCCCATGATTTTTTTTAATGAGCAAAGTAATTCTGTATATTCCCTCCTCTGTTATTCCTACAGTGGAGAAGGAATTCTGCAGTAGATAAAGGAAATGACAGATATGAGAAATTGATAACCATAAATGTAAATTCTCTCTGAAATTTTATTTCAACTCTCATATATTTTTCTCTGGAACATCAAATACCCATGATAAAATATAAGTACACATTTTCCTTGCTAAACTACATCGTACAAAAGTTATTTATATGTCATTCTACAACTTTATTTTCTCCTATTTTTTTATTTCTCCCCTCCTAATAAAAATACTTAATTTGGAAATGTGATATCTGGTCTCTAAAATGCAGGTTTCAAGTTAGTCTACTACCAAGAAGCAAGGTTTCCATAAAAAAAGGAAGTCACATCCAACTACCCCCTCCTCCTGGGAAAAAATTTTGTAATATATGTTTACTACATGTTTTTATGGAAGGCGATATTTTAATCTGGCATTATTTGTCTAAATACATTTGGTGGCAACATTTTACATTGATTTTCCTTTTTATTTTTAGCTATACATGACTAAATTATTTTAGCAGAATATATGTACATAAAGTATAGCAGTAGAATTATTTTAGCAGAATATATGTACATAAAGTGTAACTTATTCTGTTAGATTACCACACTGTGGTCACACATGATGGGGAGCATTGATTTCCTTTGTTTTGAACTATAACCAATGTTATATTACAGAATTCACTTGTTAACTGTAAGAAAAGATATTATCAGACATTCTTATATATAGATTGATCTGATATATGTCAGATGATTATCTGTCTATATATCTTATTTAACACTATTTTAACATGCATGATGTTTCACTTTCTTTGTTCTTGAAAATTTTAGCTGGAGTAATTTCAACATTTATTCAGTGTTTCAGCATATTTGTCCACACTATTTCTTTTTTATTTAAATAGTTCAATTGAGTATAAAGTCCAATTGACTTCACTTTCTAGAAAATGAGATTCAGTGAAGTTATCTTCCACATTTACCTGTAAGACTACACTTTACACCTGTGGACGTGAAGCCTTTGTGGTGGGCGTAGACATCCTGTGCTCTAATATTCACAGCTTACGCTGCCTTTCCTGGGGCTTCAGCAGTAACTAAATAACAGAGTTCTAGTTACTTGAATTACATTACCTTTCCCTATTGCATTTTGTATCTTTCTTCCCTGATTCATATCCATGATGCTGATAATTATGTTCATAATTTGGAACAAATCCATGTATAATGAAATTATCTGTTTCAAATAAACATTTCAATGGCATCTTGTACAGTCACAAAATTTGCATCCACTCCCTCTGATTCCAGAATACACTCATTACCTCTAGAGTAAACCCTGTGCCCAATAGACAGTTACATTCCATATCCCTCTTCCCTCAGCCCCTGGATATCACAAATCTACACTTGTTATCTAAAGATTTACCTTATCTGGGTATTTCATATAAATGGAATCAAATAATATATGACTTTTTGTGTGCTTAGTGCCTTTTAACTAACAGTGTTTTGGAGGTTCATCTGTATAGTCATATTTATCAACTTTTCATCCTATGTTATAATGGCATAGTATTCCCTTATATGCACGTGCTACAATATGTATATCCACTCATCCACAGATGGAAATTTGGACTGGTTTCACCTTTTGGCTATTGGGAATAGTGCTATTATAAACATGTATGTGCATGTATTTTAGGGGGGGTCTTGCTTTTGATATTTGGGATATACACCTACGAATGGAATTGCTGAGTTATTCTGTATTCAACTTTCTGAAGAACTATTGTGCATAGTAGTTCAGTCTTTTTACATTTGCATCTTCAATATACATGTGTTTAAATTTCTTCCAATTCTCACCAATGATTGTCACTTTTCATTTATTTTTTTCAGAGAAGTTCAAGGGGTTTGAAAAGGCATCTCATTTAATCTATACTTGCACCTCCCTAATGATAGTAATGTTAGGCATCTTCTCCTGTGTTTGTGGGATAACGGTGTGTCTTCTGTGAAGAAATGTCTACTGGAGTACGTTGCTCACATTTAACAGTCGTTTGTTTTTATAGTTATTGAGTTACAGGAATTCTTCATGTATTCTGTATATTAATCTCTTGTCAGATACGATTTTTAAATATTCTCTGCTATAATACAGATTATTTTTTCAATTTTTTGTTATTGTTCTTTAATTCACAAAAACTCAATATATATCTATCATTCTTTTTGTTTTTCATGCTGGTGTCATGTATAAGATTATGTTGTGAAACACAAGGTCATAAAGATTTGCCTCTAGGTGTTTGAAAAAGACTTGTAGATTGATCTTTGTGGGTCATTGATCCATTTTAATTTGCTTTTTGTATATGGTACTAAGAAGGGAGTTTTTTCTTTTGTTCTCTTTAGTTATACATGACAGTAGAATTCATTTTGACATAATTGTATTTGTTCATTTATTTGTTTTCTTAATGTGGACATCCATTTCAACTAGCTCCATTTGTTGAAGAGATTGTTTTTCTTCCCTTTGAATATTTTGGTTTCCCTTGTTGAATGACCTTGCTTATAGATATGTGAGTACTTCTAGGTTTGTGATTTTATCCAATGTTTATTCTCATGCCAGCACCCCACTATTTTAATTATTTTAATTTTGTAGTAAGATTTGAAATCTGGAAGTATGACTGTTCCAACTTTGTATTTTCTTCTTTTCAAATATTGCTGTACTCTTCTGGGCTCTGCACAGTTCTATATGAATTCAGCAATTGGCTTTTCCCTTTCTGCATGAAAGCCAGAGGGGATTCTGAGTGATTAGATTGAAACTCTACACTGCTTTGAATAATAATATCATCTTGAAAATGCTGGCATCCCAATACCTATGTACAGAATATCTTTACATGTATTTTTGTCTTGTTTTCTGTTAACAGTGTTTTGTAGTTTGAGGTACAAAATTCTTTTTCCTAGGTTGAATTCATTTCTAGGTATTTCATTCTGTTGATGCTATTGTAAATGGAACTGATTTTTTAAGTGTCAGTCATATAGTTTTAAAAATTCACTTATTAGCTCTGGGGTTGATGATTGTGGATCACTCTGTGTTCCACCAATGGTAGTTTTGCTCTTTTGTTTACAAGTTGATTTGTTATTTTTCTTGCTTATTTACCATGACTAGAACTTAAAATGCAGTGCTGTCAGGCAATGGTGAAAAGGATCATCCTTGTCTTGTTCCTGATCATGGAGGAGATCTTTTGGTCTCTCACCATTGAGTGTTCTTAGAGCATTTACATAAATGTCCTTTGCCATGTGGGGAAAGTTTCCTTCCAAACCTAGGTTTAAAATAGTTTTTATAAATTAAGGATATTGAATTATGTCACATGTATTTTACTGATCATCTGGAATGATGATCCATTTTTCCTTCTTCATCTATTAAAGTGTGATATAACATGGATTTTCTTTTGGTGAGACACCCTTATATTCCTGGAATAAATCACACTGGTTCCTGGTACACCGTGCTTCATATATGGCAAACAGTTTGTCTTGATAATATTGTTAAGGATTTTTATGTATATTCATATGAAGATATTGATCTTGTTTTTTGTGCCATCTTTGCTTTGGTGTCAGAATAATTCTAACCACATAGAGTGAGTTAATAAGTAATCCCTCTTTGTCTAGTATTGGGAAGAATTTGAGAAATATTGGTGTTAGGTCTTCATAAAATGTCTGTTATATTTCACAGGATAAGTCACTTTGTCCTGGACTTTTCTTCGTTGGAGGTTTTTGGTTCCTGATGAATTTTTGTCAATATTTCTTACAGGTCTATTTAGATTCTCTAGCTCTTCTTGAGTCAATTTGGTAGTCTATGTACTTCTAGAAAATTGTTTGTTTCATATAGATTATCTAGTTTATTGGAATATGATTGCTTGTAGTATCCCTTCGTAATCCTTGTTTCTGAAATGTTTGCAGTCATGTTCCTACTTTCATTTCTGTGCCAACCTCTTTTCCTTTTTAGTTTAAACTTTTATGAATTTTACTGATGTTTCTAGGAAATTAACTTTTTATTTTGATTCTTTCTACTGTTTTTCTCTTCCCTACTTCATTTATTACCAATCTAGTAATCTGTATTATTTCCTTCTTTTAGCTTTCAGTTTATATACATTTTTTCATTTCCTTAACATAGAAAGATAGGTTTGTGATACTTTTGTTCTTCATATTGTAAGATTTTATATTCATAAATTTCCTGCTGATTAATGATTTTAATGAATTTTTCATACACATTTGAAGAATTTCAATTTTTTTCTTATTTTCCCCTTGACTTCTTCTATGATCTGTTATTAATTTAAAAATAGGTTGTTTAACAACTATGGAAATCACTATTAAGGCTTCTCAAAGACTAGGACTAGAAACACCATGTGACCCAGTTATACCACTCCTTGTTATTTATCCAAAACAAGGTCATCATACTGTAGTGATACATGCATACCTATATTCAATGTAGCACAATTCACAATAGCCAAACTATGGAACCATTCTAGGTGGTCATGTATGGAGGGATGAATAAGGAAAATGTGGTCTATAAACATGAGGGACTTTTATTCAGCCATAAAGAAGACTGAAATTATGGCATTTTCAGGAAAATGGGTGGAATTAGAGGCCATTATGTTAAATGAAATAATCCAAACTCAGAAGGTGAAGGATCATATGTTTTCTTTCATATGTGGAAGTTACAGAGGTAAAAGCAAAGGAAAGGTGGGGGAAATATCATAAAAATCAAAAGGAAGTCATTAAAGAAAAGGATATAGGAGAAGGAAAGAGGAGATACTGGGAAATAATATTGGTGAAATTATATTGTTATAGTAAGTGCATGTATGTAAGTGTAAGAACAAATTTCACCATTATGTATAACTATAATGTACAAATTAAAAATGTGGAGAAAATTAAAAAATGGAAAAAAGTATGTTGTTTAATTTCCACGTAAAAGTGAGTTTTCTAGTTTTCTTTCTGTTGTTGATTTCTAGCTTCATTTTGTAGCATCTAGAAAAGATGCTTTGTTTGATTTCAGTCTTCCATAATTTACTAAGACTAGTTTTGTTCCTTAATGTGTGGGTATATTCTGAAGAATTTTCCTATGTATTGGAAAAATGTGTATATTCTAATATTGTAAGGTGAAATTGTTGACAAGTTAAATTTTGTCTACTTGGTTTAAATTGTTATATGGTACTTATTATCTAAGATCCAAATGTTCCATCCATTCTTGTAAGTACAGTATTACAATGTCTAACCACTTTTGTAGATTTAGTTATTCCCTCATTCATTTCTGTCTTTATTTGGTTCATATAATGTCTTGGTACATTTGTGCTACTATAAAATGATGCTGCAGACTGTGAAACAATATAAACCTATTTACAAAGTGAAATTTATGATTAAGGGACCAGCAGGGTAAGTCTGATGAGAGCTGCTTTCTGTCCTAAGATGTTTCTTTGCTATTAGGCATTACTAGGACCTTTGAATGGGAGGAACATTGAGTCCATCTTGGAAGACACAGAAGGGCAAGAAACTATCCTTCCGATCTCATCATTTTCATTTACTTATTTATTTATTGTTTTTAGATATACATGACAGTAGGGTGTATTGTGATATATTATACATACATGGAGCACAGCCCATTCTAATTTGGATCTCATTCTTGTGGCTTTTGTACATGATATGGAATTACAATTGTCACATATTCATATGAGCATAGGAATGTTATGTCGAATTCATTTTTCTGTAATTTCTATTCCCATTCCCCATCCCTTCTCTTCATTCTCCTTTGTCTAATCCAATGAACTTCTATCCTTCCCCTCCTTTGTTATGGATTAGCATCCATATTTTAGAGAGAACATTTGCCCTTTGTTTTTTTTAGGACTGAATTATTTCACTTAGAATGATATTCTCCCGTTCCATCCATTTATTGGCAAATGCCATAATTTCATTCTTCTTTAAGGCTGAGTAATATTCTAGTGTGTATATATACCACATTTCTTAATCCATTCAACTGTTGCAGGACACATAGTTTGGTTCCATAGTTTGGCTATTATGAATTAAGCTGCTCTAAACATGAACATGATGATATTGCTACATCATTGTAGTATGCTGATTTTAAGTCCTTTGTGTATAACCAAGGATTGGGATAATTGGGTCAAATGGTGGTTCCTTTCCAAGTTTTCTAGGGAATCTCCATGCTGCTTTCTAGATACAGTCCCAGGAGCAATGTATGAGCAAATGCTTTTCCCCCACATTGTTACTTGTTTTCTTGATAATTGCCATCCTGACTGAAGAAGGATGAAATCTCAGTGTAGTTTTCATTTGTATTTTTCTAATTGCTAGATTTGTTGAACATTTTTTCACATATTCTTTGACCACTCCTATTTTTCTTCTGTGAAGTAACCCTAAAGAAAGAGATTGAAGATCTTAGAAAATGAAAATCTCTCCCATGTTCTTAGATAGAATTAATATTGTCATAATGGTCATATTACCAAAAGCGCTGTACAAATTTAATGCAGTCCTAATTAAAATTCCAATGATGTTCTTTATGGAAATGCAAAAGGCAGTCTTGAAATTCATTTGGAAAAATAAGAGACCCAGAGTCACCAAAACAATCCTTACCAACAAAAGTAACACAAGAAGCATCACAATACCAGACCTTAAATTATACAACAGTGCTATAGTAACAAAATGGCATGGTATTAGCACAAAGATAGAACTGAAGACCAATGGAACAGAATAGAAAACACAGAGACATGCCCACATAAATTGTTCTCCCTTGTTAGACAAAAGTGGCATAAACATAATGGAGAAAAAATAGCCTCTTTAACAAATGGTGCTGGGAAAACTGGAAATCCATATGTAGTAGATTGAAATTGAAGTACTATCTCTCACCGTGCACAAAACTCAACTCAAAGTGGATCAAGGGCCTAAAACCTGTGACTACTAGATGGAAAAGTAGGCCCAATTCTCATCATGTTGACTCAGGAATAGACTCTCTCAATAAGAATCCTAAAGCACAAGTAGTAAAATCAGGAATCAATAAATGGGATAGAGTCAAATTACAAAGTTTCTTAACAACAAAGGAAACAAGATATAAAGAGAGAGCCTGCAGAATGGGAGAAAATCTTTACCACTGTTACCTCAGAGCATTAATTTCCAGGATATATAAATAACTCAAAAAACTTAACATTAAAAAAAAATAACACAATCAATAAATGGGTAAAGTAACTGAACAGACACCTCAAATCATTTCTTAAGTATGTGAATACTCTTCATGAGGACAGAGTTCTTTTGACTTTATTATCCCTCAAACGCTATACTTCTTACTAGTGTTACACTGGGAATTAAATTGCAACATGAATTTTGGAGGGGACACTATTATTCAACCTTAACCTATAATTTGTGTCTTTAATGTTTGGTACATCTATAATTAGTAATATATTTCTTATAAGACTTCATTGTTTTTCAATATACAATTTTTTTCTTTGCCTCTTAGAACAATTTTTTCCTTAAAGACTATTTTGTTTGATAGACTATTTTTGATATTAACATATTAACTTAATATCAAATCCATTATTTTGTTAACTATATAACATGTTGTTTTGCATTGTTCCTTCAAATATTCTTTCTTTCCCTTCTTTTCTTTGTTTTTTTCTATGATTTCCATCATTTTTTTGTTGGCGTGCTTGCTGTTGTTTCATATCTCTTAGACAATGTTCATTTTCCTTTTTTCCTTTTGTCCTTCCTTGTCTCCCCATACTTGACAATTTCATTTGAGTTTATTTCAGTATCAATTGAATTTTTCTCATGTTAACTTATGCCTGCTCAATTCTACTATTTTAATCCATTAGTGAGATTAATTATGTTGTATATTTCTGTAACATTTTTCTGTTCTCTGTATTTTAATTTTTATTGTTTATTTATTAGCACATTATACACAATAGTGACTTAATTTCCAATTATAATACATTCATAGAATATAATTTGCTCCAATTCAATTTCCAGCTATTCCACTTTCCTTTCCCTCCTCCATTGCCCTCTTTCCTTTCCTCTGTACTGATCTACTATTTATTTACTTATTGTTTTTTTCACAGATACTCTATAGATATAAAGGTGGAATTCACAGTGATATATTTGTACATATACACAGCATAATCTGTTCTATTTTATCTCATAATTCCTTCTTTTCCCATTCCTCCTTTCTTCTTCTTGGTCTCTTCTTCTAGTCCCTTCATCTCTGTTTTATTTTTATGGAATTTCCCTCCTCCACTTTCCCTCTTATTTTTTTTATTTATAATATATGAAAGAAAATATTAGACTTTCGACTTTGAGTCTGGCTAATTTCACTTAACCATATGATCCCTAGGTCTATCCTTTTACCAGCAAATGACAATTTTATTCTTCTTCATGTCTGAGTAAAACAACATTGTGTACCTCCACCATACTTTCTTTATTCATCTATCTGTTACTAGGTACCTAGACTAATTCCACAACTTGGCTATTGTGAATTACTCTACTATAAGCATTAATATGCCTGTATCACTGCAATATACTGATTTTAGCTCATTTGGATAAATACCAAGTAGTGAAATAGCTGGGTCATCTGGTGATTCCATCCCTAATCTTTAGAGGAATCTCTACACTACTTTTCAAAGTGATTTTATGAATTTGCAGACAAACCACCAAATCAATGTATGAGTGAGTTTTTCCCCTCATTCTCACCAACATTTTTTATTTTATGTTTTCTCAATGATTGCTATTCTAAGAGAAGTGAGATAAAATCTCAATGTAGTTTTTGCTTTTCCCTAATTGCTATGAATATCAAACTTTTTTTTTTCATTTATTTTTGCCGTTTGTATTTCTTACTTTGAGAAATGTTTGTTTAATTCTTTTTCCAATTTATTGTTTGGATCATTTTCTTTTCTTTTTGGTGTTAAGGTTTTGAGTACCTTCTAGATTTTTTATATCATCTCCCTGTCAGAGGAGTACCTGGCAACAATTTTCCCCATCCTGTGGGTTGTCTGTCCACGTTCTTAATTGTTTCTTTTAATGTGCAGTTTCTTTTTTTTAGTTGGATGGTATCCCACTATTAATACTTGGTTTTATTTCTTGAGCTTTAGGGATATTGTTAAAGAAGTTGGTGCCTGTGCCAATAGGTTAAAATGTTGAACCTGTGTTTTCTTCTGTGCAATGTTTCTGATCTAATTGCTAGGTCTTTGAGTCACTTTGATTTGGCTTTTGTGCAAGTTAATAGGGATCTAGTTTCATCCTTGTACATTTGGATATCCAGTTTTCCTGCATCTTTTGTTAAAAGTCTATATTTTCTCCACTGTATCTTCTGGCACATTTTTATCAGATAACTATATAACTGTGTGGGTTTGTCTCTATGTCTCTCATTATGTTCTGCTCACCTTTACTTCTCTTTTGGTACTAATACCATGCTGATTTTGTTGCTATAGCTCTGTAGTACAATTTGAGATCCTATGTTGTGATTTCTCCACTGTTAACTCTTCTTGCTCAGTATTGCTTTGAATGTTTTGGGTCTTTTACTCTTCCATAGAATTGTAGGACAGATTTCTCTAGTTCTGTGAGAAATGTCATTGGTATGTTGATGGGTATTGTATTGATCTATATATCACTTTTAATAATATGGCCATTTTGACAATATTAATTCTGTCTATCCGAGAACATGGCAGATTCTTCCATCTTTTAAAGTCTTCATTTTCTTTCTTCATTTATATATAGTTTTCATAGTAGAGGCTTTTTACTCTTTGGGTAGAATTATTCCCAAGTATTTTATTTTATTTTATTTTCTGAAGATTTTGTTAGTAGATTAGTTTTCTGCTTTTCTTTCTCAGAAAATTCATTATTGAAGAAGGAAATAACTGATTTTGTCTATCATTATTCTGCTACTTTGCAGGATACAATTTCTATTTTTATTAATATCTTTTATTTTTCATATGTTTTTATCCTGGTTTGATTTAGCTTTGGGAGCATATCTAATGCAATTCATTTGAAGTGTTTGTCTAGTAAGTAAAATGTTTTCTCCCTTAGTAGAAGTATTTGTTAATTTCTTTTATGAAGGAAACATACTTTCTCACATGTTTTCATGATTTTTAATTTTTAGTTTAAAATTACACATTTTAATATTATAATGTTTATGGCAACACTTCTGTCTTGTTTGGGATTTTGTTACTTGTTCTAAGTGACTATTTAGTAGACTTTTCTGAACTATGTTTGAAAAGATACTCTTCTTTATTGTGTGTGGTTTCTTAATTCTCTTTTCCTTTAGATTGTGTTCATTTGGAGGTTTTTATTTTTATTTAACAGATATTTTTTCTTGAGGGAGAAACAGAAACCAAGGGGAAATAAAAATAGAAGAAGCAAAATAACCTCTCTCATTTTTTTCAAATTAGGTCTCTAACTTGGTTATTTTTCTCAATAAATTAACTCAGCAGAGCTTAGTGTAGAACATTTTGACAAATTACTGTGGACTCAAAATTCTTTGGAGCATTGGAATTCTATCTAAAATTATTTGTAAGATTAGAAATTAGAAATTTCTGAGATTTTAAAAGCAAATTATTTATTAATTCATTTTAAATGATAATGGTAAAATTATTACATGTGAATATGACTTAACCCTTAATAGTAGCTATATATTCTTTTTCATTTATTCATTTTAATTGGCTCTTGTTAGCTATATATGATAATGGAATCGATTTTGATATAATTATACACATGGGATATTTCTTATTCTAATTAGGACCCCATTCTTTTGTTGTATGAGATGGTGAGATTCACTGTGTTGTATTAACATATGTGCAAACAAAAATTATGTCAGATTAATTTCACTGTCTTTCCTTTTCCTATCACTCTTCCCTTCCCTTTATTCCCTTTTTTCTAATCTGCTGAACTTCTGTTCTTCCTCTCCCCCACCTATGTTGGGTTAGTTTTCACATATCAGAGAAAACATTCTACCCTTTGGTTGTCTTTTCTAAGACAACAAATAAAATAGAACAGAATCATAGTTTTATATTTTTAATTTTTTTTTGCAAATCATTTTAATATCTGGTTGTTATAGTTTAGATGTGGTATTCCCCAAAACCTCACATGTGAGACAATGCAAGAAGGTTTGGAGGAGAAATGATTGGGTTATAGCCTTGAACTAATCAGTGAATTAATCTCTAGTGGGATTAACTGAGTGATAACTGGAGGCAGGTGGGGTGTGGCCAGAGGAAGTGGTTCATAGCTGTACGGTATATGTTTTATATCTGGAGAGTGAATTCTCTCTCTGATCATCATGTGAGCTGATTCCCTCTGCCACACTCTTCCACCATGATGTTCTGCCTCGCCTTGAGCCCAGAGGAATGGAGCCTGCTGTCTATGAATTGAGACATCTGAAACCATGAGCCCCCAAATAAACTTTTCCTCATCTACAGTTGTTTTAATTAAGTTCTTTAGATCACAACAGTCAAAAGCTGATTAAAACACCGGCTCAATAGAATACATCAGGATTCTCCTAATGCTCCTCTAATGCATTCGTTAATAGGTGGTTTTGGTTGCAGAATTTGAAATAATTCTGCCCTCATGAACATTTGTAATTAAAAATGTAAGACATATTTCAATAGCTATTTCAGATAATTGTTGGTATTCTTTTCTTATACTTTTAAAAATTAGAATAGTCGTGGATTCTTGGAAGTTAAGTAAAGAATCTGAATAACATTTCATTGCTCTACTACATTGAATTCATTAATCCCTCTTAAACTTTGAAAGGCTCTTTCATCTATACATGATTCTTTAATATCATGAATTGGTCATTTGGAAAGTATTGGTTCACTGAGTTTCATAGATCTTCCAATTATTTGTTGAATTTATTACATAATTTATAAATTTATGTGATTAAAATCAATGATTACACAGAAACATTGGAGTATTGGGAAGCAGACAAATTTATGATGGAGAATAACTGATTTCCAAAATTCAATTTTGTCATGGGAAACTTGAATTTTATCATTTTTAATGAGTATAGTAACTTATGAGATTTTGCAAGTGAAGAAAAGCCTTTATCAAAAACTTAAATCTAAATAATTGTAACTTTTTAACTTATTTCTTTCCTTTAAAATGGTGTTGCATAGGGGGAAAAATCAGTGAGTTGAAGTCATAATCAGGCAATGGTCCCCATGCTTTTCCATGGGACAATCATTATATTTAGGACACAGTGGAATTTGTTTTTATTTTCATCATTCAGATATTGAGAAGATCTCGTGAATTGAGTTTTAATACAGTTAACATTTTTTTCTTTCATAAGTGAATTCTTAGTCTGAATTTTTGTTGTTTTTATAATTGAGGTTAAATCATAGTAAAGAACATCAGTACTATAATAATTGCTTTATGTCACTTTGTTGACTCATGATAGGGTACCGAAAACCGCTGCTTCTAGCCCAGGTTGCTCCAAGCGGCTCACGCCGCTTCTTGCTCTTTCTGCCGGACCAGCAGGACAAAAGACACTACTCTTCAGAAGTTCACGAAGCAGCTTTCCGTTTATTCAGATAACACACCCTCAATATATAATCAGTCTCATGCATAAGCAATTATAACCAGATATGTCCATCCAATCCTGTTAAAGGTCAAGCGATCACTCGCCAAGCATACATGGAAAGTATATCTGTCCACATGCTGGGCGGCTGAACTGATTATCATACAGCCAATTGTAAATGCTTCCTGCCTTTTTCCAGGCATAATCAGGATGCCATTTGCTCTCTGCCAGTCGCCATCTTTAGATGCACGTGGCGTAACCCTGGCCCCGGGTCTCGCCGCCATAATAGGGTGCTTAGAGTTTTATCCACCATTATTTTGCACTGGAAGTGAACATTTTAATCCATGAAGAAGGGACGTAATATCTTAATATTATTATTAATGTGGTTTTGACTTCTAAGATCCCTATGTTACAGAAAACCACACAGCACTCACTGAAAACCTCTGCTGTAAGGTAATAAGTATGTGGGAAGAAATTTGCATTTGGCAATGTGATAGAAGCAAATAACATAAGTAAAGAAGAACTTAAATATAACCATGGGAGAGCTTGAAGGTCTAAAATAAAATCATAACACTTTCCAGTGAAATGAAGGTATTCCTTAGTGTGTAGGTGTTCTGTGTATGTGTGTATATGTATGTTAGAGTATGAAATTTCCCTCTAACTCTCAAAATGAGAAAAGCCTTTGTGCAAGTACATTTCTCATATTTAGTTTTTTAATTCAAATTCAGGAGATGCTAATTCGAAAAGGTCTCCAAAAGAGGTTTGAGAATGATTAGCATTTTGAATAATTGACTAATTTGACTAATTAAACCTATGAGTAAATCCTAAAGCTCTTGACTTATTTATTCAAGGGATGTTAAGTTTGAGGGAGAATTTAATAATGGTGCTTCAGAACCTAAAAGTACATTCCTTATTTAATGAACATTTTGAGTCTTTGTTCAAAACAAGAAGGAAAACTAGTGCAAAATATGACAAAAATGAGAGGATCTTAGGAATGCAGTTTGCTCTGTGGGTCATCTCACGTGCTCGTATGTGTATGCTGTGTGTATGGACCCGGGTATGTGTAGTGCTTCCAGTACAGGTCTACACAGACAAATCATGCACACCGAGGGAGCACTGTTCTGGTTGGATTGTTTCTAACCTCATGGTCCCCATAGTCTTCCCCTCCCACTCCTAGTTTCACTAGAGTCCTCAGAACACAGTTGGCTACAGTGAGATTTTGCCAAACTCTCCTTTCAAGTGGGGAAACTAATGGAATGATCTAGCCAAGGATATCCATGCTAGTGAAAGGCTGAACTAAATTCTAACCTCCAAACTCTAAAAACTGTTATTGCTGAATTATTGTTTATTCCTGTTTGAGGACAGAGAAAGGGAGACTAAGCTCCTAACTTTGTGCTGGGAACCCAGAGAAGATGGATGTATTTAGTAGGTAAAGTTCTTACAATCCATATTTGATTCTTTTATATTCACTATGAATTTCCTAAAATTTCTTCCATATATGGCGAAAAAAATAAAAACAGCAGGGTTTGGGTAAAAGAAAGAAAGAGGCAGATAAACTAATATGTAATACTTTATCTGTTCTCTGCTTTCTAGTCAGTATAGACACACCTGAGTCTTAATTGAGTAACTTACCACACAACTGAATTTTTAAAATACTTTAGTTAAAATATGTATGCAACTCATATGTTGGAATCAAAGATGGAAAGAACATTCATTCAAAGATATTCTGATATATAGAATGAATTTCTTAAGAGGAATATGCATTATCAGACTTGTATTACAGGGTTAATACAAGGTAATGGCATTTTTTTTTTTTTTCATTTTGTCTTTTTTGTTGTTTTGTTTTGGTAGGAGGGATTGAACACAGGGAAGCTTAATCCTTGAGCCACATCCCCAACCCTTTTACTCTTTTTATTTTGAGCTAAGATGCTTAAGAACTTGAAGAGTTGCTGTGACTGGGTTTGAACTTGCAATCCTTTGGTTTCAACCTCCCAAACTGTTGGGATTACAGTTGTACACTGTCACACTTGGCTTATTTTATCCCATTTTTATTATTTATTTGTTTGTTTGTTTACTTATTTATAAGAAATAGCTATTAGCTTAAAAAGATATTAGAAACAGTTAAAAGATCAAAGGAATAAGAAAGCTTTGAAAGGAAAATCCTGACATGCCAAAGGGAACAAAGGGATTTTCCTGGGATTACAAACAGGTGTGGCATAATACACTTTTTCCTTTCTTGACTTTTGTTTGATAAATGACTTTAGGTTCAATATACTAAATGATAAACTATCTAAAGTTTCCTTCCTTAACTGATTTGTAGGTTTTTATTTGCATGATTCACATTTCAAACCTTTCAAAATTGACATAGTCAAATGACCCTCTTTCATAAAGAGACTTCTGGGTGAATTTCATGCATTATTCTATTTTTAATTAACTCTAAAGGAGCAATTCAATATTGAACTCTGGTGATGATAAATCTGAGAACAGAAATATTTTGAATGAATATAAAAAAGAAATATTCCATAAAAAGTGAGCAACATATTTCGTTTGGTTCTAGAATTGAGAAATTAAAAGGTTCTTCATATCGGCACATGTATTTTAAGTTTTAATAACAATAATGATAATGGCTGACATTAAATGAACTGAATTCTTTCCTAATGTTCTCCATCTGAGTTTTCATTTATGTATTAAAAATAATCTATGAACCTTTTGCCAGGAAATATCTTCACTTTTTTTTCTATTTTGATATATGTATTTTATTTATTTATTTATTATTAGTTCTTCTTAGTTATATGTGACAGAGGAATCAATTTTGATAAAATTATATAAACATGGAATATATCTTATTCTTATTAGGACCCCCTTGTGGGTGGGAAAGATAGTGGGATTCACTTAGGTATTTTCATGAGTGTACATAGGAAAATTACGTTAGATTTATTCTACTGTCTTTCCTGTTCATATCCCTTCTCCCCTCCGTTTGTTCCTCTTTGTCTAATCTACTAAACTTCCTCCCACCCCCTTATGTGATTTAGCTTTCACATATCAACAAAAACATTCAACCTTTGTGTTTTGGGGATTGGCTTATTTCATTTAGCATGATAGTCTCCAGATCCACTCACTTACTGGCAAATGTCATGAAGTCATTTTTCTTTATAGCTGAGTAATAGTCCATTGTATATACATCCACAATTTCTTTATCCATTCATCTGTTGGTAGGCATCTAAGTTGGTTCCATAGCTTAGCTATTGTCAATTGTGCTGCTATAGACATTGATGTAAATGCACATCAAGAACCATAACATTTCTTAACTAGGAAATAATAAATCTGAGTTCATTTTCTAGGTAATACATTAGGCATTTTAAATGTTAAATTCCAGGCTTTATACAACATTTGCTGTCTACATATCAACTGGTCAGTCCATGGAACTTAAAGTTATTTTAGTCTATAACATATACAATACTAATTGTGAAAGAAACTAATGAAATAACAATGAATAAGAGGACAATTAGTATTGTATGTGCTATGGACTAAATAACTTTAACCTTGATGGCTATGGTTTGCCCTCTGCATTTTCAAGGAATTATATAAAGAAGATTGAAGGCAGTGTTACTTTTCAAGGAACTATTTGATAACATTTAAAATGAAAATGCACTAAGGACTCGCTTTTTCTGATGATAGCTGTGGAAAATT
The DNA here is from genome assembly GCF_902686455.1 of Sciurus vulgaris. Taxonomy (NCBI): domain Eukaryota; kingdom Metazoa; phylum Chordata; class Mammalia; order Rodentia; family Sciuridae; genus Sciurus; species Sciurus vulgaris. Next base: position 85,991,406 of record NC_136463.1, on the reverse strand, counting down.
AAAACAATCCTAAAGAATAAATGAAGATTTAAGCACAGCAGAGGGAAATGGTATTCTCGGCTAACTCAGAGTCCAGTAAAGGGAGACTCATGTGAGCAGGAGGGGAAATGGCTTTTCTCTTCTTCTGGGAAATTCTGAATAACCTGATTAGATGTTACCTTCTATTACTGTTTTAACAGGAAATTATTTCAAATAGGATTTAAATTAAAGGGAATATTTCTGAACTTCTGATATCAAGAATAAACTAGATAAAAAGTAGCGCAATTATTTTCAATAAAGAGGAACCAAGAACTGAAAGTCATAAATTAGTTTTTCTTCAGTTCAATACTGAAGAATGTACTTTTTTCTTCTAAGATTATGCAGCCAACTTATTTCAAAAGGCCATTTAAAAGCAAGATTGGATTTTTGGGAGAAAGCACAGAAATACCAATAATAGTCTATGATCTTAAATGACAGACTGGAGCAGAGAAAAGAACATGGAGTGAATTATTCAATTTTAGTTATGTTACTGCATTTATATTGGGGAAGGTGAATGGTGTAGTCAAATTTCTATACCCTGTAACTTTTTCACAAAACATAATGCATTTTCCAGTTCCATAAATACTTGTGAATATTGTTATAACTGTACTTGTAATTTTTTGTGTTTCATTTACAATCCTAACATGGCTGCATAGCAATCATTTACCTTTTTAATAGCAGCTATTAACATATATTAAGCTTATGGAATTTCATACACATATACATGCTCTCATATGTATATACATACACACACATACATACATACATATCAGAGAGGTATCTTATATTTAGCTACAAAATAGCTAGAGAAGTGGTTTGTTAACAAATACCTTTCTAAGAAAAGTAATGTCTATGGGAGGTGAATATTAAATTTTAACAATATTTTCTTGGTATTAGGGACAAGATATTGATTTTAGAATTTCTTTCTCTAAAAATTATCTAGAACAGCACTTTATGTTACCCTAAGTGATTTACAATCTAATGTCAATTTCTTTCTCCTTAGCATTTATTGTGAGTGATTGGGATTAATGAGTGATATTTAGGATTCTCTGTTTGCTACACAAGTCTTCAGTGTTAAAGTGCAGATAAAATTATTAAAATGTACCAAATAGTAAGATTTCTCCAAGTAACTCCCCCTGGGTCTGATACTAACATAAATTAAGTTCCTGAGCAATTAAGTTGCCGTGTAAGTTATAAATATTTGCTGATGAGTTGTAATGAGTGATGCTTCTACAGTCAGCTCTTGAAGCATCAAGAAGCAGTGGAGGGAAGGTGAATTTGGAATTTCGGGCTGGAATATTAGAGACAATTTTCTTGAAAAATGCAATCAGAAATTTGCATATTTTAATGAATGCTTGGACACCCCTCTGTTTATGGGGAAAAAAAGGAGGATTATGGTAATGAAGCTATCATGGACAGACTGAGGCAGAATGAATGGGATAGTAGTATGATCTTAAGAGATGTGCATGGAGAAGTTGAATTTTCAACTGGGAGAAGAGGTTTTGGGACTGAAAGCCAAGGAAAGCCTTCTTAAAATCTTGACTGTGAGCTTCATAGGATAAATCTAAAGTCAGAGACATGCAGGTTCACATTTTATCTCTGTGATGTATTAGCTAAACCTGTGGTAGCATCAACCCTGCTCAACATGTTTCCTGTGAATGAAGATGTGAATACCCAGTAGGGGTTTGGTGGACATTTGAAAATAGAGGATTGATTACAAAGGATGAGCCTCCCAAAAGATCACCATGAACTTGGTGGATCCTGTTCTTGAAGGAGATGGGGAATAGAAACCAATTTAGGAGGCTTCAAATAAGAAGCTCCATTATTTGTTTATATGTCAGCAAATATGATCGAAATATTCAAGAGAGTCAAACATATATTTCTTTGTAGCTAAAGAAAATTTAAAGAAGTGAACAAAATGTCACAAAGGGTAGAAAAACAATACAATCAAGCGTATCTTTTACTTTTTGAATAGTAAAATCAAAGAAATTTATCCTTAAATATCATACTTTTTTCCCTTTGATTATTATTTAAAGGACAGATTTATTTTAAATAATTTGAATTAGTTGATTATTTTATTTTATTTATATATGTATGAATGTTGTACAGTTGGAATTATGTAGTATGTAACCTTTTCAAATTGACTTCTTCTTTTTAGTCATATGCATTTAAATTTCTTCCATATCTTTTTATGACTTGCTCACTCATTTTTTTAGCACTGGATAATAATTTCCATCATTTACTGATACCACAGTTTATCAATTCACCCACTGACAGGTATCATTAATTGCTTCCAAATTTGACAATTACAAATAAAGTTGCTAAAACTTCAGTGTGCATGTTTCAGTATGTGCGAGTTTCCAACTCTTTTGGGTAAATACCAGAAGTATAATTACAGATTATATTGTAAAAGTATGTTTAGTTTTGTAAGAAACTTACAAATTATCTTGTAAAGTGACCGTATGATTTTGTATTCTTGTCAGCAATGATTAAGTGTTGTTTGCTTTATTTTTGAATGAGTCCTTTGATTCCTTTTTTTGACTTTTCTCTTCATCTCTCTGAACTCATTTAGCACTCTGCATCCTTATCTGGACACCTATCTAATTCCTTGCTATGTGAATGTAGAACCCTCTAGGAAGATTATTGCTAGGTTTCCTGTTGTGATACTTGTGATGCCTCACTTGTTAGTTTGAAAAAATTTTTAGGAGGGTACTAGGGATTGAACTCAGGGTCACTCAACCATTGAACCACATCCCCAGCCCTATTTTGTATTTTATTTAGAGACAGGGTCTCACTAAGTTACTTAGGGCCTCACCATTGCTCAGGCTGGCTTTGAATTCATTATCCTTCTGCCTCAGCCTCCTGAACAGCTGGAATTCCCGGCATGTGACACTGCACCTGGCTGAAATTTTTTGAATGAATTTAGAAGGTTCAAATTTTGTGTCATATTGTGAAGCATATGATCCAATGCATATCATTGAATAACATTTTTTTGACTAATATGTGTATAATTACAATGTCTTATGCTAAGATTGAAATAAATGTTTATATATGTATATATACACATATATATACACACACACATATATGCATATATATATACACACACATATATATAGTACACATTATGTATTACATGAGAAAGAGAGATTCAGTAGTTTCTTGACAGCTATTTTGTTGGTTAAATACATGCTTGATTCATATCAAAGAAATTGCATTTGAAATTATTGACTTTTTGCCCCAGATTTTCAGCTGAAGAAAAACAAAGCTTTTGTTACAATAAGTGCTGAACTTTTTAAAAATAAAACCTAATGAGGTTAGTATAAACTTTGACATTTTATTTTCAATCAGTGAAGGTCATAACTGAAAGGTCACAAAGAAGAATTTGAACAGCAAATAAACAATGCTGTTATTTTGCAAAGAAAATGAAATATTTCTGTCTATAGCCTCTTGTGTCTAAAAGGATACTCATAATGATTAATTTTGGTTATCAAGTTGTATTGTCCTTTTTATTTTCTATATTTTTTAAATATGAAAAGAAAGTGTACTAAGTTTATCTGTCAGAAAATAATATAAAATATGTAGTTTTCATTTATATTCTAGCGTGATACTATTTAAACTTTATTTTTGTCCTAAATTCACTTAGTAATTGTTGGGTAATAATTATTTTATGGAATTTGGTATTTATTTGATTTATTTGAACTTTCTTTTGATTTGGATAATTTTCTTTGGCTCCACTTTTTTCTTTGAGACAGTATATTGCTAATTTGCTTAAGGCCTAACTAAGTTGCTGAGGCTGGCTTTAAACTTGTGATCCTCCTGCCTTAGCCTCCTGAGCCACTGGGATTACAATCATGTGCCACCACACCCAGCTATAAAAATGTATGATTTTGAACAGGACATAACAGAAATTCTTAACTGTTTTCATTTTACATATAAGTACATAACATGGGATTGATCTATTTGTGGCAAATAGATGTTATCTAGGTAACTGTTATCTAGGTAACATTCCATATTTTATAACATACTTGTTTTAAAAACTAACATGAGATAGGATCTAATCTAGCATCTCTTTTACTTTAGATGAACTCACGAATTCATCAGAAACCAGGCTGTCCTTGGAAGACCTCTTCAGGAAAGATTTCATGCTTCACAATCCAGAGGCTCGATGGATCAATGGTATGTAGAGACTTTTTATATATTATATTGTTTTTGAGTCCTTTATAACTTAAATTAAAAGTGAAATTTTAGGCCATATTTTAATAGATGCTATTCTTTGAGTATTATATGTATTATTTAACAAGAAATCAGAACTTTGGTCCATGTGAGATAAAATCAATTTCTAAAATAATGCATCAATACAACTATCTTCCAGACATTGTTAATTGTGCAGTAGCTGCTGTTCTTTGTTTTTGTTTTTGTTTTCCTAGCCTGGCAAAGAAAACTATCTCAACTCTTAATTTATTAGATGAAAGTTGAAACAGGAAACCACTTCCTGGATTTTGGTTTGTCATTATGCAATATAATATAGGGAGCTATTGCTGAACTAATCATGAGAAATGTGTTAGTGAAAAGGAAGGCACAGGTTTTCATTTTTCTAAATATTCCAATTTAGCTGACATTATTATTCACCAGTGTTGGATAGTTGTTAATCTCTGCCGCCCTTCACGTTGTTTATATATGTTTGCTTATATCTAAGGCATAGACGTGATTATTTGTATAATAAAGAAATTTTGCCTTTTAATTTAATACACATTATCTCACTTATAGTCCATTTCCTCTTCTCCAATATCCTAATTAATTTATGCCTGCAAATTAGACTTTAATTTATAGAAGCTATAAAAAGAATGCAATCTAACTCATAAGGGCAAAGATCAAATCACACTTATTTATCTAGTACTGGTATAGATCTGGGGAATCTGTGGGCATTAAAGATTTATTTTTCAAATAAAACCAATGAATGTTTAAAATTGAAGTCCACTATCATTTTTCCAGAAATTCAAATTTCATTTGAAATTGGTTATAAGTTGAATGTGTATCATGGTGACAGCATTACAGATATAGAACACAGTACAGCATGTTTCCTAATGTATTTTTTATTTTCTTTTGAAATTTTACATTAGCTATATTTTAACATTTCTACTGTGATTATTTCAGATGAACAGTATTATTATTGCAGATAAGCACTATGACTAAAAAAGGCTAATACAAATATTACCAAATATGGCCCTCATATGTACATCTCAGAAGCAATCTCACAATGTGTGGATGTAATTATATAAATCATCTATTCACTTGCTAGTTAATATTTTGTCTTGCCAGACATGGTGGTGCATGCCTATAATCCCAGTGGCTCAGTAGGCAGGCTTGGGAGGCAGGAGGATCCTGAGTTCATAGACAGCCTCAGAAAAAGCAAGGTGCTAAGCAACTCATTGCACCCCTATCTCTTTTAAAAAAATATATTCTCTTAAGGGAGATAATGAAAAGGGATGTTGTCAGAATTTTCAAGAACATGGTAGTATTGTGAATCATTATGTTTGAAATGCTAAATAATTTCCTATTTGATTAGAAATGACTTTGGACAAATTACAGAGATTTGTATAGTCTTTGGCCTAGTAAAGTTAGAAAGGAATCTTGACCCTCATCTCCTTCTCAGGTTAGTTTGGACTATTTAAAGATGCATTTACTTCTAATGTGTAATTGACACTTTGATATTGAAGTTTCTAAGGAATGAACAGATATTCAAGCAGGGAACTGCATACTAAATTAAACCACATTTTAATATCTAGGACAGAGATTCTGCTTTTATACTTCACAAGCTATCAGAATGATGTATTTGGATTTAATCATTTTAATTATTTTTTTTGTAATTTCTTTACTAAGCATCGGTAACCTTGCTCTTGAGAAGATATACTGGCATGAAGCTGTGGTGATACTGGAACATTTTAAGTAATATATAAGATACATAATATTTTAAAAAATTGACATAACGCAACCTTTAAACAGAATCTAGAATAAACAGATTCTTGGCTTTGAGAGCAGGCAGTCTTTATAAATACCACCAAAGGAATTGGCTTAGTGTCTTTTGAGGTGTGCACTGGGTTGCTATTGGCATAGTGGAATGGATTTGTGTGCTTACCTAACTCAGCCTCCTCTCTGCTGTCACTAGATAGTTATCCCATTTACATATTTCTCATACAGTTGGAAAATACAGTGGGAACCATATGAATTGGATGTAAAACCTTGGCCTTATTATCACAATTATATCTCAATGTAAAGCATGAGCCTCCTTCTTATTCTAAGGAGATGTCTTACCAGGTTTTCTTAATGCATATGTCACTTGAAGGCATTCAAGCTAAGCTGATTTAGAAGCTTCATTTAATTCTTGGAGGTCATCATAGGAACACTTAATGCATTGCTGGTCAAGGGTAAGGAGGGAGTCTGGACAGTCCTGATGTGTAGTTTGTGGTGAAGTGTCCTCATTCATTATGCAGGTTCTCAAATAATATATCTGAGAATGTCATTGCAGCCTTGGATGGATGCTTGTGTGCATGGTTAACTTAACAACTGCCATGCCCCAATCTGTTCATATCCTTGAAATCTACATTTTTATAGCATCTTCTTCCTAGTTATGTCACCTTGAAACCTAGAAATCCATCTTCTTTAAAATTACTCATTTTTCCACATATATTTGATGATCAATTGATCATCAAAGAAGATTCTAACACTGAGCACCTTCTATGTTAAGCTCTGTGATAGATGCTTTAAATATATATTTCATGTGGTAACTTATAACATTGAAATTAACCCCAGAAAACGGATGCTTATCCAGATCCATTCAATAAGAGGCAGGGCCTGCTTTAATCAGTATGTGTAAGTATGAAACTTACCATCTCATTGTCTCACTCCTTTCTCAAATTTAGCATATTAAATATATTTCTGTCATGATGAATATTATAGTGATACCTTTTTTCCCCCCAGGTACATCTATCCACACAGGCATAACTTAGGGAGTCACTAAAGATGAATGTTATAAGCATATTTATTGGCACGTTCATGATAAAGTAAAAATAGTGACTTCAAAACTGTTGATAATACATTTCACATTGCATTGTACAACAGTGACTGTCTCGATTATTGCTTTCTTATGCCTATTCCTTTTTTCTTAACTTTCTTTAATAAGTATATATACTTGTATAATTTTTGTTTAACTACTAAAGAAGAAAAATTGCTCTCCACCTCTTTCTGTCTCATGGGTCTCTAATTCCTGCAGTAATCGCCTGACAAATACAACTTTCCAAGACTCAGTTAATAACTGCTAAAATGCTTCTCAAAGACCATCACAAGAACCATTTTGCCAATTAAATAGAGGAAAGAAATGTCAGGAATTACTTTGTTTGAAATAGTGTGCAGTTAATAGAGAGGATTATTTTTACATAATAATTTGTTTTTCCTAAATCAGAAGTAGGCAAAAATTTAGAGAAATTTTCAGATTTTGATCAAAAAGTGACATATCAATATTTAAAGTTTTTTTAATATAATAAGTGAGCTTTCTTCCTCTTAACTAATGCTAGTTAGATTGATAGCCCTACTTACGGGGGACATTATATATCAAAACTCTTTTCTTTTTTATTTTAATAATACTCATAATAGAGAACAAATCTGTCTCCAAAGTTAGGATGATGATAATGGAAGGAGAAGCTTTAAAACAAATTTAGTAATTTCAGGATATTCATTTTGAGCTTCTATCCAAAATGAATTGAGTGATATTGTAGGTTTAAATTTCATCTTTAACTCTTTGTAATTAACCACTTCCAAAATGAATTCCATGTAGTATAGACAACTTAAATGAGTTTTTATCTTAATGGACTCTGGATTTTAAATAAATCAGGATTGTAGTGAACAAACATACCACCATGTAAGGTGTTTTTTACTGTGTGTGGCTAGTCTGTCCCTTGCTTATTCCATAAATGTGACACTTAATGAAATTAGTTTACTTATCACATTTCTGTATTGTGCAGCAATGTCAAATTGCTATTAAAGTTTCTGCATGCTTCCTCTTAATTAAACTTATCCTGTCCTGAATCAGTGGCCAGCACTTTATCAACGGGCTTTTGTCAACCAGTTTCACTCAGAAGAGCTCTTGCTCTAAGCGACAATAGGCCCTGAGGATAAGGACTTGGGACACATTCACCTTGAGCAGCTAGTGATCCATAAATAGTTGAGTATCATATTTTTTTTCATGCATTAAGGTGGGCCCACTTGATCTACAGTCAAATTGTTCGTTTTGGCTCATTTTTCTCATAGTGTGCATAATCTTTTCTCTGGTCTATACAATGTGAGTTGTAAATGTGATGTGACTTGTACACTTTTTTTTATTTTTTGGATAATGGGAGTCTGGGATGGGTGATAACGTATGAGGCTCTGGGTTTTATCTTGATCTTATCAGATTCGTGTTGGAGCCAATTAAAGTAATTTGCCACATGATATTCCAACAGAGATATTTAAACCTGGTATCTTTTAAATGATGTGTGACACTGTAATACACTGAAATAGAAAAGACATTAAATCAAGGCAGTCCAGGGCCTTTCAGCTACTTATTTAAGCTTTTTAAGGCTTGGTTTCTTCATCCAAAGTGTGGATAATAGCACTCTGACTGGAAGCATAATGAAAAGAAAATGAGCAAAAGTCTGTAAGAAACAAAGATGAAAAGGTAAAAAAGAGGAAGGAAAATATATAAATAAAAAGAAACAGCCTTATAGATCTCGAAATGATAGAGACCATTATAACTACTTTTGAACATGTTTGGACATCTGTTATTTCTTCATAAATGCCCCTGGCAGCCTCATTCTCATAAATAATATCCAGGATATTAAAGAGGCAGTGAAAAGTCGCTGTTAGTCAGTTTTTCATCTCTGTCATAAAAATATTTGAGAAAAAGAAGTCAAAGGAAGAAGGATTTTTTTGGCTAATGATTTCAGAGGTTTCAATTCACGGTTGGCTGGCCCCATTGATTAGTGGTCTGAGGCAAGGCAAAACATCATGGCAGACGAGAAGGTCATGGTGGAGGGAATCTGCTTGGTTTCTAACAGACAGAAAGCAGATGCATAAATGTGTATATGTGTACATGAATACACTATTATACAAGAGAATATTACATATATTTTTTATATATTTACATATATGTATGTAAATATATAAATATATAACATGTTTTGGAGACAAGATATACCCTTCCAAGGCATGCCTCCAGTGAACTACTTCCTAAACCTTGGTCCTGCCTCTAGTGGTTTCCACCACTTTCCAATGATTCAGTTATGAATCCATGAATGGATCATCCATTGATGAGATCAGAACTTTTGGTCCAATCACATCCCCAAATCCCCATCACTGAATATTGCTACACGGGGGACTAAGTCTTCAACACATGAACCTTGCGGGGCCAATCCAGATCCAAATTATAAGTCATTGTTGTAACTTAGGCAAAAATCCAAACATGTTATTTTAGATAATATCAGTAATATGTGCAATAATAAAGGAACTCATAATCAGAAAAATCAAACAATTCAATCTGTCACATTGTTTGGCACTACTTTACAATGCTATAATTTTGCTTATCTACTTAATTTGACTGAATTGTAGAAGTTGTTGAATGCTATTCCCCTCTTTTCAACATGTACTTAGTTCTGAGTTAAATTACTTTAATATACATTTACATTTAATATACAGTATACATTTGTGTATTTTTTTAAAAAATTATTTTTATAATTTTCAATCAAATTGACTTTTAAATAAAGGAGAATTGAACTTATGAGTTTCTTGAAGATAACATTTTAATTGCAATATTAATTATTAAGACAAAATATTAGATGTAAATATATAAGCTTACATAGATGGTTAAATAATTTTACATATATTTAAAGGCATACTAGACATTAATGGAAAATGTTTCAAATAACAACTAATGACACTAGAGCTTGCTTAGAATGAGAAACTATCTTAAAATTATATAATACAAAATTACATGTATTCAAAATTTCATCACATACTAGTAAATACCATAAATGTGCCAAAATATTGATTTTCTGAAAGAGTGATTATAACTTGCTGTTTTTATTTGTCCCTTTTTTGTCCATATTTTCTAAATTTTCCACAAGTATCTTATTACCTTTCATGAGAGAAGCAGTACAGAGAGAGCCAGAGTTTGGTTCTAGTCCTAGGAGGATGAGAATGTTCTCAGTCCAGCATTGAGCCAGCAGGCTCCAGGGATGTTGGTCCTAATAACAGCACTTTTCACTCCCTGTTCTCCCAAGTGGTTGACTTAGTATTTCTTGTAGTTCATTACCATCATCTTTCTTCCAGTAATATAAACACATAGAGAGCAATAGAAATTATGACATCCCTGGTTCCTGATTCATAGCTCAGAGAATTGAAAATTAGGTTAGGAATATAATGAATTGTTCTCAAGGCTGACCTTTCTTAGAGTAATGTACACTGAAGTATCTCACTAACCATAGAAGATAATTTCTTGAAAAAAAAAAAAAAAAAAAAAACTAAATAAGCCCTTACAAAAGCAGACTATTGAGCATATTTATAACTTTCCAAAGGATCAAAAACATTTTATTTTTTTGGTAAATTATTTGTGAAATCATGTTTTTACTGAAATTTAAATTAAGTTGCACTTATATTGACTTGCTTGAAATGAAAAATAAAGTAGAAATATCTACTATAAGAAATTTATACTATGGAAATCTTTTATACTGACTGTAGAAAATCAAACTTATTTAGTTCAAATCTAAATAGTTTTCTTCAAGCAAATATTTTTAAGATTCCAGTTTGTCTTAAAATAACAATATTTATACTAAACAACCAGAGAGTAAGGAAAAGAACTTACCCATAAAACCCATTGTTAACGTTTCAGAAAAAAAAAAAATTTAGTAAAACATATCTATATCTATGGTTTAGAAATGCAATGATAATGGCTTTTAAAGCTAGAAAGTAAGATTTAAATGTCATGTTACCACATGCTTGTTAAAATGGAAAACTTTTATTGATATTTAAAAGAATTTAAAACAGTTGGGTCAATGGGATGAAACAGCCATGGCCATTCTCAGAGTTCATCGACAAGTATTTATTGAGTTCCATCTCTTTGCCTTGCATACATCTTTGCATATTACAGGTAGAATCTGTTGACATTAGAAAGGTTTGCAGAAAAAAAACGATATTCATAGTTCTATGGTATTCTACACAATTGCATTTGATCTTGGCTCTATTAGCCAACTAACTGAGTTTGTCGACATAAATATAGATTAATAGGTATGTTGGCACATCTACCTTTCCATCTGTTCATTCAAAATATATTTGTTGATCATAACAATTCTAGATACAATTATGTAAGGATGAATAAACAGTCTCTTTGATCAAGAAGATTTTTAATATACAAGGTTCTTTCCCCATTTGCATCATATCTTTTTCTGATGTCTTGGGCTTAATGAAGTGAAGTCATTAACCCAAAAGCTGTGAACAGGGCAGGAAGTATACATAACTGGAAATATGCAAGAAATATTCAGTCCAAACTATGATAGCAATTCATTAGCTTTCTCGTCCCCAAAATCCAAAACATGCCTGCATATCCCACATCTTTTGTTCCACTATAATGCAGGACAACATAGCACTTTCCAGTTTTTTGGTTCCCATTTATTCTCTCTTCCTCTCCTTCTCTTTGCTATAGTCTTCAGTTACATAGGTTAATAATCATGAGTAATATATGCATGTATACAACATATTCAAAACAAATAACATGTAATTATGATACCTAGAAGCTGTTGAAACTAGATGGAAAAAATAGGTCTTAAACATTTAAGCAATATTCAAGTGATAAATTTAGGGTTATTTTTTATAAACAGATCTTGGAATGGGGGACATCAGTTTGAGTTAAGAACAGTTGCAATAGTCTTTATGGAAAAAGGTGAAGTTTAGTATTGGTGAGTATGAAAGAGGACACCGATGGGAAAAGAATAAGGCTGTGTATGACAATCACAGGAATTGTCACAGGATGTAAGATAGGCTGTAAGAAAATGGTGTAGTGTACGTGTATGTGTGAGCGTGTGTGTGTGTGTGTGTGTGTGTGTGTGTGTGAAGTAATGGTGAATATAGTTGGTGATTCAGATGGGTATCCAATTATTTTACCAAAATTGCTATGTGTAGTACTTCTTTTACAGATTTACCCTTTCATTTGTCTATAATTTGAACTTGAAGAATTTTAAGTTGCCTTATTTTATTATAAAATAAATGTGGGAAGCACCAGTAATAGGAATTTTATCTAATATATTTAAAGTGCATCAAATTTACACCTATGTTTCTACTTTCCTAGGACATTGCTACTTATTTTATTTATTTGCATTTCTTTAGGAAGCCTTGTTTTAGAGTTAGGGTCAACATTTTTTTTTTTTTTTTTTTTTTTTTTTTTGCTTTATAAATGAGTAAGCTGAAACCCAGAGAGATGTTCTGCACTTCCCCAAGATTCAAACTCAACCATGAGCTGGGGTGAGAAGACATCTTCCTTGTCTGATGTTAAGTAGGGTACGGGAGAGTAGAGAAAATGTCTCAAGAGAATTTGTTATATTACTATGAAACTAACATTGAATATTCCTGATAGCTTAATTTTTTTAAAATACCTATAGAGTTAAGGAAAACAGTATAAGGGAAAGAGAGATAAAGAAAGATATCATATAAGGAAAGTAATCATATTCAATGCCTCAATTCGACTGAAGTATTTTGATGATTTTGAGAAAACCAAGTCATTTTTCTATTGAATAAATTTTTATAATTTTTTTAAAAAGAATGGAGTCTTTGAAGCCTTACAGAAACTTATATTTAGTGGCTGGGGATGTAACTCAGTTGTTGAATACTTGTCAGTATGTGTAAGACCCTGAATTCTATCCTCAACATCAAAAAACAAAAACAAAACTCTCAAAATTATGACAGAGTTCATATTAATCTTTTAATTCAACATACTATGTTTGAGTCATCATGCATGTGTGTGTGTGTGTGTGTGCATTTCTTTCTGAATGTTTAACTTCATCAGATTGATCATGTTAATTGATTTGAATGGCCATTGAGACCTTTGCATAAAATAAAGTCAAATATTTCAGCCCATTAGTTAGTATTGGATAAATATGAAGCAGAAGGTATATTCCAAAAAGTCATTACCTGAAAAAATGATCAGAAAGATTATTGTTTATCATTAAATGGCCAATATTCTCTATGGTAAATTATCTCAAGACAAGCTTTTGTCAACAGAAACATTCACAAGGATTTTGGTTCATGGAGGCACACACGACATACGAGCTAGCAGATCTGATCTATTTCTTTTCTATATAATTTACCACTTCATTTTTATCCTTGCTAAAATTAAACACTATTATTTGTAAATGATGGCGATGATGGTGATGGTGATGGCATTGATGGTGAAATTACAATATCTACCTTCATCAATTTGCTATTAATGCAGTAATAGTAAAAGTTTGGGAGGCCATCTAGTAGTAGTGATGCACCATGCTACTCATTTTTAACATGTTATAGCTGGTGCCTGCAGTTCTCTAACTTAGGTAGATATATGACCATTTTATAAATGAAGAACTAACACTTAAAGCAAACAGATGACTTATTCAAGACCCACAGAGGGTTGTAGAATAAGAATTTAAGTTCATATATTTTGTGAACAATCATAAGAAGCATAATAACCGATCAAATGCAGGTTTAGGAAAAAGATATTAAAGGAAAGATAAATATCAGAAAGAATGATTTTGAGATGTTTCATCAAGCATATGTTATATAATTTAGGAAAATGGAAAAATTATCTAACCGATTTACCCAAGAATTAACATGCACAGAGAAATTTGAATTAAAATGCACAGAAAAATAAGAATTTAAAACTCCTTATAGTTTAGAAAATGGGGTGTTATGCTGGTTTTAGAACATCAGGCTCAGTAGTAGAATGTTTACTTTAGAAAAACCTCATTACCTCACTGGTGACTTCAGTCTTCATCTGTGTGATTATAGGGTTTGTCTGAATGACTTTCAAGGTTTTTAAATTTTGTTATTTTGTAATTATCCAAATCTGGATGTTGCAGCCCAAAAGGCCCTAGAGAACATGGCAATATGGGTGGAGTCAGCTAATTTCTAAACTTCACACCACCTGGTTCAAGTGGAATTTTCCTTGCTATCAGCAGTACTATTAGTACTTTACACTTCTTTGATATCACTTACAGAACTTGATCCTACTCTTTTTAATTCCTTTTGGGGCTAGATAAGTGACATGAATTAAGGTGAAGTCTGAGTTATGATATTATATACGATGCTAACATTGTCTCATATCATTACTCATAGCTTAATGCACTTAACATTTATTTCTGAGTTAAAACATTAGTTAAGCTTCATTTTGTAAAAGAATTGAGAGTTTTAGGAAGTATGGAAAGTCTGAGAAGTGATATTCTAGTAATGATATTTTTTTCACTTGTTTGTTTTTTGGACGAAACTGTATCTGTTTAGGAATTGTGATGGTTTAGAATGAAAGAGAAATAATTACTATTAACATGGAGGTAAAAATACAAACAACACATAATGGTAAGTGCGAGGTCCTAGGTTCAATTTCCAAAAGCACCAGAAACAACAACAATAAAAGAATTGTCTAAAAATTCTATTACCCAATGATGATAGCCACATTTCAAGTTCTCAAAAGCCACATGTGGCTAGTAGCAACCTACTGGACTTGCTAAATAACATGACACCTACAACAGTACATTCCTGTCAGTATTGAAAGTTCTATTGGAGCTGTTTTGTGACATTTCACTTTTTCTTTTTTTTTTTTTTTTTTTTTTTTTTACTTTTGGTACAGCAGATTGAACCCAGTTGTTCAGCCACAGCCCCAGGTTCTCTTATTTTTTATTTTGAGATGGGATCTTGCTAAGTTTCTTAGGGTCTCACTAAGTTGCTGAGGCTGGCCTCAAACTTATGATCATCCTGCCTCAGCCTACTGAGTCATTGGGATTACAGGAATGTGCCACCACACTCACCTGACATGGTGTCTTTTGGTAAAACTTTTTGTTATGACTTTTTTCCATTATAAAATGAAAATAATATAATGAACTCCGAAGTATTTGTCACCATCTATGAATGATTACCAACATTTTGTGAATCTTGTTTTATCCAGTGATATGCATACAAAACTAAGGGTCAAAACTAAGGTTTGGACAACCTATATGAATTAATCTAACTGGAATAAGAGATGGGATCAAGAAGAGAGTTCTGTGCTCAGTATCATCAATTTCTAGAACTATGTTAATTTTGAGTGACAAAGTTTAACAGTGTTTGCAGGTTGGAAAACCAGGTTATGATCTAGAATATCTGAAATGTGGTTGAAGAAAGTAAGAGCTAGAGAAATAAGGAAGTGGAGTTGTAATCAGACCCAGGATGGAAATGAAAGCTCCTCCTGTGAATAAAATATTGATTTCTCATGTAAATTTTAGAATTAACGGAAATGGAAGTCAGTGATTGCAGACATCTCATCAGCATGTTAGGCTACCTGTCAAGTGAAGTTTGCCAGCTTTTGGTTAGATTGCAGTAGAAAACAGTGACTTTTCTATCCCTGTTCTTATTATACAGGGTTTGGTAATGGGATTTGTGTAGTTTATATGAAATTTCAAAAAATGACCTCTGTGTTCAACTCGAGTTCTGTGATTTTATCATTTTATCTCCACATCCACCTGATGATTTGGTTTAAACTTCTGTTTCAGTCATTCTTTTGTTTAGGAAAATAGTTAATACATTGGTTTCAGATTCCTTCTCGGGGATGATATCAGCTTTTTGAGAAATGTTTCTTTTCATTTCTACACAGGAAACCTCTGGTGTGAGACATAAATTTCTCTATGGTTTGACTGGCTGCATGGAGTTGCTGAAAAATAATCTAACAGCTGATCTCACATTGTGCTTTTAGTTGTTAACACCTTGCGATACTCTGTTGTGCTGTCAATGCTCAGGCCAGTTTTAATGAGCTTGAACATTCATTACTAGGGTTGTGTACCCAAGCCATTAACCTGTCACCACTGCCACGTGCTTGCAAACAGCATGTGAAGGCAGGTAGTTTGCACCTATCTGCTCTCTGATGATATCCAATTTGTAAGTGAAAAAAATATACTTATTAATTAGCTACATGTCCCTCCCCCCACTTTCCTTGGAGTTTGAATGTTCACTTGGTCTACATTACCAGTACTTCTGATTATTTAATTTTTCTTCTGTCATCCCATGCCTTTGATGAAATATTTTGTTTTCATAATGTCCTCCTTAGCTTTTGATTCCCCCCAAATCCAATTATATTCAAAGGATTAAAAAATGTGAAATCCTTTAGAACAGTAGATAAGACTTCATGGAACACGGTGATTGCATAATCATTTGGTTCATGCTTTGACTAAGTGGTGTGACTTGCCTGAAACAATCAGTTGTGTTGTTGCCTAAGGCCCAGCTGATCTCTAAGTAGAGAGATTGCCTGATGATAGGTAGGAGCCTGTTTGCACAGGCAGAAATCAGAAGCTTTAGTGTTACATCTGGTCAACATGTTGGACAAGTCACTCGACTTCCTATAGTGGACATTTCTTCACTTATAGGATTAAGAGTATAATTTTTCGTGTGCCTCTCCTATAAGGTGAGCATCACAAGACATGTATGTTTTCTAAAAATCTTAAAATACTTTAAAAAGTATTTAGGCCTATTTTTATTGAATGAGGTTTAATTTTTACTACTTTGGATTGTCTGGTTTTGGGTAAGTCAACTGGTATGTCTGGGCATTACTTTTGTCAGAGTAATAGAGTGATCATCACAGCAGCAATAAAAACTAGTCATCTATTTGGTGTTGAGTATTTGTCAGGCACTGGCCCTATAAATGTAGGCCAATGACCTTATTTAAACCTCAAAGCAAACCTAGGAAATATTTTTATCTGCATTTTACAACTGAGGAAAGTAATGTGAGAGAATTTGTTAATTTTCCCAGATTCACATAGCTAGTAAGTAGCAGAATTTGTGGTTCCTGAGTAGGAACCTAAAGTAGTTCAAAAAGCTTTGGTTAGATAGGGTGTGGGTTGGAAGGAACATTTGCTAATTCAGTTTGTTTTATTTTGGCCAACTTTGTACAATCCTTGTACACTTGTGTTAGTCAGCTTTTCATTGCCGTGATAAAATACCTGAGAAAAACAACTTAACGGAGGGAAGGTTTATTTTAGCTCACAGTTTCAGAAGTTTCATTCTATCACCAGCTGGCTGCATTGTTTTGAGCCTAAGGTGAGTCAGAACATTGTAATGGAAGGGCATAGTGGAGGAAAGCTGCTTACTTCATGATGGCTGGGAAGCCAAAGTGTATGATATCTTGCCACACCTTGGGGCAGTGCTCAAACCATGCTTATTCTCCATAAATTGGTTTGTGTTCCAAACCATGTCTTTCTTACAGAATGATTATTTGCCTGGAATATTCTTTCCTTTCCATACCAAAAGCAAATTTCTTTCTTTTTTTTTTTTTCCTGGGAAGTCATTAGTTGTGTTCTGTAGTTACCAAGGACTTCTTAGGCATTGTTATTTTTTTCAAATAAGCTCCTCCAATTTTTCTGCTCAACCATCATTGAGCCACTCTTTGTTTTAGCATTTCTAGCATCAAACCTGGTTTCTAGCATGTAGTTATCTAGTTAGTTCAGTAAATGAATTAGTACTTTGTTGCAGCAAATGGTAATTTTAATTTGAAAAGAGACACAATTGTGAAGGTAATCTCTGAAGTTTCCCAATAGTTTTAAGTAAAATATAAATAATAGATGATATTATTTATTCTTTCAAAAATTAAAATAAGCTCCTTCAATTAGTTTAGCTTAACAAGAAACAACTAAATTATGACCAGCATGGTCATAGAATATTGTATGCTTATTGGTGAGCAAATTTCAGCATCAAAGTTACCCCTATATATGAAAGCTAATTTTAGTCTATCGCAAATGCTGAGGCAAGTTATGAGAAGCAGAAATATCTATGTATATTTAGATCCCTAAAATACTCACCTGTTGTGGAGCTGAATTCAAGCAAACCAAATTCCTAGTACTAGACAGACTGTTCTAGAATCCAATAGGTTGTTGAAGGTACCCTGAATACTAGGAGGCAGGATATCCCTGAAGTTCACCATTACCCAACTGCAAATCTTCCAGTGAAAAATGAGAACATTGAACCTTTTTAAGTGGTTTTTAAGTGGGAATATTTTGAACACTCACAAAGGGAAGTTTCAAGTTATGACACTGGGTGGCTTCTTAGAACCATCTTGGATAGCAATAACTGAAAGAGATTGCTGATATCAGGTGAGGATGTTCAAGTTGTCAGGCAGCAAGTCATGCATTCTTCACAACATGCCATCTCTCTCTGAGCATCCTTGGAGTTTCCATGCTCAGAAATGTCTTCCTGCTGTTTCTACAACTATGTTGCTTTATATGAAGCCACCACTTTTCTCCTTGATTTTCCTATCCTCCCAATATAATGGCAACTAATCCTGCAAACTTAAAACTGGAAAGGGTTTTAGAGCAGTACCACACTTTTCCCTAAGTATCTGAAGATGGGAGTCTGATTTAGTTTTTCTTTGATCCTATAATGCTCAGACAAGTTCCTGCACATTTTAGGTGTTTAATAAATTGCATTTAAGCTAAGTTGGACCCATGGTTTCTAATTGCTGCTACCCACAATCACCATTGGAAACCCTGATTTAGAGAGAAAGGACTAGCATCCTTTCATTCTTGACCACAAAAGCTGAGGCAAAGCTAGATTTAAAGTCAACAGATTGCTGCTTGTTTTTGTTGTAAATCCTTATAATTATTTGACTGGACTCTATGACCAATAGGGATGTTTTTTGATTCTAGATTTTTTTTTTTTCAATTCAAAAGGTTTTAAGAGAAATGTAAACCAATGGTAATTGATAGGTAATGACTGGGACTTTTCTGATAGGTGACATTTTGCTAGTATAATTATTCTGTTTTCTTCTTCAAGGCCACCTTCAATGCTTGGGATGACTCTTTATGCTTTGGCTTTTGTATCTATAATCTTGTGCTATATTTCTGTCAGTTCTTTAGACTTGCCAGCATCTTCTGAGAGATTGCCAAATTTATGTTATATTTCTTCTTTTCTTTTCTATGGCATCAATTCTACATTCTTCTAACAAAAATACCTCTAATGCTGGTACTAAAATTTTGTTTTTTTGATGATCTTAATTATAGACTTTCTTCTTAACTTTATTCTATAGTCTTTTATACTATGATATATTCACTGCACATTGTCATGTATCATATTGAGTTAAACCATAATTTTGAATTATTTTGTCTTTGGAAACATATCGAGTCTTTTACACATAAGTCAACATTCATTAGTTGCCTCCTTCTTTGAGTATTCAAGATGATATTATGTGAGTTTTCTGTCATAAACATTGATTTGTTTTTCATTTTTGTCTCCGAATTTTCATCTAGACTCAAGTCTATTTTCCTTTTGACTTGGCTGGGTCTTGTAGTGTCCCTAGGTTTAGGAAAGGTAGAAAAGCCTACTTCTTCTTTTTTTTAATATTTTTTAGTTATCAATGGATCTTTAATTTATTTATTTATATGCAGTGTTGAGGTCAAACCCAGGGCCTCACACATGCCAGGCAAGTGCTCTACCACTGAGCCACAACTCCAGCCCAGAGATACCTACTTCTTGATATGTTGATTGGTGTCTGATCAAATTCTGTCTAGTGCATTTCTATTAATTAATATTGTGTATTTTCCTAATTCTTACCTCTTCAAAACTCTAAACTCACAGTGTACATGAAAAATCATCGTAGCTTAACCTGATTCAAACATTATGTCTTGTACCACATGTATCAAATATGTGGTATTTCATTTACATGTATGACTTTTATGGTTTTATATATTCATTCTTAAGAGGAAAAAGGGTGATTTACGAAAATTATCTTAATTATGCCCAAACCTACAACTCTATACTTATATGACCTACACATTCCACAATATGTAAGCCCCATCACCACCTTTCCCATCATTTATACTAAGATTCTTTTGTGAATTTGACATCTAATAGATATTGTAAGAGTGATGCTATGGGGAGGACAGAGTTGGAAAATAAAGCACAGCAGGTCAAGACCTTTAAATAGTACCTAAGCAGCAGACAGATGGCACCTAATTACCTGCTTGATGCAGCCATTTGAATTTTAGATCTAAGGATCAGACAGAAGCATCAGGAAATACGGGTTTACAGTTTGGGTTTTGATTTTTGTCTGTTGTATGTGTATGTCTTGTGTGAGTGTGCATGTTAAACTATTTTATTATTAACACAGCCCAGTGATCCAAAATATTATGATATTTTAGTTCATTTCTAGGGACCCTGTAATTCATGGAAATTCTTCCCAATTTCTTAGAGTTTGACAGTTCTTGATTTACATATATTGTGATACTCCCTAGATTAGCTCATATTTTCTACTTATACACATTTATAATTAAGTAGATATTTAGGAGAGCATGTGGCAAGTACTGCTAACCCGCACATTTAATATTAACTATCTTAAGATTTTTTCTCCTTTTCAGTTCCAGAGCCATCTTTTTTTGTCTTGATCCACTGTAAAATTCTTCAAAATAGTAAAAAAGTCTCATAATTAAACAATGTCCAGGATCAATAAATCACAAAACATTAAGGAAAGTTAGTTGTAATAACAAAACAACTTTTTCTCCAGAAAAGACAGTTTCTAATTAATAAAAATCATGAATACAAGTTTGTACATCTTTTTGCAATATATATATATATATATATATGCTTGTATTTACTTTGAAGTTATGATAAAATTTTGTGCTATACAAAACTAGCCTTAATGATTTTGAAAACAGAAGTAGGTATTTGGTAGAAGTTCAAATATACTAAAAACCCACATACATCATTCACGGTTTTGGATTAGAATTTTAAGACCTACTTGAAAACAACTTAGAAATTTCAAAACAAGGAAAAAAAAAAAAAAAGCACAAACACAAAACCCTGTCCTAATTCTGCCTGCCACCATCTGGTGTGTAACTTCAGGAAAATTATTTGAAGAGATTGCCTAGCTGGAAGTCATCAATGAGTTCTACACACCTTTATTTAGCCCTCACAGTCAATTAAGGTTTATGATCATTATTGACGCTTTCCCTGACCTCTTTACAACAATGGCTTTTCATCTCTTCTTGGCATGAGAGTTGGTTTGAACAAAATCATACTGAAAGAGAAAGGCTGCTGGGGTCAAGGGGAGAATAAACTTGAGGAGAGTATAAATCTGTGAGCAGGAATCTGCCTCTCTGGAATACGCTATGTTTCCTTCCTTCCTCTCTAGACATCACTGGAGGCTTCTGTGAAAAGTCTAGGGCTTCAAGGAGCAACAAGAAGGAAATTGACACCCAGGGCTGTTGTGAGATCAGAGAATATGATAGGTGAACACTGTAGTAAAATCCAAAGCCTACAATATAAGATTCAGAGTTATTTTACTTTCAAAAATTTATTTTATTGAATGTTAATATCCATCATTCTTTTTCAAGTCATTGGGTAGTCTAAACCTTTAGAATACACAATTATACTATCACAGTATACTTATCCTTAATTATCTTGGGGTGGATTTTTTGAAGTATTCAAATTAAATCACGAATTTGAGTTGAATTCGATCAAGAAAATTAAGAAATATTTGTAGAAATGTAATTGTTCATGGATAAAAGATACTAATTCTGGTCTTTATCAAGGTCAAGCATATATGTGGATAAAATTAATACAATATGACCTTTTCACTAAAATGCTGAATGCAATACATTTGTACAGGCGCGTGATGATTGATTTCATTTTAAATTTGAAATACTTTAAAGTATTTGGTTTACATAAATTTTGTCATCATGGAAAGTCATGATATTGAAAAAATACCATTTTGTGGTACTGTCAGTGCATGTATCCAAACTATTTTCACTAATTATATAAGTTACTTTGTAAGTAAAGAACAGGTTCTGCATATTTTAACAGAGTTGTTTAAGTTCTGACTTTCATCAAAACGATTTCCAGATACCTGATTGCGTACCTGATTATGAATCTTTCCTACAATACTGGAAATTCACTCTTCATTATAACTAACAGAAAATGATCAGATGGGAGCCCAAACAGTATGAAATATCTATAGACTTGTTAGGTTGAAAATACAATCAAATAAATTAATAGCTTGCATTGGGGAGAAGGAAATTCTTTCAAAAGTATTTAAAAAATCAAGATTATTTTATAAAGAGGTTTATATATTCACAATAATGCTGGAATTTGAAACTAGGATTATTTTGAACAAAAAAGCATTTACCTCAAGTACAGTTAAATAGTTTATCTGTGGGGCCTTAAAATAATTTATAGGGATAATTGTTTTATTTTCTCCCCTGTAGTTTTGATTATTTAAATATACATTTCCTGCATTCCTTTCATATGAAATACCCATATTCAATATTGGGATTTTAATATTTAAAGGAAGATGAATAAGAGATTACAGCTTAACTCAAGGGCAAGACAGAGATGTTAAGTTAATAATTCCAATAAAATGTGTGGAGTTTATCTAGTGTTAGCAGTCTGTTCAAGATAAAAATTATAGCAGTAGCAAAATTGAGTTTTTGTGGTAATACTCGAACAAAAGAAATAGAGCCTCAGCAGGATTTATCAGAACACAAGTTGCTAAATGTATAAGGGAATATTTAGAAAGCACCAGACTGAGGGTAAAGTAGTGTCTTTGCATGTAAAAATGTGGTCCGAGTATTCTACTCTCAAGGAAGTTCGGATTCTCCCTTCTCTGGTTGTACATGAAGTAGAGTTCCCTTTGAAATGTAGGTAATTGAGTCTACTGAAAGTAACTGGTGATAGGTAGATCAACAAAAGAAAAGCTTCATTTTTTTTTTTTTTTTTCAATTTGTACATGTACATGGAAGCCATACAAACTCAAAGAATGGCCAGATGATTTGGGCTTAAATGCCCTCTTCTAGGAGAGGGAAAGGAGGGGTGGTGTTGTCAATGTTAAAGGGATAATGCATGATTTTCAAAGGAGATAATGAGCTTAGAAAGTAGACAATGATCTAGAATGAAGTTCCTGTTGGCTCTTAGGCATGGAATTGGAGTTTTAATTTCTCTGTTATGTGAGTTTAATTTTCTTGCTTAAATGTATTGCAGTGAGAAGACCATAAATGATGATATTCTTTGGTGCATCCAGTCTTTAGGTAGATAAGGAAACTTTAGGAAAGCCCCTTCTTATGTTTCAGGACAGAAAGAGGATCCAGAGAAAACAAGTGTGGGGAGGCCAGGGAGACCTAGATGCTGATGCTTTAATTCAGTATGTCAGTGTTGTACTTTGTGGTACCATTTTCTGAGTCCCAACATACTTAGTATCTGAGATTTTGTTTCTTTTTTTTTATTATTCAATTTATAGCTGATTATACTTTCCAAGCAAACAAATATTTTCTGTACATGCTTATCCTTGTAAGTCCACCTGTAAAACATACAGAAATACCTAAAGAAAATAATTTTATAGATCAAAATTTTTAGATGTGACAATGGAGAACTTAAAAGATGAGTCTTTGGCGTTGGAGAAGAAGCAACCTCATGAAAAGTTTTCCTGATACTCTGCCTCAACAGGGAAGCCTCCCTTATGCTGATTTTCATATTGAGGTTTCTCACTGGGGGGAAACAAGCAAAAATAAAAACTAAAAATTCAATTGCAAAATGTAAATACGTTTAACTGAAATTGCCTGTCAGATTTAGTCCTGTGATTGTTTTTCTTGTTTAATCTATTCCTGATGATGGGAAAATTGAAAGCTTGTTTATAGACTTGGGAACACTTATCCTTTGAAATCTATATCTATTTACTTGAAGGTCAGTCATTTTGCCCCCTGATTATTTTAAGAAAATGTCAGGGAAAGAAACACAGTATTTGATCATATTAGGATGGAGTAAATCCTTGAAGAATTGAAAGCTTGATCTTGAAAGCTGTAAAGTATATTTGAGGATGTGTAGAGAAAGAGAAGATAATTACAGACCTAGAGAAAGCATAATAAACATGAGTGGAAGCTGCACAGTCTCTGGGGCTATATGCTGGTCCTGTGCTACTCCTGATAAACACAGGGAGCAATGGAAAGTTGAGATCTAATTCCCGGATTACATGCTTTGTCAAATAGGAAGATCGATTTAAACAAGAAGATAAATTTAAACAAGCAATGTTTGTCCTGGAATCTTCCATCCATCTATTTCACTTATTATAAACACATATAGTAGAAAATATAAAACAAATGTTAGCATCTATTAGAATCACCTAGTGGGCTTGCTTAGACTGAGTTGCCGGGCCTTACCCCAGCATTTCTAATTAAGTAAGTTTGAAGTGGGCCTAAAAATTGGCATCTCTAATGAGTGTCTGTGCTATTGCTTGTTCCAGGACTAATTTAGAGAACCACTAGAAAAGCAAACCATAGACGTTTACTTATTGAAATATATTGTCTTCTGCCAAGGAGAAAAGGAAACTCCCATTTTTCTGCCTGAAGAGTTATAATGGCCTTCATTATTGAACAAATTAATTTGTTTTAGAAATTGAAATTTTAAAATTTGCTCAAAGGAGTATAACAGTACCCACTACTTTTATTTTATCTCAATTTTTAGGTTCATGTGAACTTTCCTTTTATTTTCATAAAATTTGATAAATTAACATGTTTAACCACAGTATATCCATCATGTGCATTTAAAATTTAACATTTAGATTTTCAAAATAGCCTCTCAAGATGAACTCTTCATGCCTCTCAAATACTATCTCAGTACTATGGATCTACTGCTAGATGGATGAACTGTTAGTTAATATAAGCATATCATAGGAAAATATTTGCAAACTCATTTATAAAAAGGACTAGGAATTTTTCAAAATACATATGAACCTGAAAGATTTTGGGAACATCATTAAAGACAGTTTTTCAAAAAAACTGACTTTACCTTATCTAACTTTTACTCCCCTTTTAGATTTCTAGTACTATAATGTGTTCTATACTTTTCAGTATAATTTTGTTTTGTTTTGTTTTGTTTTTGCTACAAAACATATTCAGTATTATTTAAATAATGTGTATCTATAATTTTTCTTTTAACACAGACCCAAAGTTGTTGAGGATGTGATCATAACACTGGAAAAGTATGAAAGGGAAATATTTTTGGTATTCAGATATTTTAAGAGATATCATTTGTGAAGGAGGACATATTTTGATCTAGTCTACTGTCAGTGGAGAGAAGACTTAGAAATGGGTTTTGTATCCTAACTTGAAAATAACATCTAAACAAGTAAAGCAGTTAAGTAATATGCTGTTACTTTCATAAATGTCTTCATGTTATAGGAGTAGACTTAGATAATTATAAGAAATATTTAATAAGAGGTTTCTAAATAAAGTAAGGTTTGTTGTCCTGATTCTTTTACAGTTCTATCAGTTACCTTATATATTCATCTTTTCCCCTAAAGCTTATTTTCTGAGTAATTTAACGAGTTTTTAAGGCTTTATTAAACATTCGTGTATTTATAAGTACAAAATTCCTCGAAGTTTTGCATTTTAAAGATTGTTTTCATTAATAAGTGTGATTTTGTTGTTAAACCACAGAGCTATAAGTAGTAGAGATATTATTTTCAAACGAATTATAGAAGGAAAATAACTGAAAGGAAAACAAAAAACCTTAGAAGTATGAAAAAAGAATACATTACACATATTTTGGGTTTGGAAATATGAACATTGATTTCTGATGATAGTTTTTTTAAAAGTTGTAATTTTGTTTGAGTATTTCTTTTCCTTCTGGGTATCACTTAAGACAGTGAATAAAAAGGTAATCATTACCCTTCAGAGATAAGAAAATTTCTGCAGACTTTATAGACCTTATTTGATTTTAATAATCATTTAAAGGTTCTGTGATTCTGCAGTGTCCTGCATTTACTATAGAGCCAAGATTGATTCTGTTCTGATCTCGGCAGGATGAAACTTATAGCAAGCATGAAACACTCTTAATGGGCCCCATCCTTTCATTGGGACTATCACACTGTCAAGGGCTATCACACGTGGTAGCTGGCTATTGACTCAGCAACTGGATCAGAGAAAAAGGTTGTTGATGGACCCATGTCAGAGACCAGATTACCTGACCAGCCACAAGGTTTATAATTTAGGCATATAGAATAAACATAGCATCATTGGAGTCAGACTGACTTAAGTACTGTCCTGGAGATCAGTTGTAGGCATGAGAAACCAGTGCAGCCATCACTGTCAGGCTTCTGTTGGAATCCTAGCCTGGACCTTTATTTTAATTTTATGCCAATTATTTAACTTACGTTAGACACCAGAAATAAAAACACAACATCAGTCTGTCTTCAAGATATTTTTCTCCAACATAGTTGTGATGCTACTCAGTTATTGATATTAAAATACATAACACTTATTATAGACAATTAAAATACAGAGTTATGGTATTATTGTTGAGGTGGCACAGCCTGCACTAGAAGTCACAGGAGGAATGCCTGGTGAAAGAGACAGTGTCCTGGATGAGGGTACATTGTAGCTGAAACCAGCAGAAGAAGGAGAGGCAATAGCTCTTCAGTATTTATCTATTGAGTGCTTGTGTCTTGTGTGCCCCAAACTCAATAATAACCATACAAATTAGCTAGTTCAGTAGGAAAATCCAATCAGGACATCCCATTATTCCTCTTACTCAAACTGAGGATGTAGATATTTAAGAAGATTATGTAAAATGATTGCTTATATTGCAAGTTGAAGCTAAACTGGAAGTCAAAGTGCAGTTAATGCTGTTAATCCCTGTGCAGTACCACACAGAGTGCTAGAAAAATGGTTTTGCAGATCTTTTCTATAGGTATATAGAAGCTTTGGAAATGCAGGAGAATGTTAATTGATATAGAAATAGAGGGATGAGAGGTCTAGCTTGTTCCTGGAGATTGTCCTTACACAGAAAGTAAAAATAGGAAAAAGAGCCAAAAATTTAAGTGGAGAAGTGATAATGGGGAGGATGGTTCAAATACAGCATAGTCAATAGGGACAGATATTTCAGGAATTAAAGGCAGAAGACAACTGATAACATCTGATGGTTTTAGCACTTTGCAGTTTACTAGTAGTTCTTGATATAAGAATGTTTATTAGGATGTTATGGGTCAACGCCAAAAAACAAGAAAACATTAGTGTGTGAAGTTACAAGAGAGAATAGATGCAATAAGTTAAGCATCCTCATACCAAAATCATATTGATGGGGATATAGGTGGAGGCAGGAACATATAAAATGAATATATATTTGCTTATTTGTGCAAAGATTAGACTTTAAGGGAATTATTTCTTTTATTCCACAACACTTTTGAAGCAGGGCTCTTGGTAGCCTCTGGGCTGGAAGCGCCAACTTTGGAAATGATAATTTTTCAGTTCATCTTCATTTTTGAAAAATGTTCTAAAAGAGAGACTAGAGTAAATTGGAGAAGAAGAAAGTGACTACTATTTAAAGATAATGAGTTGTGATTGTGCAGAATAGATTTAAAAATCTTTTAAAACTCAGGGTCTTTGAATGAGCGAATCACAGTGAATATTAAATGGAATAAGAATCAATCCATTCACAAGATTCTGAAAATCCAGTTACATGAACCTGGAAACTGTTTTACTGAAATTAGTTCTAGTTGTGTCCCTGCTAAAAGGAATTCTCCAAAGTTGTGTTCCTAAGACTTGTCCTAATTTTATTCATCTGTTGTGAGAATACCTGTTTTGCACAACACTGTCCATTTGTATATACTTAAAACATAATAATTTGATTTGGTTTTATATTGCTTATATGATAATGATTTAGCATATACTTCGCTAAAATAGATTACTCTTTTTTTTTTGTTCCAGTGAGTTTTTTATTGTGTTAGTTAGAAAATGTTAAAATAATTTCCCAACAATATAGGACTATTTTGCTGAGGGTCTTCCTTACCTATTTTTTTAAATATTTTCCCACAAAAAAAGTAGAACATAAGAAACATGACCAAACCCTTAGAGAGGTATAATTAGAATTTTGCATCTTTATGCCTATATACTCAAGGTGTAATATACGTTTTCCTATGTGGAAAAAAAAAATAAAGAGCTGTAATGATATTCTAAAACTACTCTGCCACCTAGGAGCAAACTTGACCATATAGGTAGGACTGAATATTAATTAGGATTTATCATATTGATTTTTTAATGTTTTAATTCTGTGGAATAATTAGCAGTTAGACAATTTATACACCACATATTCATTATTCAGAATCCCCTAGGAAATTAATTTTATTAGACAAACTTTATAAGGGAGGCAAGAGTAATTGAACTACTATTAATTAAAAGGATCAAGTGAACAAGATAAGCAGGCTTCTTGGTTTTCTTTGCCACCAGCAAAATGAGGAAAGTCCTATGTCACAGGATAGTACAGGGGTGTATTTTTTTTTCCTCTGCCCTTCTTAGGCTCATTGAGTAGTGTGCTCTGCAAATAAGACTGAAGCGACAGATGAAGAAAAGAAAACAAAATATGTGTAACAATGCATCAGGCTCATAAATGGGACCACTCATAATATGTCGTTCAAAAGGGTTGTTGGAATCTAAAACTTATGTATACTTTTAGGAAAGAATAGTAAATTTGTAGAAAACTGACAAGATAAAGAGAAAAGAACTTTGAACTTCTGTGGGCAGAAATTTGTGGGAAATCAAATATATGGAAACCTAATTGTACATAGGGCTAGTGAGCGAAGTTCGGTTTGTGTGGTCCTCTGGTGCCCTGTCTCTGAGATCAGAAGAGTCTAGTTGTTTCCATTTACGAATGTCTGTCTATCCTTCCTGACAGAGAAGGGAGGAGGGACCCTTTACAAATTTATGTCCTGGTTGTAGGCAAATAGGGAGAAGGCAGAGGAATTTTCTTGTATCTGCTTCTTCTCAATTGCCTTCGGTTCAAAATGATATTTATGGGAAAATGAAATAACCCATTAGCATTCAACAGATTATTTTTGCACATTTTTCTTGATGTATAATAATACTTCTTAACTTTATGTTGACGTCTCAAAAAGAGCTGTGTGATAATACTAAACTAGGAGGGTCACAGTGCCTCTCCTTAAAGAGTTACAAAGTCAATTGTGTGTATACGTAAGTATAATTTCAAGTATAGAAGAACTGGAGACTTGAGTGTGGTGGAATCTGTGCAGCTGCTGGTCCCACTTGTGCTTCTCTCTTTCACTGCCTTTGCCTCTCACCTCCATGCAGTGAGAGGGATGCAGAGGGAGGTCACCCTGTACTGACGACCTTAGCAATATGACTGCCTGATTGATTTGTTTATATCATACAACGAAGGCCCTCATATTTCTGTATATCTCAAGCAATTTGGGGCAGATTATATGAAAATAACCTTTGTTGTTTATCTGAAATTCAAATTTACCTGGGTAGTCTGTGTTTTTATTTGTGAAATCTAGTAATTAGACCAACATTTCCCTTGGTTTTTGAGGTTTTATAGGTCATAGGTGTTAGGCAAGCCCTGGTTCAGTGGCTAGGCATAACTATGATGAAATAATCAAAGTCTTTCACAGATTCCGTTATAACTAAGGGTGGTAAACAGGCAAGAAACAATTAAACAAGGTGTTGATGACTGCCATGGAGAAAGAAAAATGATGCAGATGTGACTGAGGGATAGAGCCGATGCACCCTGGAAGGTCAGGGACAACTTCCCTGAGGTGGTGACCATGGCATTTGCCTGGTAACTAAATTATAGAAAACCTCCACACATGTACCAGTATTAAGAAAATGCTGAAGATTGAATACATAAACTTCCTGAGGGGTGAAACTAATGCAATTTACTCACTGAATGTAAAATAAACTTATGTCTCTATTATGGTCTGTTTTTGTGCGGGACCTTGAGCAAACTATGTTGTGGCTTTGATCATGGGGTGGAATTTGGATTTTATTCAAACTATGTTGGGAAGCTTTAATGTAGGAACACAAAATGGAACACTTTTCTTTTGCAGATTAGTAGGGCTGAGGAATATTGCCAGAGGTCAGGGTTGTAGAAGTCTTGGACTGATTTACAGGGGGTGATCACTCTGTGGCTATGCAGGACTGTTCAACTAGCTCCACTTAGTTTTATATACTTTCAATAGAATCATAAGTGAACTCGTATCCCAGCATCTAAAAAGCTATCTTGGAATTCCCGGTTTTGCGACTTTCTCCCCTTCCAGACTATAAGCCCCTTAAGGACATATAATTCTTACCTTAAAGCACCCTGTTGACATGTAATGTTCCATGTGGTATGAAAAGCAAGTCATTGATACTTGCTCCAAATTCCATGAATGCCTTTGGAAGCACTTTGGTAGTTTGGAAGTCATGGGTATTTGCTTCATGTAATACCAAATGGATTTAAATAAATACATGCTTCAACTATTCTATTAATTAAAAGGATTGCAACATTAGAGGAGGGAAGGAGGAAGGAAGGAAGAAAGGAAAGAAGGAAGGAAGGAAGGAAGGAAGGAAGGAAGGAAGGAAGGAAGGAAGGAAATTATATATAATTATGGCTAAATGAGAAACCTTATGTCCTATTTGCTTTTAACCTGTGATAGTTAAATTTGGGGAAATATGTTCATGAGTTGTGTTTAACCAGAGCAAAAATAACCAGACACACAGGTCAGCTTCCTTAGGAGATCTAGCTGTCACTATTCTATCAACTTCCCTTTACCAAAGCACGTGACTGGTATCTGAAACCTCTCCACTGTTCCCTTTGCAACCCAGGCCATTCCTGGTCATATTGGTGAAGACTATATTCTGTGATACTTAGACTCCTACCAACTTAATGAAATCAGCTTTTAAAATGTCTAAAGAAATAAAATGTACCCAGCTGCAGCATTCCCTCTGGCAACGCTTAAGTGTGCTTGCAGTACAAACACACATACTCTACCACATTTCAGTTTCAACCACATGGTTCACTACATATCCATGAATGGCAAGTGATACGACTTCTTATCTATTTTACAAATTAATAATTTTTTTTGTAATAACTTTAAATTTTGTTTGCCCCTTAACATTTCACGAAGGGATCATTTCTATTTGTTAATTTTTCTGCCTTTCACCCCTCACATGTGCCTGTCAGTTAAAATGAAATACATTTTTAATATGTGAGTAACTGATATAATGAGCTAAGTCATAATCTCCCTGAACACGTGGTGAACTCACGAGTGGTGTCAGTCTGAGTGTCAAGGGGTCAAAGGGCATAAAGAATCTGGTTAGAGCAATGTGCAGATTATAATTTCCATTAGTAAGTAAATGCCACTTAATTCTAGGGTACATAATGTGCTAGCATAGCACAATATAATGCATGAGAACTTTGAGGAACTCCTGAAAACAATATTGAGAATATTTTCTATTAAAAAGAAATAGAAGTCACTATATGGTTATTTATCTTAGTGCTTCTGTATGAATACATATTTAGTAAACATGTCAAATTCATTAGAAGTACCCAAAAGCTGTCTCTCGAATGGGTTAGTCTTTCATATTTCGATTACCATCTGTTGTAAAATGTCCTTCTTTCCTAAGTCCTAATCACATCAAAGCTAACTGAGTCTTTATTCCCCCTTGGCAGATTCTTGATGGCAGCAGGGAAAACTAGAAAATTTCTTTGTTGGTGATGGAAAAAGTACTTCTACATCCATCAAGTGTCTCTTCTTAATCAGCCCACATTTTGCTCTGACTTCTGCTTCCTCTAGTCATTATCGTAGCAACTGGCACCTTGCAGATACGCAAGTACCATTTCTTACAAGTCGAATGAAGAAACAGCACTTGTGTTGAAACTAAGAAAAAGGCAGCTCTTAACAGTTTGTGTTTATGTCCCCAGAAACGCTTGTTGACTACACACAAACACCATGCTGAAATATAATCATCCAACGAAATCATCCAAAGAAATAAAGCAAAGCTGAGATAATTGCCACAGGGACATTTTTAGTCAGTATTAATTATATGTTAACCAACTGGTATTTTCTGCCAAAGAGGAGATGACATTTCTGTGGATGACACACGGCATGTGTTCCAGCTGCATCTTCATGGCACCACGGGCTTTCTCTAAGTCTCTGCACAAGGAACTCACTATGAAATGATCTTGCTCCTTTTCTCATTGCTATGTCTTTGTGCTCCTAAATAGGGGCATTGACCACTTCTTACATGGTTATTTTCACTATTTCCCATTTTCACTATTTCAGCATTCCAGTTTTTCTCTCAGCACTCAAGTCTAATGTTGAGAGAGAAACAAAGTGACCCCTGTGTGAGTCAACTTTCTATTACTGTGACAAGCACCTTAGATCATCGGCTTAGAGAAAAAGTTTATTTTGGCTCCAATTTGGGAGGTTTCATTCTTGGATTGGTGGTTGTTATTGTTCTGGTTCTGTGATGAGACAGCACAGTGGGGAGTTAGGTGGGGAGTTAGGATGTGGCGGAGCAGAAATGCTCACCTCATGGCTAGAGGAAGGGTCTAAGGTCCCACAATCCCCTTTGAAGGCATGGCCCCAATGAACTAACACCTCCCACTAGGCCCCACCTCTTAAAGTGTCCATCATCTTGGAATAGTGCCATTCTGGAGATCAAAACTTTAATATATGGGCCTTTTAGGGAATTCAAGTTTCGAACTATATAAGGCTTTTGATATTCTCCAACTTCATCTGTTTGGCTGCAAATGCATTATTTCATTCTTCTTTATGGCTGAATAACATTCCACTGTATAGATATACTACAGTTTCTTTATCCATTCATCAATTGAAGGGCATCTAGGTTGGTTCCATATCTAGCTATTGTGAATTGAGCAGCTATGAACAGTGAGATAAACCAATCCCAATAAACAAAGGCCAAATGATCTCTTTGATAAGTGGATGATGATACACAACAGGGGGTGAGAGGGAGGCAAGAATGGAGGAAGGATGGATTGTATAGAGGAAAAGGGTAGGAGGGATGGGGGGAAGGAAAAATAACAGAATGAGACAAACATAATTTCCCTATGTACATGTATGATTGCACAAATGATAGGACGCTACTTCATGTACCCCATTTGTGTTCAATTAATCAAAATAAATAAATTATTTAAAAAAGGCTGTTGAGGGTTACATTTAATTGATGAAACATTTTTCTTTTTAAGACTAAATGTGAAAACTCACATGCTAAAGTTTTACGCTCTGAGTAAAGTTTATAAAAAAATGTTAAACTAAATATAAAAATCTAGACTTAGTAAAAGCTAGACTGTTAGAGCTGTGATTTAGTGAGGAAGTTTCACTTAAGACAGATTAAATCTTTGAGGTCCAGACCTCTATCTCAGGATTAATTATATTTCAAACTTTTTCTTCTATCTTCATAATTAATATGATCTTAAACCAGTTAACTTTTTTGTGACTTATAACTGAAACATTGAATCTTGCCCCATCTTTCATTACTTGAGATTCTGATAATCTTATGGGGACCATTAGATTAAAATCTTGTGTTAGAAGCTAAAGAAAAGAAGAATATGGGAATAAGGAAGCTGGTCATAAGGGCTGTTAGGTATAGATGTTAGGAGCCACATGAAGGTAATAGATACTTTTAGAATTCAGAATAGAAGTTAACATGTACATAATGCACATGTGACTTATCAATGACATCATTTTTGGATGCCTTGTTTAGGCATATTACAAAGTCGAAGTTTTCCAGGATATAAATATACAAAGATGAATAATGATTAATAATAGGGGTATATCCATCTTCATGCTTCCATTTTCTTATGACTCCATTTAATATGAATTCCTGACTACTGGAAACATCATGTAAACAGGATAGCACTTGTGAGGAGTGATCACCATTTAAGTCGTTGTGTCTTATGAAGTTGGAATAGGTTACATTCAGGAACTGTAAGGACACTCTGGGTAAATACTGGTATCTGGAAGGAGGGGATTTTGAAGTAGTATGTGAAATGACTTATGGCACATAATGTCTAACAAACTTAGTTTTGAAAGTTGGGTACTAACCTTTTTTGTTCTTTTTTGGGGGGTACCAGGGATTGAACTCAGAGGCACTCGACCACTGAGTCATATCCCCAGCCCTATTTTGTATTTTATTTAGAGACAGGGGGTCTCACTTAGTTACTTAGCACCTTGCTTTTGCTGAGGCTGGCTTTGAACTTGAGATCTTCCCATCTCAGCCTCCTGAGTCACTGGAATTATAGGCATGCACAGTCATGCCAGGCAGGGTCCTCATCTTAATAACTCTATGGTCTTCATCAACTAATCTCTCTAAGCTGCAGTTTGTAAATCTACCCATCTGGGGTAGCAATTTGCACAACATTAAGATGAAATAGAGCACTCTGTACAAAACAATATGATTTCAGTGCATATAATATAAATAATAAATAACCATTTATTACAATTCTAAGTATGTATCTACAAATAAATGATCCAATACTTATTCCACTAAACTGAATATGGAAATAATATATTAAAATTACTTCCTGCCCACTTCTCCAGATGGAAGGGAGAAAAGTACAAGGTGAGTTCTGGGAATGGATATATTAGGAAGCTACAAAGTCTTTTTACAATTACCAGTTTATTTATTTTCCTCTTTTTTTAAGGTAAGTAGATCTAAGTTAATTAATTTAGCATAACCTTACTGTAACCAGAAAAAATCATATTGATCTAGAAGACTGGAGACCCGAGTTCTTCAGTAACCATGTATATGACCCAGGATAAGATGATATCATGTGTCCATTTTCTCATCTATGCTATGGTGAATTAGGCCTGGTGGTCTTTAAGACTTCTTTTAGACACAAGTATTTGCTGATAAAATAGTGCCTCTTTCAATTTATTTCACGGTTGTCAAATGAGAAATCCACTTAAGGGCTCAGATTTTAATTCTATTTTAGATTATTTTTCTTTCTTTCCCCTTGAAGCCTGAAATTACCCACAAGTTACAGAGTCAGTAAATCATAACAAAGTCCAGAACTTTGGTGACTTTTATTCCTATAAACTATGCTGGATTTTATTGTGAGTATCAGGTTTCTTTCACAAAGAGGTGACCACCTTGATATCATAATAGGAAGGTCAAAAAGGTTTTAGCTTTACAGTTATAAATTGTTGAACTGAATCTAAGTGTTTTTATGTTTCCATTTTCAGTTTTTATATTTTACGCATAAAAATGTGTGCTTTCATTGAAAAACATATAAGTGCTTTCATGAATAGTTTAATAATTATTAAAAATGTTTTTTAGGATGTGGTTGAAAAATATTAAACCAAGAAAATTTAATTATATAGACTATTTCAGGATACTGGCTGTATTAGTCAACTTTGTGTTGTTGTGGTCAAAACACCTGACAAAAACAATTTGGAGGAACAAAAGTTTATTCTGCATCATACTTTCAGAGATTTAGTCTATGATCAGTCAGTTCCATTACTCTAGGCCCAAGATGAGGCAGCTTATCATGGTAGAATCCTGTGGCTGCTCAGGGAAACTTCTCAGGATATGGTGGCTGGGAAGCGGAGAGACAGGAAGGGGCTACAAGGAAATTGAACCCATCTCTTCCAGTCACACCCGAACTGCCTGCAGTTTCCACCCAGGTAGCCCATTCAAATTAAGATGGACTGAATAGATCACAGCTTCCATAATGTAATCAATTCACCTATGAATATTCCTTCAGTAACACAGGAACTTTGGGGTAACACCTCACATCCAAAGTGTAACACAACTGATTAGATGAGCAAGCTAGATTAGAAAACAGGCTATATTTAAGAGAATCTGTGTGTCCCTTTCAGTGGCCACAATTTAAATTGCAATGAACCTTAAATTTTTCCATAAAATACAATTGTTTTACAAAGTTTAGTTATTTATATTTATAATTTAAAGAGTTCTTTTGGCATATCAGAAACAATAGTTTTTATTTTTATTAATATATTTTATAAAGATAACCTTTGACTCTGAAAGAAGGATCTGTTACATTCATAATAGTTCTATTTTCTTTGCTTGTCTGAGAGATTAATATTATCATTGTGATTTACATATTTATATTGTATTCTCTTTGCTTTTTGGATGTTTTCTATTCTTTCCAAATTGTATATGGATAAATATGATTAAAACAAAATATTTCTAGGTCAAAAAATGCCACTACTGAAAATTGAACAAAAACAAGGTCTGAATGGTTGTAGACTCTGGGTGGGAAACTGGACACTGAAGCCACATCTGTCTTCTGCAGAATAATGACATATGGAAATACAACCCTCTCCAAGATCTTTACACACTTGGATCTGAGTTTCTGTTAGAAGTTTCATGTCAGGGACATGTGGAAAAGGATACTATTGAATTCATTAAGGATCAATCCATTTTCCTGGCACTCTAAACCTTTGTTCAGTTAGGGAGTTTTGGAGCTTTCTCTCCTTGCACAGCTTCTGGAATGCAGGCCATTCTTTTTTCTGACTTGGTTAAAGGACCTAATAAAGAGTCTCCCAGACTTGATCTGTCTGAGGTGATTTCTAAGAACAGCAATTTATAACAGGATAGGAAGCATAAGTTGAAGTTGGCAAGGTCACATAAATAAGGATCATGTATTAGTGTACTTGGTCTGATAAAAAAGTATATGTGAAGGTCCATAGATGAGATATTGCAGTGTGTTCTAGGTCCTGGAAGAAGTCATTAGTTAGTGGAATGTAGACAGAGTTGGTTATACAGGAGGAAGGGGGATCTATGTGATGCAGAAGGAGGAGATTGAAAAATAATGCAGAGATTGAATTATGCAGGGTTTCATCAAACTCATAATGAAACTGACAGTTTATTCCAAAAGTGATGAGGATATAACACAGTGTTTTATGTGGAAAGCGACATGAACAGATCTTCATTTTAAAAACTGGAATTCGAAACTATGCGAATCTTTGGATCTTAAAAACTCTCACAGCAGAGGTTAGCAGTTGGTTTATACACACTGTCCATGAGAACACTGATCCCCAAGGAAGGGAAATTAGTTTCCATCACATTTCTCTTGAAAGTGTCAGTGAAAGCACTGGTAAAATGCATGCCACTGTTCCTGAGGATATGCTTTTTGGGGGATGTAGAAGATGCTAAAATTATTTTTTTCATTAAAAAATAACACTGTATTTTAATCTGCTATGAGTGATTCAACCTCACCACAAACAGAAAAAGAAAAGAAAAAGAAAATCCCTACTGAGCATTGCCTCTTTTAACATTAATGATACTAATAAATACAAATTTCTAAAAGCATTCATTCCATCATATACAATTTTTTATTACAGCAGCCAGGTGGAGAATTAAAGCAACTCTCAATTAGTTCATAAGAGTTGCAATGTTTTTGACAAATAACAAGTCTGTTATAGGAGAGGAGTTTAAAACTAAGGTTTTTCTGAAATGTGGCCCCACTGTCATTTGCCCAAGATAGCACAGCTTTTGTTAGACTGGTTCAAATAACCAGCTACTTTTTCTATGTTTATAGACAGTTCTGCAAAAGTATATATTTATCTTCCATAAATATGATGAGTCCAACCTTAGGATTCCTGGCTCAGAAAAATGGAATCAGTATTATCAAGAGTTGAGGACGGCAAAAGAGAGTTAAAGATCAAGATAATCATTTTGGCAATGGAAAAATAAGGGGATTTTCCCAAAACACTCCACCTCCCTTTGTAGAAAACAATGTTCACTTTCTCAAAACTGTTTCTCGTTTACCAAAGCTGCCATAGCAGAAGACCACAGGCTGGAGACTTAAGCAGCAGACATTTATTTTCTTACAGGGTGGACTCTGGGTGTCCAGAGTCTGGGTGCTGCTGTTGTGGTCTCCTCTGAGGACTTTCCCTTCTCATGGTTGTTCCTCTGTGTACCACGGTGACTCTTTTCCTGGGTCCAAATTTCTTCTTACAAGGACACCAGTCAGAGTGGATTAAGGCCCACTACAGTGGCCTAATTTTAGCTTGATTGTCTTTTTAAAGACCATATCTCCAAATATAGTTATAGTCTGAGGTGTGGGACTTCAACATATGAATCTGAGTGGGAATACAGATTAACCCATAACAACCTCAAAAAGCTTCGATGATAATTATCAACTAAAAAAAATCCCTCTTTCTTTCTAAGCCTTCCCTGATTTGCCTGACTCCACTAAAGTCTGTCAGTCCTTCCATATGAGATTCTTTTTCCAATATATCTCTATCATTTTTCCCATTTCTCTAAATCCTATCTAGCATTGACTTTACAACTCAGCTCAAATTATTCCCAGATTATATTGTGGAAAAAATTCTTTACTGGAGGATTAAAGTCTTAGTGAGCTGATACACAAATTCCCATTTAAGTCTTACATGGAATTTTACTTTTGGCTCTTCATCCACTGTATTGTCATTGACGAGAATGGGAATAACGTGTCATATGCATTTCAGAACTTCCTATGTATTGTATTATGTACAACAGGCCATTGTGTGACTGCTCGTGTGTATGCATAGATGAATTCTCAAAGTGCCCCATTTGACTGAATTTCTGATTAGTGAAATATGCAGCAACCTGATTCCTGTTTTCTTTTGATTTCCTGATTTTCCATACCATTAATTGGTCCTCTGAATTCCCAGCACTAATTTTTATTCAGCATATTGCTTTATAGCCTTCTCCAATGCTTGAGTAGGTTGTTGGGTGCTTTAGGTAGCATTGTAGGCCTGAAGGTGGCTGCACAAATATCGTTTTCACACTTTCAGGCTTGTTTTACTGATGTGGATGGTTATCTTG
The DNA here is from genome assembly GCF_902686455.1 of Sciurus vulgaris. NCBI lineage: Eukaryota > Metazoa > Chordata > Mammalia > Rodentia > Sciuridae > Sciurus > Sciurus vulgaris. Next base: position 85,952,545 of record NC_136463.1, on the reverse strand, counting down.
TAAGGCCCCCAAAAAAGGAAACCCCAACTCTGTCCCATGGATGGATGGCAACCCCAATCAACCGCAGGAGGCGTCACTTGATGCAAACCGCAAGAGGTGTTTATTCCAGCGCGCTGGGACCCAACTCCAGGAGTCGAGTCCCTAGCAGAAAATCTTGTAGGTTTATAAAGGCAGAAACCACACATCGGGAGGGGTCACACATGAAAGGGGGAAAAGGGGGAACAAAGCTGCCAGGAAATTTCAAAGGGGGTCTGGGTTTGCTGACAACATGTTTCACAATGTTTTACAACAGGCTGTAGATTCTGGTCAATAGTTTCTGGTAATCCTACTGTTTGAGCACTATCTGGCTATCAGGCTCAATTTACTCTTTTACTCTCTGTTTGGGAACAGAGAACAGCTTTAAGGGCTTTGTTCCCATTACTGGGAGGGAAACCTTAGGGAGTTGAGATAAAACAGACAGCTTAAAAAAATGTCCATTCTTTCATTTCCCCATTTTCTTTTCTGGTAAGTTCTAATCATGGAACTTCTGTTTCTATATACTCTTCTCCAAAGCTATTTCCTTGGTGGAGAGACTGGTATTATTGCCTGAGCATTAGTACCTGTACAGCACTTATTCTTTCCCTGATGAAGGTGACTAGGTGATTTCAGGCAAGCAAGAGCTCAGGGGGCGGGCCACCAATTAGCAGCCCCTTGTTTGCAGTCCTTGATAAACAGTTCTTGATAAAGGCAGGTAAATTTGGTAATCAATGGGCTCCGGAGATCCTTGACATTCCATTCTTCCAGGGGCAGTTTCCAACTTCCAGAGGCAGATGATTTTATGGCCATTTCCTCAATTTGACCTGATCCCTTATTTCTACACTAACTACCTGTTCCCAATTCTGGCTTTATTTTCCCCTCTAATCTCAGGAACTCCATGCTGCTGGGGAAGGAGGTCGATGACCGCTCTAGCTTCTTCGAGCTGGAAGTGGGTGGCGTGGGGCAAGCAGCTTGGAGTTCCTTTTCTAAAAATCGGGTCAATCAAGGGGTCCCAGGAAGAAGCCTGGTTGGGGAAGAGCAGGTTGTAAAGTCATCTGGGGGCGGCTGCTTCTATGATAGAAGAACAAAAAGACATGAGTACTGAAATGAGATTAGCACAAAGTAAATGTTGCAGCATCTGAAACATGCCACTGAGTATCATGAAAATGACAGAAGTTAATCTCTCACCAGGAGGTGGAAGAACTGAGAAATTGTTCCCATAACTAGGCCTAGCAAAGGCTGGAGAGAACAAGGCCTTTATTTGGGGACTTTAACATTGTCATAGATGTCCCCAGAAAATATAGTTAAGCTACTTAATGTCATCTGATTTTGTAAAATATCCCTTTATTGGTATAACTTGTGTTTACTAGAGATCTCTATACTTCTGTTACTTAGGAATAGATAATCATACTGGCAAACATAGATTAAGTCTACCTGTGTAGCTTAGGAAGGTCTTAAACTGACTAAAAACTTCTGACTCTGGCAGTTTCTCTTGATAGTTATCAGGCACATTTGCTGAAGAATCTTTCTTTCATTTGTAGCTTCCAGCCTTTATTCTAGTGGGCTAATATAAGTGTACATCTTAAGTTACATTTAATTATTATTTCCTTTAAATGCCCAAGAATGGCTATATTTTGGTTTTAACTGTTTTGCTGGGTATCTAAGATCAAGCTGGTCAAATTGACCTGGTTCCTGTCTTGTTAAAGAGTCAGCTGAGTTCCCACAGGGGTCACTCATACAGAACTTAAGAGCGGCTCCTTAGCTCCACCAGTGACTTTGATTAGGCAGGGTCTCTTGATGAGGTGACTTCCTTTAGAAACATCAAGGGATGTTTCCCCTTTTTTATGACCCTCCTCTGCAGCAGATGCACTGGATAATTTTTCATCCTCTAGTCTCAACAATCTCCTTGATCAGGAGGTTGTGTGACCCAGAGTTGCAACGCTCCTTAGAGAAGTTCTCTTACTCCCTGGGTTCAGGCTAACGTTGAGGGCAAGACCCAAATATGGACTTTTCTTGACCTCTGTATTTAACTCCAATTTCTAAGTTGGATCTTAATTATCCAGCAAGCCAGTCTCACCAGTCATAAATTAAGAGTAATGGGCTTTAACTTAATGTCCATAACTTTACAGTTATTTACCCTTTTATCTAACTGGAGTCTGCATTAGTACTGGAAGTTACCACTATCTATTCTATAGGTGATGGCTTATTATCACAAGTTACCTAGGTTGTTTGTTCTTGGAGCAGCTACTTCTGCAAAACATTAACAGGTAACAGTTTTACAAAATGAAATTAGCAAGAGTAAAAATATATTCAGCTTGTATAATAGCTATCTTGAATTTTGACTGAGAACCACATTCTATCCCCTATTTGAGATCACAGTACTTTTACAACAAGAACCAATCTTTTGACTATAACTTTAAATAAGCTGAAGTCTGGCTTATTTTGGAGTCACTCTAACATGCAGTGAGATGGGAGGCAGAGCCTTATCTCAGGTAAGGCAGGGCTCTTTACAGATCTTAAGTGTTCTAATTCTGATGTTGATCTTTGCTTCTTTTCCTTAAATACCATTAAGTAGTTTACATATACTGTTTCCTGAGTCTATATAAACTTTATAATTAACACAATTTAACATAGTATCTAAAACATGAATCAAAGAAAGGCTGAGAGAGCTTTTAACTTTCCTTTTGTGTGATTAAGTGGCAAAATGGTTTCATGTTTCTTTCATATTTCACAATATTAACCTTTAAACAAATCAGACTCTAATGTTTAGAAATACATTTACATTTGAAATTCTTTATCTCAGTGTAAAAAGTAACAAATTTTACACATACCCTATTGATAGCAGGTCCTATAATAGAACATTAAATGATAGAAATAAATCCCCAATAAAATTTACTCTTTATAAGTTTAAGATTACCATTACAGACAAGTTTTAATCTGGAGAATAGCAGAGCTTAATAAATTCCTTGCTTTAAAAACTTGTGGTCCTGAAAAATATGAACACATTTAATATACAACTAGTGACCATTTCACAAATACCTTGACACTTTTATCTTACCAAATTGAGTTTTTAAAGAGAAATGTATACTCTGTAACAAAGTACAATACTCTATAATAGTTGTTTAACCATAATTGTATACACCCCAACTTTTAAGACTAATTGTTCTAAAGAATAAACTTAATAGACACAAAGTTAAGAGTAAATTAGTGTTTCAAATCCTTGTCATTTTACCATGTCATTCTACCATATAGATTAAACTTTGGTTTATATCAGAACGTTAGTATTTCACCTTAGGAAAAACCTTCAATAGTTTTAGCTGTCTCACATACATATAACCAACTTAGTTACACACAAACTTGTTGAAACTTGCCCTTTATTTACACAGGCTTTCTTAGCACTTACTTAGACCCTCATGTATTTCATCACACAAGCACTTTCTTACCCAGAAACATTTCCTTTTTCCTTTTACTAAATATATTTCCATACCCAGAACCTTTTATTTTCTCTTTCCTATTCGTTGTCTCCTTTTTGTTCACATTATGAAACAACTCTTATGAAATTTCTGAATTTAGATAAATTACTCTATTTTAATAAGATTAAATATTCTGTTGTTTATAGTACTCTAATTGAAACACAGTTGAAACTTTTTGGGACCCTTTGTATATAGAATTGCACTTGTTAGGACATAACTCTTAGTAACCTTGTTTTTAGTTTAGTGATGACACAAAGCAAGTTTAAACCCTTTTATTTACCAACCTATGAAAACACCAATAATGTTTAAGTATGATACCCCATGGAATTTAAGGAGTTAAAAGTACTCGATGTTATTTAACAATTAGCATTTTAACTTTGTAAATTAATCAGATGTCTCTACAAACACATTAGAGTAATCCCATACATGTTAACTCTAATTCACTTATTCTGTAAAAAACCAAGATATCAGACAAGTGTCCTGAACAGTATTTGCTGTCTCTTCTCTGTTGAAGAAAAGTCCTAGAAACAATTGATATTAGACACTTTATTAACATCAATATTTTATTAGCTTGACCACCTAGAGACTTGCAAGTTATTTTCAAAGACATTTTACTCTTATTAGTTTACCCAATTTGAACCTTTTTAAATCACGTGAATTAAAAGTATCTGGATCCATTTTTAAATTTTAATTTTAGGAGCGCTCAGTTTTGATACAGACAAAACATGACATCAGACAGCACAACATACAAATAACACAAAATCAAGCCCTTGTAACTTTATAGGTGAATCTCCATTGCAGTGTAACAGATGTTCAAAAACTCTAGTTGAATAAAAAATAGAACTGATCAAAAAATCATGAGCTCAAAAAAAACATATAATTAAAAATATAGCATTTACTTTGCTGGAGTTTTAAAGACTCTTTTTACCTTTTCTTTCCCTGGGTTTGAGACTGGTCTCCTACTGAGCCTTTAGGCTTCTTTAATTATATTTCAATGTAAGCCTGGACTGAGATCTGGAAGGATCTAACAGGTTTTAACAGAAACTCTGTGTCTAAGGCATTTTAGCCACCTCATCCAGACAGGTTGGATGTTAAAATTATGAGACCTTATTTTTCATTACTTTTGAGACTGAAGCTACTTTGCTAAGTTACCCTTCAGGGCTGTCGGGAGGGGGAGTCCAGAGAAGGAACCTTTGGGGTCCACCCGAGAGTAGCCCAGTCCGAGAACCCCCCAGTTGTTCCAACCCTTCCTCCACCTTGTCCACCACAAACACACAACAGAACCAGATACAGACGGGCGCCAATCTCTGATCCACCAATTGAACCCCATCAGCGCCCTTACCGACGGAGACTACCAGGCGTCCCTGGCTCTCCTTCCACCCTTAGGGCGTCCCCCAGGGCTGCAACCTGTGGCCCCCCAGGCACGTCTGCCGGCCACTGTTCGGCCACTCTCACGAGTCACCGAACGGCTGCCACCGAAACCGAAAGCGCGCTCACAGAACCAGACCAACTAACAAAACACAAGACAAAGACAACTTCGGGGTACCCCTTCTTACCTCCAAGGTCGACTCCGCGGATGAGGGGGGCCATCTTATCCCGGGCGAGCCCCCAAATGTAAGGCCCCCAAAAAAGGAAACCCCAACTCTGTCCCATGGATGGATGGCAACCCCAATCAACCGCAGGAGGCGTCACTTGATGCAAACCGCAAGAGGTGTTTATTCCAGCGCGCTGGGACCCAACTCCAGGAGTCGAGTCCCTAGCAGAAAATCTTGTAGGTTTATAAAGGCAGAAACCACACATCGGGAGGGGTCACACATGAAAGGGGGAAAAGGGGGAACAAAGCTGCCAGGAAATTTCAAAGGGGGTCTGGGTTTGCTGACAACATGTTTCACAATGTTTTACAACAGGCTGTAGATTCTGGTCAATAGTTTCTGGTAATCCTACTGTTTGAGCACTATCTGGCTATCAGGCTCAATTTACTCTTTTACTCTCTGTTTGGGAACAGAGAACAGCTTTAAGGGCTTTGTTCCCATTACTGGGAGGGAAACCTTAGGGAGTTGAGATAAAACAGACAACTTAAAAAAATGTCCATTCTTTCAATCTCACCTTACCCTCAGGTTTCTTTGTGTGCCTTTTCAGATAACCTTACCCAATACAGAACGAAGATTTTTTTTCTGTTTTTTTTTCTTTTTTAATTTTTTTTTTATTTTTACAGACTGCATTTTGATTCATTGTACACAAATGGGGTACAACTTTTTGTTTCTGTGGTTGTATATGATGTAGATTCACACCATTCATGTAATCATACATGTACATAGGGTAATGATATCTGTCTCATTCTCTATGATTTTTTTTAGGATTATTCAAGCATTTGTGCTCTATGTGGTAATCTTCAAAGTCACAGACACTGCTGGACTATGTTGGATAAAATATTCACATTGACCTCTATAAATTACTGTTTGTTTTAGAATATTGGTGAAATGTTATTTGGAAATTAATTGTTACCTGAACCAAGTATCCTCTAACACAAGTCAGTTCTCCCATGTGGTTTCTATAAATGGAAATCATGTCATCTGCCTCCTCCACAAAGTTTCAAAATGGGTAAAAGGGCCTTTGGTAGTCATGATTTCTCTATTGTTTATACTTCGTTGTTGTATAGGCACTTAGATTGAAACCACACAATGTCAGCATCTCCCCCTGTGTTAGCTTTTACAGTCCCAGCATATGTCCTAAGTTTAGGAAGCAATAAAAGGCTGCTGCTTCCACAGTCATTAGCTTTGGTTGCTGCAGTCAATCATCCTTAGAGGTCAGAGTCATATCAGTTTTTTTCCATCCTCATTGCAAACTCAACTCTAGCCATTGTGTTCATTTATCATTAAAGGAAAAAATGAACCAAGGAACCTGTCAAAACTCCCAGAGTTAAACTGCAATTAGAGAAAACTCACCACTTTGAGGAAAGATGACTCTCTCATGTTAAAGAGGCAATAAATATGTAAGACATCGATACTGTAAATTCAAGTATTAATCTCTAAATCTAAAAAATGAATTAGTTTAAGAATTCGAATCATTCTGAATGGAGAGAAATGGAACACATTCAGTATAAAAACAGGAACAAGACAGGGATGCCCACTTTCACCCCTTCTATTCAACATATTCCTTGAAACTATAGCCAGAGCAATTAGGTAAAAGAAGTAAATTAAAGAGATAAAATAGGAAAAATAAGTACTCCAGCTGTCTTTTTCCAATATCATGATCCTATATTTAGAAGACCCCAAAACTCCACCAGAAAACATCTAGAATTTATAAATGAATTGGACAAAGTATCAGGACTCAAAATTAGCAAACATAAATTAATCATGTTCATATACTACAATGATAAATAGGCTGAAAAAGAAATTAGGAAAACTATCCCATTTACAATACCCACCAAAAAAAAAAAAAAAAAAAAAAAAAAAAAAAACTGGAAACAAACCTAACAAAAGAGGCGAAAGACCTCTATAATAAAAACTACAGAACACTAAAGAAAGAAATTGAAGTAGACCTTAGAAGATGGAATAACCTCCCATGTTTTTGGATAAGCAACATTAATGTTGTCAAAATGGCCATAACACCCAAAGCATTATTCAGATTTAATGCAATTTCTCTTAAAATACCAATGATGTTCCTCATAGAAATAAAAAAGCAGTCATGAAATTCATTTGGAAAAATAAGAGGCCCAGAATAGCCAAAGCAATCCTTAGCAAAAAAAAAAAAGTGAAGCAGGAGATATCACAGTAGTAGACCTTGAATTATACTACAGAGCTAGGGTTACAAAAACAGCAAGATATTGGCACAAAAACAGGCATGAAGACCGATGGAATGGAATAGAGGACTCAGAGGCACACACACACAAATACAGTTCTCTCATCCTAGACAAAGGTGCTATAAACATGCTTTGGAGAAAAGATAGCCTCTTCAACAAATGGTGCTGAGAAAACTGGAAATTCCTTATGTAGTAGAATGAAGTTTAACTCCTGTCTCTCACCCTGTACAAAACTCAACTTAGAGTGAATCAAAGACTAGAAATGAGACCAGAAACCCTTCCCCTACTAGAAGAAAATGTAAGCCCAACACTCCAACATATTGGCTCAGGAACTGACTTCCTTAACAAGATTCCTAAAGACAAGATTTAAAGTAAAACGTCAACAAATAGAATGGCATCAAACTCACAGCAAAGGAAATAATCAAGAGCATTAAGAGAAAGCCTGCAGAATGGAAGAAAATCTTTGCCACCTTCACATCAGATAGGGCATTAATCTCCAGGATATAGAAAGAACTCAAAAGACTTAATCCTCCAAAAACAAATAACCAATCGAAAAATGGCCAAAGGAACTACATAGACATTTCTCAAAAAGGAAATACAAATGGTCAACAAATATATGAAAAAAATGTTCAACATCCTTAGCTATTAGAGAAATGCAAATTAAAATCACACTGAGATTTCATTTCACTTCAGTCTGAATGGCAATTATCCAGAATACAGGTAATGATAAATGTGGCAAAGATGTGAAGAAAAAGGTGCACTCATATATTCTTGGTAGGACTGCAAATTGGTGCAAAAAATCTGGAAAACAGTACGGAGCTTCCTCAAAAAACTAGGAATGGAATTGATCTTTGACCGAGTTATTCCACTCTTTGGAATATATCCAAGGGACTTAAATCAACATACTACAACGATACAGGTGCATGAATGTTTATAGCAGCTCAATTCACAATAGCTAAACTATGGAGCCAACTTGGTGCCATTCAACAGATGAACAGATAAAGAAATTTTGGTATATACATACAATGGAATGTTACTCAACTATAAAGAAGAATGTCTTTAAGACATTCACCAGTAAATGGGTGGATCTGGAGACTAAGTGAAATAAACCCATCCCATAAAACCAAAGACAGAATGTTTTCTTTGATATGTGGAAGCTAACCCACAAAGGGCATTGAGGGGGTAAAATTTCAGTAGATTAGATAACAGGAATGAAGTGAAGGGAAAGGAAATAGAAAAAGGAAATGTAGTGGAATGAATCTGACATAAATTTCCTATGTACACATATGAATACACCACAGTGAATCTCACTGTCATGTACATCCACAGAAAATTAATTTAAAAATATAACTATGAGTAAATGGCAGACAGATCAATGGAAGGAAGGAAGCAGGGAGAAATGAAAGGGAAGGGGAAGAAGAGGTACTTAATTAGGATAATATATATATTCCATGTTTGTATAATTATGCCAAAATAGATTCTTCAGTTATGTGCAACTAAAAAGAACCAATACAAAGAAACAAACAAACAACAACAACAAAAAAAACACCAAAAATGATATGAATAATTAGCAGAATTACTTGGAAATTTAAGATGAAATTTACTTTTGCCTTGGCATATTGATCACTTCTGCTTAAGTCATTGTTAGGAAAGCTCAGGGGATTACTTTAGCAGAGTGTTGCCTGATCCATCTATTAAGCAAAGAAAAAAAAAAGGAAAATATAAGGTGGCCATGTTTGAATTTCCTACTGGTTATATAGCAGTGAAATAATTTTTTACTGGATTAAGTATATCAAGTAAATAAGCTTATTTGAAAAAACAGATTGGAAAAACAGGTACTTTTATTGCTATTTCCATTGCACCCTCTGGATTCCACACATTTCATTTTAACTCAGTTACACACATTCATCATATTAATCATATAGTTTGAACTTATTGGGTCATTTAATAAAGGGATATTATACCATAGTCATATACTTACAAACAATTGGAGTTATATTCTAAGTCTTCTGATATTTGATTGTGTTAACTGATTATAAATTTACAAAATCTGGGTTTGAAAGTGAGCATTTAAGAAAAGTTATGAAAAGGATGCATAGGTGGTCTTTTTGAATGCAAGTTGTAGCACGATCCTTATTACCCAGAAAAGGGAATGATGTGGAAATTTTTATGCATGTTCAGTTTCCATTTGGTTTTCTGACCAACTCTGTCCAGAATATTCTCCTTGCCCTTGGGACCAGAAATTTTTGATTATTTAAATTCTTAGTATGCCTACTTTGAGCCAGAAATTTCAAATTGGGTGCTTTTATGATCTTGACTTTGTGTTTCCGAAGTTTAGGAAGACTCCTCCCAGAAGTATTTGCCCACAGTTTGGTTGTATTCACAAACATTGCTAGTTGCTCATGTTCACGTCTCTCTAAACAATCCCAGACTCACCCCCTCATCATGTGGGTAGGTGCTTAGTGGAGTCGATTTCGCTCAGAGAATAAATGTTTGTGATCATTTTTTAATTGGATAATGTGATGAAATGTATGGATACTTTTCCTTATAAAGATGCTCATCACATCAACAGTTACATATGATTTTAAGACCTATTCATGAACTTGAACTTCCGAACTCCAGATTTAGAGGTGCTTTCAAATGTGTTTCATTGAATTTTTTATTGTATGTGATTTTTTCTTGTTCTTTTGTCCCCTGGTTATATTAAGCTGCTTTAGAAAGCAGAGCTTAAGAAATTGGAATATCTCTTTCCATATAAATGTGTGATAAAATTTATTACAACTTATATGATTTATTAAACTGAGTCGCCCCTGAAGCAAATGCATTATTAAGTAGTTAAAAAATTCATGACATGTCCTTAACTCAGTGAGAGTGCCTTAGAGGAGCTCATTCATCCGATAAATATGTGTTTAACAAAATTGCTTGAAATGAATCTCTTTTATGGGTTTTTATAATTATTGTTCTTATTTAAGACTTAGATATATATAGCATAAATAACAGAATGTGTTTTTCACATAGGGTCGTGATTTGTTTTTGAATGCAGATAGTCAGTCTTCATGAGTATGTAATAAAATGCTTTGTTGCATCATTAAAATTCTTCAATAGGCTGTGAAGCTGAAGAACATATTCCCTATATTGTACATAGCTACATCTCTATTTTGAGATTTAAAGGAACATATACAATGGAAATCTTACTTGATGTTTTATTGTGCATATTGGACTGAGACCTCAACCACTTGGTTGCAGAAAAAAGATCTTAAACTTTTACTTTCCTCAGTTTTCAGTTCCATGTGTTCAAGGAAAAAAAAAAAAAAAAGTGCTATTAAAAACATTTCTGGCTGGGTGTGGTGATGTATACCTGTAATCCAAGAGATTTGGGAAGATGAAGCAGGAATATCTCAAGTTCATGGCCAGTCTGGCAATTTACCAAAACCCTGTCTCAAATTTTTAAAATATAAATAGGCCTGGAGATGTATGTAATTAATGGAACACCCTTGGGGTCTTATGTTTCCCCATCTTGTAGAATATGAATCTTTCTCGTTTTATGTACTATTTTTGCTATTTATTTAATAGAAGAGGCAAGACTCCTTCAATAACCAAGTATAATCTCCCTATGGCTGTTGTCACATACAGAAAACAAGTCACTGCTAGTTTTAAAGTTTTCTTCCCCTAGCACTTATTCAAAAACAGATTTGTATAGTTGCTTAAGAATTAAACACTTTGGCTAAAAATTCTGAGGCAGTGTTTATGATCTTTTAGTTGCTGCTGGTACCACCACTGACTGGCCTTATTGATTGCTAATACTACTAGTTGCATCATCTCTAATAACTGGCTACAGTTTGTTGAATGCTCACTCCATGACTTATATCAAGAAGAGAAAAACACTTTATTTTAACCAAGTTACAGATAAAGAAACTTGGATCCAGTAAATTTATACAACATGTACAAAAGAAATGTACCAGAGGATGATTCATTTTTTAGCAATCTACATATGCAATCCAACAACACACAATTGTAATACTGTAAACTATTCTCCCAACTCCTAATGATTGGACAATTTATAAATCAAAGGAACACATTACTTAATTTTTATCATTTGTGTTTTGCCTAAGCTCTTCGAATATTTTAAAATAATTCTCTGCTTGTCCAGCTGCTTTCTTTGTCTCCCAAAGAATCTTGAAATTTTAATAGGTCAAGAAATATTTTTAGACATTGTTAAAGAATTTCTTTGCCTCAGAATCAACCCATATTCTGTTCACTTCAGTTTTATGTACTACTTGATTTTTAATCTGGAGTTTGAAGTATATTAATTTACACATTTTAAAGCATGTTAAAGTATAGTTTTATTATTTGTAAATAAAATGCAACTGAAGATAAGAAAAAATTATTTCAGTATAACTCTATCCAAGTCCTTTATAAAAAATTATCAAATAAGTCTCTTGGATGGGCTAAATTTGCCATATCAATTATGAATGGAAAGAATTGAATGTACACTAGCAAGCAAATCTATTTCAGTTTAAATATTTTAAGAAACTAGAAGGAACTTCTCTCAGTTTAAATTAATTTATACTAGACTTCCAATTATAGCAATAAGAAGATATTGTTGATTTTTCTAAACATATTAGTATAATACTGGAAAAAAGAATGTTAGCAATGACATTTCAGGGCCCTGGATACGGCCAAAAACTGGCAAGGGGTTAAACAGGATTTTCTCTTAAAATAAATACAAGAGCTGTTGTATACAAAGAGGTAATATTTGCTGTTTTCTTAACCAAAGTGGCTGCTATCTTAGCTCTTCACACCAACAGGTTCTGCAAGAACAGTAATTGCATACCTGACTTTGAAAATGAATAGCTTTAGGCTATTTTTTTTTTCCCCCAGGGTTGGGCTGGGGGGTCCAGAAACTGATTAAATTTGGAAAAGTTATTGAAAACCAATGACTTTACCAGCTAAAAGTGAGAACTTGGTTGGGAAGGAGTGGAGAAAACTCACACCTTTGGTAGCTGAATGTTGTAGTCCTGGTTCAGATGAGCAATGAGACAGCCAGGAATTTTACTCAGATTTTATAAGTGAGAGAGCTACAGAAGGGCCAAAATAAGCTCTCCACATATTGCTGGATGATGCGAAACTGTGTACATCTGTCAGTGGAACCTGACAGCAGTGTTTGAGAAATAGAGGTGCTGAAGAAGACTTGAGAACAAGCAGCAACTTTAAATGTGTTTTCCAAACAGCTCACTCATCAATTTGAAGAGAGCAGACTCCTTATGGGAACAAGAAGTTTTAGCGAGCCTTCTGTCCAAATAATTGACTGACTGCTACACTATATTAGACAGAGGGGGAGAGTATGAGAAAACAAGGCATAAAAACATAGCAATATTAATAATAAAACTAAGCAAAGAATCATTGACTATATATCTAAGCCCATAGAAATGAAAAACTCATTCCAGAGTTGGTATGCTGTGTTTTCTAAAAATTAATTTTTGAACCATAAATTATGAGACATCCAAAGAAATATGAAAGTGTGATCAGTACTCAAAACAGTATTGAGTCAATAGAAATTGACTCTACACAAGACCAAGTGTTGGATTTAGCAAGATAAGAAATATATAAAGCAACTGTTATAAATATTTATAAAGCATTAAAAGAAACTTTCCAAAATAAAGGAAATGTAATATAATCTATCTAACAAATAAGGAACCTCAACAGAGAAATAGAAATTATATTTTAAGAGAAAATCAAAATTTGATATTTGTTACTGAGATGGCCATTTCTCCAGATGGCTGCAATAGCAGATCTGAAATTGCAGGAAGAATATTTAGTAACTTAAAGCCAAATAAATAGAAAATTCCAATCTGGAAAAGAAGGAAAAAAAAATTGAAGAATACTGAACAGAAACTTAAAGATGTGAGAAAAAAATGCAGCCTTTTAACAAGTATATAGGATTGGAGTCACGGTAGGAGACAGGAAAGAAAACCAGGGAAGGACAACAAATGTTTGAAGAAATAATTGCCTAAAACTTCCAAAATAGATAAGAAAACAGTAATCCACAGGTCCAAAAAGCTCAATAAACACTAGGGAAAATATTTCTTTAAATAATTTTTTAAAATTCAAGTTACTTTTAACATTTGAGCTTATACTTAATAAGTTTTTTCCCTCAAATCATGTATTTTAAATTTGTATGTCTTGTCCAACATTGAAATGTTTGTGTTTAAAAAATATTAAGATATTTATTCATTTCCCTAATCCTATAATATTCATGCTATACTATTCAATTATAATGCAATATTAGTAATAACTAAATCTTATTGAAATGCAGCATTTCTTTACAGTTTTCTTTGTCTTACAATATAGTACTATAAGCAAGTACTGTAAAGAAGTTTGGACAACAGTTTTTTTAAATGCTTTTCATTTTAAAATAATAAAGAAATCTCAATCTATATGGTTCTTTGCATTGTCACTCTGATATAAAAGCACACTGATGTGCCTTCCATTTTATGATTCTCCTTGTTGCTTTTTGGTTTCATTATATTTGATTTGTGAAACATTCACATGCTTCAAATCTCAACGACGATTTGATGGAATAGAAAATATAAACAGAAAATACTATTTTATTTCATTTTGAAAGATGGCTCTCAAAATTCTCATTAAAAGAACTACTTGATTAAAATAAATAAATAAAAGCACTTGTATTCTTACTTGGTGAAGAAGTACATTACCTTCCCAGAGGCTTAATGGAATCCTGAATGGGGAGGGCAAAATTGAATGCTTATAAGGTTTAGAATATGATTCAAAAACAGTTTTTATGAGAGAGTTTGATTAGGATGGGTGACAAATATTATAGTGATTTAAATTTGGTTAATATAGCAAGGTAAATATTTTCTAAGAAGACTCGAAAGAGTCTTGAGAAGTACACTGTCACTTGATGTTATTTATTTATTTTCTCATTTTGGGGCCACAAACCAAGGATTTTTACGTGCAAGACAAACACTTTACCACTGATATACATTTCCAACCCTCAAGCTATCTACAGAAATGTTGAAAATGTTAATGCTTATTTGAATAATTATTTAGGTGGTTCCAGGAACGATAACTTATTTGCAACTACTGTCTTCTCGGAGAGGTTTCCAGGAATATCGATCATGTTGATGCAAACAGTAGAGGAGTCAAATACTGAGAATGGAGACATTCACTCTTACATTGCACTTTTTGGACATTTATTAAAAATCACCTTACTTTTAGCTGAGTACCTACTATGAGCCATACATGGTGCCAGGCTGCTCACATTTAATTTGCTGTATACATCTGCTGCCAGCATTGATCAAATAGCAATCTACATAAACATTTTACTATTATATAGGAGAGAAAATTAAATTGCATATAGATATAGTATTTCTACAAATATTAATCACATATTAATTAAAATTAAATTATAGATTCATGGAAAATAGGTCCTTTTTAGGTAATTTGACTAAAAAGAGCAGATTTTGAAGAACGAATAAACCACTCTACAAACAGGTGTGCACTTGTAGGTTTATTGAAATTTAAATTTGTTCAGTGTTCTTCACAATGAATTTTGAATAACACTTTCATCTGAATTCTTGGAGCATTATTAGTTCAGGATTGGGAAGAATTCTGCACAATGAGTTCTGAATAACATTTTCCTCTGAATTCTTGCAGCATTACTAGTCCAGGTTGGAATCTTTGTTTCCTTTATAGTGACTCTGGGTAACTGTTAGAAATTTTCTTTGGCATAAGACTAAGTAAGCCCTTTTTGATCTAGTCAATCAAGAGTAAGCACATGGATTACTAGTTCTTGTCTACTAACTGTATTGAGAAGACTTCTCTCCTCTCTCTCTCTCTCTCTTTCGCTCTCTCTCTCTTTTTTCCCCCAGTACATTATCTGAGAGAACCAAAATCTTTAAGTATTAGAGGAGAGGAGCCCTCTCATCCCACATACATCTAATTGGATCACAGAAGGTCATCTGAAGAGGAAGTGGTTTTCTGTAGGCTGACCAGGAGGTTACCAAGAGGGCCAATTGGAAATTTCCATCCTACAAGGCTACTCTACTGAGCAGTGATTGGCTAGCTATTCATTTACTCTCTCCCAAGAAGTCTGAATTTAAAGCATATAGAAAGCAGATGCAAAGAGAAACTCTAGAGAAAAAAAAAAAACAGTAAACGGAGGCCATATGTTAGTAAAATCCATGCACTTGAGTGATATGAATATCAAAAAGGAGCAAATAGTAGCAGAACCCTCACAGTGGTGGAACAGTAGAGCTCCTATTTCTGTGTAGTGTAGGTTGTATAAATTAGATTTCTTCCTTTGTCTTATCCATTCTTTGAATATTGCCAAATAAGAAAACGTTATCTTCATGATCAGAATACTATATTCAAAAAACACAAATGTATCTATTTTTTTAAATCAATGGCTTGATTTTACCAGATTTTTCTTTATTTATCATTGTGACTCTGCAAAAGCTGCAGCATCTGTTGTATTATGAGTGAAATGTTGATTGGGTAAGCAAGAATAGAGTTTTCTGGATCTCAGATGGAGAAGACTAAAAAGTCAGGCTTCATGTCAAAGCCAGACATAGGTTTCCATCCCGAATTTCAGCTTTGGCCAAATGTGGATGGTAGGGAGTTTGATCATATCAGTTACCAAGTTTAATTATGAACTGCCTATGTTTTAATCACACAACTTTAAGTAAGGTCATTTTGTGTCTCTCAATTCTTTCCTCCACAACTTAGCTTTTGTTGTAACTGATGTCTTTGACATTCTGACTATGGCCTAGGCATTTGATATTTGCTTCTGATCCAGTGGTCTATGGTGTTAAAAATCATGTTTTATTATAAGGAATACCCTTGAGATTTTTCCTTACATTAATACAGGCCTGGTGTATATCAGATTTGTCTAGGCATTCTCTAAATGACTAATAATAATATGCAATCATCATGCCCCAAATTCTATCTACATAGGATTGAATTTCAGAATCTTACTTGAACCCTAAACAAATTTTAGAAATAATTTAGTTTAACCATATCATAGTAGAAATGTCCAAAATGCAACCTCAAACAAAGAAAGTGACTTACCAAGATTATACAAAAAGTACATGGCAGAGTCTAGACACTGTCTTTCCGTTTCTGTCCAGATTTAGATTCTGTCAGACCCTAGTAGACTCATGTTCCCACTCACCACTTTTTTTTGGTACTGGGTATTGAACTCAGGGGCACTTAATCACTGAGCCACATTCCCAGCCCTATTTTGTATTTTATTTAGAGACAGGGTCTCACTGAGTTGCTTAGCACTTCACTTAGTTGCTGAGGCTGGCTTTGAACTTGTGATCCTCCTTCCTCAGTCTCCCAAGCCGCTGGCATTACCAGTATATGCCAACATGCCTTGCTCACACTTGTCTTTTATCCTAATATTCATTATAGTCCCTGACGCATAGTAGGTGACTGATTAGTGCCATTTAAATGAATACTGAATATGTGCTATAACACATTTCAAAAATTCATATACTTTGGTGAAGTTTTCATTTCCATGGTATTCATTGTTAGGGCAGATTTTGAGACTGACACATATTCAACATCAAGTAGCATCCAATTATGTAAATAAAATTTTTGTTTTGTGCACTGCAAGTGTCTGTCTAAAGAAAATACTATAAAATTTCCTTTGCCTTTCTAAACATTTAATACCTAAAACAAAATCAAGAAAAAAGGAAATCTAAAGGGAAAATATTAAGCTCTTCAACACTTTGGCAAGGCATTTATAAATGATCAAACCACAAGACCAAACTTAATCAAGTCTCGGAATGCAACTCTATCCAGCCAACAACTCTGAAGGAAAACATTGTTATTGACCAAGACTATCTGGATTTCTACTAATAAGTTGTGTTTTTGAAGATGGGAACAGATTTCTCTGTAGCTGAATTTCACTCTGGTCTTTCCAATCACCCAAAGGCTTCTCATTATCTCAGATCTTATTACTTCTGGTTTCTTTTCCTCTTCTTTAACTCTGAGATCTGTAATTCTGGGGAAGTTCTATCCTTAGTCGTCTGTTTTCCTGGTGAGAGATGTGTTCCATTCTCCTGAAATGTCTGCTCTTTACTTCCCTCATTACTCCCTTTCTTCTTCTTTCCACATTCTCTTCTCTCCTTTCTTCCTCTCTTCTTTCCTTCCTTCCTCATCTCACCTCACCTCACCTTACCTCCCCCTTCTCCTCTCCTCCACCGTCTCCCTCTCTCTCCTTTCCCTCCCTCTTTTCCTTTCTTCCTTCCATTCATCCACCCACCCATTTATCATTATTTTTCCTTAGCACCCATTCATCTGACTGTGCTTTGGTCAATTTCATGTATCATTATTTGGTTTTGGTGAATGTCAGTATAATCAATTCAAATCCTAGCTCTGCTGAAAAATTTCTGGCCTCATCAAAGCAGAGCCATTTACACCAACAGCTGCTTCTGGGTGTACATTTGGCACCCGTGTCAATGTATGTTAATCCTCTAGCTATAGTAGTTTCTAGAGGGTTAATTCCTAAATTCTCTCCTTGAACAGGGAGGATCTCTGGGTAAAGTGGAATGGGAACTAACAACATCTGTATCAATTAAAAGACCCATTAAGGGCTGAATGCCAAAAGTTGAACAGATGAAAGCTTGCCAAGTGCACAGGTCCAGAAACTTAATTGCACCTTTCTTAAGCAAGAGTTCTATTGACTGCAGGTCTCAAATATATGACCTTCCCTTAATTTTCTACTAATGCATAAAATAAGGGACCCTGCTTGTCTTTGTACTTGCCATTGCATGACATTTATGCATGTCTGCTATAAGTGGTATTTGCAAATATATATGTGAGAGTAGTGTTCTTGCTAACAGTGGAAAATAAATCAGATATCAAGTGCGTGTGTGTGTGAATATATATGTATATATATTTTTTCCATTTGTATACTTGATGTTATGTAAATATATGTGCATTCATCTTTATTTTAATGATCAACATATTCAAGATTATATACAGTGACTTTTTAATGTTGTATTTTAATTCTAGAATTGCACTATTGTTTTGTATAGATTCAATAGTAACTATTAGACAAATCTGAAAGCAAAATTATAAACGTGAAGTCATCTGAGAATTACAAGCTAATTAACTTGCAGGGTATCCTTCCAAAATTGAAATTATATTTTGTTGTTTTCAACTGGATTGCACTACAGAATATGTTGCCATAGAATGGGCTCCCATCACTGCTACCATTGAGGCAGTTTTCTTAGCCCTTTCACAGAGGTAACAAGATAGATTCAAGGCTGATAAAATACAAAATCCAGTCCAGCTTTGATTTTCTGATGTGCCATTGAGCATGCTTTGGGATTTCAAAGAAAGTTTAATCAGGGTATTTCTTCCTGCATTCTGATTATTTGCGAATACAGTTTTCATGTCCATTTCAAGTAGGAAAAATAAAAACCACATATCTGTGAACCGATAGCTTCCTCCAGGGATAGCTAATGCAGGTGGTTAAGCATCACTGAAACCATAGCTGAGTCTAGCCAAAGCAGGTGCATGAAAAATTGATGGTAACATTCTGGAAAATCCTGGGTCTGCCTGAGTCCTGGGAGCCTTAGTGTGAGTCTCTTCAACTTTATACTGCCCCTGAATTTATGATGCCTCACTTCTTCTATGTTCATTGTAGTTTATGTTAGTTTTTTACTTGAATTGCCCATGTTTTCAGGTATGCAGGCATACCACCAGTATATTTTCATATCACTGCTTTATAATTTTTCCTCTCTAATGTATGTCTTATTGAATTGTGTTGGTCAGAATCTCCAGGATAATAGTTGTGGTAATGGGCATTCTTCCTTGGCAAGAATGCTTTCATTTTTCCTCTAATATGTGTGATGTTGACTTTAAAGATAAAATAGATTTTTATAAAGTTAAAGCTAATGCAAGAAAGCAACTTCAGTAATCCACCTGAACGTTAGTACTGTAGAGATTATAGTCCAAATAATTTTGGAGGCAGAGTTGACAGAATTTCCTGATTGATTGGATATGATGTACAAAAGAAATAGAAGATTCAAAGACGACTCCATTTTCTTTGCTTGCTTGTTTTCTTGTTTCTTTTTCTTGGCCTAAACCAAAGGAAACAGGAATGTAGTGCTACTGAGATGTGGAAGTTATGGGAAGAAAAAGTTTCGGGAAAATCAAGAAATCTCTCTTTTACATATGTGTTACTGAGATGTGTTCATAAGATTTCCAGTGCTATGATAAAATATCTGACAGAAATCATTTTAATGGAAAGAAAGATTTCTTTTGACTCACAGTCTCAGAGGTTTCAGTTCACAGGTATTAGTCTCATTGACATGGGCTTGTGGAGGGGCAGAACATTGATGTAGGAAGGGCATGCAAACAAAGTTGCTTAATACCTCATACATTCCTCTAAGCAGGAAGCATAGAGAGAAGGAAGAGACTAGGGACAGGATATCCCCTCTGAGGACACTCCTTGAGTAAACTGCTTCTTCCCAGTAGGGTCTCCCTCCTATGATTTCTACCACCTCCCAGTAGTGCCACCAGCTGGGGACAAAGTGTTCAACACATCAGCCATAGTGATGTTCCAAACTATATCTTTGGGTTCTCTGAATTACATAACTAATAAGAGAATGGATGAGAGAATGAATGAATATACCATGCAGGAAAGACAGGTTTCAAAATAGGCTCAAGGACTATTGGGAGTGGATAGATTCTGTTTATGGAACAGCTCTGTAGGCAGAAATTCTGACAAGATTTGATGCTGTAGTCTTGAGTTAGGAGACTAGAGGCAGAATTCCATCTTCTTCAGGGAAACTCAGTCTTTGCTCTTAAGGTCTTTGATTGACTGAGGCCCACTCATAATATGCAGGGCAGTTTGTTTTACGCAAAGTCCATGGATTTAAATCTTAATCACATCTAAAAACTACTTTCTAGCAACAAATGAATGAGCATTTGACCAAAGACTGAACACCATAACTTCGTCAAATTGATCCATAAAACTGATAATCACAACAAGTTAAATTTCAGATGACTACAAGATATCCAAATGGAAATGTCAACTGGCAAGTAAAGTATACATATCTAATTAGAGAGAAATTTAGGGAGGAGACATAAACCAATTTATCAGCACACAAGGTTTTGAAATTTTGGCACTGGTTTTGAGGCAGTCTTGTCTGAGAGTCCAGGTAAAGAATGTGGATCCAAGAGGGAGTGATTGCTTATCTTAATGCTGCTGTGGGTCAAATAACAGTTTGAAGAATAGAATATTGATTACAGTAATGTAGAGGTAGTTGCCCTTGAATTTCCATGAAGGAGTAAATGTATAAGCTTGATTAAAGTGGAACTAGAAAAGAATGTGAATGGGAGGAAGAATTAGAAACAGCTCTTTCAAGGGATTTTGGTGTAAGAAGGAACACTGCAAAGGCACAGTGACTGTGGCTAAGACAGACGTGGGATCAGCCGAATTTTTTTTAATGAATTGCATTTTAGCATGCTGTATGTGAATAGGAATGGTCTAGTAAATACAGTGATATTTATGCAAGAAAGAGACAGCAATTGCTAGCAGTCCGTCCTTGAGGAGGCATAAAGCTTGGGATTTAGGTCACATAAAGAGGTATTCTCACAGAGTGGAGAATGATAGTTTATACATAGTAACAGGGAAAACAGCACAGAGAAACAGAGTTACATGCATAACATAGTGTACTGGCAGGATGAGATAGCACTTCTCTGATTGCTTCCATTTTCTCTGTGAGGCAATGCCATCAAGTGAAAGTAAAGAAAAGGAAGGTGGTATTGGGCATTGCAGGAGACAGGAAATATATGAATTGATTGTCTAAGAAAGTAGCACATTTGTACAATTTAGAAACAGCTGTGCTGTTCTTTCATCTTCTAGAAAATTGCTGTGATATATACACAAATCTGCAATGACTGTGACTGTAAGTAGTGTCCTCTACAAGTGGAGCAGTACCCACAAATACACACTGAGACTAAGTGCTACAAAAATGTGTCAGAGAGCCTAGTATGAATATAAATCAGAGAATATTTTTACCCAAAGGCAACTAATTAACCTATTTAATATAAACCGAGTGGCAAAGGTTGCATGTATGGTTTCCTCTTTGAGGTATGCCAATATTAGTATGGTATGAAGAGATAAAACCCACCATTAGCTTCATGATTTCCTGCTTTGCCCAACTTAGCAGTGTTCAGTGTGTTAAAATTAGCTTTTCAACATTAATTTAAAAATAGGCCATCTCTTCCTTTTCTTTATAACTTAAATGAATCAATTTTACCCTCCAAAATGTACATGCTTCTTGAGTTCTATAGAAAAGAAAGAACTGAAATACATTCTTGTAATATATAAAACCATTAAAATGTTCCCTGGTGATATTTAAAATGAGAAATAGGGCACTATTAGTTTAAATAGTGTATTAATAATGAGGAAATCAGTTGAATCTTCTCCTCTTGGGATTTTGGAATTCTTCCTCTTGCAGTAGTCTACATCCACAGATTATTGTTCACTGAGGGATAAAAAATGTCCTTTTAAAGTATTTTTGACTCAGTTTAATTCACTTTATGTAAAATGTCAAATGCAAATTATTAGAGGTAAAGGTGAGGCTTTGGTGTTTTGACAAATTATGTTGGTTCAGTACTTGCCAAACCCAAACCCTTCCTGCTAATTCTGGATTCTCACCATGGAGTTCCTGAGAGGCTGCACTTTTGGGTGTCAAAGTATCACTTTAACAGTAGCCATTGAAACATCTTATGCTGCCATACAGATACAGATGTCTGGACAAGGAATGAGTTGGTATAGCTGACTTACACTCACCGTCTGAACAGAACATTCCATTTCTCCTTAAAGATTGCTATTGATATGGATATAAACAAGCAGGATTATAGGAAGGAAGGAGGCATGGTTGAGGAAAAAATAAATTGATTTATGTAGATACGAGAGAGTAGAGTTAAAATGGAAATCAAGAGGCAGGAAAGAGTGGATCGTGGATGACTACTTATTAAGGAATGATTATGTCCTCAAAAAAAGCCTCATGACCTCACCAACGAGGTTAGCAGCTCATTTATCAGAGATCTGCTGCTCACAGTCAGGGCTGGTTTGTGAAGTACCACGAGCCAAATGTAATGTTTTGATGATGTTGGACCTCTTCACATTTTGACCTCAATTAGTGTAATTTGGGGCATGGCATCTATGTTGCAGGCCATCTCTTTCAACTTACTGATGGTATCCACAAGCTAACGGATCTCCAGAGAATTTAAGTGAATTTTCCTCTGTGAATTTTTCTGACTCATACAATTCATATGTAAAATCTCTGACACTTTGATAGAAGTCAGAAATGTGTGGCCTATTGGTGGGGATATACCTTTGGAGTCTATTTCACATGAAAAAAAAAAAAAAAGAGAGACATTTCCTGGGAGAGAATTATACTTAAAAAAAGGAAGTTCTTTTAGAGTGAAGGAACTGTTCTTGCTGTAGATAGTTTAAGACCTAGGGTTCAAAAGCTATGTTTCTGGGAGTGTGTCAAAGGTTTAGTAATAACCCAATTAATAAATGGGCAAAGGAACTAAACATGCCCTTCTCAAAAGAAGAAATTCAAATGGTCAACAAATATATGAAAAAATGTTCAGTATCTCTAGCAGTTAGAGAAATGCATTAAAGCTACATAGTTTATTTCAGTACAGTCAGAATGGCAACTATCAAGAATACAAGATACAGCCACATCAATGTTCATAGCTGCTCAATTCACAATAGCC
Source organism: Sciurus vulgaris (assembly GCF_902686455.1). Classification (NCBI taxonomy): domain Eukaryota; kingdom Metazoa; phylum Chordata; class Mammalia; order Rodentia; family Sciuridae; genus Sciurus; species Sciurus vulgaris. The sequence continues at coordinate 85,929,478 of NC_136463.1, read as the reverse complement.
AGATTTTGGAACCAACCTACATGCCCCTCAATTAATGAATGGATAAAGAAACTGTGATATATATATATATATATATATATATATATATATATATATACACAATGGAATATTACTCAGCCATTAAAAATAATAAAATTATGGCATTTGCAGGCAAATGGATGAAACTGGAGAATATCATGCTAGGTGAGATGAACCAATCTCAAAAAACCAAAGGATGAATGGAATGATCTCACTGATAAGTGGATGATGACACATAATGGGGGGTGGGAGGGGGGCAAGAATGGAGGAAGGAGGGACTGTATAGAGAGAAAAGAGGGGTGGGAGGGGTGGGAGAGAAGGAAAAAAAAAAACAGAATGTATCAAAAACTATTACCCTAGGTAAATGTATGATTACACAAATAGTATGCCTCTACCTCATGTACAGAGAAATAAGAAATATCCCATTCATTTACAATAAAATAAATTTTAAAAAATCAAAGAAAATTTAAAAAAGAATACTGTTACAAAAAGAATACAAGTAACAATAAATGTTGGTGAGGATGGGGAAAAGGGTGCACTCATACATTCTTGGTTGGACTGCAATTTAGTGCAACCACTCTGGAGAGCAGTATGGAGATTCCTCAAAACACTGAGGAGTAGAATTACCATTTGACCCAATTATTCCACTCCTTGGAATTTTATATCCCAAGGATTTAAAATCAACATAGTACAGACTGCAGCCACGTCAATGCTTATAGCAGTTCAATTCACAATAGCTAAGCTATGGAGTCAACCTAGGTGCCCTTCAACCGATAAGTGGATAAAGAAATAGTGGTATACGTACACAATGGAATATTACTCAGCCATAAAGAATGACTTCATGATATTTGCCAGTAAATGGTTCAATCTAGTGAGTCATGCTAACTGAAATAAGCCAATCCCAAAAAACACAAAGGTCAAATATTTTCTCTGACAGGTGGAAGCTAACCCACAATAAAGGAGAGGGGAGAAGAGAAGTTCAATAGATTAGACAAAGGGGAATGAAGAGAAGGGAAGAGGGTCAGGACTAGGAAGATAGTAGAATAAATCTAACATCATTTTCCTATGTATATATATGAAAGTACCTGAATGATTCCCACCATCATGCACACCCACAATCCATCTCAAAATGGATTCTACTGTCATGTGTAACTTAAAAATACAAAAAAAAGCAAACAACAACAAAAAAACCCTAGTATTCTTTACTCTTTATTCTTTGTCACAAGACATTGCATTACTCCAAAAAAATAGTTCCTGAAAGCACTTTGGTGATGGTGAAAAACTCCCCTGAGATAGAAACTGAATCTGTGGTCCAACAGAAAAGCAGTGCTGGCTCCTTTCCAGGTATGGGTGGCATGGTGGCTCCTTTCCAGGTATGGGTGGCGTAGTGTTTCCATTAGTAAACAGCTCTGTAGCAGCAGGAACTCTCCTGGAAGACGTCTTGTAGGGGGACCAGAGTAGATGCTGCAGGGTGTGTCAGATGTCTAAGAAATGAATGACTCACAGAACATCCAGATTTCATGATAGCAGGTGAAAATAAAAGCCTGTTATACATAATTAATTTTATTAGTAGTGTGATCTAATTTGTGACCATTCTCCCTGGTCTCATCTGAAATAGGAAGTTAAAGCAATCACAGGGCTGCTGCTGCCTCTATTTCAGAGGAAACAGTTACATTTATAATCTGTAATGCAGTAGCTCTATTTAAAGTTTTTATTTCCTTTTTTGTCTTCTTAATTATATTTAATTCACTAATTTATTAAATTCATACCATGTTCTTACAATTAAGAACATTCTACCTCTGTATATTCCTAGCATGTCAAACCTGAAAATGATCTTTAATAATATCAGTTTATTTATATTAATTTGCATCATTAAACTTAAGCAAATAGTAAGATATATGGGAGGGAATTCCATGTAGAACTAAATATGCATTCATAATGTTTTCCACATCAACTAAAATATAAGATTGTTAAACTCAGGGAATATTTTATATTTAATGATTTTTCTTCTATCTCTAACAAATTTAAAGACACCCCCATCCCCAGACACAGGTCTTTAAAGGTTAGGCCTTATAAATTGCACCTTTAATTCACTGGGTTGTATTCCTGTAGCAGATGCACATTGATTTCTCTGTGACAAGCCACTATGGTAGATTCCTTTGCAAACTAAAACAGTTTTGAAAAAGAAACTTGTTGATGAAAACATACAAAATGAGTTCTGTTACTTTAAGGTGAAACCAGTTCTCCCAGTGATTATTTCCTGTAAGAGGCAGAGTGGAAATTTCCCTTATGTCATAAATTGTTATTTGAATATTTATAGTGCAGGCAACAGAGGGCTCTGAAGTTTAAGGTAGTTTTTTTCTTCTCCTCAATGAATACATTTTAGTATTGGTTGCTGATTTCAATCAGGGCTATGTCAGAAAGCATTTCCATCTGGGAATTTCCTTAGCTTGATAGTTTAGGTATGAAGTCTGTGATATGCCAGTATCATGTCTCTTTGTGACAAGAAAATGTCATTCTGTTGTGAAGGGCAGCACTATTCACTCAAGGTAAGCAAACGCTGTTGGAAGATGAAATGGCACAAGATGAAAGTTCCATCCGTGGATCTTCATAGCCCATGACTTTCATTCTACCCTTGCCAATAATGCAATGACTTGATTTATTCTAGCAAATAACCACAGTTCACACTTCTAACCTGCTTTTTTAAAAAGAAATTATTTTTAATCCTAAATAAGGTTGGATTGTTAATGAGGAAAATAAATCTTAACCAGTAGTGTTGATTCAGATATCATGGGTTAATTTAATTGAGAAAGATGAAATAAAATTCTATAATATTTTCTGTCCCTATGAGTTCTTAGAGTTGAGAACATTTGCTCCATTTCATTTACACATATCAAATTTTTAATAATTTATAGTTAAGAAATAATGAAATGCCTTCAAATCCGATTCCCTTATGTTGTATAGCCAGTCTTGAAAATATCCTCACTACATTTAGTTTTACTGTTCAATTGAAGAATACTAATCCACAAGTGTAAACCTTGAAATTTTCTAGCAGCTACACTAAAAAAACCCATAATTTTAATAAAATAATCTAATTAACTCAATGTAAATACTAGCATTTCATCATGTATTCAATATAATAATTATTAAATGTTAAATTGCACATTATTTAAAATGTTGATTGTGGACTGGGGAAATGACTCACTGATGAACTACTTGCCTTGCATGCATGAAGCCATGAGTTTGATCCTGAGTACTGCAAAATAAAGAGTAAATAAAAACATAAAATATGTTTTGTACTGTATACTTAAAAAGGATTCCTGTTCACATTAACCATGTTTGAAGTACTCCATAGATAACAGTTGAGCTTCGTAGTAGGTTTTCTTTTAGAAACAGAAAGCTATAGTTTTTAGGAAGCATCACAAGATCTTTTAGATGCTAAATATTCTTATGCCATGTTTTGTACGATACGGGTAGGCCACCTGTAATTGCACGATTAAATGGCTATTTCTTTGTATAGATAGCTAGCCTTGCCTATGTAAAGTTTCTACAGAGGAAGAACAGTCAGAAATGAGGAAAAAAAATGGCTTTGTCTTGGACAGTGACAGAGAGAACTGATGAAAGTGATGTGATGAACTAAGACTAGTTAAGCAAATTTTAATTTCCACATTGTGCATTGTAAGTTATATAAGGAGCATTGATTGAGAGAAATAATATTGCATTGTACAATAAAGCAGCGGTGCCTGTGGTATGTTCATCTCCCACTTCCAGCTCTGCAGTTTTACTTTCTGTGGTTTCAGTTTCCCTCAGTCAGTTGTGGTCAGAAAATATTAAATGGAAAATTCCAGAAATAAACAGTTCATAAGTATGAACCTGTGTACCATTCATAGTAATGTGACGATATTGGGCTTTGTCCTGTCCTGGTCATGAATCATCCTCTGTAAGGTGTATCTTCACTGTGTACACTACTCACCCATTAACCACTTAGTAGCCACCTCTGTTATGAAGTTGACTGTTGAGGTATCACAGTGCTTGTGTGCAAGTAAATCTAATTTCACTTACTAAGGGCCCTAAAATGTAAGAGTAGCTATGCTGGTAACTTTATTTACAATATATTGTTATGATTTTTCTACTGGACTATTAGTTATTGTAGGAAATAGCATCTGTATCTAAGTTATAAATTAGACCTTATCATAGACATGTGTGTCTATAGGAAAAAGCATAGCATACATATGGGTTCAAGTTTCCAACAAGGAAGAGACTCCTATATTTCTGTCTGCTACTAATTGAAATACAGTACTTGAAAAGTAGGATTATTTTATTACAACTATTTTCAGCAACAAAAAAATAAATTGACATAGGACTTTTTTTTACTTTCTCAGTTTTGTTGTTGTTATTGTTCTTATTTTGTATGAGTTTATCTTTAGGAAGAGCTGATTTTAAAAAGAATATATAATGTACATTTCTCAGTATACCAGACTCCTCAGGTGCCAAATAAGATAAATATCTTCAGGACTTAATGATTCAGAATTCAACCAAAGTCTTTGTTGTGAACTGTAGAACTGTAATCATTGGATTCTATACAACTTTTATCCAGTCTGGCCATAGGGTAGCTTGTCAAATTAGAAGAAATGGTCTTTACAAAGATAACCAGAGCAACTAGCATCCAGTATTGTTAAATTCTAAACCATAATCATTTTTTACTATTTGTTAGAATTATAAAGACAATAGAGTAAGCCTATTTAAGATTTAAATGTTAAGTCATATGTGAAAGTTTGTTTTTGTTTTGTTTGTTTTTGTTTTTCCAGAAGGCCAGGATTCACTACATATCTGAACATACATAGCAATATAAGAAACTTTATACTTTATTGTGAGATATCTCATTAGATTAGAATTATAAATTTACTAATTTTTACACATTTTGTGTTACTGTTTTCTAAAATGTTTTTCTCCTTTAGTGGAGTATTGAGATAAACTCTGAGCAAATAAGAGGGAAAAAAATAAAGAAAAATTGTTGGCATGACCCTGAAAGTCTATTTCATCAAATTACCATATTCTAATCATCTTGCTAGTGCTCAATTGCCTTAGTTATAATCTCTTTTATCTAGTAGAATTTTTTTAAAGTATAAATAGATAAAAATAAATATAAATACCATTAAGAATAATCAGTACACACACAGATTTATTTAAATATGTTCACAGAGTTGGGGAATGAAAGTATAATTCAAATAACAGAATATAGATAGCTGACATATATGCTAATTAAGATGTCGAATTTATTTGTACCTGCCATAAGATGAAAAACATTTATTGTTAAAGTGAATTTAAAGGTGTGGTTAATAGGATTTCTGTAGAAAGAGATTATTTTGAGTCTGCCATATGAGCTGTGTATGAGCAATATATCTTGCCCAACTGGATGGAAGAGTAAATTATGTGCATGTTTAAACTACTGAAGAAGAGAAGTAGGATAGTTGGGAATGAATAGAGGATGAAGATGGGGCCTTGGAAATGTGTAGTGTGCATTCTGGGGAACCAATCCCATGACTAGGTTCAAAGGAGAAGAAAAGGCACAGATGGAAGAAAGACTCAAGAAGAAACTAATGGGACAGGATCTGCTGACCCATAAGGAAGTTATTCCATTATCTAATTGACCATTTTCAGAAGAGGAGTAATGGACTTGCCAGATAGAAGAGAAATGACATATAGAAAGAGTTAGTTGGATGGTTACATGTTGGACAATTCCAGAAACTGTTCTAGGTACTAAAAATCATTCCTAATTTTAATTCAAAAGTTTAAGATACTGAATAGCCAACATGGTGTCCATCATAAAAGACACATTTCCTTCCCTTTTAACAGCTCTGTGGAGACAACTCATGCTTTGAAGATATTTATTTATGCCTGTTGAAATATTGTTTTCAAAAATAGAAGATCCTCTTTCTTGCATCAATGCTAGTTTTGTTCATTAAAAATTGGACAGAGAGGGATCATGATGAAGGAGAAGGGGAATGCTTCATCACTGAAGCCTGGGTATAGGGCAAGCCTTTTTCTGTTGGACTTGGACTAGCGAAACCTTGAGTCTGGGAGGGATCTGCATCTTCTCACCCACTCATAGCTCTAAGAGAATGAGGTGATTAAAATTAACAAAAGGGTGGTAGTGGGGCTTAATAACTGATTTGAAATATATAAAGAATATCCATAATTGTAGAATCTATATGAAAATAACACTATTATATATTCTCCATGAAAGTATACTTTTTATATTGTGTAAAGGAGAAATAAAAGAATTTCATAAAAACAGAAATAATAAGCTTAATATGGTTATTTTTTGCATAGGACATTGCTTTTTTAAAAAAAAATATACGTTTAAGATGCTTGTTTCCTCAAGCTCTTCATATTCCATTTGAAGTATATTAAATAAAAAGGAAAAATTTTATACATTCATATTTCCCTTAAGCTGTATGATATATAAAGTGTATCTTACTTTAAGAAATGAATTAAGCCTAACAGAGATATAACCAAATATCAACAAGTTATCATAAAATTATTGGTGAAAATACATGACAAAGCAAGATGTGGTCATAAAATAAAGTAGTAAAGAGGGTTAAGTATGCATAGAATGATGCCCAAAGATGCGTTTCTATCATGTTTGGCATATAAGAAAAATTCAAAAGAAGGATTGATTTTGTTTAGCTATTAATGAAAATCCAATGACAGTTTCTAGAAATGATACCATTGTGTTCTCAGGTCTTTAAAAATCTCATGAATACTTTGCAATTAGAATATCCATTCACCAAAGGATCAACTTCTATACCCACTTCCCCAGCATTCAGTCTTGTCTAGAACCTTTACTTGGTTGACTTTTTCAATACCTGTGGAAAGGTAACCTTCCCTCAGGAAACAATGAGTTTGAAAGCATTGACAGCAACAGATGGATAATGAGACAGAATGGCACTGGGGATTAAATCTATGGGTTCTTAAGCACTAAGCCACATCTCCAGCTCTTTTTTAAATATTTTATTTAGTTGCTTGGCACCTTGCTAAGTTGCTGAGGCTGGCTTCGGACTCATGATCCTCCTGCCTCAGGCTCCCAAGCCACTGGGATCACAGGTGTGGGCCAGCTTGCCCAGTTAGAATCTTAATGACATCTAAGACCATCACACTTTGCTCTGTAGACAAAATCAAACCTAAAGTATTCTGCCCACTTCCTGTTTTCATTATTTTAAAAAGTACATGAGCCATCTGGAACATATTCAGAGGTGTATGACTAGAAGGGCCAAAACATGATTATGACAGAGGCTAAGAAAGCATTTTGTTGTTGAGGATTAGGATAAAAAGAGGAGGGATATCCCTTTTCAAGTATTTTCAAAAAAGAACTCATTTGAAATGAATTAAAAGAATGAGTGAATTACGATCTGTAATTGGAGGTTGGAGTTAGATTTGGGATTGATTTTGATTTTTCTAATAAGCATATATGACCATTGGTGAAATTAATTGCCTTTCCAAATGACGTTTACTATTTAGCTTTAAATGGATGACTACAGGATTGGGACTCGAATATTGGGCATGTTCCTGAACTGCAAAATCTGTTAATGTTACCAGATATACAGTGAGAAATCCCTTAAATTTTGCCCAATAATTAATGGATATGAAACTAACATTGAACATTGTAAAATATATAAACATAAAATATTAGCATGATATTTTACCTATGAGTGTAGCATAGGGGAAAATGAGATTATTTAACATTGAAAATAAAAGTGGATAACATTCTCATTATGACTTGTCTTTATCTGAGATTTTAAAAGTCTGTTAATTACAGGTTTCAGGTTATTGTGGAATTCAGTTGTTTACCAAAAATAGGGTAAAATAAGTAATGCAAACAAAATTGATTATATTTTATGAGGAAAAAGATAGAAAATAGCATTACTTTTACAACATGTATAAAGGAACAACTAAATAGATAATCTCAGGGTTTTTCTTCGTATTGCGTTTTCTAACTGAAAAGCCTCAGGCAGTACGTTTTCAAGAGTAGTGTTCTTTTCATATATGACTTTAATAAAGACAGCACATTGCCAGTGTCCATGAAATGGTTGATGAGAAAATTGTTCTGTGTTTTACTGCTCACTCGACTCCTGTATTCTGCATTCACACTATTTGTATTTGACAAGTAGGACTTAAACAGGAACACTCTCTTCTTTTTTTCTTCCCTGAAAGGGTAGTTACTCTGAAAACTTAAATGTATTGGAGTATGCTGGCATAAATTTCCCTCCTCATTTATTAAGACTTGATCTGCATGCAGTGCTCTGCTAGGCATATTATATTAGGATGGTTAAACAGATAAGGTATTAGTTTTTAGAGAATGAAAATCAGATTACATAAAAGTATAGACTTAGGGCTATCATTCATAGCAGTGTACTCTGGATTTCTCATGACCTAATATCTTGCAAGAGAAAAGGAATCCAGGAATGCAGTGATGAATATTAGATGGCCAGTCCTGACCAGAAATTTAAGGATTCATCATAGCAATGAGAAACTTTTGAGAGCCTATGGTACAAGTCATAGCGAAACAGGCAAATGTTATCCTCTGGGCATGGGTACCATCAACAAAGAGTAAATAATTAGGCAAAAGGATCAAGGAATAGAAGATCAATGATCATAGCAGAACCACATCACCAAGTCAGGAGCCCCAAGGCAAACTGCGTACTAGTAGCTAAGGATCTAGATAAGGTTGAAAATATACATGAATAGGAGTAGGAATCAAGTGTGATGAGGAAGTTATATAGGGATAGTGCTGCCTACCACATTCTGCTTGAGACTCTTGATCTCTGAGTAGGAATTGTCAAAAAGCAAAGTAAAGGGTTCTTTGTACCATTAGGTCTGAGAAACTAAATATAGCAGAGAAAAATCATAGCAAATTCCTCGTACCTCACAAGCCTTGGCCTTACCAACATGTTAAGCCTGTGTGTAGAAAACTTACTCCAAGTACACAGGCTATATATATATATATATATATATATATATATATATAGCCTCTCTCTCTATATATATATATACTCTATTCCAGACCCAATATTATCTCTTCATTCCTTGGAAATCTGAATTTAAAAATGGATAAGCAGGCACTTATAAATTCCTAAATATGCATGTGAACTACATTTTGAACACAAGTGTTCTGAATCCTCATTACTGCAGGATAGCTATAAAGTTAGATTTGGAATTTGATTAGAATAATGTCAGAAATATTGTCAATAATTTAAATAAGCTACTTTCCAAGGTGAAGAGACAAACCATAAACTTTATTCTTAGAAAAGTCGTGCCAGTAAAAATAATAATCAAATCATTATGAATTACACATACTCCAAAGAGAAAAGCGACAAAATATTATTAAGCAAAAAAAAAATCAGTGATATGGTCAACATTTCTGCTTAATTTTTCAATCCTGGAACTTATTATCTATTAGTTGCCTTTCCCTGGAAACATTCAGAGTATGGACAAGTATACTTAATTATGTAAGTTAGAATTCTCAGTTTCTTGACAGGCCTCATCAGTTGGTTGGTCTTTTATTTAAGCTATTACAGACTTGGCTAAAATCTGAAGGAAAGAAGAGGCAATTTCTTCTAGGAAATAATGCTTGAAATTATAGACTTGATTTCAAATGAAAAGGATGTATATTAATAGAAAGAGTTGGTCTGCTGGTTTTGCTGCTGCCTAGCCAAGTGAGTGACTTTAAGCAAGCCATTAAAGTAATGTAGGTCCTTGCTTCCTCATCTGTGACACTGAGAGACTAGACATGATAATTTAGAGGGACTATTCCTTCCTGATATGCTGTAGATTTTTATTGATGAATAGATAACATGATGGGTCTATTAAAGTTTAATTTTGTAAGTGTAAAATAATTTGAATTACTTTTAAGAGGTCCTTGTTTAACAGATATATGCATGTGTGTGTGCATGTGTGTGTTATCACGGGCCAATTTTACCTCCCAGTGGATCCTGAAAAATGAATATATATATATAGAAGTACTACTGGCTTCTAGTTGGTAGAGTCCACAAATGCTGCAGATATCTTGATATGTGTGTGACAGCCCTCCCTGGACAAATAATTATCAGGTCTAAAATGTCAATAGTGTTAAAACTGAGAAAACTTACAACTAATTAGTGACCCATATTGAAAGCATATCACATATTTCAGGGTACAGAAATCCATTCAGTAGTGGTTATTATCTAAACCAAGCACGGTAGATTCATTTTTTGCTTTGATTTGTTTTATTTTTCCCACAAGGAAAGAGTCTGTACTTTCTGTCTCATCCACAAGGATTGGAGTTCATTTTTATTCCCACTATTGACAGCCCACTTTGTGAGCTTAGCAGTCTGTATTTATTTTTGTTATTAGTATTTTCTTTTTGTCCTAATGTAGTGATTTTTAAATAAATGCTTCGTGAACTGTGGAAGAAGTATATCTCCATTCCCATGATAGAGCATTGGGAATGTATGAATATGATCAATATTATGGATTGTCTTTAGGTGTAGTCAATTAAAAACCAGTGAATTGGTTTTATTTCCTTCATTTCTCTAATTATACTTACTTTTAAATCTGGGCAGAGCTGATTTCTCCATTTGCATGTGTGCATGTGTGTACATTGACATATAAAAGTAAACACATCTAAAATTAAGTTTCCTATCTCTGTGTTGTTGTTAATTTGATTAGTAAGACACTGTTTTGTGTACAACACTCATTTTATTTCTAGTTAGGATTCACATTCACCAAATGTTGGTCTTCTCTTAATTTTATTTTAATAATAGCACAGCAGGCTACCACATGGCAGTTCTTTACACTAGTCTACCCCAAGGCCTCACTAAGTGAACACACCAATATTTTTTTCCTTTTTCCTTTATTAATTCCATTTATTAATTTGTTTTTCTGACACATAAGGACTGGTATTTCCAATGTTGAAATTATGTAAATGAGATTCTTGCTTAAATTTTTAACTAAGATTAAACCTTCTGGTATAATTCATATACCATGAATGCCAGGCTTAAATCCCAACAAGTTTTTGTTCTGTAAGATTTTATGTGTCTCTGGAGACTTGAATTCCAACCTGACTCTTAAGAGTTATTTAATTTGTGTCTTTGCTAGAAGAATAATTTTTATACATTGTGTATCACTGTATATTTAAATAATCTTATCACAGCATTCTACTCTATTTGCATCATACATGACATGGCATAGTGAACATTAAGAGGCTCTGAAAAATATTAATGGCTATAAATATATGCGTGATGATAGTAGTATGATTTATACATTAGACAGTCATAACGAGAGAGAATACCAAAATCGAAATTGACTGGGAACAAGAGAAAAAATTCATAACATCAAATATTGTGGGTCATTTTAATTTTAGATCATGTTATTAATTATAATGATAATTGGAAAAATTATTTCAAAATTCATCAAGCTTCTGAAACTCTGGCTTTATCATGGCATTTACAAGTTAAATTGCATCGTTTTTCATGAAAAAAAGTGGCTGAATACCTACTAATTTTTACACATTGAATTATGTCCTGGAATATCAGGGAATGTTGATTTGGTTCCATATCCTTAGGAATCTGTCAGTGCAGTAAAATGGCACACTGGTGGCAAGATTAGCCATAGGTAGGACAAACAGAAGCTCAGATAAACTCTTCCTATTAGGAGGACTCAGGGCAAGCTTCACAGTGGAGGTAAGAAACAATTGAGTTGGTTAAATATGTTAGTCCTTACCTAGAAGTAAAAATGAATGTGTTGGTGCAGTCTTTACTTTGACTCTCTGGCCTGTTTTGGAGCAAAGGATTAGTAAGTACCGCAGAAACTATTCACGGAAACTGGACCAATCTTGCTACTGCTAGGGTCAAGACTGGAGAGGACAGCCCACTAAGATGCCTATTGGGCTGTAGGTTTACCTTTATAATCATGAAAGCTTAAAGGATTTCAAGAATTTCTTGTAGTTAGAGATAATGCATATTGAAAACAACTTAGATGTTTCCTTTATGATTAATAATAAGTGACTTATTTGTGTTAATGGAAGAATTTTTCTTCATCAAAAATATATTTTCCTGACATACACACACATACAAACAAGTGTACACTTTGGCAAGAGTATATGTATGTTCTGTATTTCCAAAAAATATTTCAGAAATTTTAGTTACTGTTTCTTTTTTTTTTTCTTTCCCTTTTAAGGCAGTCATTAATGTGAGTGGAAATTTAACACATTTACCAAGTAATGCTTTCCCTTTGTGCATACATTACAACTATGGTACGATTTGGAAATGCATCCTTCTTATAATTACATGTTAAAAATATTTTCCATGTGCTTGAGTAAATTTGCCATCAATTTTAAAAGTACAAAGTAATTTTTCTATTTTATTGTAGGAAAAAAAGAGTGCATAAAGTGATATTTTTTAACAGATAAAAGTTCTTTGGAGATAATTTGAAAATAAAAAAAATGGTCTGCAAGTATAATGTGAAATACTTAAGTCAGTATCTTATTAGCAACCAATAATATGGATTGAATGAATTTTAGCCTATTTCTATACAAAGGTGTTTTAAGAGTTAAATTCTGGAGGTAGATGAACCGAGGTTTGAATTCCTGCTATGATTATGTGAGATTTGTCACATAATATACCTTCTCACATCATCATTAATGACTTCAATATTGTTGAACTAAGGAAAAAAAGAACTATAAAAACGTTGAAAAGTGCTGAGAGTGTGCATGTGTGTGTTTGTGCATGTGTGTATGTGCATGGACATACTTTGAGTGGCTAGAAAATAAGAAGTACTAGATTGGTGGTAACTAATTATTGTTCCACTCTTTTGTGGAGTAGGCAGAAGGTATAAATTGTGGAGATGTGTCATTCTGTTCTTTAATGTACACAGACGCCACTTGTTTGAAATGAATACTCAGTGTATCCTTGAAGGAAAGGCTGTGTCAAAATAAAGTGACATGATGTTCAAGGTGTAAGCAGGGAGGGAAGAACATTTGTTTGTATTTGCAAAAGCAGAGCTAAATCTTTTCTTGCTCCAAAATGAACTACTCTTCTTTATCTACCTGGTAGACAATGATTCATTTTTCATGATTCTGATTAGGTTCATTTTCTTGATTAGACCTTTTAAACCTCACATCCTCCTGCAGCATTCTTCTATCACCAGCTTTGTAGAGTTGACCATTTCTCCCTTGAACTTACTCACTCTCTAGGGCCCATCTGACATGAAATACATGACAGTTCTTAAGTGGGGACTCAATTACAAAACTATATTTTTTTAATGAACCATGAAAACATCCAGGTTTTCTTTTTCTGTAACTTCAGAGTCTAGTGAATTGTAGGAATTTCATACAACTTTGATATGTCAAGGTGTTTGAAATGCTCTCTATAGCCTGAGAGATGGGTAGGTGTCTGATTGCAGTAGCACATCAGGTTTCCTAGGGTTAGGAAGTGACCTCTATCTGCTATGTTACTGAACTACTTTTGAAATTACAAGAAACTGTAAGAAAGGATGTTTTGATCACTGATTCTGAGCTCAGCTGTCTATTCTGTACCTGGAGAACCCAGTGGTGCATATTGACATGAAGAAACCGGAGTGCAACACTTCTGAAGGAATGCATTGGCCTTTCGGAGGACAGATCCGTGAGTGCAATTTTAATACTGTAGAAAATACCCCCGGACTATGTCTTGGCAGGGCTGGAAAGGAATGCACTGCCTTCTGGACTGAATTCACTGGGACATCAGTGCTGTGGCATTTATTTATTCCCTAGGAGAGGGATTGTGGGGTTAGGAAGACAAAGAAAGTAATTTGCTCTGAAATCCTCACAAGTTCTGATGAATTTTGAAACTTATAAATGGGTTGAGAAACTTAAGGACAGATAGACAAATGACAAATATGTAAGCCAAGTTGATTTTGACTTGAGGGCTGGGTCACACTGAGTGTTAGTAAGATCATAGTTGTTTTGGTTTAGTCTAGTTCCCATTATGTTTCCTTACCACTCATGCTCTGCCCAACCAGTCTTCTGTCATCATCTCCACTTTTGTGAAAGAGTAATTCTTATATCTTTCCAATACCTATACCAATCTATTATCTGTGTTTTGATATTTCTCTAAAAACCCCATGCCCATTACACATAATATACTTCTACAATTTAACCCCCTCACCCCTTTCTTTCTTTATGCTTGGAATGCATTCCTATTCTTTGATCTATTCCCAGTTTTTCTATCCTTTCACCTCTTGGTTAAAACTGTAGCTATTGTAATCCTTGTTAATTTTCAAAGCATGATGCATGCCATCTGTCCCAGTGGTTTCCAAATTCCACTAACCATCAAGGGCACTTAAACACACATATTCTTAGACCATATGCAGGGGGAGTGGATGTTGGTAGGTCCAATTTTGTTTCCAGGAATGTCAAACTTTATAAAATAGCACCTCAAGTGCTTTTGATCATCAGCCAGCTTGGCGATCAGGAAATACACACAATATGTATTATGTAGTTGCCAAGAAACCTCCATTGTCTAATGCAGGTTGCTATATGTTGCCCAATTATTTCATATTTATTGAGAATTTTTTAAATATTTTTGAACCCTTAAATATTAAGCATCATATACATTATACATATATATGTATATATCATAATAAGTATTTCAATGTAATATTGCCACATAATAATATGCATTATGCTATATATATTTTCATTGACTATATACAGTATATTTGTACCTATCATATACCAGGTTTTATAGTCAGCTTTTTTGATGTTGTGACTACAAGACCTGATTAAAACAAGTTTAGAGGAGGAAAAGTTCATTTGAGGCTCACAGTTTCAGAAGTCTCAGTCCATAGAAGGCTGGTTCTTTTCCTTGGGACTTGAGGTGATGCAGAGCATCAGAAGAATGTGGTAGAGGGAAGTGGCTCACATGATGATCAGAAAGCAGAGAGAGAGACTCTGCTTGCCAGATACAAAATATATACCCAAAGACACACCTCCAGTAACACACCTCCTCCAGCAAAAGCCTACCCACTTTCAGATGCTACTGTTAATCTCATCAAGGGATTAATCACTGATTGGGTTAAGACTTTTTTAAACTAATAATTTGTCTTCTAAACCTTCTTGCATTGTTTCACACATGAGCTTTTGGGGGACACCTCACATCTAAACCATAATAACAGGTTAGATGCATTTTGAATTAAGCTAGGATTAAGGAAGTGATTCTACTTATTTTTCATTGTTTATCCCTTTAAGTGAAAGGAAGAATACACTTTTAGTTCAGAGGATGAAGCAAATTGTTTAAAGGCTGTTGTTTTTTGGATGGACTAAATAAGAGGAAAGAAGCCTCACTGAGAGTAATTTGGATGGACCAAAGAAATGGAGCCTGCCCAGGCCCAGTGGCACATTCCTATGGCCACTGGAGACCGGAGTAGGAGACTAGTTCAAAGAAAGACTTAGCAATTTAGGGAGGCCCTAAGCAACTCAGCAAGGCCCTTTCTTTAAATAAAATATAAAAAGTGATAATGCTGGAAGTGAAATTAGAGCTGGATATGGCTTAGTGGTGGAGTGCCCCTGAGTTCAATCCCCAGTACCAACAAAAGTAGAGTCTACAGGTGGAAGAGTCCTCAAATTTCTATTTTAAGTAGTAAATCTGACTGGGTTACTATCCTGCTACAAAACACAGAAATGTTAGAAAGTGTATAGGCAAAAATAGCACACACACAATTGGTCCTCATGTTTTAGATTAAGATGAAATAATTCAGTTATGGTATATTTATATATCATCTATCTTCCAACATGGTTCAAATTACAGTTGCCATAAGCTATGAATAATTTGCATCATTTATGTCTTCAGTCCACAAGTAACCAGGTAAATAAAAAGTCAGCATCATGATCAGTGACCCATCATGTCACTTCTTTCTGTCTGCGATTGGTCACTGTGCATGCATCTACTGTGCAGTTCATATGCAGGCTACAAAGCATGCAGTTGTATTCCTTCCTGTCTCAGGTTGAGGAACATACATGACACTTCATGAACACAGATATTTGAAAGAGGAAATGTGTCCACAGTAATAAAAGTGCAGCAAATAAATGCAAAGTGATAATGCTGGAAGTGGAATTAGAGCTGGATGTGCATGCAGTTGTGGAAGAAATAGCTGACATGGGAATGGTAACCTGCTGCTATTCAAGAGTTTCTAGGTGAGGTTGGGGATTTAGCTCAGTGGCAGAGTACTTCCCTGACACGTGGAAGGCTCTAAGTTCAGTCCTAGGTCCTCAAAATATTTTTTTTTAAAGTCTGTAGGTAGGAAGCAGAGGAACCTAATGAGGGAAAACTCCATGGATTGTATTATGCAGCTCAGGATGCTGTAACAAAATGCCATGGAATAGTGATATAAAAAATGGACATTTATTTTTCAGAGTACTAGGAGCTGGGAGTCTGAAGTCAAGGTTCCAGCCAATTTGGTTCCTGTTCAGGTCTCTCTTCCTGGCTTAGAGATGGCCACCATCTCATTTTATCCTCACATGGAAGGGAAGAGAACACAATCCCCCTAGCGTCTCTTGCTATAAAGATATTCCCATCAGAACATCTCCAGCCCCTATCATGATCTTATCTATCCCTACTTAGCATTCAAAAGTCTGGTCTCCAAATAACATCACAAGGCTGGTGAAGACTATCATGTATGAATTTTCCAGGGCAGTATCATAAACCTTCAGTGCATAACGTTGACATAAATGAAGAAACATGTTTTGAGAAAAAGGATGAAGGTTTCCAGAATAAGTGTCATGACCTAAAAAGTTTAACAGTAAGGAACTATCAGACCTATTTCAAGACAAGGCACCAAAGTCAAAATGTTAGATCTAAATTCAAACTTAGGAGTATGATCAAAGAATAGAAAACATATGAACTATGTATCAGAAAAAGGCACACTTTTACATTGCTGGTGGAGTTGCAAATTGGTGCAACCACTCTGGAAAGCTGTGTGGAGAATCCTCAGAAAACTTGGAATGGAACCACCTTTTGACTCAGTTATCCTACTCCTCAGTTTATACCCAAAGGACTTAAAATTAGCATACTACAGTAAAGCAGCCACATCAATGTTTATAGGAGCTCAATTCACAATAGCTAGATTGTGGAACCAACCTAGATGCCCTTCAAAAGATGAATGGATAAAACAACTGTGGTATATATATACAATGGAATATTATTCATCCATAAATAATAATAATGTTATGTCATTTGCAGATAAATGGATGGAATTGGAGAATATCATGCTGAGTGAAATAAGCCAATCCCAAAAAACCAAAGACCGAATGTTTTTCCTGATAAGTGGATGATGGAATATAATGGGGGTGGAGAGTGGGGGTGAGAGAAGAATGGAGGAACTTTAGATTATGTAGAGGGAAATGAGAGGGAGGGGGGTATGAAAATGGTGGAATGAGACAGACATCATTACCCTATGTACATGTATGATTACATGAATGGTATGAATCTACATTATGTACAACCATGGAAACAAAATGATGTACATTTGTGTACAATGAATCAAAATGCAGTCTGTAAAAATAAAAACTTTAAAAAATAAAAAAGGTAAATATTGTCAAAATGCTCGATAAATTCTTTACCAAAGAGAAAAAATTCTCAATATTTCTATTGTTTAAATTATATTGACATTTTTCATTTTATTATAATTTATAAGCAAAAGTAATTAAATTTTTATTTTGAAAACTTTTCTCAAAAGTAATGAAATAATCACACTTTTTCTTATTGACTTTTGATTGCTTTGTACAATTTCAGATTGCACAACATTTTTGCAGTTGCACATAGTTTATGATGTTAGTATAGCCTGTATATACTCTTCAGTGATGTGACTAAATTTGCAAAGCAGAGGAAATCCCTTGGACCAGAAACAAAACACACAAGTGCCAAATTATGTATGTTAGCACCAGGAAAATCCACAGACCTCAAACTTTGAGTTTGTATGGGCAAGAATATTCTAGATACACAGAAAAATTTAGAAAGGTGCAGCATTTTTTGTGGCAGCAGCAAAGACAATATTGGTGTGCAGAGTTGCTGGAAATAAGAAGGGAAATGCTAAAAAGAGATGGGAGTCTGAGATTCCTTTTATCCAGCAGACAAATCTCAATTTTTTTAAATCAAAAGCATCGGGTCAGATATTATTGAGAGTGACAATATCATTTTCTTTGGCCTTTTGAAACAATTTCAGTAATAATGGAAACATGCAGTCAAAAAAGGAGAAAAGTACTTTTCAGAGATACTAAAAAAACCTAAATTGTAATGCAAAATAAATCTTTTGGGTGTGGAATTGTGATAGAAATCTATAATCTTAGTTAAGAAGTGGTCACACTTCAAAACAGTGGAATATATTTTTGTCTTGTCATGTCATAGTTATTTTTCTGCATTATTTATTGGTGCATTCTAATTCTACATAATGGTGGAATATGTTGCTACATATTCATACTTGCACAAAATATAGCAATATAATTTGGCTAATATAATTTCCTGACAAAGTGACATGTGAAACATATTCTCCATTTTTATTCCTGAGTCCAGTATCACATATAAACTAAGTGTAATGAATACAATTGATGGTGTTTGGCTTAAATTTCTATCTACAAATTTGGTTGTGAATGTTTGGGGCTTGAATGCTATTAAGTATTAGAAAAGTATATTGCTAAATGATTTATTTTTATCTAAAAGTGTCTAGTGTTGAATATAACTTATAAAAATGCTATATCAAAATGCTTAAATGCCATAATTTAAAGTTGAAACATTGAGGTTAGGGTAGGATGTGCAACTCAATTATAAAGGCCCTGATTTTAGATAATTGATGGATTTTGCCACACCCATGAGAGCTGAAATATTAGCCATAATCAAACACTTAACCCCCATTTACTAAGGCCCATTTAGGGTCTTGACATGGAAATGTTGTTTGGATATTGCAGGGATCAGGGGGTCACTAAATAAATAATACTAAAGAACAATACAAAGGATCAGAACAAAATAGTTGAAAATTTTAAGAACATGGAAAGTTATTTGTGCAGTTTGAAGTTTTCTTGTTCCAGTTCTGAAACTTCTTTCAGTTTATTTGCATACTTATGTTTTTAAGTGGGCATCAGGATCTATATGAAGCATTTCACACTAAGTCATATTTAGTTCAATTAATAATTTATTTTACCTACATAATACTAATCCTACCAACAGTAAATTCAAAAATTTAGCTTAATAATGTATAAGACAGGACATTTACAAAGTATAAGATATAGGGCTTCTCCAAAAGTTGCATAGAGGGCTCGGGTTGTGGCTCAATGGTAGTGCACTTGCCTAGCATGTGTGAGGCCCTGGGTTCGATCCTCAGCACATGTTAAAAAAAAATAAAGGCATTGTGTCCACCTACAACTAAAAAATATATTTTAAAAAGAAGCATATATTCTCATTTATGATTAAACACTTGACTGCATGGCTTTAAATTAGAATATCCTATATTGATAATTTCATGCCAAAGAAATGCAGAAGTTTTAGATCCATGGAATATTTCAAGTATCATGTAGTCACTTGTATGATTTCATGGAAAAAAAAATTTGCATTGACCCAAATCGGTGTGTTAATAGGATACTGATAGTTTCTGTTATCACTAAAAAGATTCCTTGTAAATTATCTTCTTAGTGCATTGGTTAAAGAACAGCATAAACCTTCTGTTTTTCCAGTATAACTCCTTTATAACCTCCTTTGAAACCTCTTAGTAGTTTCCAGCTTTATCAAAAACAATTGCCAATTTCAACATTTTATGCGAAGAACTAAAATTGTGATCCAGTGTTCTACCCTCCCTCACCTCACGCCCAGGGACTTCTGGAGCTACTACTTATTTGTGATAGGATATTTATTGCCAAAGCAGGTACAGTGAGCTCTCTCGTCTACCCTGTAGATTTAAATAACAACGTAGATTCAGAAAAAAGAAGTCTATGGATCAGAGTAGGGTGAAGACGATTAAAAGAGGAATTTTCTCAGGGACACCAGCCCTTTAAGTGAAGGGTGTGAGTGTTGAGTTCGTGATCTGAGTGGAATCTACCCAGCAGAGCAGTCTTATCCCACATGTGTTCAGATTGATAAGCACGGCTTGCTACCATCCAAGTTATTTAAGACTAAATCAATCTCCGAAAAATGTGTACATGATGCTTTTAAAATTGGAAAATGGTCCTGGATAGGAAAACAGGTGGCAACTTAAATATTCATAATCCAATGTCCCTTTACCTTAATCATGTAGTAAACAACAGCTTGCACTTCAGCCTGTGAAATCATATTAAGAATGTGACTAAAACGTTTAAGTTCATTCATTAGGAAATAGGCGTGAACGGTAAAGGTGATAAATGACTCTCTCAGTGGTATTGTAACAGTTGTCAACAAAAAAAAAAAAAAATGGAAAAAAGAAGATACACAATTTTTGTTGTGTCCAAGTTTTCATTCCAAAGCAGTATAATTTTTATAACACATTTTATTTTATTACATGCATTTTGTGTACCACATAGAAATAAACACCTGACACCCAAACACTTCAAGAGCAAAGGTTTTGTTTTATAGTATATATTAAAAATAATAAATCTTTTATATGACTGTAAGTTCAAGCTGAAAAGAAGAGGAAAGATAGGTCTACTTATGTGGATGGAATATAAATTAAATGATTAAACTACAATTAAAAATTTGTGAGAATTATGAGAATAAGCACATGAAAAGATGCTAAATATCACTAATCATTAGGGAAATGCAAATCAAAACCACAAGGAGATGTTATTTCAAATCCATTAGGATGGCTATTTTCCAAATTAGAATTAGGGAAAAAAAAAAAGGAAATGTTGGCAAGGATCAGGAAAAATTAAAAGCTTTTTGCACTGCTGGTAAGCATAGGCAATTTGAAAGATATGATGGTTCATCAAAAAGCTAACATAGGGTTATCATATGATATAGAAATTCAGTTGCTAGGTTTATACCCAGAAGAACTGAAAGCAAAGACCAGAACAGTGATTTGAACCCCAATGTTTATAGCAACATTTTTCATAGTAGCCAAAAGGCAGACTCAACCCCCAGGTCTATGGATGGAGAAATGGAAAAACAAAATGTACCGTGCATATGCATCTGGAATATTATTCAAAGAGAAATTCTAATATATCCTGTAGCGTGGAATCTTGAAAACATTCTTCTCTGTGAAATAAGCCAGTCACAATTCTACTGATACTGGCTAGCTAAACAGAAAGTAGAATAGTAGTTATCAGTTTGGGGGAGAAGGCATATGGGAAGTTATTGTTTCATGGAGACAGTTTATGTTCATTCCTGAATTAACATTCTTTGGATCAACAATTTTTTCTTAACATCTTGCCCATGAAATAAACAATCTGCCTTGGAGGAATTTGTCAGAAATATATGTTGGAGGGGGTTACCCATGTATATATGTAAATACATCCATATATTTTATGAAAAGTGAGTTTCAATAAAAGCTTTCCTAAGAACAAATATATTTCTTCTAAAAAGATAATATGCAATATTGGACTGATAATTGCTTTTCTCATATTTTTATATAGTTCATTGGTATATTCAACTCTATGAGTCAGAGCTATATTTATTTGATTTCCCCTTCTTCCTTTTTCTAAATATTCCTTTTTAGTCTGGCTTTTTCCTCCTAAAGTGTAGATTGCGAAAGGGAAGGTAGTAGGTCAAGATGCCTTTTATTTAATGCCTTAGATGATTACTGAGTGATAGCTTGTTTAAAAGTGAACACAAATCTAAAGATCAATTTACTAAACACATTCTGTCTCTTTCAAATCTAGAGTAGCTCTTCCTTGCAACTATATTAAAATCTGTTATCATAGACATTCTTTTCCCCAAGAGCATTTCACTCTTGAGAGAAATGTAAGAGGTAAAAATTGAGCACTTAGCACTTGCCAGCATTATCAGTGTTGTGCTCATCATCTCTCTGATGAGACCTGAATTGCTTTTAACAGTTTGGTATACCATGCAGCTTTAGTTTTATCTGATAATACAAGGGTACAAAACAAGAAACAGCATAGTCTGTCAGGAAAGAAGGTGTATGACAATGACTGAGGCTTTGGGTCTATTCCGAAGGATATTTAGCTCACTCACTTGTATATGTGTGTACGTGTGTGATTTTTGGTTTGTGGTACTGGGAATAGAACTCAGGGCCTCTCCCATGCTAGGCAAGCACCCTACTCCTGAGGGACATCCCCAGCCCTCATTTTTGTTTTATGAGTTTGTCTTTTTTATTTCAAGTTCATGTGAATAGAAAGACTTCTTAAAAAAATTCAACATTAGGTTCTAAGAAGTCCTTAGTTTTAGAATAGGTAAGCTATGGGACAGACACAGACTTTTTTCATTCATATCAATTACATGTATACATATTGTAGGGTGAATTCTTACAGGGCTAAAACAATTTGATACCAGGTTTGTTGATGTTCTCAACCTGAAAAGCAGAAGAAACACAATAATGTCCTCCTGTCTTGTATGAATTAATGTTAACAACCTATAGTTAATAAGTGTTTGTTGTTGTTTGTCGGGGAAATGGTCTCAGATGTAAACATAGACTTAGAATCAAAGACCATTATTTTAAACACTTAAATTGCCAAAATTTTTGTTCACTGGAAATTTGAGTGCCTGTTACATGAATCCTCAGCCCTGAACAAGTTAGATCTTGCTCTGATGGAGCTACAGTCTAGACTAGATGAGACATTTCACTTGGGATTATAGATATGATATATTGTATGGAAGGAGAAGTGCAGACTTTTATGAATAGTGACTTTCAAATAACTAAAATCAAGATGGTGTTTCTGAAAATGTGTTTCTCAGACAGTCCAGTGCCATTAGCGTAATCAGGAAACATCTTAGAAATTTTGAGGTCCCTCCCAAGGTCCACTGAATCAGAAATATTGGAGATGGCATACAGCAATTTGTTTCAGTAATCGTGTTTCCTCTTCCAGGGATTCTGATGGCTAACGTTTCAGTAGAGCTGCTCTCTGGCAGGTGTTGTAAATTTGGGCACTACTAATATTGGGGCCAGAAAATTATTTGTTGTTGCAGTCTATTCCTTGTAGTTTGTTTAGCAACATTTATGGCCTCAAACACCCACATGCCAGTAATATCTCCGAGTAGTGACAGCTGAAGATACCCCCCAAAAGTGGCCAAATGTCCCATTTAATCCAGGCATGATCTTTTCACCAGTTCCTGGCTTCCCTGCAAGCCCCAGTCAGCACTCAAATAACTTCTGACCTTTGACTTGTTAGTATTTGCTAATGTGCTCTGAAGAAGATAAAAGGAAGACCAGCCACCATGTTTATTCATCTGAGGAGCTCTCAGTGGATTTGAACTCAAGTCAACAGATGACTTAAGTTTTGGTTACATTTTTTGGTTTGTCAGGTTTTTTTTTGCTTTTATTTTTTAGAGGGGCTCAGGGCCCATTTATTGCCCTTTTGTGGACAGATTTTTCAACGAATTGACACTAAGTTCACTAGACAGAAAGGCTGTTTAGAACATGATTACTCTGATCCCATTATTAATTTTTTTCTATTTTCAACCTATTTTTCTTCTTACTTCAATTAGTATCCTAATATACTAGTCTTCTTTTGACCATAAATAGTAAGCCCTTTTATTTATGTCTTACTTTTAGTAATTTGATTGCAAATGAAGTCCTAGGTCAGAGACCTGTCTCTGGGAATCCAACAAATCAGTTCCAGCAGTTGGCCTCAAAAACCAAATGGAGAAGGTAATAGTAAAACGCATGAAATAAACTTTAATCAGTGTAGCTACACTGGGAAGACAAGGGTCCCATGTCCTTAGTCCTGTCTTGTGCGGGCTGACCATAACTTTGAGGTTTTATCAAAAAGGGAGTGAGCCCAAGTGTTGGGGGTTTGTGTAACTGGAGGATTTTCACAACTTCCAAAGCAGGTGCTCTTGATCAGGTGTGGTTTGGTTCATCTTTATCTCAGGTTTAGTCAGGCTGGAACTTTTCCAGGTAAGAGAGTTGCTGCTGCTGGTGGGGTGGATAATTTTTAACTCATTCCAAGATGTTTATCCATTAGACCTTGGAATCCAAAGTATCTCAGAGCAAAGGATAGGGATACAAAGTGCAGGTGGAGATGCCAAATTTTTAATACTGTTTTTATTTACTCATGACACATTTGCAGGCAAAAGTGAAGAGGGTAAATACTTGTTACAATTTGATGAGTCTTGTATTTAAAATGGAATTCATTTTTATATGAATTAAACTGAGGTACCTGTTCTTTCCTAAGTATGTTAAACATAATTAAGAAAGTGAAAAAAATAATTTTCATTTTGCTTTGTGTTAATACTGATAAACTGAAATTCTTGAGACAGGGTTCTTTGTAATAAAAGAGTTTATTGGAGCTATTACAGAGGCTAAACAGAAAAGGACCAGATCTCAGGACAAGTTCTGCAACTACCAACAGGAAGGCTAGACAGCAGTTGGAAAAATGTCCACTAGAATGCAGAACCAAGAGCATTCTTACAACAAAACTTTGGAAAAAGAATATATCAATCATTTGCATTAGTAAATTGTTTACATTGACTGTAGAAAAGCAATAAGCAGGGCAGGAAAACCACATGGGAAGAGTTTGGGATATGTGGACACTTTATAAGTCAAATGCTTGCTGTTCTGGTTTGGTTGGAGTAAGTAGACTAGAAAGTTTCCACGAAAACAGGAGGTAGTGGCACCTGAGGTGATGGTTAAGTTTTTAAAATACATTCAGGAGTGTTGGAATGGCCTTTGTTAGTGTCAGCACCACAGGTTAACTTCCTTAACGTCCTTTGTCTCCTATCATGTCTACTCTCCAACCTTTGTAATTAAATTTAGAACATCTCAGAACTTTTATCAACAACCAATAAAAATATTCTCAAAATAGAACTTTCTGTATACCACTGATTCTCTTGGAGCCGAGCACAGTGACGCACACCTGCAATTTCATCTACTCTAAGTTGAGGCAGAAAGATCACAAGTTTGAGACCAGTGTGGACAATTTGGTGAGACCCTTTCTCAAAATTTAAAACTGTAAAAAATAAATAAATAAAGGTTTGGCAATGTAGCTGAATGGGAAAGTGCTCCCATAGGCTCAATCATCAATACTGCAAAAAAAATAAAAAATAATAAAATAAAATAAAATTGGGAATTTGTTTCCTTCTAAGAAACTTGAGTCTTTTTCTGTAATTATTTATTGTAGTTCACAAATCTTTCCTAATCCATGGTTATAAAGTGAAATATGTAGTTTCTTAGTCTCTGAACCAAATTCCAAAGTGTTTTAATTTTCTACATTTTATAGCATAGGAAGCCCTACTTGTGAACAGATTACTTAGGAGCCAAATAGGTAAAAACAATTTCAATTAAAAAGCAGAGATAACTACAAGTGTAGCACAATGCATTTTTTGTAGGTTTATAAACATATGCACATTTTGCAAAGTGGCTAATATAAGTTCAAATGGTACTTTCATTCTGCCCTTCAAAGGTTCTGTAACTGGGCCTATGAAACAAACTGAAAATAGATATCCAAGTGGGAGAAAGGACATACATGAGGGCATCATAGGAATGTGAGTGCCTCAAAACACAATGAGATTTAGAAGCTTATATTCCCTCTTTACAGAGGGCAGGGAAGTGGAGGATGCAGGTAATTTTTGAGGAATGACAATTTTTAGGGAGATGAATGGGTTTGAATTACAGACATTAGGCTAGGACAAAGTTCATCTGGGCTCTGGATGTGTTGCCAACTCTAATCTTCTCTCCTGGAAATTAATCTTCCTGGTTTGATGAGATTATCAGAAGGGAACACCAAACAATTGCATCCCTTGTGTGGGAAATTTCCTTAGTCAGAGAAAGACACTCAGAGAACAATTGACTGGTACTTACTAACTGATAAAGGTCAATGATATTTCATTTGACCAACAACAGATGCTTAAGCAGTATGACAGTGATAGAGTTTGATACTAAATAGTGATGGATATGATGATGATAATTATGATGATAGTGATAGTGCTAATAAATTCTACATAATTGGAACAAGTTTCAGGCAGCCATGTTGCAAAGGGAGAAGAATTTTATAAATGTCTAGATGGTATTGGAATAAACATGTCATCTGAGTTTCTGATGAAAGAGGGGCATCCACCCTCTGTGGGAAACACTGAGAACAGGTCCGCTAAAGTAAGTCTTTAGCTACTGGAAGACAATGGGTAGAGTGTGAGAAAATGCATGATAAAAGAAATGGCAGGCTTGAAGGATTACATTCTAGGGAATAAGTAGGCACTTTAGAAAGTAAAGATGTCTGTTAGAAACTTAGGGAAAGAAGAATTAGCTAAAAAGAGAATAAGGTCCTACTTGAATAAAATGTCATCAAATAAGATGTCAATGAAAAATAGGCTATTCATTAAATGGGGGTCATAGCCCAATGCTAGAGTACTTGCTTAGCATCTATAAGTTCTTGGGTTTGACCCTCACTACATGCATACACACAAACATAAACACACACACACACACACACGAAAAAGTAAAAAAAGGAAAACAAAGTAAAAGATAAAAGCCATTGACAACAACAACCATAAGGTAATAACAACAGAATTCTACTTATAATGAAGAAACTGCACAACTATATTCAGTAGAGCAAGAAAAATGGGTACCCTTAAGAAGCCAAGTGATCCACCTCATCCCTCAAGTGTCATCACCTACTGCTAGAGCAAAAATAACTGAAGACGTGTAACACTGATCCTCAAATAGAACCCAACATTCACAAAACTTATTACATGAGGAAAAACATTGCCTACTATTGGAACTTTTAAGTTAGGAAATCCTAACCATTAAAAAGGAACACAGTAGGCACAAAAAATATGACATAGAGACAAGGTACTTGGTAGATACTTTAATTGTGTATTAATTCAGAAGTGTTCATTAAAATGTGTAGGTGAATTTAAGAATATGGATTCCATTTTAAAACACCATAGAGGTGCCTTCTCAGGGACATGTTTTCATGATTTTCCCCAGTATTCCCTTTGTAGTTAATATCACTTCCTGAAGTTTTACTATAAATTTTTTTAGTTTATTTTCAGTGCTGTCCACTACATTATAAATACCATGTTGTCAGTGAGTTTATTTTAGTTTATCTGTCATACTTGGAATGGTGCTTACCAAATAAAAAGTGATCAGTAAACATTTGTTGAATGAATACATGATTATACAATTTTCATTATATAATTTGAGGAGATTTTCATATAAAATAAAAATGAATGGTGAAATTTTCAGCAAATTAAACCATAAATTGAGATGGGCTAATTCCTGTACTTTGTTAATTTTAACTTATAAAAATATTGTGATCATTTAACTAAAGGAAACCATTTTACAAATAAGTCAACTAATACGTTTTGGAAAGCATTCAGCACAAGATGCATTGGGAGAGAGCCATGAGATCTTGCCAATAGACCATTAATTTTAATATTGGAAATTTTAATAAAACAGTAAGATCATTGATGTTGCTTTCTATTAGGGAGAATTATCAAAACAACATATGCTGAATAGATAAATATGACCAAGAGGCATAAAGTCTACTTGATCTTGGGAGTTGAGGGAATTCTATTAACACCAGGGGTATGGAAACACTATAGTGTTCTAGTTTGCCCCCTCTCTTTGCTCCAGAATTGATGCTGAACCAGGAATTCCAAAGTATGTTGTCTGAAATGACAATGTTTATCTTCATTTTCCCTATTAGTTAGCATCAAGTTACTGCTATCCCTGCATATGTCTGACACATGAATGTTTAACACAGTGAAACATCAATAACTTTATTGCCTTAGGCATTCCATTTGGGGGTTCTTATAATGAGCATGTCCAAGCCTGTCTCCTAACTAGATGTTGAACCAGTATCAAGAAACTGCATCCTTTAGAGAGTTGATAAAGACTTTGATTGTCACTTAGCATTAAGCTCCATACCAAGCTAATATGGATTGCAAAATTGTTCCCACACTGCTGCAGGGGTATAGCCATAGACTATCCATCAGATACCTCAGCACATACATAAAAACAATTTGTGGCAGTAAACATTGAGGCTGTCACAAAAGTTACATGAAATTTTAGAGTTATAAATATATATGGTAAAATACATAATTAAGTTTAGGGCATTTTAGGCTGAAATTGCCTTCATTAATCTGGTAGAAATAAAACAAATCTCAGAAGAAAGAATTTTCCCCCATAGCTCAAGTATTACTCATTAGCAGAACAAAGGCATAACATGAAGTCTCTTAAGTCTTAATTCTCCGAGACTTTCTAATATGTGGCACTTATCTACAGAGTCATCTAAATGCCAACTAAATAAACTCCTCAGTTAAGATTTTTTTTATATAAAACTTCAATTTGAAACAAAACAGAACAAGAAGATATAAGAAATTACGATGTCAGATCATGCTTATAATGTAGCAAAAAGCAAATTTTAAAAATAAGATTCCAAGGCCAGGGTTTATTAAATCTTATCCTTTTTTCACTTCCACTAATACCTTATTAGGAATGACCAAGTCAGGCAAAAAGAAAGATATGACATGAAATGTACCTGTTCTTTTTCATAGGTCTGAGTATTTTCTTTTTATATAGAGGGTGTCTTGTAGCTGGAAAAGGATTTTAAGCCCTTTATTGTCTCTTCTAATGAGCACGTAATTATGCTAAGTTCTGAAGATACAATCACTTCCAAATTACCTACTTTGAATCTTTTTTTTATTGCCTTTTATGTTTTTTGATTTGTTTCTTTTACTTATACATGACAGTAGAATCTATTAAGACATAAATATCTATCTTTCTTAAAACTGCATCTATGCAATTTTAGATTTTGTTTTGTTGTAATATTCAAAGTAGAAGATAATAAAATACTAACAAAATGTTGTTACTTTATAAAATGTTGTTTCTCATTTAATATAAAATCCTGAAGTATAAGACAAATATTTTTATGGTAATCTTATGAATAAAGAATCTGAGTGTCATAGATTGTGATTTGACACAAAATACAAACTTAATAAGTGACAAAATACAGGGCAGGAATTTCTGGCTCAGAAGCTGGTGGATTTTGTTTATTTGTACTTTTTCCTTTTACTGTTTGACTAACAGTATCTATTCTGAGGGATTATTATTTCAAAGCCTATTATTTTTTAAATTGAATTGTCATTTAAACAGTGTTTGCAATGAGCTGGGATATAGCTCAGTGGTAGAGCATTTGCCTTTCCTGTGCAAGGCCCTGGGTTTGACCCCCAGTATTGCAAAAGCACACAATTGTTTGCTAAAAGTGACAGTGTAATAAAGTATTCCATTATTAAAGATGAATAAACAAAATTTCATGTGAGAAGGTAAAAGGTTAAAGTTTAAATGCATGTATTTATTCTTTAAAAAAAACTTTGAATAAAGTTCTTAATACAACTTCAAAAACTTCTGTGAATATATTAAATTGACTTTTTCAGTCTGAAAATTTTTACAAATGAAAATATAACCTTTGAAAGCATCTTGAGATTTGTCTTCTAGATCCTTTATGTGTGAGTGTTTGTAGGTGTATTTATTACAAAATTGCATTTTTCATTTTACTATTTCTATAATATTGTATTTGAAAGAAATCACTTAATTAAAAATATCATAGAAAAGTGACTAGGAAAATTGAAAAAACAGAATTAGGTACTTAGGTTTGGGTCCTGTGACAGTTATGTCTTTTAAATAGTATTTAATCATATTCAGTAAGTAATATTTGTTTTATGTACTATTTAAGATATTTTTAGTTTATGAAGGAAAATTTTGTATTATATTTGAAATAATAATAAAAATCAATATGCTATGTAAAGCTTGTGGTTCTACACAAATGAATTTATAATAATCATGACATTTTTCTAAGTAAATGGAATATGAGCTGTAAGGAGAAGTATGTGTATGTGTGTGTCTTTATAGAGTTGAAGGAAATTTATTAAATCTCAGAAGGGTTTTACTGGATGTGATGTTCCAGTTGTCTATCTGTTCTACCTTTTTGCTGGTTAACAGATCTGATCCTGGAAAGTCAATCAATATCTTAAGGTCACACAATTTGTTGGTGTCAGAGCCCAAACTAGAACACAGATCTTTTCATTCTCACTTTAGTTCTCTTAGTGCTTTGCTCCTTTTTCGATTTTGTTTGTATTATTTATCTAGAATTTATAGCTCATTTCTAAGTTGATGGGCCTAGGGGAATTCTGTTGTCTTGCTATAGTGGATCCTTTGTGTCTGTTATTTGGGAACACCTGACTTGGTGAAAAGGAGGACATATCATTTAGTTAAAAAGTTTATATGGTGACTCCCAATGACAACCTGAAAAATGCTGTAGCATGCTCTGAAATCTGTGTCTTCAGTTTTAGCAAATTGTTAAATAGGACTTGTGGCTCCATACTCCTAAGTCCTTAGGATTTTCTCTTCCACCTTGATATAATTCAAGGTTGATGGAACTTGGTTTGTTAGAAGTAGGATGAGTAGGACTGTCCTTGTACTGTCTCCTTCCAGGTGCAGTTGCTCCAGTTATCAATGACACGTACAATGAGTAGATATTTCTCTCTTCTCTCATATGAACATGTACTATTATTCTACTTGCAAGATTTCTGTGCCTACTTCTTTTCTAGCATATCCCAGTCATTCTGACTTTTCTGTAGATCTTCATTGTTTCTGTAGATAATTGCCTTACTTTTTGTTTAATTCTCTTATTTGCACCTTCTTTGATGTATCATACAGGTGCTGCCATATTTCTTTTTTTCTTTTTTGAAAATGGTTCAGAATTTTTTAAGAACAACTTAGGTAACAATCCTAGCTACTAGGGAGATAAAGTGATTATGAAAACAAAAATCTGGACACAAGAACATGAGTAGGTTAAGAAAGAAAACATGCTCACGTAGATCATTGATCAGCTAGAGAAATCTTGGGAGAACTGAGGATTTGTTTTTCTAAGTGATTTAGAGAGAAGAGAGTGAAGATCTTGACTTAAGATCAAAGGCAACAACATAACTGTGCAGATGTTGGTCTTTTGGGGAGTTGAGAATCAGCAGCAAGACTGGCAAGGAGCTGCCGTATTTCTATGTATTCATATTTCTTTGTAAGAAACCTTGTAATTAGTGATCAAAATAATTCAGATAATGTTGTTCAATAATAAAACAGATAGGTATCATGTTTCAAATGAACCAGACATACATGTTTGTAGGTAAGAGTTTCCATATCATTAGTGATAAGCATAAAATGAGTTTTACCTCTTCATGAACAAGTTGTTTTCCTTTTGAACTCATGAGAACAAGAAAAGGTGCTTACTTTTTAAAACTTTCACCTACAAAACCATGATCTCATGTGATTTATTTTTAAATACATAACTGAGCCTTTTCTAACTACTCAGTATTTATTATATAAGAATATTAGGAATATCTGCTGAAATGAAAGCTTAACTTATGTTTGATTTCAAACATGCCCATCTTAATTCTTAAAGGGAATGGTACTTTTTTAAATTGCATCTAAATTCAGATAAGTTGTTGAATATTATTATTATCTCGACACTTATGATAAAATCTCTCAACCAACTAGGAATAAAAAGGAGCATCTTTAAACTGATAGTATGTAGATCACAGATAATATGCATACTGGTGAAAAATATTTTTCCATTACAATCTGAAATGAGGCAAGGATGTCTGCTCTCATTTCTTTTACTCAACATTGTACTGTAGGATCTAACCAGTGCACTAAGAAGAAAAAAAAGCAGTTAGCAGCTTCCAAAGTTGAAAGAAAAGTAAAATTTTAATTCTCAGATTATATGATCCTTTGTGCAAGAAATACAAATATACCATAAAACTATTTTAAACAAATTTGCCACCAGGTATGGTGGCGCATGCCTACAATCCCAGCAGTTCTGGAGACTGAGGCAGGAGGGTCTAGAGTTCAAAGTCAGCCTCAGCAAAAGCGAGATGCTAAGCAACTCAGTGAGATCGTGTCCCTAAATAAAATACAGAATAGGGCTTAGGATTTAGCTCAGTGTTCAAGTGTCCCTGAGTTCAATTCCTGGTGCCCACCGAAAAAAAAAAGAAAATTAGCCAATGTCACTTGTCAAATACAGTATAAAATAAATTGTATTTTTGTATTATAGCAAAATGATCTGAAAATGAAATTATGAACAATTTCATCCATATCAGAAATAATAAGATACTTAGTAATAAAATTTGCAAAAGAAATGCAAACTCTTTGTTAAAAACTATAATGCAATGCTAAGGGGAATTAAAGCCACACTACATAAATGGGGAGGAATCCTATGTTTGTGATTTGTTAAGACTCTGTATTGTCAAAAGAGTTGAAAATTATTACGCAATTGATCTATAGATTCAATGAAATTCCTCACAAAATTCAGGTATGATTTATTTTTTGAGATAGAAATTGATGAACAGCTTCAAAATGTATATTGTAATTCAAAGGACCTAAGTTAGCCAAGACAATTTTGAAAAAGAAGAATTGAACTGGAGAATTACTTTAAGTGATTTAAAAACAGTATAAAGTTACAGTAATCAAGATATTTGTAAGTAGACATAGAGATCAGTGGACCAGAATTTAAAGTCAAGGAATAAGCCCTTCAGTTTATGTCAGATGGACTTACAAAATCCTGGTATCAAGGAATTAAACAGGGAAAAGAGAATTTTCAACCACAATGATAGGACAATTGCTTCTATGTCCACTTGCAAAAATATTAGTTTTTACCTTTATATCACAATATTAAAAATAAGTAGTTCAATATGGATCATGTTTAAAATAAATTTTAGAACTCACATTGTAAGTGTTAGAGGAAAACTGCAAGAGGATAATATTTTGCTTAGGTTTAGTCAAAGCTTCTTAAGTATGACATCATAAGCATGATCCACAAAAGAGAAGCGTGCTAAATTTGACTTAGTATGGCTGAGAATATCAAAAGGCAAGGAGAAAATAGTTGTAAACTTTGTATTTTATAAAGAATGTATACCTAGAATGTGTTTTAAAACATTAGCACTCAAGAAAGCAAAGAACACAATTTTTCAAATGGGAGATTCTAATGAAAAACTTTACCAAAAATGTCATATGGTTAGATGATAAGCACATGAAAAGGGAATCATCATTATTCTTTAGGGAAATGCAAGTGAAAACTAAATGGAGATATTTCTATATAAATAGAGGTATAAGCAAAAAGCAAATACCAGGTGTTGGCTGAGATTTGCTGAGACCAGAGCCCCTATGCACTGCTGGTGGGAACATAAAGTAGCATGACATTCTGGGAGACAGTTTGACAGTTTCTTAAAAAGTTAAATACACGCTTATGAGAAGACTCAATAATTCCACTCCTAGTTACATGCTCAAGCAAAATGGGACACACATTCATGCAAAAATTTGTACAGGAATATTTATTACAGCATTACTCATATAGCCAAAACAGAATCAGGAATTCAAACTCATTTAGTGCATGGATAAAAAAAAATTATTTATTTATTAATTTGTATCTGATATGTAGTCAACAATAAAAGGATTCAAATTCTGATCAATGCCACAAAATAGTTAAGTCCCCCCAAAAATATGTTGAATAAAAGAAGCTGGCATACTATGTATTGTATGAATACAATCATTTGAAATGTCCAAACAAGACAATTTTTCTGGAGATAAAGAACACTCTGGTGCAGGGAGTTGGGCAGAGATTGAATGACTGTAAAAGGGCACAAGACTATTATTGAAGTTTATGGAAATGATCTGAAACTGGATATTGGTAATGATTGTATAACTCTTTTAATTCATTAAAACCATTGTATTTTGCACATAATGAGTGAATTTTAAGGCAGGTATATTATGCCCCAAAGTGAGAGAGGTAGAAGAAGAATTAAAGTTGTTTCCAGTTACAACTTAGCCCCTTGACAGGGGGATGATATTGTATGAAGACAGTCTCAAGAACATTATTTTATCATTTCAATTGTGATTATTTTAATTATGACAGGAACTAAGATTTTAAAGAATAAAGAACAATATTTTAGTGATAATCCTAAATTTACATGTTAAATACAAAGACAATTGTTTAGAAACCACGTTAGCCTAAAATATTTTATTTAGACTGTTTCTTTTAACTGAAAAAAAAATGGAAAAGAGGCATATGTAGAAATTTAATCTAGCATCACAAAACTTTCAGCTGCTGCCTGTGTTCCTCTTCCAACACTTAAAAAAGAAAGTGAAAATGAAAATATGATGGAGAAAAGCTTTTATTCAACTTAAGGATTTTACCTGGTGCATTTTGAGTTCAGTAGAAGTCGATGTTTGATAATATTTCGACTTGTAGCATGTATATACACACATGTACACATGTGCAATCCTGAAAAATGGGGTAAGGATTTAACATGTTGCTTTAAAGTTGCAGCAAGGGAAATATTATATTGCTCTTTCTAGTTTTCCCTCACCAAGTGGAAGGGTCATAGAATATTTATCTTAGCACAATTTTTAGCTTATGTTTAAAATAGATTGAGTTAATTTGAAAACTCAATCACTATGCAATATCACTCTTTATCCCCCTTTAAATCAGTTATTTTGGTGAATTGGGTGATTACTGGGGCAGAAGGATGCACTTCCACTTATGATGGGTGGGATATGCTGACAGGGGATAGCACACTTCCTCTGTTGTCTCTGTGCCATGTGTTCTCACAAGAGTTGTATTCACTCCAGTGCTAGGACTACATTCCTATCTTGGTACTATGACTGAGGATTTGACTCCTCTCCCATTAATTTAAACATCTACATTTTAAAACTCTGTATGAAAATATCATTTTATGTCTCAACCTGATGATGTACTTATGTCTATTTTAATTTGTAATAAAGAAAGATAACTGATAGGTCCTCAAAGAAACAAACTTCAATCAAACTGTATTGATTAAGCATCTACAACTTCAGTGTCTATGTGTGTGAGTATACATAATTAGATTTTCCAACAATTCATATAATTCATATACCAGTTGTGCATATACTAGAATATTGACATTTTTAAACTGATTAGGAATAGAAAACTAAGTAACAAAGAAAATCAGGAAAAAAGAAAAAAAAATTACTTCGGAAACAGCAGTGCATTTGTAGTGTGAATATACTGCATATGTCTCATGTTTACATGTGCCACTATGTGTATTACACAGATGTTCACATGTATAATATATAGCATGCAAATACCAGTAATATTAAATACATAAAGTGTGCACACTAACAATATAATGTTCTTTATGTTTTATTTTCTGCCTCTCATGGCAAGGAATGTTAATCTAAGTAATTGGCAGACTTTTCCTTTTGGCTGTGCTTCAGCAATAGTCTAATGTCATGTTGTCTACATGGTAAATGCTTACAGTGGACAATTGTCAGTGTACAGACTTAGCATAGACCAGCACCTGCATTAAACTTGTCAGAGATCCCACTGGTGATTTGGGTGGACATATAACAATCAGTTATCTAAATGTGAGATAAGTGCTCTTTCTACAAGTTTGTTTTTAATATTAATGTTTTAAATTTGTGTGCCTCTGTAGTGCTGGGTATCAAACCCAGGTCCTTCTTCATGATACACAGGCACTCTATGGCTGAGTTATGCTTGCATCCCTAAAGTAAATGTTTATAACCATGAGTGTTCATGGTTTCATTAGTGTGGCTACCACAGTTGATGTGTATTTGTGTGTGCATGTGTGTAGGCAGTATTAGCATTAAAAATTCATAAAGATCACACTAAACTTAATTTTTCAGGAGTGCCCACAAGCCCTTCCTATAACTGAATGCTCTCTAGAACCAAGGGGGAAAAAGGCAATTTGAGGAAAGGCAGACTGTGAAATTTCTCATAGATATATTGAAAAAATAGAAATTTCAAAAAATAAAAGTTTAATGTAATATGATTTTAAACTGTGTATATTTCCAAATTCATACAATTGAATAACTGGGATTATTTTCAACTTGAGAGATTTAATTTCTGTCCCATGACAAGAGTTTATTTAAAGAACAATTTGGAAAGGACTACTGTGTCATCAGACTACCTTTAGGTAAAATCATTTGCAAAGCTTATGTAAGGAAACATGTATACATCTTTGTTCACATAATTGTGCTAAGTGCTCTAGACATAAAGCAGAATAGAATATGGAATTTGTCCTTAAGGATCAAAACTGTATTTAATTTCTTTCTTCACAGTAATGTAGTAATTTTTCTTTTCAGAATTAGTAACCAGAGTAGTCGTTTGAATATTCAGTGGTGATGGGAGTTTCAGTTTTTAGCTTTATAGGTACTTCCTAGTGACTGATGTAATTGGTTTCAGAAGCCCATTAACTCTACTTGGTGTCCACATAAGTAATCACACACTCTGTTGTATGAATGGATTACATTTTTCATAATGACCTGCAAATATAAAACCTTTTTTGCACTTCCTATTAGTTATTCTCTCTTGGCACATAAGTAGAAAGGACATAATGAACTACTTGGAGTTTTATCTACTTGAACTCAAGTAATATCTCCCAAGGTGACATCCACATGCTATGAAAAGCAGTCTCCTTGGTTTTGTGTTTTAAAATACATTTATTTAGATCTAGTTTTAGATGGCACTTTTCTTGTAGGTATTTGAAAATGCTTAACAAACCTAAAGTTTATCATTAGTCTTTGCAGATATATTCTGATTCTAAAGTTCTCTAATTAGCTATTCTTCTTGGCTCATTGCCTACACATTTCTCTGGAAATTTTATATCACCTTGACAAGATAATAGTTACATAACCATCTTCCTACTATTTTGAGTCTGGATCCCTCTCATCCTTCTCCATGAGATCCTGGGAAACCACAGAGGAAGGTCACTGGAGGATTGCAGTAAACATAAATTAGTCTGACCAAGGCAAGGTCTAATAAAGGATAGGAGAGGAGTTATTGCATATAATGAATCTGTTAGTAAGCTTTCTGTCGCTGTGACAAAATACCTGAGATAAACAAATTATGAAGAAAGGTTCATTTTGGCTCATGGTTTTAGAGGTCTCAACCCATCATTAGTTGGCTCTCTTGCTTTTGGACCTGTGGTAAGGGATTACATTATGGTGATAGCATCATGACAGCGGAAATTGCTTACCTGATAATGTGAGGAAAATGAGGAAAAATGAAAGAGTTGTGGTCCCAGTACTTCCTTTGAAGACACCCCCTGAATGATCAGACTTCCTTCCAGTAAGTCCCACCTCTTAAACTCTCCATCACCTCCAGGTGCCACAGGTGGATGACACGTGGGCCTTTGGGGACATTTCCAAACCATGGCAATAGGCAATTTGAGTAGTATAAAATGAATTTGGTCAGGAAGTATTGCTTTAACTGTATATACCCAAGGTCTACCTAGAAAGGGGATTATTTCATATAATCAGAAAATTTTTTAAATTTTTTAAATTTATTCTAATTAGTTATACATGACAGGAGAATGAATTTTGAAACGTTGTACACATATGGAGCACAACTTCTCTTTCCTCTGGCTGTACATAGTGCAGAGTCACATGGGTAGTGCAATCATACATGTATATAGGGTAATAATGTACGTCTCATTCCACTCTACTTCCTATCCATACACCCTCACCTCCCCTGACTTCCCTCTGCACAATCTAAATTTTTTTTCATTCTTCCCTGCCCTCCCCCCCACATTATGAATCAGCATCCCCTTATCAGAGAAAACATTCAGTCTTTGTTTTTTTTGGGGGGGTTTGGCTTATTTTGCTTAGCATGATATTCTCCAGCTCCATCCATTTACCTGCAAATGCCATAATTTCCCTCTTCTTTCAGGCTGAGTAATATTCCATTGGTATATGTATCACATTTTCTTTATCCACTCATCTGTTGAGGGGCATCTTGGTTGGTTCCACAGTTCAGCTCTTGTGACTTGAGCTGCTATAAATATTGATGTGGCTGTATCACTGTAGTATGCTGATTTTAAATCCTTTGGATATAAACTGAGGAGTAGGATACCTGGATCAAATAGTGATTTCATTCCAAGTTTTCTGAGGACTCTCCATACTGCTTTCTGTAATGGGTGCACCAATGTGCAGTCCCACCATCAATTTATGAGTTTGCCTTTTCCCCACACCCTTGCCAACACTTATTATTGCTTGTATTCTTGATAACTGTCATTCTGACTGGAGTAGTTTTGATTTGCATTTCTCTAATTGCTAGAGATGATGACATTTTTCCATATGTTTGTTGAGCAATTTTATATCTTCTGTGAAGTGTCTGTTCAGTTCCTTAACCCATTTATTGATTGGGTTATTTGGTTTTTGTTAAGTTTTGTGAGTTCTCTTTATATCCTAGAGATTAGTGCTCTATCTGAGGTGCATGTGGTAAAGATTTTCTCCCATTCTGTAGGATTTCTCTTCACATTATTATTGTTTCCTTTGCTGAGAAGAAGCTTTTTAATTTGAATCCATCCCATTTATTAATTCTTTATTTTACTTCTTGAGCTTTAGGAGGCCTGTTAAAGAAGTCAGGTTCTAAGTCAAATGATGAGATTTGGGCCTAATTTTTCTACTATTAGGCACAGGGTCTCTCTGTTCTAGTGCCTCAGTCTTTGATTCACTTTGAGTTGATTTTTTTGCAGGGTGAGAAATAAAGGTTTAATTTCATTTTTCTACATATGGATTTCCAGTTTTCTCAGCACTATTTGTTGAAGAGGCTATCTTTCTCCATTGTATGTTTTTGGCACATTTGTCTAGTATGAGATAACTGTATTTATGTGGGTTTGACTCTGTGTCTTTTTTTCTGTACCGCTGATCTACATGTCCATTTTGGTGTTGATACCATACTGTTTTTGTTACTATAGCTCTGTAGTGTATTTTAAGTTCTGATAATGTAATGGCTCCTGATTCACTCTTCTTGCTAAGGATTGCTTTGTCTATTCTGGGTCTCTTTCTGAATGAATTTCATGATTATTTTTCCTGGTTACAGATTTAATGCAATTCCTATTAAAATCCCAATGATATAATTTTGTGTTTAATATTTTTTAAAAATTTTTACAGACTGCATTTTGATTCATTTTACACAAATGGGGTACATCTTTTCGTTTCTATGGTTGTGCATGATGAAGATTCATACCCTTTGTGTAATCACACATGTACATAGGGTAATGATTTCAGTCTCAACCCACCATTTTTCATACCTCCCCCCCTCCCCCCCTCATTTCCTCTATGTAATCAAAAGTTCCTCCATTATTCTCTCACCCCTCACCATTATATATCATCATCCACTTAGGGAAAACATTCGACCTTTGGTTTTTTGGGACTGGCTTATTTCACTGAGCATGATATTCTCCAGTTCCATCCATTTATCTGCAAATGTCATAATATTATTCTTCTTTATGGATGAATAGTATTCCATTGTGTATATATGCTCTCAAGGTTCAGAGATATTCTTAATAGGAACCTCTTTTATAGTGAGTTGGAGAAATGACTGTTTCAGATAAAACTTTCAGAGTTGCAATTATATTGTAGTGTGTATTTGAAGGACATATTCCAAAGGAAAGATGAAATTAAATGTAATAAATATGCATTTATTAATTCAAAATGTATTATTTAACCAATTAATAGTGATTATCTTCTCTGTGTCTCTATGTAGAGGGGATAAAGTGATAACTGAGGAAAGTATGTTCCTCATATTTGTCATCTCAAAGGCCCCAAATACTCTTGATATAGTAGGATTTTAGTTGTGACATTTTTTCTTTTTCAGTAAAAATTAAAACCTAGTGATGAAATAGTCATTTCTTGGGAGTGTTGTAGAGGTTCTATAGTTTGAGTTATTGGTGGTTACATGCTTGGAACTTTGTCAAAATGCATTAATCTGTGCTGTTAAAATGGGTGAATTTTATTATATGTAAATTACAAACAAACAAAGCTGATGTTGATTAAAAGGGACAAAATTTCTTATGCAGTATGAATAAATTCTAGAGAGCTAATGTACAGTATCATGAATGTAGTTAGTAACAGAATATTGTATATTTGAACTGTTCCAAGAGATTAGATCTTAAATGTTCTTATCATACGCAAAATCAAAAATGGTAAA
This sequence comes from Sciurus vulgaris, assembly GCF_902686455.1. Taxonomy (NCBI): domain Eukaryota; kingdom Metazoa; phylum Chordata; class Mammalia; order Rodentia; family Sciuridae; genus Sciurus; species Sciurus vulgaris. The sequence continues at coordinate 85,889,331 of NC_136463.1, read as the reverse complement.
TATGTGAGATAATGGATATGTTAAGTAGCTTGATTATGTCAGTGATTTCAGTGTGTATATTTATCAAAACATTATGTTGTACATCATAAATAAATACATTTATTTGCCAAATACACATTAATAAAGGTGGAAAAAATAAAAATAGTAGCTTGCCTTTCTCTCCCATTGACATGATAGACAATGATGTGTACTATTACTTTAGTTACAAATGTTATTATAAAGAATATTTGCCGATGTTTATTCATGCTTTGTGAAACCATTTCCCCCTTGCTCTGATGCTGTGAATGTGGAAAATTTCTGAGTATATAGTCAATTTCAATTTGTCTCTCCCCATCTCTCTAATTCTTCCCTTCTTTCTGTTCCTCTCCTTCTCTTTTTCAATGACATAAACTAAAGACATTATTTGATTAAGACATGCTCTGTCCTATATTCCTCTCTAATCCCCTGGTGCTTTGGAATGTCTTTTATTCTATTAAGTTATCCAAAAATGAAATATTCTCTTGAGATTTTAAAAGTTTGCTTTAATTTACTGTTTTCCACTAAAGAATTGGGGTTTCAGCAATCCATTGGTGACTCAAGCTCCACATATTTGAAGTTGGACTCCCTATTGTTTCTCATAAACTTATATATTCTGTTCTTCAGTCTGCAGTGAATGATACCATCATCTGCCAATGATACCAGATAATGTTCCAGGATTCCTCCAAACCTACCTTTATCTAATCCCTTATATCCAAATGCACCCACATTCCAACACATTCACCTTTTTACTATGTCCATTGTATACCCCATTTTGTTTCCATCTTAATTCAAGCTCTATTAATGTTTTATCCAGGCTACTGTTCTCTATTTTCTTCTCACAGTCTTGCTATCCTCCTATTCCTGCATCAGCAGAAATATGATCATAATAATATCTAATTGGTTACATTAGTTCTTTTTTGGTACCAGAGTTTGAACCCCTCATGGGCACTTTACCACTGAGCCACATCCACGGACCTTTCTTTTATTATTATTCTTATTATTACTATTATTTTTAGATTGACTTTCACTAAGTTGCTTAAGACCTTGCTATGTTCCTGAGGCTGGCTTTGAACTTGGGATCTTCCTGCCTCAGTGTCTCAAGCAGCTGGGATTATAGGCATGCATCACTGCACCCAGCTTGGTTAGATCAGTTTTTGATTTAAACCTCTTTAACCAATTTTCCATTGCCTTCTAGGTTAGGATCATAATTCCTTGATGTGACACACAAAGTCCTCTATGATATGGAATCTGTCTACTTTTTTAATAACAAGTAATAGAATCTGATCATATTTTGTAGTTTGGATCCTAAACCACAAGAGATTATCTCACTTCTTTATATTTTTGTCTAGGTTGTTTTCTCTACCTAGCATGGACTTACCCAAACAGGCTCATCTAGTGGAATAATTACTCAGCTCTAGTGTCAACCGTGTTTGGAATTAAACATATTCTTCTGAGGGATAACGATCAGTCCTCCTGTGCCACACAGTGTACTGTTTCTATACTTGTGTTATTTTCTGAGTTCTTTTCATTACTGATTCATCTCTGGGATACCAACACCAAATCTGTCATCTAACACATGTAAACATCAAATCCTTGGCAAGTTACTGATAACTATTCATGTTTCATGTGATTCATTTAAGTTGAAAGATTATGGTGCTTTTAGCATTTGAATACCAGGCTTTTAAGATTAAAAAAAAAAATCTAAAGATGTAGTTGAAGAATTGGTTTCTGAGGTTTTTAGGATGGAAGAAACTATTGGGAAAGGATCATAAGGCTATTGGCAACCATCTCTTTAAATATATAGAAGTGGTATAAAAAAATTTATCCACGTATAGAAGAGTCACAAAATTGCTCGTACTTCATCTTAAGTACGTAGGGAAAATATAATTTATATTTTCTTTATATAATTTGGTATTCCTTATAAACTGAATATTGGAAAAATACTTTATTTTGATATGTTTATATGTAACATTCAGCTTTGAGTGACATCTTAGGGAAGGGATGACTTTCTAACACTGACATATAGTAATGCCCTCTGGCACATAGATTCAAACATTTCATTTAAATTTTAATCCTGTATCTCTGTGGTCCCTGATTCTAACATCTGAGTTCCTAAACTGTTTGACCCCAGAATGGTATTTCCCATCTTTATTAAATAGAGACTCATAGCCTTTCTTGCCTACTCAGGCCCCTTTTTGCTGGTAACAATGCTCTGGACTCTCCAAGTCATAGATTTCACTTCTCTTTGGCTCTTGCTGTTCAAATTCTGGGCCACTTTGCCTATCCAACTCTACACAAGATTCCCCTAAAAAGATTCAAATGATAAATTGTACCAACTACTGTTATGATCAGAGCAGGCTCAGCCACAGTATCTCATCAGGTCAGAGCACAAATATAGAGACATTTCACATTAAATATTTAATTCATTAATCGTGCTAGAAGACTGAATATAAAATACATCCCAGGCTCCTACCTTGACAAAGATATCACCTTTGTCTAAAAAGCTCCATTTGAAATGGGGACACCTGAGTGTTTACAGTTTTTATACAAAAAGGTGAGTGTCACAGGAGAACCAGTACCTGGTTTCTGCTGTGTCCAAACTCCTTGCCTTCTTACTCCTCCATTTAATATCTTGAGAATCTGCAAATAAGCATATGTGGGTATTCCAGTCTGCAAGTTGAAACTCTTTACCTGTACATCTCCTCAGACCCAGACATGCCTGTATAGGTGGTTCAGTCCATCTTTAGGTGGAAAGATTCAGGGAAGTAATTATTGCAGATTCTGGATAGGTACATTTTCAATAGTTAATTATGGCATCCTTGGCCTCATAGAGTCCTTGCTTTTGACATAGGTTTGCATGCAGAGGAAGGATATAGAGTCTACCCCACCAAAATGCAGGACCCTACTGTCTAAGGCCCATACTTAATTGGTGCACAGGTAATTTTCCTTAATCTCAAATCCAAAATGTCTGTGCTTCTCCCCACCACTACCTTTATTTGATACTTCATGATCTCTTTACTAATATGGCCTAATTGTCCTTCTTTTATTCCTAAAGAGAACAGTCATCAATGCAATTTGTCTGAAAACCATAAATCATTGGCCCTATCTAAGAAAAAGATTCAAGAAAATAATAATAGAGAAAATTTATAAGTATTGTTTAATATTTGCAGTATATTTTCCTTATTACTTACATAAGTAGTGCCTTTGACTCTTTCTAGGTCACAGTAAAATCCACTCATGAATTCTTCAGTTAACTTCTCAGTGCTGCAAATAATGCTATTGCTTATTTCTTTAAAAGTATAACAGTGATCCTATTAGGCAATGTGAACATTGGGGCAAAAGTACATATTAAATATGACTAAAAATGAAAGATCTAGTATATTTTCCAGACTAATGGGAGGAAAAGCTATTAAAACAAATTGTATTTTATCAAAGTACTAAATACAGAATATGAGGATTAATGGCAATTGTTGAAAGTTCTTGTCAAATACAAAAAATGAGCCAGGTGTGGTGGTGCATGCACATAATTTGAGCACTCAGGTGTCTGAGGCAGGAAAATCACAAATTCATGCCCAGTCTGGGAAACCTATCAAGATCCTGTTTTCAAAGTGAAATTAATTGATTAATTAATTAATTAATTAAAAGAACTGAGGATGTGACACAATGGTAAATGTATCCCTGAGTTCCATCTCCAGGACTGCACAATAGATACATAGATGATAGATAGATAAAACAAAATATAAAATTACATTTTTTAAAACTATTTAAAAGGTCATGAAGACAGACCAAAGTATCCAATTTAATAGTATTCTAAAATTAAAACTTTCAAAACTATATTTAATCTAACAATATGTTGCTGGTTTAGTTTTGAATGATATATAAAACTGCATAAGAGTATGAAATCAAAGATAAAATTCACTGAAATGTCATTTTGTACTGTGATTTTAGCCTGTCATCAGTTTTAAAGGTCTGATACTTAGAGGCATTACCTCACTACTGTTACAACTAACATCTTTTTTGCTTTAATTTTATGTCTGTTTTAAGAATCAATATTCTTTCACAACCACAGATTGAAATTACTTTGAAAAAAATGTTAGCTTCCCCAGCTTCTATTCAGAAGATGGTTTCTTTAAAATGTGGATATTACTTAAGACCTGTTCTTTGTGTCGCATATTGAACCTATTGAATGCATTCGCTTTTTAAACAAATAATGAGGCAAACCATGTTTTAGGGTGAAGAACCCTCACAAGATAGAAACTGTGTACACTAATATGTCTTTTGATTTTGGAATTTGCAAGATATAAATTTGATTTCTTACAACAAAAAAACAAAAAGCTTAGCTACCAAAGTCTTCTGTTCTATTGCAAGAATTACCTGAAATTTAAAAGAGACACTTAAAAGAGATTCCCCGTGTCTGATGATTTGTAGGTAATGGTTATTTGATTTTGAAACATTCAAGAAGACTTTTTAGGGCAGATATGTTGGTAAAACTGTTTTTCTTGCCAAGAATAGAAGAGGACAACCCAACCTTTTAATGCAGTGAAACATTCATCATTCTGTCACAGAACCATCTTCTTCCAGTTTCATCCTGGACTAGGGCTTCATGGCACAGAAAGGAGCTGGGCATCAAACCACGGCATATGAACAAGTGGATGGCCCAAATGTTTGAAAGCATCAACATGCCTCACTCACTGGGCGCTGGGCGGGAGGGTTTGAAGCCCATTATTTGTAATTGCAGTTCAGAGCAGGAGAAAAAACTGTACAGATGAGAGACAATTTGAATGTTTATGTGGGTTTCTGTCACATTCCATCACTCTGTGAGCATTTCCCAATCTGCTATCCCAACACTGAGGCCATTTCTGCATTTTCTCTATAATGCACGTTCTTTTCAAATTTTCTGTTCTTTCTTCCCCAAAACAATCTCATTTAGATTTTCGATTTAATACATGGTCAATAAAAGTACATGCTTCTAAGAGGTTACAGTATAAAATTAGAGGTGCTTTAGCATAACACATACTTACTTTTACATTTTTATTCTTTATTCCTCACTTATTTGAAGATGCTCCTCAGTCTTAGCTAGAATTTTATTATTTTCAAACTTAAATTTGGCTGTTATTAATTTTTGAATCGGAAGGATGATAAACATAAAAATGTGGGAAAAAAGACATAAAGGAGAGGGAGATTGTATTATTCAGTCACGAATGAGTAATAAATGTGAACTGTTAATGAGAACATATTGAATAATACTCTGCTTTTACAAGGCAAAACTGCAGGCTTTCAGTGCCATGTTCGATGCTGAAGGTAGGGTGTGACCAAAAAATGTACATAGATAAATGCTGGGGAGTATTCTAATAACATACTACAAATAAATACTTTAGAGAACATATTGTTATATCATTGACTAGGAATGTGCTCTCTCCTACTGTTGTAGAGGATTGGCAGAGATTTGCTATTGTATCTTCAATATTAAAACAATGAAGACAGAGCAATGCAGTCTTATTAGGGCAAATGAGAGCAAAAGACTCCAGCTAAAGTTTTTCAGATATTGCTTTTTGTTTATTATTATAGATTCCCCTCTCACAAATTTAACATATATTCTATGTACACATATCTCTTTCATTTTCATGACATTATATATCTATATTTAAAACTTAATTTACCATATTTTTTCCTTTCTTATTTTATTGCCCAATGTCATAGCCTTGTAACTGCCTACAGCTCTAAAGCAAAGGACAGCTATCTAGAAAATCTTGCAAGCTTTTCTCTTTCACCTGAAAGTATATTTCCTTAGTTCTATTTTATCCTAGTAAGCTGTAAACATCTTATGGGGGCTCATGTCTATCCATAATCACAAATAGAATCTGAGCATTGATATTTATTTTGCTTGACCATGCCCAATTTCCAAAATCCAAAATGTATTTTCACAACCTGACTTACAGCGTATGTGGTAAATGAGCACAAGATTTGAAGGCTCGTTGACTTCATAGGCTCAATTCATAGGAAGCGATAACTGGCCACATACACAAAAGCATCCTGCCTTGAGATTCTGTTATCAGGAAAGAAGAAAGTACGCCTTACACTTCAGAAACCCCATTGTATCAACAGTTTAGTAATATCCCACATGCCATTACTTATTGCCCTTTTATTTCTTTTGCTTTTATATTTCGTTTGACTCTCTTAGATAGAATAACTACTCTCACCACTTCCTTACAATGGTGAGTTTTGGCCCATCTCTCTGTTTCTCTTTCCACACTGCTTCCAAGAAGTCTGCAGTCTTATTCCCTGAAAACTACTTTCAGTTCCTGGAATGGGTCACTGTGCTTTCAAGTTCTGATGACTTGACTTATATTGTTCCCTATTCTTGGAATATGTTTCCTGTCCAATAACACTTGGACGGCTTCCTAACTTTAAGACTTATTTAAATCATACCATTTTAAGGAAATTCTACTTAGAGTTTACCTTTCCCAGTCTGAACTGGGTAATCTTTCTGTGTCTTTTGCTCTGTGCTATTAAAAATAATAGCCCTCAATATATTTTAAATCATGTTCTTGTATGACAACCTTATTTAGTAAATAGCTGTTATTATCATGTTTCCTTTTTTATATGTAGAAACTGAGGAAATGAATTAATTAACTTTCTTAAGATCTCAAGTGAGTAATGATAGAATGAATTTTGTAGATAGTAGGTATAACATCTTAGTCTATTCTAGCACTATCCAACAGAAATCCAATGTGAGTTACAAATTCAAAATAGTTTTCAAATTTTTTAAAATATATTTATCATAAAAATAAAAGGAGGGCTGGGAAATAGCTCAGCTGGTAGAGTGCTTGCCTCGCAAGCACAAGGCCCTGAGTTCGATCCCCGGTACCACAAAAATAAATAAATAAAAAATAAAAGAAAATAAGTGAAATTAATTATGCTAATATATTTTGCTCAAAAAATATTTCCCGGATATAATTTAAATATGTAACAAATATAAAAAAAAATTAATGAACTATTTTACAGTTTTCTTTGTACACTTACAACAGATCTCAATTCAGCCTAGAATCCAAAGTCACATCTAATGTCTTCCTTATTCAATAGCATAAGCCCTCACACTTAATCCCAGCACTCCTCTTTGTACTGAAATAATTTTACTTTCCTATCTCTCTTATTAACAGGTGTTTCTCTTACTGTGCAATGTATTACTCATTTTTTTACCCCTAAAACATAGACTAGTTAGTGCTTGACATGTAGTAGAAACTACAAATGCTTATTGAATTTTGTGAAAGTATTGATGCTGATGTTGACTACAGATTTGTGGATTTTTTTTTTCCATTTTTTTGAGTTGAAACTTTAAGAAATTCAAAAGGCTTGGCCAATCTCCAAAGTGCATGCATTTGCCACTCCTGAGCAGGTCACATGGGAAGACAGAGAAGGTATTCAGGAAGCTGCTGGTGACTCTCACACACATGCTTATACTTCCCGTGGAAGAGAATTGTAATTGCTATAAGTTTCATTGAGACTATAGACTAGTATGATAAATTAAAACATGGTCTAAAAGTGTCTTGAAAATGTTCTATTACAGAATACTGTGTTTTATAACAATTTAGTAGAAAAAGGGGATCAGATTTAGTATTGTAATGTCATGTTTGGTAAAGTCATGAATGCAGTCATGCCCCATCCATAGTAGATGCTAAAAAATATCTCATTTGATTTATTTGAACTGGGCTTAGTAAGTTTAATTCCTACAGGTGTTCATTATTTATTTGAAAACCTATCCAACTTGCCATCAGTTGGGACAAGCTGGGACAGTTCCTTAAAATGAACTCCATTATAGTCAAATTGTTCCATCTGTTTTCCCTAAATGAAAGAAACTTCCCTTGATGCTAGTCAGACTGAGGGCTCCTTGACTCAGAACCAGATGCAAGCTTTATTCCAGCCTTCTATTTCAGCCCAATTACAGTCTTGGCAGCCAGCAAGACTCATGGGGTAAACTTTTTATAACAATTATCAATATCAGCCAATTTTTCAGAATGAGCAGGAATAAACTTCAATGGCTCCAGGATGAGTTTCCTGTCTTCCAGAGGCTCTGTCTGGCTGTCTGCCATGGAGAATTTGTAGAATCTAAAGGCTGCAGTTTTATGTAACACTCTAGAAACCAGCTAACTTTATGTCTACTAAGGTTACTCAGATTGCTTCAGTCTGAATGAACCATTTAATGTTGTGTTAGGGTACTGTTTTGTGAGAGATGGGACAGTTTCAAAATGAGAAATCTGCATACAGAAATTCAGATGTGTATATTTGCACGAGTGTGTGGGTTTATATGTAGATTATCTAGGAATTCTTGGAGGCTGGCCTGTCATTGACCCCCTTATAAAATTATTATGGAAGAGAAAGCATTTTAGTAATGGACCATAAACTTAATAAAAACTTGAAATGATTGCACTTTCCCTGTCCTGGTGTGTGTTTATTGGGATTAAAGATTTTGTTAGGAGTAGAGCTGGAATTTAGAGTGCTATGAAATAATACTGTATTGTCCTCAAAACCAGAAATGACAAAGTCCTGTGTCATTATCCACCAATTCCTATATCCTGTGACCTCAGGCGTATTCCAGTGCCAGGGAAATGCCAGTTGCAAACACATGCTACTCTGCTACTCTCCTATTCACCAAATATCCAAAAAAGAAAATTCTTCCTTAAGTGGCAATAGGAAACCTGGCTTTTTCTCAAATTTAAATAAAAGCTTTTCTTTCCATAACCTATTTTGTTCCATCATTCCATATGTGGAATCCCTATAAAAACATTAGTATATAATGCATAAATATATAACAATAGAATTATATTTTAATATAAAAATTAAAATCATTAAGATTAATTTAATAATATAAATGAGCTCTAGATTATGATTTCTAATCTAATTTAATGTACTTATGTTATTTTCATTGAAATATTCACAGAAGTGAAAACTTGGGACTTACTGTGTTGAAGTCCAAAGCTTAGTACTAGATCATTTTTAAAATCAAAACCAAGTAGTTTATATGAGATAAGAAGAGTGTGAGAATCTGTATGAATCCCCTGGTCTCTTAACTAGGTTCTATTGGGTTCAACCCAGGAAGGCAGGAATTAGAAGATATTAGAGAATACATGGACTTGATTCTTGGAAATGCAGCCACAGAGATTCTAGAAGCATAAGAACCAGCCATTCCATGACCATAACCTTTGAACACCATGATTCCTCACATTGTTAATTGTTTAATTTGGTTTTCCAAAATATAGTTACCAAATATGGGTTGTCTTCAAAATGCTACCAAAATTATTTTATAAATACAAATTATATTTAGCAATATGCTCCAAGAATTGTGTGCAATCATTTCTGAGATAAATATCCTATCACACACACACACACACAAACACATACACATGTGGGGGAAATAACAGTTCAGTTGGTTTTTGGGATTTGTTTGTTTGTTTGTTTTCTTTAACAATTCCCTAATTATTGCCTGAGCATTTTTTTTTCTTAAAATGGAATTCCTATTGCCATCATTAAGGCAAATTTTAAGATACATCATATCTTCTCACCTTTTGTGAGTTGTTTTCATTTATTAACTCTTGAGGAAGCCTTTTTTCCTTGAAAGAATGGGAATTCTGATAGGTATTTGGAAGGGGGGCAATTGTGACTGGGAACAATGTTGGGAGACACTATTAACCTAAGGGTCATAGTTGCTTTTCCTATCCAGCAAGGAAGTTCCATCAAAATGTTCCAGCATCCTGCCCACAGTGGAGTTGGGACATTTAGACTGCTTGGATTCTGTGTGTGTGTGTGTGTGTGTGTGTGTGTGTGTGTGTGTGTGTGTGTGTGTGTGTATAACATTATGATAGTATGGTTTGGATATGAAATGTTTCCCCAAAAGCTCATGTGTTAGTGAAGGTATATTCAGAGGTAAAATGACTAGCTAATGAGAGTTGTAATTCAGTGGGTGGTTAATTCTTTTGACTGACTGGGTGATAACTGTTGGTAGTGGGTTAGGGCTTGAGGAAGTATGTCACTAGGTATGTGGCCTTGGGGATTCTATTTTGTTCCTGGATTCCCCCTCACTCTCTGCTTCCCAGCTGCTATAAACTGAGGCGCTTTCCTCTGCCTTGCTCTCTCCCCATGATGTTCTGCCTGGACTCAGCCCAGAGGGATGGAGTCAGCTGATCATTGACTGAACCTATGAAACCATGAGACAAAAATAACCTTGTCCTCCTCTTAAGTGGGCTCTTGTCAGGTATTTTAGTAACAATAACAAAAAGTTGACTAACACTATATGTTTGTGTGTATCTTACAAATTCATGTCATATTAAAAGTAGAATCCCAGAACCTCCTTCTATCCCACTTTATTAATACTGAAATAATATATATTTGTCTCCTTTAGGAAATATTAAGCCCAATCATTAAAACACACACTGAATTTAAAAGCAATAAAAATATTCTACCAAAAAATACAAATCCCATAAAATTCCACTGTTAAAATTTGTGAAACTATTTGAAGGCAGAATATTGATTATTAATATCATTAATGACTTTTAATATCATTATATTATAATCAATTCCTGCTACTGCAAAGGAATGTTAAAAACTTACTAATAAAAATTGAATAATTTCTGTTCCATATTGAATATTTTTCAGTCATTACTTAAAATGTAAAATAACATTTAATAATCTACAATGATATTTTCTACTACTTGAGGTAAAATCAGATAAGAAAAGTCCATAAACTATAGACGTTTAAACTTATATTAAACTATAAAAATTTTAATATATTGAGTCCTAATGACATTGTCTTTGGATATAGAGATAATAGCATTATAACTCACATTTTCATTTTTCAAACGAATTGTGTTACTATTGAAGTCATAAAAATAGGGGAAAGAATTTTGGGAAGATGGCTGAGTAGGAAATGCCAGGAATCTCTCTCTTTACCCAGAAAAATTTTGCACTGACTGAATCTGTCTGCTGTAACTATTTTGGAATTCTGGAGGCTATTAAAGGCTTGCAATTTCCAGGGAGATGATTTGCATGGTAAATTGTAGTTAATATCAGTCAATTTCAGTTTTCAGCATAGTAGCAGCTTCTTTTCCTCCAAGTGCCAGCCTGCCCTGGCAGGCAGCTGTGCATGTGTTTATGGAGCAACTTGCATGCAGCTTGAAGAAGCCAGAGTAGACTGGAAAGACTTTATCTTCTAACAATCAGGGTTTGGTTTTCTGATCATTGATTAGAGAAGGTTGCTTTTGATCATAGAAGTGCAAAGAAGAGGCTATGGCCATTAGTACCTCCAGCCATTGTGGGAACCCCTCCAGCCAGTGCTGGAAGCCAAGGTGTACAAGAATTTCATTGTAGATAAAAAGAACAGAAAGGGCAAAAATGAAAGGTTGTATAAAGATATCCCAATGTATGTATTAACCAGAAGAGGGCAGGGGTGGCTATACTAATATCAGACAAATTGGGCCTTAAATTTAAAAGTGTACAGCAATGACAAAGACGAGCATTCCATATAGCAAGAAGACACACTTAGTTGTCTACTAACAGATGCATGAAGCAAAAGTTGAGAGAATTGGTGGGAGAACTGAGTATTTCTACAATTCTAGTGTTGCTAGAGGAAATCTGAGGAGTCCTGAAAAGGGAATTCTTGATATATGTCAAAACAGTGAATTTAAGGACATGTCAGAGGCACAGATAATTATTTAGGAAATCACGGAATCTACATTTAATGGAGAGTGTGCATCACCTGTAGAGTGAGAGGTACTTTAGGGGGTTCTCAATTTCTTCTTTTAAAGGGAACTTGGTGAAGAATGTTCATGGGAAAGTTTGGGGATGACATCAGTCTGGTAATCACAAGGAGGCTTATGTTGGTTTGGCAATTCTCAGGATCCTTAGGCTGATGTGGTCTCTGTTATCTGATTTGTAGACAACATTGAAAAGTACCCTACATTATAAGATTTTTTAAACATCATATCCCCCCCACAACTCTCTCTGCTTAATCTATTTATTATGTAGGCTAATCAACAGTATACAGGGTGATTTAAGTGTATGAATTTTCAGTTACTGTAAGGATTTATAGATTTCCCCCAAATTTGGTTATTACTGCCTTGGGATAAGAAGTGACCTGGGAAATGTACACCTTTAGTACAAAGCTTTCAGATTAAAGCTATTTTTCTTTGCCCTTCTTTTCATCTTATTTTTACCTCTCTTTTTTTTAATTTCTTCTATCCTATCTCAGTAGTAAGAAACTTCAGAAATCCACTTTCAATAATGAGCAGAACAGAAAGGAAGTAAAGAAGTTGCTTGAATTACATGATCAATCAACCATATCTCAAAGATCCATTCAACTCATGTCACATGGAATGTTTTCCAGCATAGACCAGGTGTTAAAAATTTAGTCTCAATAGGTTTAAGAAGGTAGAGCATATGAAAAATCTCCAACCACAATGGGATAAAGTTAAACTTCAATAACAGTAGTAAAACAGGAAAAGTCACAAATTAGTGTATAAATTATTCATTCTATGAGGTCAGCATTGTCTTGATACTAAAGCTAGACAAAGACATTACAAGAAAAAAAAAAAAAACCTAGAGACTCATATCCCCAATGACACTGATAAAAAATATTCAACAAAATACTAGCAAACTGAACTCACAAACTTATTAAAGGGATTCCACACTATGACCAAGTGAACTATTCCTTGAGTTCCAAGATGATTCGACATATGAAAATCAAAGAGTCTAACAGAGCACATTAGCAGAAATGAAGGCTAAAATTCACACAAACCTTTTAATTGGTACCGGAAAATAATTTGACACTGATAAACTATTTTTTTCTTGTCATACTGGGGGTTGAACTCTAGGCCTTGCTCACACTCGGCAAGTGCTCTACCACTGAGCCACATCACGAGCTCTTTTCATTTTTAATTTTGAAACACAGTCTCATTCAGTTGCCCAGTCCGGCCTCCAAATCATGATCTTCTTTCCTCGTTCTCTTGACTAGCTAGAATCACAGGCATGTGCAATTGTACTCTACAAATTCAAATATCTTTACCATAAAAACTCTCAAAAAACTAGCACTAGAAAGAAAAGTATTTCATTGTAAGAAAATGCATACATGAATATCCACAGCAAATATTGTACTTGGTGGAGAAATGCCAAAAGCTTTTCCTTTAAGATCAGAAACAAGGTATGAGTCTTCACTTCTACTAGAAGTTTTAAACAAAGAAATTAGGCAAGACCTCCTAGCTTTAAGGGTCTGGATTGAGAAATCAGCAGAGATATGATTTGGTTTCCCTCTATTGTTTTTCTCTGGTAGCCTTTAGAATCCTATTCTTATTTTGTTTGTTAGGCATTTTCATAATAGTGTACCTTGGTGTGGGTGTGTTGTGATTTTATATATTTGGGGTCCTGTATGCCTCCAGGATATGATTTTTTATTTCTTTCTTAATTTTTGGGAAAATTTCAGATGTTATTTTGTTGAAAAGATTATGACTTCCCTTGGTTTGTATCCCTAAGCCTTCTTTTTTCCTGATAAATTTAGTTTGGTCTTTTTATGTTATCCCATATTTCTTGGAGGTTCTTTTCATGGTTTCTTAACATCTTTTCTCCATGGTCAACTTTATTTTCAAGATTATATGTTCTGTCTTCATTGCCTGAAACTCTGTCTTCCAAAGGGTCTGGTACACTAGTAATCCTCTCTCTTTTGTTTGATTTATTGATTCCTTCATTTTGAGGATTTCTATTTGATTTTTTTTTTCAGAATTTCTATCTCTTGATTTAAGTTATCTTATGCTTTCTATATTTTCTCCCTTACATTGTACTTTTACCATGCTGGTTAATTTAACTATTTAACATTTTAAACTCCTTCTCTGACATTTCTTCCACTGTGTTGTTGATGAATTGTGTTACTGAAGTATTTTGGTTTGTTTGGAGAAACTTGTTTCCTTGCCTTTTTATATTATTTCTGTGTCTACCCGTCTAACAGTTGATATTGAGGCAGTAGAGTTTCTACCCTGTGGACTTACAGTGTCTCTGAAGGTTTTCAGTACCTCGCAGTTTAAGGGGAGATGGATAATAATATCTGATGCAAACAATTTACAGCATTAAACCAAATAGTTCTTGCTATGAAATCTGCGATGTTATTTATCACAATAATCAGAAATGATATGATCAGTTTTTGCCCACAGTGAAATCAGTAAGTTCACAAAAGGGTTTACAATTTCAATGGTGAAATGGGATAGAACAGAAGTAATATAGGTTGTGATGATGTTGAGGGAGAAGAATAGAAAACAGAAGTAAGAAATTAAAGGAAGAATGAAAGAGAGAACAATAGGGATTGGCTGTTAGAGAGTCAAGGGAAACCAATGAGAGAAAAAATGTCTAAAATAAAAATTTAAAAAATTAAAAAGAAATGGAGGGGGGAGGGTATGGGGGTAAGAAAAATGTTGGAATGAGACAGACATCATTACCCTATGTACATGTATGATTACGTGAATGGTATGAATCTACATCATGCACAACCATAGAAACAAAAATATGTATCCCATTTGTATACAATGACTCAAAATGCAGTCTGTAAAAAATAAAAAAATAATAATTAAAGAAATGGAGATTATAAGAACAAAATCAATATATACTAATCGAACATCTTAGTCCTCAAACTATTGGTGCATAAAAAACAACTGCCCTCAAAGAATGCTAGAAATGAGAAATATAAATATAAATATAAATGAGAAATATAAAATATAAATGAATATATATAAGTATCTAGTTAAATATAGAGTTCTTTAAGAGGAAAGAAGAACTGGGGTGGTAGAAAATGGTTTATAGATTCAGAAGGTGAATGGAGCAGCTGCAGCGGAGATGTAGTTTGTGTTTATGAAAAGGGAGAACAACAACAACAGAAGTAAAAGAATTAAAGGAAGAGTGAGAACAAGCAATAGAATTCGGCTACTGGCAGGAAAAAAGAGAGAAGTAAATACAAAGGAAAACAGAGTTATGAAAGAGACAAAAGAAAATCAATACAAAATATAATAATCAAAAACCCTAAACCTGGGCTAGGGAGATAGCTCAGTCAGTAGAGTGCTTGCCTTGCAAGCACAAGGCCCTGGGTTCGATCCCCAGCACCGCAAACAAACAAACAAACAAACAAACAAAAAACCCTAAACCTGAAGAAACAGCTCAAAAGAATAGCTACCTTCAAGAAATGCTAAAAGTGAAAAAGCAGAAACAAAAATATATGTGGATCAATGTATAAATATCCACCATGTATCAATCACTACCCATTCAAAAATGAAACAAAACAGAACAAAACCAAGATAACAGAAGAGTCAATGAGAATATTTTCCCACTGTCTATGCCAAACTGCCTTTCCATGTCTCAGCTTCCCTTCTCAGTGGGATAGTGTGAGGAGCTGCAGAAGATGCTTTTTGGAGCACTGAGCTCAGATTCTTTCAGATTTCTTTGCCACTGGTCCTGTGTGCTCCTGGCTTCAGGAGGAGTGGGGCTTTCTCAGACCTCTCCGACTTGTATCGCCTCCCAGCAAAGTGTTCTCCATGCCAGAGATTCTCCTGCTTGGTAGGCTCAGTTTAGATCTCACAGTTGGTGTCTACTGAATTCATGTATTGGTTTCATCTGCACACTCACAGATCTAAGTTCTCAGCCTCAGTTCACACCAGTGTCTTACCAAAGTATTAAAATATCCCCAGCTTGGGCTCCCCATGCACAGCGCACAGACTGTGACTTTTGTGCACTAGTTTAATGAGCCATACAGCCTCTGGTTCAACTCAGGGAGGTCTGCCCTCCCCATCCTGAGATTTTCCATGCCAAGATTTTCTCAGCACTTTTTTGTTTTTGAGGATTTTTAGAATTTGTTCTTATTAGTTATACATGACAGTAGAATGAATTTTTACATATGATCCATACATGGAGTATAACTTCCCATTTTCTGGTTTTACATGATATGCATGATATGAAGTTACAGTGGTCATATGTGCATATATGAACACAGGAAAATTATGTCTGATTCATTCTACTATTCTTCCCATTCCAATTCCCCCTCTATATCCCTGCTTGTCCCTGTCCAATTCATTGAACCTGCCCTCAATTTATTGTGAGTCAGCATCAGCATATCAAAGAGAACATTCAGACTGTTTTTTTGGGGGGGATTGACTTATTTCACTTAGTGTAATAGTTTCCATTTCCATCCATTTACCTGTAAATGCCATAATTTCCCTCTTCTTTCAGACTGAGTAATATTCCATTGTGTATATATACCACATTTTCTTTATCCATTCATCCGTTGAAGAGCACCTAGGTTGGTTCCATAGTTTAGTTATTGTGAATTGAGCTGCTATCAACATTGATGTGGTTTCCTCTCTATAATATGCTGATATTAAGTCCTTTGGGTATAAACTGAGAAGTGGGATAGCCAGATCAAGTGATGGTTCCATTCCAAGTTTTCTGAGGAATCTCCATACTGCTTTCCATAGTGGTTGCACTAATTTGCATTCCCACCAGCAGTGTATGAGCGCACCTTTTCTCCCACATTCTCACCAACATTTATTGTTACTTGTATTCTTGATAATTGCTATTCTGACTCAAGTGAAATGAAATCTCAGTGTTGTTTTTATTTGCATTTCTCTCATTGCTAGTGATGTTGAACACGTTTTCATATATTTGTTGACCTTTCATATTTCTTCTTCTATGAAGGTTTGTTTGGTTGCTTTACCCATTTACTGATCCCAGCACTTTTTGATCTTTTCTGACCTTGTGTATTAATTTTCCCTGCCCCCTCCTGGAGCTCAATTTCAAGTTTGTTTCTTAGCCTTGTCGGATGTACCCCAGATTTCCCAGACTTCTAAGTTCTCTGTCCGACACTGAGTATGAATGGAGTTTATTTTCTCACCTCATAGAAAAGTAGTTTTCTCACTGTTTGAGTCCCAAGTCACAGAGCTGTGAGAAAACCCACTTTGCACTAATCCGCCATCTTTTCTCTTCCCTGGATGTATTTTCTTATCATTTTCTGGCACTCAGAAGTCAGCCCAGCTCTTTAAGGATCTTCAGCACCTGTGTGAACAAAGCAACCTGGGCCTCTTCAGAGTGAAAGTAAAGCCTACAGCTGGATGGCAGGAAAGGCCAAGATGAAAGATTTTACATTGAAAGGTACAAAACATTTTTCAAAGAAATAAAACAAAAAAACTGGGGAAAGTTAAAAAAAAAGAAGAAATGAAAGAAGATATAAATAAATGGAAAGACAGGTCATTTTTATGAATTGAAATGCTTAATATTATTAAGATGTCAGTACTGCCCAAAGCAATATTAAAATTAATGCAATCTCTGATAAAATCCCAATATATTATTTTGCATAAATAGGAAAACCTATCCTAAAATGGGTCTGGAAACTCGAGGGACCCCAAATAGCCAAAACAATCCTGAAAAGGGAAAAGCTGGATGACTCACCCTTCCTTATTTCAGAACTTACTACAAAGCTACAGTAAGCAAAGTAAAAATGCTGGTGGAAAGACAGACACATGAACCAGTGGAAGACTGTAATGGATTCTCCTGTATGGTTCAACAATTTTCAACACGGTCTCAAGACCTCTAGAGGGAAAGGAGTCTCTCCAACAGATGGTTCCAGGAAAACTGGATATTTACATGCAAAAAAAAAAAAAAAAATGGAGTTGAATCCTTATCTAACACCAAGCAAAAAATCTTAAAGATGACCTAAATATTATAAAACTTTTAGAAGAAAACAGGACAAAATTCCTCATGATATTAAATTGACAATAAATGTCTTAAATATGATAGTGAAGACACAGCAACAAAAGGGAAAAAAATGACAAATTTGACTCATAATATATGTTTAAACAGAATGATTAAACAACCCACAGGATGGGAGGGGATGTTTGAAAAGCATACGTATAATAAAGAATCAATATCCAGACTATACAGAGAAACTCTCAATAATCACAGTAGCACAATAAACACCTAGAAAGTACAGGTGTTAGTGAGGATGTGGAGAAATTGGAACCTTGTGCACTACTGGTGGGAGTGTAAAGTGGTACAGTTGCTATGGAAAACAATATGGCAGGTCAGCACAAAAATTAAACATAGAATTAGCATATGATCCAGAAATCTTCTGGGTGTATATACTCAAAAGAATTGAAAGCAATTTCATGAAGAGATGTTTATATGCTAGTGTTCCTAACCACATTATTCATAACAGCCAAAACATGAACTTAAAGCAAGTGCCCATTGATGGATGAGTGGATAAGCAAAATATGAACTACACATATACTGAAAGTTTACTAATCTTTAAAAAGTCTGCAAATGCATGAAAAAAATGTTCAAAATCTTTACCAATTAGAGAAATGCAAATCAAAACACTCTAAGATTTCATCTTACCCTGGTCAGAATGGTAATTATCAAAATTGCAAATAACAATAAATGTTGATGAGGAAAATGTACACTCATACATTGCTGGTGAAACTGCAAATTAGGGCAACCACTATGGAAAGCAGTATGGAGATTCCTCAGAAGACTTGGAATGGAGCCACCACTTGATCTGGCTATCCCACTCCTTGGTTTATACCCAAAGGACTTAAAATCAGCATCTTATAGTGAGGCAGCCACATCAATGTTGATAGCAGCTCAATTCCCAATAGTTAAACTGTGGAACCAACCTAGCTTCCCTTCAACAGATGAGTGGATAAAAATATGTGATATATATATATATATATATATATGATATATATATTATGATATATAATATATATAATAGAGCATTATCTTAAAGAAGAATGAAATTATGGTATTTGTCAGTTAATGGATGGAGCTGAAGAATATCATGCTAAGTGAAATAATCCAATCCCAAAAAAACAAAAGCTAAATGTTTTCTCTGATATGTGGATGCTAATTCACAATGGCAGGAAGGTGGTAGGGGAGGATAGAGTTACTTTAGATTAGGTAGAGGAAAGTGAAGGAAGGGGAGGGCATATGGCAGTAGGAAGGATAGTAGAATGAACCAGACATTATTACCCCATGTACAATTATAACTATACAACTGGTGGTATTCTATATCATGCAAACCAGAAGAATGAGAGATTATACTCAATTATAGATGATATATCAACATGCATTCCACTATCATGTATAACTAATTAAAACAAATTTTAAAATATGAAGGACAGTCTGACAAATGCTGTAGTGTGGGTGAACCTTGAGTAAAGATGGTAGGTGAAATAAACAGTTACAAATATTATATGACTCCTAAGTACCTACATGAGGTACTTAGAATTGTCAATATTGTAGATAGAAGTAAAATTGTGGTTTCCAGGGACTGGGGAGAGGGAATGAAAAGTTATAGTTTAATGAGTACAGATTGTTAGTTTGCAAGATGATGATGGTGGTGATGGTTTGCTCAACAATATGAACACCATAAATTCCACGGAGCGTACCCTTAAAATCGCTAAACTGCCAACTTTGTTATGTATATTTTACTAAAATAAAAAATTGGAGAAAAACCATAATTACTTTTTAAATGAGAAAACACATATATAATCTTTTTTGGAAATTGCCTCACTTTTTATTTATTCATTTTTAAAATTTGTTCTATTTAGTTACACATGAGAGTAGAATTCACTTTGACACATCATAAATAAATGGAGCATAACTTCTCATTCTGTACATGATGTAGACTTATACTGGTTGTGTAGTCATATATGCACACAGGGCAATAATGTCCAATTCATTCTATTATGCTTCCTACCCCCATACCTCCTGCCTTCCCTTCGTATATATGATCTTTGATCAGATGATGTGGACTGTCATAGAACACCAGGAGGACTTGATCAATTTTGCTCCAGTCCATGTTGCTATTCAGGCCTTTGGAGGTCATCACCCTACTAACTTCAGATATGGGTCTCCACCAGATTGGCAGGGCCTACCTCCACTCTTAGTCAGCTGCTCTTCTGCTGTCATCACAGTTTATCACAGACTGACAGTGAACACTGGCAAGGCTGAAAGGAACTGTAGTGTGCACCCTGAAAATAGATATTGGAAATGTTTGCTCCTGAATGTGCCATGTTCAGAACTCAGTAACTTACCATTAGTGAACAAATGTTAATGTGGCAAAGACGATCAGGAGTGAGCCTTTCAACGATTGGCTCTGTGTGCTGAAGATTGGGATATGATCGGGAGAGTGCTAGGAGGGTCTAGGGGCTAGGTAGTCACATCCCCTAGGGCTTATTCAATTTTCACTGCCAAATTGTATTTAAAGTCTGTTGCCCATCACAATTTTGCTCCACCATTCTCTTAACTACATGATTAAGCTAATTAAGTGCCCCAAAGCTCAATTTTCCATATGTAAAATATTGTCAGTGTCATTATTATGAGAATTAAATAATTATAAATAACTAACAAAATGTCTTTCCCAGGGTAAGTGTTAATAAATGTCTGTTAAAACAAATGAGCCACATAACTTTATATAATCTTATCTGCTAGGCCTTCAGGTGTCTTGTTCCCCTCTTTTACATTTCCTAGTTACTTTGAAAGCATTTAACAAATATTTGATTGAGATTGAAAAATTGCATGCATTATCTTATTACTTCTTTGTTACCTCAGAACATGCTGATAAGAACAAAAGCATAGAGCACGTTTTCTATATCATATCTGCATCTGTGAGGACAGTTATCTACTATTTTATCGAATTTGTGCTTCCAGCTGTGCCCCAGAGCAAATGTTATGAAGTTAAAATGCAGGTGAAGTGAGGCAAGATGTGCAGATTGTACCTCTTATCTGCTTAATGATGTGTACAGTAAGTGTCATATTAGGAAGAAGAACAGGAAGGCTCATCTTTTTGAAGTAGAGACATAATGTTCAGGGCAAAGCATCTACATCATGTTTTCTAAAAGACCAGGGAAGGAAAAACACAGAAATAAAATGCTAAAGGATAAACATCTGTTCTCTCTGATTCTTTAACCCACTTTCAACCTGGAGAAGCAAAACAAAGTGACAGTTTAACTCCTGTGTTTTGTCAGGTCCAGATCTTTAGCTCTTGCATGAAAGTGAGCAGGCTACCGTCTGTGCAAACAGGTGGCTTGAATTAAATAGGATGCCTAGTATTAGAAAAATTGAATGGCAAATTTACTAAAATCCACTGTGCATATGTAATAAGAGGAGAAGCTTGAGCCCAGGTAAAGTGTGGGAATATTTTTTTCAGAAGGCTGTAAACACCTATGTACCTCCCATTATCCCTGAGTAATTCTGTCATCAGTGTGCCTCAAGAGCAGGTGGAGCACCATTACTCTTGTGTCCCCCTCAAATGATTTCTGAGGGTCAGCTGAGGCCACCTTGGAAAGGGAAGTAGGAAACATCCTTTTTGTCATAACGTAACAAAGAATAGGTCACTTGTGCCTTAATTATGAGTTAATAATGACTCAGCTTATCAGAGTACTTTATTAAAATTTTGAAGCTATGGTGAAAGTCTGGAAAAGTATCGATGAGAAGGAGCAACATGAACATCATTCATTAGTGAAGAAACTATCATTGTTTTTTATTTATTTATTTATTTTTTTATTGTAAACAAATGGGATACATGTTGTTTCTCTGTTTTTACATGGCGCAAAGGCATACCATTTGTGTAATCATAAATTTACATACAGTAATGTTGTTTGATTCATTCTGTTATTTTTTCCCTTCCCCCCACCCCTCCCACCCCTCTTTACCCTCTATACAGTACTTCCTTCCTCCATTCTTGCCCCCTCCCTAACCCTAACTCTAACCCTAACACTAACCCTTCCCTCCCCCCCATTATGTGTCATCCTCCACTTATTAGCGATATCATTCGTCCTTTGGCTTTTTGAGATTGGCTTATCTCACTTAGCATGATATTCTCCAATTTCATCCATTTGCCTGCAAATGCCATAATTTTATCATTCTTTATGGCTGAGTAATATTCCATTATATATATATACCACAGCTTCTTTATCCACTCATCAATTGAAGGGCATCTAGGTTGGTTCCACAGTCTGGCTATTGTGAATTGAGCAGCTATGAACATTGATGTGGCTGTATCTCTGTAGTATGCTGATTTTAAGTCCTTTGGGTATAGGCCAAGGAGTGGGATAGCTGGGTCAAATGGAGGGTCCATTCCGAGTTTTCTAAGGAATCTCCACACTGCTTTCCAGAGTGGCTGCACTAATTTGCAGCCCCACCAGCAATGTATGAGTGTACCTTTCTCCCCACATCCTCGCCAACACCTGTTGTTGTTTGTATTCTTGATAATCGCCATTCTAATTGGGGTGAGATGGAATCTTAGAGTGGATTTGATTTGCATTTCTCTTATTACTAGAGATGTTGAACATTTTTCCATATGTTTGTTGATTGCTTGTAGATCTTCTTCTGTGAAGTATCTATTCATTTCCTTAGCCCATTTGTCCACTGGATTATTTGAATTCTTGGAGTAGAGTTTTTTGAGTTCTTTATAGATTCTGGAGATTAGTGCTCTATCTGAAGTATGATTGGCAAAGATATTCTCCCACTCTGTAGGCTCTTTCTTCGCATTGCTGATAGTTTCCTTTGCTGACAGAAAGCTTTTTAGTTTGAATCAATCCCAGTGGTTGATTCTAGCTTTTATTTCTTGTGCTATGGGAGTCCTGTTAAGGAAGTCTGATCCTAGACCAACAAGGTGAAGATTTGGACCTACTTTTTCTTCTATAATCTGTAGGGTCTCTGGTCTGATTCCGAGGTCCTTAATCCATTTTAAGTTTAGTTTCGTGCATGGTGAGAGATATGGGTATAGTTTCATTCTGTTGCATATGGATTTCCAATTCTCCCAGCACCATTTGTTGAAGAGGCTATCTTTTCTCCATTGCATATTTCTGGCACCTTTGTATGAGAAAATTGTATTTATTTGGGTTTGTGTCCGTGTCCTCTATTCTGTACCATTGATCTACCTTTCTATTTTGGTACCAATACCATGCCGTTTTTGTTACTATTGCTTTGTAGTAGAGTTGAAGATCTGGTATTGCAATACCCCCTGTTTCACTCTTCCTGCTAAGGATTGCTTTAGCTATTCTGGGTTTCTTATTCTTCCAGATGAATTTCATAATTGCTTGCTCTATTTCTGTAAGGTACGTCATTGGGATTTTAATTGGAATTGCATTGAATTTGTAGAGCACTTTAGGTAGTATGGCCATTTTGACAATATTAATTCTTCCTATCCAAGAACATCGAAGATCTTTCCATCTTCTAAGGTGTTCTTTAATTATTTTCTTTAGTGTACTGTAGTTCTCATTGTAGAGGTCTTTCACCTCTTTTTTGAGATTGATTCCCAAGTATTTTATTTTTTTCGAGGCTATTGTGAATGGGGTAGTTTTCCTAATTTCTCTTTCTGAAGATTCATCACTTACGTATAAAAATGAGTTGGATTTATGGGCATTGATCTTGTAACCTGCTACTTTACTGAATTCACTTATGAGTTCTAAGAGTTTTCTGGTGGAATTTCTAGGTTCCTCTAAATATATAATCATGTCATCAGCGAACAGGGATAGTTTGAGTTCTTCTTTTCCTATTCGTATCCCTTTAATTTCTTTGGTTTGTCTAATTGCTCTGGCCAGAGTCTCAAGAACGATGTTGAATAGAAGTGGTGAAAGAGGGCATCCCTGCCTTGTTCCAGTTTTTAGGGGGAATGCTTTCAGTTTTTCACCATTTAGAATGATATTAGCCATGGGCTTAGCATAAATGGCCTTTACAATGTTAAGGAATGTTCCCACTATCCCTATTTTTTCTAGTGTTTTGAGCATGAAGGGGTGCTGTATTTTATCAAATGCTTTTTCTGCATCTATTGAAATAATCATGTGATTCTTGACTTTAAGTCTATTAATATGGTGAATTACGTTTATTGATTTCCTGATGTTGAACCAACCTTGCATCCCTGGGATGAAACCCACTTGATCATGGTGCACTATCTTTTTAATATATTTTTGTATGCGATTTGCTAAAATTTTGTTGAGAATTTTTGCGTCGATGTTCATTAAGGATAGTGGTCTGAAATTTTCTTTCCTTGATGAGTCTCTGTCTAGTTTAGGTATCAGTGTGATATTGGCTTCATAGAATGAGTTTGGGAGGGTTCCCTCCTCTTCTATTTTATGGAATACTTTGAGAAGTATTGGAATGAGCTCTTCTTTAAAGGTTTTGTAGAACTCGGCTGAGAACCCATCTGGTCCCGGACTTTTCTTTGTTGGTAGGCTTTTGATGACTTCTTCTATTTCAGTACTTGAAATTGGTCTATTTAAATTGTTTATGTCCTCCTCGTTCAGTTTAGGCAATTCATATGTCTCTAGAAACCTGTTGATGTCTTCGAAATTTTCTATTTTGTTGGAGTACAGGTTTTCAAAATAGCTTCTAATTATGTTTTGTATTTCAATCCTGTCTGTTGTGATATTTCCTTGTTCATTCCGAATTTTAGTGATTTGGGTTTTCTCTCGTCTTCTCTTTGTTAGTGTGGCTAAAGGTTTATCAATTTTGTTTATTTTTTCGAAGAACCAACTGTTTATTTTGTCAATTTTTTGTATTGTTTCTTTTGTTTCAATTTCATTGATTTCAGCTCTGAGTTTAACTATTTCCTGTCTTCTACTACTTTTGGTGCTGTTCCATTCTTCTTTTTCTAGGGCTTTGAGCTGTAGTGTTAGGTCGTTTATTTGTTGAGTTTTACTTCTTTTATTAAATGCGCTCCATGAAATAAATTTCCCTCTAAGTACTGCTTTCATAGTGTCCCAGAGATTTTGATATGATGTTTCTTTGTTCTCATTTACCTCTAAGAATTTTTTAATTTCCTTCCTAATATCTTCTGTTATCCATTCATCATATAATAGCATATTGTTTAATCTCCAGATGTTGGAATAGTTTCTGTGTTTTACTCTTTCATTTATTTCTAACTTCAATCCATTATGATCTGATAGAATACAAGGTAGTGTCTCTATCTTCTTGTATTTGCTAACATTAGCTTTGTGGCATAACATATGGTCTATTTTAGAGAAGGATCCATGTGCTGCTGAGAAGAAAGTGTATTCGCTCTTGGTTGGATGGTATATTCTATAAATGTCCGTTAAGTCTAAATTATTGATTGTGTTATTGAGATCTATGGTTTCTTTGTTCAATTTTTGTCTGGAAGATCTGTCCAGTGGTGAGAGAGGCGTGTTAAAATCACCTAGTATTATTGTGTTATAGTCTATTTGGTTTCTGAAATTGAGAAGGATTTGTTTGACATACATGGATGAGCCACTGTTTGGGGCATAGATGTTTATGATTGTTATATCTTGCTGATTTATGCTTCCCTTAAGCAGTATGAAATGACCTTCTTTATCCCTTCTGACTAACTTTGGCTTGAAGTCCACATTATCGGAAATGAGGATGGATACTCCAGCTTTTTTGCTGAGTCCATGGGCATGGTATGTTTTTCCCCATCCTTTCACCTTTAGACTATGGGTATCTTTTTCTATGAGGTGAGTCTCTTGCAGGCAATATATTGTTGGATCTTTCTTTTTAATCCAATCTGCCAGTCTATGTCTTTTGATTGATGAATTCAGGCCATTAACATTCAGGGTTATTATAGAGATATGATTTGGTTTCCCGGTCATTTGGTTCATTTTTTTATATTTTATTTATTTATTTGTTTGACACAACTTGTTTCCTCCGTTATTTGACAATTCCTTTAGGATAATTCCTCCCTTTGCTTATTTGCTTCTTTGTTTTTCATCTCTTCCTCATGGAATATTTTGCTGAGAATGTTCTGTAATGCTGGCTTTCTTTTTGTAAATTCTTTTAGCTTTTGTTTTTCATGGAAGGATTTTATTTCATCGTCAAATTTGAAGGTAAGTTTTGCTGGGTATAAGATTCTTGGTTGGCATCCATTTTCTTTCAGGGCTTGAAAAATGTTGTTCCAGGCCCTTCTAGCTTTTAGGGTCTGGATTGAAAAGTCTGCTGATATCCATATTGGTTTCCCCCTGAATGTAATTTGGTTCTTTTCTCTCACAGCCTTTAAAATTCTGTCTTTATTTTGTATGTTAGGTATTTTCATTATAATGTGCCTTGGTGTGGGTCTGTTGTAATTTTGTGTATTTGGAGTCCTATAAGCCTCTTGAACTTGATTTTCCATTTCATTCTTCAGATTTGGGAAATTTTCTGATATTATTTCATTGAATAAATTGTTCATTCCTTTGGCTTGTTTCTCTAGGCCTTTCTCAATCCCAATAATTTTTAAATTTGGCCTTTTCATGATATCCCATAGTTCTTGTAGATTCTGTTCATGATTTCTTACCATCTTCTCTGTTTGTTCAACTTTGTTTTCAAGGTTAAATATTTTGTCTTCAATGTCTGAGGTTCTGTCTTCCAGGTGTTCTATCCTATTGGATATGCTTTCTATGGAGTTCTTAATTTGGTTTATTGTTTCCTTCATGTCAAGGATTTCTGTTTGGTTTTTTTTCAATATCTCTAACTCTTTATTGAAATGATCTTTTGCTTCCTGTATTTGCTCTTTTAACTGTCGATTGGTGCGATCATTCAATGCTTGCATTTGCTCTTTCATCTCATCGTTTGCTTCTCTGATCATTTTAATTATGTACATTCTGAACTCCTTTTCTGTCATTTCTTCTGCCATGCTGTCATTGGGTTTTATTGATGTAACATCTAGATTTGTTTGCAGCATTTTCTTTCCTTGTTTTCTCATATTGTTCAGGTATCAGTGGACCGCTGAGATATTGCAGATTTCCTCTATTGACTTACAATGTCCCTGAAGATTTCTATATATATTCCCCCTTAGCCTTCAGTAGGCTGAAGTCTTGGAGGAAGTTGATAATGCGGTACTCCACAAGGAAGCTGCCTCTCTAGGAGTGGTGGCCTTCAGGTGGGGTATAATCCCTGCTAGTGGGCAGAGGTGCCTCCACTTGTTGACCAGTGGTCATTCAAAGGGGACCTAGGCTGCCGGCTGAGGCAAGGCCTGTTTGGGCCTGAGTCTCTAGTTTTACCGTCCTTGTGGGGAAACCTCACCCAGCAGGGAAGACTCACCCGGTAGGGAGGTCTCGCTGGTCAGTACCCTCCTAGAGGTTCCCCTCAATTTACAGCTACCGCCTGGGCTGGGCTGCCTTCCTCTGCAAAGTCCCCAGGGGCCCGGCCCTACCTCCTGGGCCTCGGAGCCTCACCCTTCGCAGATGAATCTCCTTAGGCTGCCCCTCCTCAGAGAATCTGCCCACAGGCCTGGAACCTTCGCTCCGCCCTAAGCCTGTCTCTGTGCGGCTCTTCCACCCAGAAGCCTCCTAGATCCTGGGACCCTGCTCTGCACCTAATCGCCTGGCTATGCGACCCCTCCTCTGAGCAGCCACCTGGGGCCCCATACAATCGCTCTGAGACCCAGAGACCCAGAGACCCGCCACATGCCTCTTCCTCCAGACAGCTGCCCAGTATTCCGGTCCGGTCACTAGAAGTCCAAGAAACTCACTGCGTACCTCCACCTCCCACCAACCATCCGTAGCCCTGGGCAATCAATCACTCCGAGTCGAAGTGACCCTCCCCGTTCCTCCTCCTTCTCCAGATAACCCCCTGAGTGTTCAGGAGCAGTCGCTCTGAGTGGCTCTGAATCCACGTGACCCGCAGCACGAGTCCTCTGGGCAACCACCTGGAGCTCTGGTGCGGCCACTCAAGACCAAGCGACCCACCACGCTTCTCTTCCAGGCAGCCCCCCCTGTGTTCAGGAGCTGTCACTCTAAGTCCAAACAACTCACCACTTGCCTTCTCCTCTGAGCAGCCGCCTGGAGCGCTAATGCAGTCACTGCGAGTCCAAACGCCCCCGCCGCTCTCCTCCTCCTCCTCCTCCTACTCCTCCGGGCAGGCCCCGGGGTTCAGAAGTGGTCTGAGTCCAAACAGCTCGCCATGCAGCCCCTCCTCTGGCAACCGCCTGCAGCTCTGGTGTAGTCCCTCTCAATCCAAGCTGCCGTGCTCCTCCTCCTCCTCCCCAGGGCAGGCCCCGGTGTCCTGAGTCCACACAGCTCTCCTCGCCACTCCTCCCCTGGGCAGCCGCCGGAGCCCCAGTGGTTGCTCCGAGTCCCAGCGCTGTGCCGAGCGGCCTCCTTTACGGCGCTCCCAGTTCGAAACTATCATTGTTTAAGAAGCAGAATCGACTTGGAATCCCCATCAAGGAATTTTACTTTCTGATTGCTCACTGGGCCCACCTACTTTTTGATGACTTTGATTTTATTGTTGAAAAAATTAAATCATTGAACAAAATAGCATTCTTGGTTCATCCCAACCCTTCAAAATATTTTGGGGTAAATATTTATTGTCAACTTTTTCATAAAAACCTCTATAGACACAATGGATCAATGGATAAAAATGACTTGTCAGAGAATTAGATAACTTAGTAAATACAAATAACTAATATGTAACTACCTTTTATTCAGAATCTATGGGTGGAGCCCTACATTAGTGGAAATTATAGTAAGAAGATTCAAAGTGAAGGAGAAGATGAATTACAGGTAACACAGGTAGTGCAAAACCATTTCTGTTTCACACTTAAAGAATTTAAATTTACTTTGAGCAATAAGAGTAAGTACCAGGTAAATGGCACTTTATTTCATTATATATTGCACTAACAGTTTTGGTTTTATAGCCAGCAGACACCTAGAACTTTGTATTTTAAATTTCTGACATCTCAGGAGCCTCTTCTTTTGGTAATTACTGCATTTTTCTGATTTACTTTTTTAAAAACAATACATTTAGTGTAACGAAATTCACATACCATAAAATTTGCCTTTTAAGATTTTACAGTGCACTGCTTTTTGGTGTATTCAGAGTTGTACAACCATCACCACTATGTATTTCCACATGTGTTCTGACCCTTGAAGAGAAATCTGATACACCTTAGCAGCCACTGACTGTGTTTCTCTCCTCCCAGTCCCTTTGCATTTACAAATCTACTTTGTATTTGTCTGAATTTTCCTATTTGTACATTTCCTATACATTGAATTCTACAATATGTAGCTCTTTTCGACCAGCTTCTTTCAGTTAGATAAATGTTGTCAATTTCATCCCCCTTATACCATGTATCATTATTTCGTGTTTATCATTAAATAATATTTCATTATATGAATATGCATTTATGAGTTTATCATTTCATGATACAGTATTGGTTTCCATTCATCACTGCCTTTTGAACTTACTGTCCTCTTATATTTTTATCATTATTTTAGAGGTAATTAACCCTTGGAATTTCACTCCAAACTTCTTGAGGTTGTCATTACATTCATACATTAATTGCATAATGCTCAAAATTGGAATAGACATTAACTCAATGAGATACCAACTATATACTCAATTCTATCCTAAGTAATTGTAAATAATAAATATGAGTGTTTTCTTCTAGACAATGTTCATTTTTATGGTTAATGACCAGATCTAATAACAGTAAGGTTCTAACATAGGTGAATTGGAGAATCAAAATAACTCTAACTGAATCAACATATTAATGCTGTCTGCATTATCATCATGAATAGGATCACTTATTGGCACGTACTCTAATAAGATATTACTATATTTTTAATGTGTATTTTATAGTATTTGATCTTAAAACATATTTGTACTCTTGTTATTTTTCAGGTAATAAAAATAAAGTATAGATAGATAATATAAATAGCTCAAAAAATAAATGCTCAGATGGAGAAGATTTAGATTTTACCCCAATTCTCTAAAATATTCTATTTCTTTCAGAGTTACATATGTCAATGTAGATAGAGATGTACATATGTAAAACAGACATCTTCTGGAGAGAATTTCTGACTCATAGAAGGGGTGGACCTTAAACCTGCCCCTGTACTTAGGAAGAGAGATTTGGTCAGCCTCTGGTCAGAGGTGAGCTGGGGTCAGGAGTTTGAGGAAAAGAACCATAGCAATAAAAGTTGTACTTCCCACTTAGTCCTAACACTAAGTAATTGATTTTAAAGCGTATGTTTAGAGGTTTTCCTTGTTGGCGGGCCTCACTTATAAATTTGGTCTGTTCCTTGGAAAATCTGATAATGTTTAACAACTCAGCAGAAGACTCGAAAATGTAATGGAGATTTGTGGTTATCCCAGGGCACAGAGTTGTATCTCTGAAACAGTTTCAGACTGATCTGCTGCCAACATGTGTTTTCCTCCTCTCAGTAGAATGAATTTCTGACTACACATTCTGGCAAAAGCACTCGTTCCTCCTGGCAAGCTTCCCATATGAGCATCAAAAGTCTTGAGATTTCAGGCACAATCATTATTCTCCAAGAAAAGTGTGACTTGGGTAGATGGTACCTCCACAGACAAGCTAAAACAGCTGCTCAGATGTTTAACAATGACTAAAGCACATTTCTTACTATGACTCATTTTTAGTTTTTTTTCCCCACCAAGTAACACCCCCACATAAATTCATGTACTTTTAAGCAATTGTGCTGACTTTCCTGTATGATGAAATTTCAACTTTTTGGTAAGTTTGCAGAATCATTGTTTTTGTTACAAATAACACCCTTTAAAAATAGTCACCATAAATGCACATATGCTGTGTAATGGAACTGTGATCTGTGTCACATAGTCAACCATGACCCTTTTCTGGCATCCAGAATATAGTTTTATTCTAAATGAGAAACCAATCCCTATGGGACCCTTTGGCATGAGTGGGCATGCCATTTAGAACTGTTCCTATTAGTACACTGCATTGGCTAACACTCAGTGCAGGAAGGATTACTTGGTCTCAACAAGATCAGTGAGAACAATGAGACTGTGACTGAGAATCCCAAAAAAGAGAATTTTTTTTCTTGTTGACTTGAAAGTGAGAGACTGTTGGGTCTCCATGTGCTAAAGTCTTCTTTTAATCAGAAGGGAAAGCCTATCTGAATGGAGTACTCTGCAAGAAAGCTACTGTATGATACTACCCAGGCCCTGAGTACATCTTCAGAGCACCTGCATCAAGTCATACTTGTCTGCATGGAGACGGACATATGGTATAATCATTATGGGAATTAAGCTCATTCAGGTTGTACCTACTGAAACTTAAAAAAATAAGTAGTCCTTTAATTTTCTCCCATCTCCTATCCAGTAAAACAAAATGCTAAAAATGACTTATCTATGCATTCCTACCAACTTTCTCCTGAAAATATTGCCTTTTGTAATAGATGTTTATTGTTAAGTAAGTTACATCTAGGCACAAGACAGAATATGTTTAAATATATTATATAACTTAGGACTCCACCGCACTTTTTCCATCAACTGAATTTTTCTAATGAACATTCAAAGAGTCCAAAAAATAATAAAAGCCTTACTATGCTTCAGAAATGGTTTCATCCACAAACAAAAACATATATTTGCCAAACCCCATAATATTTCCCCATTTTCTTTAAACTTAGCATGATAACTACAGCTTTCTGATTTTGGTTACTGTACTATAATTATTTCATTATGAGTATTTTATTTTATTTTTAAAAAATGTTTTAGTTGTAGACTAACACAATGTCTTTATTTTATTTATTTATGTGGTTCTGAGGATTGAAACCAGTGCCCCACACATGCGAGGCAAGTGCTCTACCATTGAGTCACAACCTCAGACCTCATTATGAATATTTTAATATAAGTTATATTTTTGCTGTTCATCCCAGGGTCTGATTATCTGAGTATTTGAATTTTTACCATTCTTTTTTCATTTTTTTCAATGCTCTTTTTCTTTAAATAAGTGACATACTTCCAATTTATTCAACTAAGTCAATTTACTATTCAATTAAGCCTTACCTTACGCTTTTACTTGTTGGAGTGTAGTGATAAATTCTACTCTCTAGAGATTTAATTGAAATATGTAGAGGTTGATAAAGGTATGCCATTATGCATTTGAAGAATCATAACATATGTTGTTTATATATTTAAATTAGTTTGTCAGACAACAAACCTCTTCAGTGATACTGTATATAATTATGTTCAGGAATATAACATCTATTTTTCCTTTTTTCTGTCTTTTAGATATTGCCATTTTTTTCTTCTTAAATGTCTAATTTTTGTGCTTCATTTTGTTTATTTTCAATAATGTCAGTTTGGGTTGAGAATGTTAGATATTTGAGATATTAGGGGGCTGGGAATGGGGCTCAGTGGTAGAGTGCTTGCCTAGGATGAATAAGGTTCAAGGTTTGATTCTAAGCATCAACACAACAACTTTAAAACAAATAGTCAATGTGACATTTTTAATGACAGCAAAATGCCTGGTCTATAATTGCAAGATGATAAAATGAAATGAAAACCTTGATATACCTTTTAATTGCAACTCTGTGTTTTATAAGGGAAGTTATTATAATTTTTTACATTATCTACAATGAAAATTTATTACTTTAAACTTTGAAAAGAAGCAGGGCTAGAGATATAGATAGTAGTAGTGTGCTTGTTTAGCACACTACTGGGTTTGGTCTCCAAACCCTGGGTTTGGTCTCCAACACTACGAACAAACAAAAATCAGAATAGAAGTAAAAATTACTCTTTGATACTGTTTTTTTTTTTCCTTTATAATCAGGCATGATATTATGCATGCCTAGATAAATTTCCATACAGCAAGAAAAACAGCTTAAGATAGCTGACATTGACTAGGCAAAGGCATTGTATTCAGCTGTCCCTTCAATCATAAGGCCAGTAGGAGAACATTACATTTCACTAAAAGGGTGCAGTCTTAGCAAAGATATTGGAGAGTAAACATGTTTGTCAATGGAACAATGTCAATAGTCAGTGAAATTGCCTATACTCCATGCACTGGCCATGAAGGATCCCAGGAGAAATCAAAATAAGTGGTGTATGGTTATAGCTATACTGATAGATATTTTAGTAGAATAATTGGGAATCTCAAATGACAGAAAATGTAGGATCAAATCACTATTAAATGCATAGAGGTTAAGTTTCTAATTTACAATTCTTATGAAAGATGATCTGTTTTGATTAAGGTAAAGAAGAAATATCTCTATGTGATCTGAAACCATTATTTTATTAAGGGTATAGAAATTAAAATTAAAACTTTAGGAGAAAAGAGGGAGATATTGGGAATTGAGGGAACTATTGTGAGGGGTATAGATGTCATCCTACTTGCAAACTTACA
This sequence comes from Sciurus vulgaris, assembly GCF_902686455.1. NCBI lineage: Eukaryota > Metazoa > Chordata > Mammalia > Rodentia > Sciuridae > Sciurus > Sciurus vulgaris. Next base: position 85,856,174 of record NC_136463.1, on the reverse strand, counting down.
AATTAGCCTGCCAAAGAATATACATGTATATAAACATGAGAACTTTCTGTCAAAGGCAAAGAGTTTATTATAGTAACTACTTAGTGCTATGGTGAGGGTCAGGTGGTCCTTGCACAAGCAGTAAGGAAGAGAACTGGAAGGGAACCCCCAAATGAGAAAATTCTCATTTTCTATAGGATTGCTGGTGATTTGCCCATACCTCCAATGCACATTTAGAAACAGACATCGCTCGGCTTAATCTTTTCAGAATGAGATAAATAAATAAATACATAAATACGTAAATAAAATAGTGAAAAACAGTGGCTAACAAAAATCAAAAACAAACGGAAAAGAAGAATGATGGTTTGCCTTGCCTTGGATTTTATTTTTCTGGTTAGAGGTTTAGATATTACTTTAAGCTCTGATCCCTGCCTGTGTCATTGCAGTGCTGACTCTAGAACTTTAGGATAGTGGAAACCTAACCAAATTTTCTAGGCTCATTTGAAGCAAGGTATCAGTGAAAAGAAGGCATGAATCTACTTATGTATTTCCTTTCTTTGCCTACCTAGTTCAATATAAGAAATACCAAAAAAAAAAAAAAAAAAAAAAAAAAAAAATCCTGAGTCTCAAAAGAGAAGCACCAGGAACTTGAACCACTGAATCACTAACAAGCAACTGTAAGCAACTCAGCCCCTGCCCTTGTCCACAGAAAATAGCAATAGCCCTTGTTACAAATCTATAAATATTAAAACCTCAGACCAAGTCCTTACTTCTCATTCTAGGGATGTACTCCTTCCCCATGTGTGAATAATTTTAAATTTCCTAAATAAATCTCTGCCCGTGCTTCTATCTGACAAATCCGTAAATCCCATCCCTTTCTCTGATGGCAAGAATTCCATCTGAAAAGAAAGGATCCCACTCATCCTGAGTTTAGATGGCACTCTCTGGGATCTCTTGGTACCCTCTGGTGACAGGACCACTCAGACAGAGGTTGTTGATTTGACTCTCAAGTTAAAAAACAGCTTTTGGTAAAGACTTCAACTATAAAACCTTAAGAACCAGTTAAAGCTATATGTATGTTACTGTTATCCAAACAACCCTTCTGGTGGGAAGAGTTATTTGAAATTCTAGAGAGGAGTTTTGTTTTCCTCTTATGTGATTTTAAAAAAAAAATAATCTAAAGAATGGCATGATCATGTGAAAATTGCTGCTATTCACATTTTAGCTACAAATCAGAAAAACATAATTTAGTTGAGTGGCTATCAACTGCTCCATTATCTATCCTGGAAAGGGCTCTTTATCACAGAAGTGCCATTCATAGGATTGACACTTCCATATGAATTAATGATGATTACTTGCAATTATGGTGACTTTTAAATGAAGATGACCTTTTTTTCTGGTTACTTTTTAGGAAAATATACTTCTTTTGTATACCTGGTTTTATCCTACTTACTAGGAATTTGAATCACCTAAAGGCAAAAAATGTATCTAGTGGGGGGGATCCCTGCAGAGTTTATAGACACTTTGGAAACTAAAGGAACAGCCTCTTAGTGGCGTTACAGTGATCAATGACTAAGTTAACATTTATAAATATAATAAGTTATAGATGCATTTTTTAGATGAGACAAACGATATTTTAATACAAGGAACAAACTTTTTTCTTCAAAGGACCAAAGAGTAAATATTTTAGCTTTGTGGGGCTTATGGCCTCTGTTGAAAATATTCAACACTGTCTTTGTAGTGTGAAAGCAGACAATGAGTAAATAAATAAGCAGAGCATGTTGTTTTTGTACAAAAACGGGCATTGGTGAGCCACAACTGGCCCAAGGCTATAATTTACAGACCTCTGGCCCAGCTAAATAAAATACATCCATGCATAAAATACACAATGACAAACACACAAATATTTTACATTTAATGGTAGAGCTTTTTTTAAAAATAGACTATGTAAGTTTAGGTATTCACATTAGAATTAAAGAAACATTATTCTGATACAGATTAAAATAGTAAGGAAGCCATTTGCATGTAATCCCACCATTCTGGAGGCTGAGGCAGGAGGTTTGCAAGTTCAAAGCCAGCCTCAACTTAGTCAGGCCCTAAGCAATTTAGCAAGACCCTGTCTCAAAACAAAAATAGAAAGGACTGGGGATGTGGCTCAACCTGCCCCTGGGTTCTGTCTCTGGTACTGTAATAAGAACAACAATAAAAATGAAAAATCAGTAAGGAAGACTATAAACAGAAGTGCTGCAATAGGGCAAAGAGACTGAACTCAACTCAAAACAGCAAAGACAGCTGGGGATTTACAGTCGATGAGCAGAGTCAGGGAGTCAACATGTGGGAATCAATACAAAGGAGTCATCAAGGGAAGATTTCCTAAATCAACCTAACAGAATTCTAGCTAAAGCGAAACCAACAACTTAGTTTTCAATGATGGGTGATGAGGGATTTGATTATGTCAGTGGGTTAGGATACTCTCATGAACTTGATCTAGTAGGATCTTGGTAAAGACAGACTAAGTTGTGGGGCTCTTTGAGAAGAAACACAGAGAAAATTGACTAAATTTCGATCAAGGCGGGTATCTTTGTAGTCATAAATGTATTTCTAAATTAGGTTCTAACAGTGAAAAAATATAAAGATGAATGTAGTCAGATATAAAGATGAAAATATGTGTTGAAGTCCTTTTATGGAATTGCTGCCTTATTACTCATTATTATTATAAAAATTAAGCAGCATATGGGACAGGAAGAACAAAGAAGTGATATTTATGAGGTTTTCAGGTTCTATTTTGGTAGATTTATCAATAAGTGTCTTCTATTATAATTAGCCAATATGTATGAGTTTAAGAATTTATGACTGGTGAATTCAGAGAGGTGAAATCAGAAAGACTCTTGAATAGTAAATTGTCACTTGATAGAACTGGTTATTATTTTGAAAAGAGATATTTACCTGAATTTATCAGAATATTTTTCAAGTAAATGGATTCTGAAAAAAGCCATGATATTATTTGCAATTTCATTTCACTAGCAAGAACATCCTAAAATATTAATATCATATTAACACAGACAGCTAAATAATAAACTTTGTTATATTGGATGTGTTGGTACACCACTACTCAGGAGACTGAAACAAAAAGATCACAACTTTGAGTTCAGTCTGGACAATGTAGTGAGACTCTGTCTCAAAAAATACATATAAATAAACATATTAATCTATAGTAAAGATTTGTGGGTGTAGATGATTTCAGTCCTCAAAGGAACAAGAAACAGGCTTCAGAGAGCAGAAGCAAGATGGTGGTTGAGATTATCTAGTGATTTTCTCCCCACAGACTCACTGAGTTTAACAGCTATTCACATATTAGACTACCTTTAAAAGACCTAAGGAAATCAGGGGAGAGACTATAGTGCCTGCATTTAGTTCAAAATAAAAAGACCATAAAGAATTCAGGATTGGAAAAGTTACATATGCCAACCCTCCCCCAACTCCAAGTAAGAAAAAGTGCAGACCTTAGACTTGAAACCCAGGACCAAGCCCAGCACAGTGAAATATAGTGTTGGGCAAAGTCCCATGACCCCTCTCCCTGCTCCTACCAGGCCAGTACTCACAGACTGAGTCACTGAAACTAAGTCGAAGTAACTGACAGTAATGACCACCTTTCCTCCAACCTCAGGTGGCAAAAGTGGGAAGTTTTTAGATTATCTGAATTCAAAATGTAGTATAGAGGCATGGTAATCAAAATAGCATAGTGTTGATATAAAAACATGCACATAGACCAGTGAATTACAGTAAAGAGAGTCTAGAAGAGACCCACACATCTACAGTCAACGGACTTTTGGTAAATATACTAACGTGCATAGGAGAAAGGAAAGTCATTTCAATAAATGGTGTTAAGGAAATTGAATATCCACATGCAAATGAGTAGAACTCTCCTTACCCCTAATCAGTTACAAAAATCAACTCAGAAAAACTAATACTTAAATGTAAGTCCTGAAACTATACTATTACTGGAAGAAAATATACTGTAAAAATCTGAGGACTTTGGAGTCGGCAAATAATAAGTAGGATTGCTTGAATATATATCAAGAGGAAATAAAATTAAAATATCAAAGAGACATCTGGACTTCTATATTCATTGCAGCACATTAAAAATAGCCAATAAATAGAAACAACCTAAGTGTCTATCATCTAATAAAAAAAGAAAATGTACATAGCACAATGGAATATTATCTAGTCATAAAAAATGAAATCCTCCCAGTGACTGAGGTAGCCTCCTGCCTCAGTTCAAAGCCAGCTTCAGCAAAAGTGAGGTGCTAAGCAACTCAGAGAGAGCTTGTCTCTGAATAAAATACAAAATAGGCCTGGCGATGTGGCTCAGTGGTCAAGTGCCCCTGAATTCAATCCCCAGTAAACCCCCCAAGAAAAGAAAAAGAAAAAAGAAATCCCATTATTTGTAGCAACTTAGATGGAATGAAAATCATTCAGCGAAGTGAAATGCACATAGAAAGTGAGTAACATGATATTATTCATCTAAAATCATTTTATTCATCTAAAATCTAAAGCTGATCTCAAAGGAGTTGAGAATAGAATAGTGGTTACCAGGATCTGGGAAGAATAGTGAGGAAAGAGGGACAGAGAGTAGTTGATCACTGAGTAATAAATTACAGTTAGGAGTAAGACACTCTTGTTTGATATTGCACAGTAAATTGACTATAGAGAATAATTGTCTATACTGTATTTCAAAAAGTTATTAAAAAGAATTTTGATAGTTCTCACTATAAATAACTGATAAGCATTTGAAAAGATAAATATGTTTAACCTAAGTATTACAATGTACACATGTATTAAAATATTCTGTGGTACTCCAGTAACACATGCAATTTTTGTTTATATGAACTTGTTAAAAAATAAATTTTATAAAACCTCTTCTTGAATCTATAAAGTAATTGAAAAACCCAAAACAAGTAGATCAAAGCTAAGTAAAAATAGTAAAAATTTTGAAAGGAATTATATAATCAAATATTAAATGATGGCATAGGAGTCCAGAAGATGAAGATATTGAGTAAGAACTTTAAAAAAGTTGGGAAAAAACAATGATTGAAAAAATGAAAAGACTGAACAGGATCCAGGGTGTTGGTTGGTGGGTACCATAAGTACATATAATGTAAAATAGGTATGGACCCACCTTTGGCTCAGTTATCCCACTCCTTGGTTTAAACCAAAGGATTTGAAATTACTACAGTAACACAGCCACATCAATGTTTATAGCAGCTCAATTCACAATAACTAGATTGTGGAACCAACCTAGATGCCCTTCAACAGATGAATGGATTAAAAAAAAACTTTGACATATATACACAATGGAGTATTATTCATCCATAAAGAAGAATAATATTGTGGCATTTGAAGATAAATGGATGGAATTGAAGAATATTATGCTAATTGAAATAAGCCAATCCCAAGAAAGCAAAGGCAGAATGTTTTCCCTGATAAGTGGAGAATGATATATAATAGGGGTGGGGAGTGGGGAGGGAGAGAAGAATGGGAAAGCTATAGATTAGGTAGAAGGAAATGAGAGGGAGGGGGTATAAAAAATGGTGGAATGAGACAGACATCATTACCCTGTGTACATGTATGATTATATGAATGGTATGAATCTATATGGTGCACAACCACAGAAATGAAAATTTGTACCCCATTTGTGTGCAATGAATCAAAATGAAGGCTCTAAAATTAAAAAAAAAAAATAAAATAAAAAAGTTATGGAACAGTAAACAGCAAATGATTGCAGCTGTTTTGTAGGGAATTAGTAGAAAAGAAACATGAAAACATATGTTGAATTTTATACTTACTAGGAAGCACGGGTCTCTTCGGAGTGTGTGAGAAGATGCAAAGTGCTGTGTAGATCAGGTTGGACTATGCAATGGGAACAACTAGAGGCACAGAAAACCCCTGGACACTAACAATCATCCCGATGAGATGTCATAATCAAAGTACTAATACAAGAGATCAAGAGACAGAGGAATAATGAATATAAGGGTGAATATGTGTGCGAAATTTGAAGATAGGGTGTAGCCAATTTTGTTTGCCTTTAGTCTACTGAGTTTTATGTTTCCACAAGATGTTTATGTGATCTAGCAGAGCACTGGGAATTTAGAGCTGGCAAGTACGAAAGGTCAAGATTTGAGTTGAAAGTTTAAGAATCCATATAGGAAAATGTCAGTGAAAATGATCACTCAAAGAGAAACTGTGGGGAAAAAAATGTCCAGGGCTGAGCTTTGAAGGATGCCTTTGTTTTGATAGCAATTGGGAGGAAACAACATATAGAGATGTTTGAAGAAAGAATACCAGGACAAAGTAGTGGTTCAAAGCTAGAAGGAGAGGGTTTCAAAGTCATCCTGTTCATCACTGTTGCATGCTGTGAAGTCCATGGAGGGAGAGATTAATCACAGGGGAAGAGCACATGGCATGTGGTCAGTGCAGGTCAATGGTGATGTTGGATGCTTTCTATTTCAGGAGAGCGAGAACTTGCTGCTGCTCCACAGGAGATATGGATATATGATGGACAGAGAATAAGGCAGAATTCCCTATACAATATGTCTGTTGGGATTATTGTGAAAGGGACTGGGACATAGAAAAGACCTGAATGAACCTGCTTATATCTTTTTTAATATAGAGAACTATATTCACTGTGAAAACTATAAGTAGCTGGGAAAAAGAGACAGAAATCAATGATATTTGAGAGTCCGGAGCACATTGATTTGGTTACAAAGCAGAGATCTTCTTTGCATAGGAAACAGATTACCTCTTCCCAAAAGTCAGGTGGAAAAACAAAACCAAACCCATGTGCACAAAAGTAGATTTTGAGGTAGAAAAAAAATGGGTAGTGATACCATATCTGATGACCCACAGCTCTTTAAAAAGTGAGGAAAGTGTTTCACTGTTGTGAGCAGTGTTTTAGGAGAATTGATTGAGGGACCTGCCTGATTTCAACTTTGAATAGCTCCATATTCTTGATTTACCATGAATATGCTTAATTAAGGAATAAAATCTTAACTCAATATTTAATGATTCTTTCCTAAAATTATTTGAACATTTTCTGTGAAAATCACTTTAATAATATGTTCTACCAAAAGGCTCAATTTTAGATTTCTCAGTTTATGTATTTCTTTGAAAATTATGGGATACAACAAAAATATTATTTTAGACATATAAATAGATCATTTCAAATGAAGATTATGTTTGGATTAAATTTTCTCCAAGAACTGATTTTCCCAAGATATTTTTACACTATTTGAACTCTTTATAGATAGGAAGATTTAATTTAAAAAAATTTGAAGCAAATTATGTCAAAATTAAAAGTATATATGCATTATCAATAACACCATGAATAGCTAATAAGGTGAGTTTATATTGATATACATGAGGAGTGAATTTTGTAAACTGTCAACTTCTGAGCAGCCACCCAGAAAAAACAGTTAACCAAGTTGAGTTTATTACCTGTTGCTATCAAGAAAGACAACATTTCAAGAGTTTTAGGGTGTCCAGATGGAGGGGATCAGAAGAACATATGTATATATTTGAAGATCTGAGTCTGTGAGGGTCCAGTTGTGGCTGGGCATCTATCATCGTGTTGTAGTTTCGTTAGTTGTTTGACGATGAGCAATTTGCCCAATTTTAGAAGTGAATCCATAGATTTGAGAAATTGATGTTTAGCAAGTTCATAAAAAAATCGAAGATTTTGTTCTCCAGTAATCTTAATATATGAACAAAGACTTCCGAGAGCAAAAAGTAGATAATATGGATATAGGCTGCCTTGGTTCTTGGTCCTTGTGCAGAGGTCTCAGTTCTTTCAAGCCTCATTAAAAGTAAACTGTAATGTTAAATGCTTTACAATCAATTTCGTGAGCAAGAGTATAAAATATAAGACTGCATTTACCTGAAAGACCTTAAACTAGGACAAATTATACCATGTTTTTTTTTTTGTTGTTGTTAGTCTAATCACATGGTGGGGTAAGAGTTGGTCTGTAATAACAGTAGTTGTTATTTAGCAGTACCTTAAACTAAAAATTCATACTCGTATCTCAGGGTGGGTAGGCTGCACAGTGATTCAATTCTGTCAGATCTTCTCATGAACAACAAAGTTCACTGTGTGCTCAGGATAACTGGCTCTTAACTTTCAGAAAGCCAGAAAGATGGAAAGATTATTTAATCAAAGTACTGTAGAGATGCACATGTGCCATATTTTAAGAATGCTTCAAGTGTACCTACTTTAATCTCCCTGTGTTCATACTTTACTCGTTGATCTGATCCACTATTACCTCATTACCTAGTATTAAACAAAATACAAGGTAGTCAGTTCAGAACTGTATTTATAGAATGCTACTTATTAATCTAGTTAAAGGAGTTTATAAACTAGGAGATGCCACTAGTGATTATAAATCAAGCAGTACATAGGATAAATGTGAGATATAGCTGACTAATATTCCATTGTGTATATATATACCACAGTTTCTTTATCCATTTATCTGTTCAAGGGCATCTAGGTTGGTTCCATAATCTAGCTATTGTGAATTGAGCTGCTATAAACATTGATGTGACTGCATTACTGTAGTATGCTAATTTCAAGTCCTTTGGGTTAAACCGAGGAGTGGGTAACTGGGTCAAAAGGTGGGTTCAGCCATAAAGAAGAATAATATTATGGCATTTGCAAATAAATAGATGGAACTGGAGAATATCATGCTAAGTAAAATAAGCCAATCCCAAAAAACCAAAGGTCAAATGTTTTCCCTAATAAGTGGATGATGATATATCATGGGGGTAGGGGATGGGGAAGTGAGAGAAGAATGGAGGAACTTTAGATTATGTAGAATGAAATGAGAGGGAGGGGGGTATGAAAAATGGTGGAATGAGACAGACATCATTACCCTATGTACATGTATGATTACATAAATGGTATGAATCTACAGCATGTAAAACTATAGAAATGAAATGATGTACCCCATTTGTGTACAATGAATCAAAATGCAGTCTATAAAAATAAAAAAAAAATAAAATTTTAAAAATATGAACTATAGAAGACTAGATCACAAAGAATATATAAAAATTAAAGAGAATTAATAAAGACAGATGTGTTTTTGAAATGATTCATAAAAAAACCTTTATTCAGTATTAAGCTAAAAAATTACAGTTGAATGTAAGAAAAGTTTTCCTGCTAATACAACATTGAATCTAATGGTAAAATTTTTACGAGTGGTTATCTAAAGGTATTTTCGAAACTCAAATCTTGGTAGATTTTTCTTCTGTGCAAATCGTTATTCAACAACATTGACTTAAAGAACAAAACAATATGAACAATAGTCTTTATCTTCTCATGCAAGCTTTGCTTTCTTCCACTTGGTTCTGAGTGAAATAATGTCTCTCTTTTTTTTCCACCTCTAATACCAAACCATCACATACTTTAGCTTTTTTCTTACTGTGACAGACACTGAGGTCATGTTACTTTTTCTCTCCCATTGAGCAGAGACCATTTTTCATACTAAAACTTTACTTTCACCTCTTCTCTCCAAGGGCAGAGGCCATATTTCTATTTAGTATTCTTCATGGAGTTTGTCTTTTGGAAAAAGTACCACTGATTTAGTGTTTATAAGCTGTGTTTGTCTCCAAGCTGTGATGGAAGGTAGGGGGAGCCATTTTCTCTTAATTTATTGAGAAAACATTACAAGGAAGATTTTTCAGGGAATAATATTTGATTCTTCTTGCTAATCTATAATGATATGCTCAGCAAAATCAAAATGTGGTCGTGTGTGTGTGTGTGTATGTGTGTGTGTGAATAAAACATAATTACAGTGAGGCATGGATGTTAGAACTTAAGTTTGAAGTTGAACTACAACATTAAATTGAGAGCTGAAAGAAAAGATCATACCATCTTGCAAAGATGAATGAGCAACACAGGTGATTGCTGTTGCTATTCATAAATGAGATATAAAGGAAGATAAATCAAAAGAAATATTTGTTGTTTGTGTGAATATGTTATTAAAGGGGTAAAGTTCATGATAAGAGGAATCCAATTGATTGACAGCTGTTGATAGAAATTCAGAATATTTTAAAGATCACACACTCTCAGTCTATATGTTCAGCCTCAGGGAGTAACTGGAGCATCCCGTCTTGATCTCTTTCCTCCTTTCTTAAAATATGATTTGTATTTTCCTGTTCCCAGTTCAGGGTTCTAACATACATGTCCAGTATAGCTATCTACTTCTGTGACATCTTTACATAATATGAGTTAATACTGAGCTCTCAGTCTTTTTAATAAAACACTGAATTTTAAAGCACCATTTTTCTTTTTAGTATTGATCACTTATCATCTTAATCTTAGGTGTTACTATTTTTTATTATTGAAATAACTGGAGAAGAGTCAGAAAAATGTCGTTATGCCAAGTAATCAGAACATATGTTCCTGTAGTTAATCTCCATAGCTAACCATGCAATACACTACCTGTTTCCAAGGACATAGGTGAAGACTTCCAAATATTGAGAGATTGTAAATTGTATAAATTTACTTATTATTAAGAATTTTATAAAATTGTTCTTTTTTACAAGAATAGGGGGTTAGGTTAGTACATGTAAAACCATGAAATTGGGTAAAACTGGAAAAGAGATTATCATTTTAAGAAAGAAAAAGAAAGTATTCAAGGCTAATTTATTTTCTCATCTTCCTTTTCATTTAATTTTATGTATACATTTACCTTGTACACATACATATGGATACTTAAACACAGATATATATGTACACAAATATAATCATCTATATGTATATATATTTATGTGTTTATATGTACTTATTATTATTATTATTATTACTTTGTGGTAGTGGGTGCTTTGTCACTGAGCTACATCCTCAGCCCTTTTTATTTTTTAAGAAAGGATCTTGCTAAGTTCCTGAGGCTAGCCTTGAGTTTGAAATCCTCCTAAGTCACGTGTACCACCATGCCTGGCAGCAAACATGTTTTTTTTTTTAACTCCTTGGTGTTCTTTTATCCTGTAAGTTTCCCCTCAAGTTAATTCTTCTGGTCTGAGGTATTCTTAAGATGATTTCATTTAAAATGTGGTGAAACGTAGCTCAACAGATATAAAATTAGCCATCCAGAAGCAATGCAACTATTTAGAATGACATCTTTCTCCTGATGTTGATGAAGTATATTTGATGGTACAGCAACACCATAGAGATTTGGATCTGTGATGATATAAAACTCGTAAAATACCAGTGAAAAATTCTCTGCCCCAGAGAGGAAGAGGTTAAGTAGGAATTGAGTGGGGGTAGAAGTGCCAGGAATGTGGGCAGGGCTGCCTGAGGGTGCTTCAGTCTGAGTTGACTTAGCATTGTGTGCAGTTACCATACTGGGTAGCCCTTGTAAATTTTAGAAGGAGCTCACACACTGGTAATGGCTTACTTTGGAAAATGGATACTCCTCACTGTGTGTCTCATCTCAGAATGGGCAGCAGATTGCCCATATTTTAATTAATTTTCATTTGCTAAATCATGAGACTGAGTGGCCTTCTCACTAACCCTGTGTTCATTGCACAATAGAGCATGTGTTAAGCAGGCTTCCTGATCTTTCAAGAGAATTTATGTGAGCCAAGTACAGAAATCTGCTTGGGTTATTGAAGGCTAACAATGATTGTTCCAATGTGTCTGTTTATTATGCACATTTTCTCCCCTACAGTTATTATATTACCTAGTCAATGTATTTGTCAATTGTTAATGTCTTTGTTGTTGCAGATACAGATGTGGTGTATAAAAGCGAGAATGGACATGTCATTAAACTGAATATAGAAACAAATGCTACCACATTATTATTGGAAAACACAACTTTTGTAAGTAATCAATAATTACTTAATGCATTTCAGTACTGTTTAGATTGCTCTCTAGATGTACTTGACTTTGTATTCTTCAGCTCCAGCACTTGCAAAGCATTTCAGGTGGAAAGGTCAGGCTGGAATATCAGTAGAATCAGGACATCTTTTGATAGAAAATACCCCTGTCACAACCTGCTTCATATGCTTCCCATTTACCTTTTTCACAGAGCATGTGTCCTCAGGGATAATAGTTGCTTACAGTGAATACTTTTCTTTATATTTTCTGTTGGTTGTATAAATGCTGAGATTTTACAAAGTATGGTTAGCCATGCTCAAGTCATTATTAACTTATTTTGCCCCCTTTATTTTTTTGTTCTTCCTGACTACTTTATAATTCTGTGGATTCCTGGATCAGAAGAAAGAAGGTTTTCTAAAGTTGGCCTTCCAATGAAGTTGCTATGTTTTAAGTTTAGAATTTAGGATTCTGTCAGGGCCACTTTCATTCTCCAGAATCAATGCTTAGCTAACAATGCTCAAATGACTGAGTGTATTTGTTTTGTTCTCATAAAAGTATATATCATTTGTCTTCTGAAAAATCTAGTTCCCTGGCATGGTGATGCATACTTGTAATCCCAGCGGTTTGGGAGGATGAGGCAGGAGGATGAGGAGTTCAAAGCCAGCCTTAGCAACTTACGGAGGCAATTAGCAACCAGTGAGATCCTGTCTCAAAATATAAAAAGGGCAAGAGATGTGACTCAGTGGTTAAGCACCCCTGGATTCCATCTTTAGTACCAAAAAAAAAAAAGAAAAAAAAAAGAAGAGCAAGAAAGAGAGACTTATCTATGATTACCAGTTGAGTAAGTTAGCATGAATGAACTAATACTACAAAATCTAATTACAAGCAATGCTGAAAAGTAATACCATTATTTATTCATTATTTTGTAATCAAAGGTTAAATATATTAGATAAGTTCATATGACACAGATGAAATGCAGTACAAGGTTCAGAGAAGCTTCTCCATAATAAAGGACAAAAATAAACTTCACTGGCTACTTTTTTTTTGGTGCTGGGGATTGAACCCAGGGCCTTGTGCTTATAAGGCAAGCACTCTACCAACTGAGCTATATCCTCAGCCCCTCACTGGCTACTTTTAAACATGTGTTCACACTTGTGTATTTGGGGTAGATATTTTAATCTTTATATTTATCATTGGATAGAGAAATAGAAGACATGGACAAGGAACCTTCTCTTGTTCAGTGCTTTTAAATATTAAGAAAATAGTGATCATGTAAATCATGAAGTATTTATATGTGTATATACCTATTGGACTAAATTTAACCAACCAGCTGATGTATATTAACAATTAGGTCATTATTAGCTGAAATTGGTCACAGTTTTGTTATAAAAATAAATTAATTTATAGGTATTTAAGGATTAACTATTGGGTATGCAACCCTTTTTTAGTACTTGTGGGATACTAAAACTATATAAAGCAGATCTCACTTTCTTTTAAAGTATGGGTTTCTTTGAGGAGATAATACTAACATTTAAGAAAAATTGGAATAAACAGCATAGAGATGTATATATTACTTCTTCATGGGATGGTCTTCAGGATCACTAGAGAAAAGTGTAGGAAATCATTAAGATATGCTACCATTTGTGGAAAAGAAGCCTTCCATAGGAAAATCGGACAGGAAGAAGTAAGTCGGAGTTGGTAGTGAGAGGGTATGTTAGTGGTAAACTGGGTAAAGTCAATGTGAATTATTTTCCATAAAATTGAGGAATAATAATAAGTACATCTTCATTTTTATTTCCTTTATCATTAGGTAACATTTTAAATGGAGATTATAGGCTTCCAATAGTCAAGCAATGAGGTGGGGTATAGACACTTATCTGTATGTGAATATTCTTTTATGTAGCTAGTCTTACTCATCACTCCATATACAGGTTAATGAGATTTTTCCCTCTGATCACTATGATGTTTGTTTGTTTCTTTTTAGCATTTATTCATAGCTTTTTTAGCCTTCATGACATCAAAAAAGAAACAAAAACAAAGCTTTTATGTTATTATTCCATTATCCCAATGTTTTTGTTGGTGCTACATACCACCCCCATCCCATCTCATTATAGTTTCTTCCATGTGCTAATTAATGCTCTTTTATCTTTATGGGTATGTGTTTAATCTTTTTAAATCCTTTCCAGGTCTATTTCTATTCTCCTTTGTGTTGACTATGACTCTTAATTACCATATTCGCATTTAGCAAATATTCTCATTTAATGATCTCCTAAGATTCTCAGTCTCCCTAAAGACATTTATGTCACAATGCAGATAATTAAGCAATTTGTAAGTCCTAGAAATGTCAGAAATTAGTTCAGGGATTGGAGTCAGAAGGGTTAGGGGAGTGAAGGGTGATATATTTGCCACTAGCTAACCCAAATGAGAGATCAAAAATACAAATTACCCTGATTCTAAATTATTTCAGGCACATCTGTTTAATCATTTCATATCAACTCCAACTCCAAGTTATATTGTTAAGTACAATTGTGTTTTTAAAGTTCACATGAGGCTAATGTCTGTATTTACTCTTTAAGTCAACTGTTGAAAAGAAATCTATTATCAGAACATAAATGTTTATTCATAGTGCAGATATTTCTTTGAATAATTATCAGTATTTTAATTACAGTCATGCTTAATTGGATTAGAATTAGATCATTATAAAAAGTTTTAGAATAAAAGTATACCAAGTCAATTGAGAAACCTTATTGATAAACATGATAACAGAATAGCTTAATGTTTAATATGACTTATCTGTAAAAATATAACTGCTAATTTATTTAAAAAGTAATATAATTTGATATCACATTGTAATTTTCCAGCTTAAACACATTTTAAATATGATTGATGGATATTTTAGGCTATGTAATCATGGTTAACAGACTCTATGAGTCAGGATAATATTAGGTATGATGGTCAAAAATAAAAGAAAGTAATTTTCATGAAATAATAATTTTAAGACACTCTTTTGGAGTGAAGCTAGGCAAATATCTAATGAAGGAGGGAATTGAAAAGCATATAACTCTTTGACTAGGAGAATGGGAAAGAAGTGATTTAGCCCTAAAATGGTTCTTAATTATTTTTAAGTGTTTAGAAATGTTATCTCTTAAAGCCAGAAGTATTTCAGACAAAAGCACATTCACAATGACATAATGAGGAAAAATGTTTCATAGGTATTAACTGTATTCTTTCTGCAATCAATAATTTGAATATCAGCAGAAGTCTTGGCAAAAAACACCAGCAGTCATAAATTGTTCTATCAAATCAATTTTTGAAATTTTCTGGTTGTAAAGATGTGTCTGAGTCCCATGTACTTAAATATTGTTAACATTATCTTTATTTAAAAATTTTCTTTCACTAATATGGAAAATAATGATTTGAGAAAAAAATGTAATCTCAAATATCAGAAAATTTGTGTTAAAATGCATTCTGTAAAAAATAGTCTAAAACAGAGGCAAAAATTCATATGTGGCAAGAGTGACTCCAAAGGAAGTATTGTTCACTGTCAAATTTTATCAGTCTAGTTCTCCATAAGCCATTATAAGATATTAGCTTCCACTAAATCTAGGGAATATTTTGACTTATCACATACAAATAGTATCAGTTATTTTTCATAACATGCTAGTGGTTTGGGTTCATCTGTCCTTTGGTTTGCTGTGCCACTGGGTCTGTGGGACTGATAGATACAGCTCTTTGTACCACCATGATTTGGGAAAACTAATCATCTGATTTGTGTTTGGAGAAACAGGTGACTTTTGGGGGAAGGCGAGACACACAGCAGCTCAAATAAAGAATTGTTACATAAAGAAACCAAAATTTTCATCTTCTAAAGTTTGAGGTGAAAAAGGGTTATCAAAAAATTCTGATTGGCATGTGACCTCACATGTTATAATCAAAGAAAATTTGTTATTTTTTAAAGTATCTGTCCTTAGCCTATATGTGGGTTTCCCAGTATCCACTGAGATAAATAGTATAACTAATACTGATTATACGCATGTGTGTTGTCGTGTTCTTGACAGTACAGTTTTTGTTTTGTTTTGTTTTGTTTTTCTTTAGGCCAGTGGCTCTCAACAGGGAGTAATTTTGTCCCCAGGAGATATTTTGCAGTTCTGCGCAAAGTCTTGATTTTCATAACTGGAGGCAAGAGATTTGCTAAGACAGTCTCATGAGTGGAGTTCAGGGAGAAGCATCCTACAATGAGAACAGGCAGCCCTCACAACACAGATTGCACACCCAAAAATGCTGGCACTGTCAAGGTTGAAATCCCTGTTATTGACAGAGATGCAAAGGAATCCTATGCTGATCAGAAGATAATTTTTTGAGGTGAAATTAAGTGGGTAAATTGTATGGAAGATCTTAAGTTCTGACTTTCAGCTCCATTATCTTGAGGTAACATTCCCTCTTTGCAAGGATTGTATGTTAGTAGAGTCACGTGGCCGTAGTTTCCTGTGTTTCACATTTTTGCCAAGTTAACACTAAAAGGGTGACTCCAGTTTTCTTACAATTCTTTAAGGATAATTCTAATTAAAATTTTGTTCAAGTAAGTTAATACCTCTCATTTGATGGTTGCGAACTCTTTTGACCAGGAAGTGATTTTTCCTTTTTACCTCACGGCCAAGGACTCTAGCCAGCATAATCGCTTTAATGGGTGTGCTGTTTTGATGAAGAGTTGAATTTCATTGTCTTTAACTTGAGCATAGCTTTCTCTTCTCCACAGAAATTGCCATTCTTTATTGTAGGAAACCTTAATAGTTCTTTTATTTTTATTATTTACTTTGAAATACTTAAGTACATTTATATGAGCAATATCCATTTTGAAATTATTTTTTTGTGCCTCTTTTTTTTATTAAAAATCAAAAATTTACATAGGGTAATGTTGTTTGATTCATTCTGTTATTTTTTTTCCCTTTCCCCCCGACATCTCCCACCACTCTTTTCCCTCTATACAGTCCTTCCTTCCTCCATTCTTACCATCCTCCTTATCGCTAACCCTAAACGTAACCCTAACCCTAAGGCTAACCCCTCCTAACCCCCATTATATGTCCTCATCCTCTTATCAGCGAGATCATTAGTCCCTTAGGTTTTTGAGATTGGCTTATCTCACTTAGCATGATATCCTCCAATTTCATCCATTTGCCTGCAAATACCATAATTTTATCATTCTTCATGGCAGAGTAATATTCCATTGTATATATATGCCAGTTTCTTTATCCATTCATCAACTGAAGGGCATCTAGTTTGGTTTCACAGTCTGGCTATGGTGAATTGAGCAGCTATGAACATTGATGTGGCTGTATCTCTGTAGTATGCTGATTTTAAGTCCTTAGGATATAGGCGAAGGAATGGGTTAGCTGGGTCAAAAGGTGGTTCAACCCAAGCTTTCTGAGGAATCTCCATACTGCTTTCCAGAGTGACTGCACTAAATTGCAACCCCACCAGCAATGTATGAGTGTACCTTTTTCCCCACATCCTCGCCAACACCTATTTTTGCTTGTGTTCTTGATAATCGCCATTCTAATTGGGGTGAGATGAAATCTTAGGGTAGTTTTGATTTGCATTTCTCTTATTACTAGAGATGTTGAACATTTTTTCATATATCTGTTGATTGCTTGTACATCTTCTTCTGTGAAGTGTCTGTCCATTTCCTTAGCCCATTTGTTGATTGGATTATTTGTATTCTTGGTGTAGAGTATTTTGAGTTCTTTATATTCTGGAAATTAGCGCTCTATCTGAAGTATGAGTGGCAAAGATATTCTCCCACTCTGTAGGCTCTTTCTTCACATTGCTGATAGTTTCCTTTGCTGAGAGAAAGCTTTTTAGATTGAATCTATCCCAGTTGTTGATTCCTGCTTTTATTTCTTGTGCTATGGGAGTCCTGTTAACGAAGTCTGATCCTAAGCCAACAAGTTGAAGGTTTGGACCTACTTTTTCTTCTATAAGATGCAGGGTCTCTGGTCTGATTCCGAGGTTCTTGATCCATTTTGAGTTGAGTTTTGTGCAGGATGAGAGATAGGGGTTTAATTTCATTCTGTTGCATATGGTTTTCCAGTTTTCCCAGCACCATTTGTTGAAGAGGCTATCTTTTCTCCATTGCATATTTTTGGCACCTTTGTCTAGTATGAGAAAATTGTATTTATTTGGGTTTGTGTCCATGTCCTCTATTCTGTACCATTGATCTACCTGTCTATTTTGGTACCAATACCATGCCATTTTTGTTACTGTTGCTTTGTAATAGAGTTGAAGATCTGGTATTGCGATACCCCCTGCTTCACTCTTTCTACTGAGGATTGCTTTAGCTATTCTGGGTTTCTTATTCTTCCAGATGAATTTCAAAATTGCTTGCTCTATTTCTGTAAGGTACATCATTGGGATTTTAATTGGAATTACATTGAATCTGTATAGCACTTTTGGTAGTATGACCATTTTGACAATATTAATTCTTTCTATCCAAGAACATGGAAGATCTTTCCATCTTCTAAGGTTTTCTTTAATTTCTTTCTTTAGTGTTCTGTAGTTCTCATTGTAGAGGTCTTTCACCTCTTTTGTGAGATTGATTCCCAAGTATTTCATTTTTTTCGAGGCTATTGTGAATGGGGTAGTTTTCCTAATTTCTCTTTCTGAAGATTCATCACTTATGTATAAAAATGCATTGGATTTATGAGCATTGATCTTGTAACCTGCTACTTTACTGAATTCACTTATGAGTTCTAAGAGTTTTCTGGTGGAATTTCCTGGTTCCTCTAAATATATAATCATGTCTTCAGCGAACAGGGATAGTTTGAGTTCTTCTTTTGCAATTCGTATCCCTTTAATTTCTTTGGTTTGTCTAATTGCTCTGGCCAGAGTCTCAAGAACGATGTTGAATAGAAGTGGTGAAAGAGGGCATCCCTGCCTTGTTCCAGTTTTTAGGGGGAATGCTTTCAGTTTTTCCCCATTTAGAATGATATTAGCCATGGGCTTAGCATAGATGGCCTTTACAATGTTAAGGAATGTTCCCACTACCCCAATTTTTTCTAGTGTTTTGAGCATGAAGGGGTGCTGTATTTTATCAAATACTTTTTGTGCATCTATTGAAATAATCATGTGATTCTTAACTTTTAGTCTGTTGATACGGTGAATGACATTTATTGATTTCCGGATGTTGAAGCAACCTTGCATCCCTGGGATAAAACCCACTTGATCGTGGTGCACTATCTTTTTAATATATTTTTGTATGCGATTTGCTAAAATTTTGTTGAGAATTTTTGCTTTGATGTTCATTAAGGATATTGGTCTGAAATTTTCTTTCCTCGATGTGTCTCCGTCTGGTTTAGGTATCAGGGTGATATTGGCTTCATAGAATGAGTTTGGGAGGTTTCCCTCCTCTTCTATTTTATGGAATACTTTGAAAAGTATTGGAATGAGCTCTTCTTTAAAGGTTTTGTAGAACTTAGCTGAGAACCCATCGGGTCCCAGACTTGTCTTTGTTGGTAGGCTTTTGATGACCTCTTCTATTTCATTGCTTGAAATTGATTTTTTTAAGTTGTGTATGTCCTCCTGGTTCAGTTTAGGTAATTCATATGTCTCTAGAAACTTGTTGATGTCTTCTAGGTTTTCTGTTTTGTTGGAGTATAGATTTTCAAAATAGCTTCTAATTATGTTTTGTACTTCACTCGTGTCTGTTGTGATATTTTCTTGTTCATTCCGAATTTTAGTAATTTGAGTTTTCTCCCTCTTTCTCTTCGTTAGTGTGGCTAAGAGTTTATCAATTTTGTTTACTCTTTCAAAGAACCAACTATTTATTTTGTTAATTTTTTCGATTGTTTCTTTTGTTTCAATTTCGTTGATTTCACCCCTGATTTTAACTATTCCCTGTCTTCTACTACTTTTGGTGTTGGTCTGCTCTTCTTTTTCTAGGGCTTTGAGCTGTAGTGTTAAGTCGTTTATTTGTTGATTTCTACTTCTTTTTTTGAATGTGCCCCATGAAATAAATCTTCCTCTAAGTACTGCTTTCATAGTGTCCCAGAGGTTTTGATACAATGTGTCTTTGTTCTCGTTTACTTCTAAGAATTTTTAAATTTCCCTCCTGATGTCTTCTGTTACCCATTCATCATATAATAACATATTATTTAATCTCCAAGTATTGGAGAAGATTCTGTGTTTTATTCTGTCATTTATTTCTAATTTCAATCCATTATGACGTGATAGAGTACAAGGTAGTATCTCTATCTTCTTGTATTTGCTAACAGTAGTAAAACATGGTCTATTTTAGAGAAGGATCCATGTGCTGCTGAGAAGAAAGTGTATTCGTTTTTTGTTGGATGGTATATTCTATGTAAGTTGGTTAAGTCTAAATTGTTGATTGTGTTATTGAGATCTATGGTTTCTTTATTCCATTTTTGTTTGGACGATCTGTCCACTGGTGAGAGAGGTATGTTAAAATCACCTAGTATTATTGTGTTGTGGTCTATTTGATTTCTGGAATTGAGAAGGATTTGTTTGACGTACATGGATGAGCCAATGTTTGGGGCATAGATATTTATGATTGTTATGTCTTGCTGATTTATGCTTCCCTTAAGCTGTATGTAATGTCCTTCTTTATCCCTTCTGACTAGTTTTGGCTTGAAGTCCACATTATCTGAAATGAGGATGGATACTCCAGCTTTTTTGCTGTGTACGTGTGCCTGGTATGTTTTTTCCCATCCTTTCACCTTTAGTCTGTGGGTATCTCTTTCTATGAGATGAGTCTCTTGCAGGCAGCATATTGTTGGATTTTTCTTTTTAATCCAATCTGCCAGTCTATGTCTTTTGATTGATGAGTTCAGGCCATTAACATTCAGGGTTATTATTGTGATATGATTTGTATTGCCAGTCATTTGACTCATTTTTGTTTTTTTGACATGATTTGGTTTCTCCTTTATATGGCTATTCCTTTAGGCTACTTCCTCCCGTTGCTGATTTGCATCGTTGTTTTTCATCTCTTCCTCATGGAATATTTTGCTGAGAATGTTCTGTAATGCCAACTTTCTTTTTGCAAATTCCTTTAGCTTTTGTTTATCATGGAAAGATCTTATTTCATCATCAAATTGAAAGTACGTTTTGCTGGTTATAAGGTCTTGGTTGGCATCCGTTTTCTTTCGGGGGTTGGTAAATGTTGTTCCAGGCCCTTCTAGCTTTTAGGATCTGAATTGAAAAATCAGCTGATATTCTTATTGGTTTCCCCCTGAATGTAATTTGATTCTTTTCTCTTGCAGCCTTTAAAATTCTGTCTTTATTTTGCATGTTATGTATTTTCATAATAATGTGCCTTGGTGTGGGTCTGTTGTAATTTTGTGTATTTGGAGTCCTATAAGCCTCTTTACTTGGTTTTCTATTTCATTCTTCAGATTTGGGAAATTTTCTGATATTATTTCATTGAATAGATTGTTCATTCCTTTGGCTTGTTTCTCTAAGCCTTCCTCAATCCCAATAATTCTTAAATTTGGCCTTTTCATGATATCCCATAATTCTTGTAGATTCTGTTCCTGATTTCTTACTATCCTTTCTGTTTGGTCAACTTTGTTTTCAAGATTAAATATTTTTTCTTCAATATCTGAGGTTCTGTCTTCCAGTTGTTTTATCCTATTGATTATGCTTTCTGTGGAGTTTTTAACTTGGTTTATTGTTTCCTTCATTTCAAGGATTTCTGTTTGGTTTTTTTTTCAGTATCTCTAACTCTTTATTGAAATGATCTCTTGCTTCCTGTATTTGCTCTTTTAACTGTTCATAGGTGCGATCATTTAATGCCTGCATTTGCTCTTTCATCTCCTCCTTCAATGCCTGCATTTGCTCTTTCATCTCCTTGAGTGCTTCCCTGATTGTTTTAATTATGTACATTCTGAACTCCTTTTCTGACATATCTTCTGCTGTGTTGTCATTGAGTTTTACTGATATAGTATCTAGGTTTGTTTGGGACATTTTCTTCCCTTGTTTTCTCATATTGGTCAGTTGTCAGTGGGACTCTGTGATATTGCAGATTTCCTCTATTGGCTTATAGTGTCCCTGTAGATTTCCAGTGTATCACCTCCCAGCCTTCAGTAGCCTGAAGTCTTGGAGTAACTTGATTATGCAGTACTTCCGAAGAAAGCTGTCTGTAGCCCGCTACTGATTCCAGGGCTTGGAGCTGGCTCTGTGTGGAAAGGCTCTCACTGGGGGGCCTGCTCCAAGAAGCTGATCGAGTGGGAGGAGCTGGAGTGCCCAGGGCTGCCTGGAGAAGACTCTAGCTGCCCTGCTCTACTCTAATAAGCCGCCCGAATCCGGGCCTGCTGCCCGGGCCGAGCTTCACCAGGTGGGGGAGACTCACCCCGTGGTTCTATTTTAGTCCAAGTCTCTCAATGCCCCCCCTTCTTGAATCCTGGGTTCTGGAGCAACTGGAGATGCAGTCACCCTCTAGTCCGCCATCTTGGATCACCAAAATTATTTTATATTTATTTAGATAATTTCTAACTTTTAATCATCAAATCGGAATCCAAATATATCTTATGACCCATATACATTCAGGGATACAAATGGAGCAATGTATTTTTCAGCAATTTTTTTTTTTGAAAGAAAACATCAAATGTATTACAAATATTTAGCTTGTTCATCATTTTCTATAAGTTGCAAACTTCTAAACTAAATTCCAGAATAGTTTTAAAAGTAGTGGTCATGAAAATAGGAGAATTAGCAAGAGAAGTTCTGATCCCCACCCCAGAGGTCTAATTCAGGCTCAAATTGAGTTTTAAATATGAGAGGCCCTACTCATTGTTTCTGTGTATTTGCAAGTATGCACCATTAACCTGTAGTCCATACTATTATTCATGTAGATCCCTTTAGGTGAAAATGGGACCAAAGTAGAAAATTTGACATGCCTTCTTAAGTTTCCGTTATGAATGATCTAAAAACTAGATTCTACTATCACATGTATCCATGAGGATCAAGTTTTCCAGATGGTATAACAACTTTTATACTTATGTTGCTGATTGTTACTAAGAAGTCCACATCTATAGTTAAATTTAATTATTATGAATATTTTTGAATAAGTTATTCTTGATAGAAACCAAAATCATCAAAATAATATATTTTAAGTTCTTCTTTGCTTAGAAATAAAGTAGTGAAATAAATAACACTTTCTTTGATTATTAGTCATCACTTGTTTAACTGTTTGAATAAGAACTTGTTCAATTTTCTCTGATATACCCTCCTAGATATGTAAAATAAAATGATTGCAATTCCAGTATTTATTTTTTGGAAGATTCTCATTTAATTCTTTCAGAACTAGAGGGGTATGTCAGATAAGATACTAGGAGATAAAGTAAACCAGATTTATTGCAATTTACTGTAATTACAAT
Source organism: Sciurus vulgaris (assembly GCF_902686455.1). Lineage (NCBI taxonomy): Eukaryota > Metazoa > Chordata > Mammalia > Rodentia > Sciuridae > Sciurus > Sciurus vulgaris. The sequence continues at coordinate 85,832,939 of NC_136463.1, read as the reverse complement.
TGTTTTGTTAATTTGGCTTCCTGAGAGGTCAGCACTCTGATGGGGATCCAGGCAATCAGTCTATTTTGAGCAATCCAAGGCTATAGTTATATGCCCTTGAACATTTTCATTCCGTTCTGCCTTTCATTTTCTTTCTGAATAATTTTATGTAAGGCTAATTCCCAGTCATGTAGAACTAATTAGAAAAAATTTTAAATATGTAGGATACAATGTTTCTGTTAGGCAGGAAAAATAAGTTTTTGAAATCAGGTGCACAATAGGGGGACCATTGTTAATAATAATGTATATATCAAAATTAAACAGAGTAAACTTTAATTGTCTCACTACTAAAAATAATGCATGCATAAGGTGATAGATATATTAATTAGTTTAATTTTGTAATTCCATGTGTATATGTACATGTAACATTGTCCCTATAAATGTGTATAATTGTGGTTCAGCCCTTAAAATTATGCTAATTACAAATTGAATTTTTTAAATAAATTTAAGTATGTAAAAATCCAGATTTTTCTGTTAGTTTATTGTGAAATCTAAGAAAAAATATTTTCAGTGGAATTTTGAAATCTTTGAAGATGACATAGAGATAAGTTTTCCCCCACTTTTTGACCTTTCAAAATATGTCAGTCTGTGCAGCTTTATTGGTGCATGATATGGAGCCATGCATTGGTGAAATTTCTGAGATCTCATAGCATAATATAATGCTGATATTTTAATAGTACAGTGGAACTATATTAAATTCAATTTTGATTTGCTTGTGGTATATGCGTGACCATTCAAGGAAGTTCAATTTTTCACAAATATTAAATGATAATTGCAGCACAGCATACTACTGAAAAGCATTCCCTTGTCTCCTACTGAAGTTAAAATTTGTAAAAGTTGAGAATAGACTTGCTTGATACATCAGGAGTTGTCTTGAGAACAAAAACATCTTGTCTCCTAATTGTATTACTTGTAATAAACATGATTATTCTATTTAAAAAGTTTTCAAGAAATATAAAATCATATTAAAATTCTTTAACATTTTATGCATAAAATATTCTAGGTATATTGTGTATATTTTCCTTAAACCTGTTATGAAAGATACTTGAATTAAATATGAGGACCTGGATTCAGTCCCCAGTACTGAAAAAAGAAATAAAGGAAGAAAAAGATGATCTCTTATCTATTTATATGTCTGTATCTATATACATATATGCATACATATGTATAAATAGAGATATCTGTATCTATATGTGTATCTATCTATAGATGATTTCTCTATGTTCATCTATTTATTAATTGAACTATATATTTCACCACAAGTCAGTAATAAAGAAAACATCATAATGCACGGAAAATAGAAAAAGACACATGTGGTTTCAATTGTGTCAATTACCTTAATTTGGCCTAAATTACCACATTTGTTCTTAACATTGTAAATATATCAATGACTGTGTACATCATCATTCTTTCTATGGAAATATTTTCAATTCCTGTGCATAAATTGTCTGTGCAAACAAAGAGAAATGAACTTGGTTGATTTTTTTTTTTTCTGTTGTTTTTGTTGTTGTTTTGCTGTGGGAATTGAACCTAGAACATAGGCATGCCAGCCAAGTTCTTTACCATTGAGCTATGCCACAAATCTTTTTATTTTTATTTTGAAACAGGGTCTCACTGAGTTGCTCAGACTGGCCTTCAACTTGTGATCCTCCCCTCTCAGCCTCCCAGGTGGCTAGGATTATAGCTTTCACACATCACCTAGCACTTGCTGCATTTTACACACACACATTGGCACATGTACATCCAAGCAGCATCTGTTATGAACCACTACTTTGATCCCCTTCTCTTCTTTCTCTGTATATATCTGGATGAAATAATCTACTTTACTTTTGAGATTTTTTTTCTTCTCTTAAAAGCATATGCAGATTGTTCTACCTCTTCACCTTTATAATGTTTCTGCCCTCATTATTTAGTTGGTTAATCCATTTGCTAACTGCTCATTGGAACCCTACCACTTGTCAAATAATACTTCAGAGTCTGGAAATCCAGGGATGAATGAAAAGTTTGTAAGACCAACAGCAAATTAATTCTCAAGTGAAAATACAAGAAAATGTCTGCTAGTATTCAGTTCTTGGACAAAAATGACATACCGTGAGGCAAGAGAATGACTTGGCATTAGAAAAGACCCAGGGTGGAAGCAAAATTTCAAGGTCAGAATGAGTAGTTTTTAGGTTGCAAGAGCAATAAATAACCCAGGGTGGGAGCCTAGTTGGGAATAGGATAAATTTATCCCAAGAACAGAAAATATGTACCTCCTAAGGCATATGGAGCATGGTACAAGAGGAACCCAGGGAGATAACAGGGGAATGATTATGCTGAATTTGGTAGGTCAGAGTTTTCTTTTGTTATCAGTAAGCACAGGTTGAAGAAGGAAAGTGGCAATGTCTGAGCATATTTGAAAAGAATCTACTATATTAGGAATATATTCCAGGGATATTAAAATAATAACTGAGACCTCTTTTAAGGTTCCTGTAATTGTACAGATAAAAAAAAAAAATGTAGACCTTAAACAATAAGGACACTAATGGAGAAAGTCAAAATTGGGTAAATCAAGAATTTCTTTGGAGGTAGTGTGGACCGGCCTTTGTTGACTAATTGTCTCGAATCCATTGGAAATAGAGGCACAAACATTGTCTTTTGAATTTTGAAATGTTCATTCAGGAAGCAATTCTGTTATTAAGAGATTTCAACCTGTGTGTGTGTGTTGCTGGGGTTCAAACTTAGGGCCTCAAGATGCTGGGCCAGCACTATCACTGAGGCACATCTCCTCTCCTAAGAAATTCTAACTAATTTTGAAAATAGAATCTATTCAGGTTTGTTATCTGTATATTTTTGGACATTCTCTGTATGTAACAACACTACAGATGAATTTTTAAAGACTTGGTTGCAAAAACAATGAAAATGAAATTAATAATCTTTATAGAGCATTGAAATGCAGCCCATCATCCCCTGAAGGTTAAAAATTTACTCTTTTACTTATTGGTTGAGTCACTTACTAATTTCTATGTGCCAATTTTATTCCATATACTGCAATAGTGAAGATATGATAGTAGAAAAAAGGAAGGTCCTCAGCTCTGATGACCTTGTGGTCTAATAAGGGAGTTGTACACTATATAAACAATTAGATATTAGATAATTAGATAATAACCATGTTATTAGATAAACATTCACAATCTAAAATATGTAATTAAAGTGAGTATAGACATGAAAGTATGAAACTAACACACCATAGTCATGGTAGAATTTCTAGTACATTGGCCTCTTCTATTTTGAAGAAGTTACAGGAAGCTTCACTTGCGAAGGTGAGTTATGAGAAATTGATTAGGTAAGGATAAAACGTACAGACAGCAGGAACTGGAAACTAAATTACAAATTGTCTTCAGGAGAGGATAAATAAAGACACTGCTATATGACCTGGACTTGAGATCATTAAAAAAATGGACTTAGGCTGTGGCAGTAGAGATTGACAGAAGTGAAAAGATTTGAACGATAGAAGTAAAATAAAGCAGAAAATGAGAATGGCAGCAGATGGGGGTGGAGTTTAGTAAGGAGGCATCCAGGATATTCCTGAGAATTCTGTTCCATTCTTATGCATGGAGGAATTAACCACGAAGGTGGGGAATCCTGTGTGAGAACCAGGTGTAAAGGAATGACTGGATGAAAATTTCAGTTAAATCTGTAGTCAGGGTAAAGTGGAAATATTTATCAAGCAGTATCCCCAATTCAAAAATAAAAATTAAAACGTAAAAATAAGTCAAAAAGCTAGATTGTACGATCAATGGCATTATTATTAATTTCAAAATATAGAAACATATGTTTACTTAAAGCCAAATTTGATTGCCTTGGGTTATCCATCTGATTATCTACAACAGTTCCTCCTTATCTGTAGGGGATGTATTCCAGTATTCCCCAGCAGATGCCTGGAACCACAGATAGCATCAGACCTTGTAGTTTTTGGTGTAACGAGTTACCTCAAATAGAACACGTTTTCTGTTCATGTCTCCCACACACAAGCATGATGTCTTTCCATCTTAACTTAGTACTTATGCACTGTGGCCATAAGTTTTGCAGCTTGAGGTGTGACAGCAACTCTAGTAGGAATTTCCTTTTTTTTTTTTTCCTTCACGATTTCCTGAACAAAAGATTTATTCTTACTGTAGATCTCAGCAACCTTGTAATGTGATGTTTTTCTTTTTAAGTTGAGAACTTTCACCTTTTCATGTAAAAGCATTTCACAGCTTCTTATTGGCATATCCAGTTGTCAGCTTCACCATTCCAGAGTAACCTTACATTTATGTACATCTCTATATATTACTTTGTAAGCAGCAAAAGGATTGAGAGAATTTAGAAATATTTCTACATAGAAAAGCCCAGGCCCAGACATTTTCATTTGTAAGTTCTATCAAATATTTACAACATATCTCATGCCAATCCTTTATAAACTTTTCCAAAAAATGAAAAGGGACATTCATTTTTTAATACTCATCTTGATGTTCATCTTATTAGGCCTCTATTATCTTGATAACAAAATCAAATGTATTTCCAGAAAGTAAAATTTCAGACCACATTTCTTTGGAAATAAATACCAAAAAATTCTGAACAAAATACCAACACACAGAATCTGGGAACATATAAAAAGAATTCACACCATAAGTCTGCTTTCTTAGGGAGCAAAGCATTCATTTATGTAAGTTCTAAATAAATGACAGTACTTTTGCATGATAATTTTTAATCAACATCTGTGGACTTCCTTCTTTTTTATTTTCAATTATGTCTCACTTCAAAAATCATTTCTAAACAGACTTTAAAAATAGCAACAATTGATATTTGAATAAAATATAGTATAATTAAGAGGGTAAATATTATTCTCAATCTCCTTTATTGACATTTTTTAAAACAAGAAAATAAAAGGATACAAAATATAAATAGTATTATCACTACTAGATATGAGAGTTACTAGCCAAATGTGGCTATTTAAATTTATTTTTAAATTAATTAAAACTATATGAAATAAAAAAATCAATTCTTAAGTCATATTAGCCACATTTTAAGGATTCCAAGAGGCTAAATGGAACAGTGAGTACCAAATTGGACAGTATAGTCACAGAGTACTTTCATCCTCACAGAAAGTTCTGGTAAGCAAACTATGTAAATACAATGAAAGCAAAATTTCCCTTCTCATTATTCTGAGTGCCATGTAAAAATTTGTACCTGTTAAAAAATATCCTCTAGAAATTTATCTGTATATGTTTTCATATATCTACACATAAGTGATATAAAGGTCCAAAATATACACACTCATAAGCATGTGAATGTGTGTTTGTATATGAGTGTGTGCATGTACATTTAATTTCAACAGTAGAGATTGCTGGTACTTTTTGTCTACTTAGTAATGTTCTTAAAAGCCTTTTTATTAAATCCCTTTCGTTTTCCTCTAATATTTAATGATTATGTAAAATTACCTTGCATGATGCACTACCATTTATTATTTAATTGTTAAATTATTTATTTAATTATTTCCTTATTATGCATATGCTTCAAAAAAGAAAAACAAAACCTTGACAACTATTTTTGAAATGCTTTTGTTGCCTAAATTTATAGCAGTTGTACTACTAAGTGAAAGAAAAGGTCAATTTGCAACTTACTAGATAACATCAAATTATCCAAATACACCCATCAATACAATATAATATTACCTGTTAGTCTACTCTTACCATCACAAGGTATTGTCAAACACTTTAAAGATTATTCATCTGCCTGATGAAAAATGATATTTTATTGTTAAAATGGTTTGCAATTATTTAATTATGGGTGATGTTGAGTACCATCTTTTCTATGTGCATTGGCAAATTTTTGTTTTGCTTTTTTTTTCTGACAGTTCTTTTTTGTAAGCATTTCACATTGGATTTTGCAAGAGATATTTATATGCAGCAAAATTTCTTTCTTTAGCTGGGCATGGTGGTATACGCCTGTAATCCCAGAGGCTTTGGAGGCTGAGGCAGGAGGATCGAAAGTTCAAAGCCAGCCTCAGCAAAAGAGAGGTGCTAAGCAACTCAGCAAGACCCTGTCTCTAAATAAAATACAAACAACAACAGCGAAAAGAATAATTTCTTTAGACATTTTTACATGATCTGAAACTCATTGAATTCCTAATTCACTAGCATTTAGAAAGTCTACAGAGAGTATTTTCTGTATTTCAGTTATCTTAGTAGACTTATAACTGTTACTAGTTGGTCTGAAAGAAAAAATAATTAATTGGGAGAAGAAACAATGGGAAGAATTCTGAGTAAATTTCTATAATGAACTCATTCATCTACTTATTTCATGCAATTTCATCTGCACCATAAATCCTAGAAATTTAACTTTTAAATGATGTTTCAGTTTTTTCAGATGAATTAAAATTAATATCTTTTAAAAAGAGTATCTTCTTCTATCCTTAGGGTTAATCTAGTCACTATCTGGATACTTAAAAACATGCAGAAAAAAGATTGAGCTTATCATTTATATATTCCACAAAAACATCAAAGTTACTAAGGAACATTTCTGAGAAAGTAGAAAATATAAGACATGACTTTTGGATTTGAACCATTAAATGCAAATTGATAAATAACAAAGTTAACTTGACTCATCAGTGCAGCTGATGGAAACTGTGACAGTGAGACAAGAAAAGAGGTCCCTGTTCTTAATACAGAGCCAGGGATTTAGGTTCAAGATTTTGAATCTGAAGGTGGCTATGGATAGTTCCTCATTGTCATTCACCTGGATTCGACTTCATTTTATAGGCTGTAATTCCTTCCCCAACTCATCAGAAATTGCTGTGTTGCAGGTAGGTACATATAAAATTACTGTTTTCCTTTATTATTGTTCTTCTCTTTGGCAGAAATAGGTCAATTATGATCTCTACTTTTCAAATATGTATTAGCAAATGAGCAGAATGCTACCAATCAATTTGTTGTTTTGAATCTTGAGCATGTGGAGTGATATTCCACCCGATATCATACTCAGGAAATATTGATGTTCAAAGCTGAGAATCTGAGTGTTGTTAGTCTTTGATTTTCAAAGAAATTGCATATTTCGAATTTTCTTAATGAATGGTCATATCCTTATTTTTCAACTGTTCATATGTTTTAATTTTATGTTAATTTAAAATACACGGTAAATGAAGGTAAAAAGCATTAGAGAAAATGTCTCATAATTAATATAAAAACTTCCAAATCATGGAAAATGAACAAAGGATATTAATGAACTTTTCACAAAAGAAATATGTTGATAAACAAATTAAAAGATTGCTTAACATAATTTATAAGCAAACTATTAATCAAGGGAGATAGTTTTTTGCACCCATCATATTAGCAAAGTTTAACTCTAATATTACCAAGAATTACAAAGAATGCAGAGTAACACAGCTTCTTAGTCACTGATGGCAGGAGTATAGTTGTGTTTGTCATTGGTTGAAATAGAACTTTCACATGCCCTAAAACCCACCACATCCTCCTTACACATACATACCATAAGAAAACAATTGCAAGCCGGGAAACAACAGTAAGTTTTAATTCAGCAAACAGCTGCTGATGTCCTCCGCTGTACTTCAGAGTTACTGATCAGTGTACCTTTGTGAGATAATGAACCTTTAAAGTGCAAGTTTAGTAAATGATAGCTCAGCTTTTAAATTAGTTTCACTATGTAAATTATTTTTGTATCTTTGGATCTCAGGCAAATATCTAAAGAGTTTGCTTTGCCATATGTTTGTCGATGTTACATATAATTTAGTCTCAGTTGGTTATGAATTAATTTCTTTCTTTCATTCTTTCATTCTTCTTTCTTTTCTTTTCTCTTCTTTTCTTTTATTTCTTTTCCTAATTTTATGGAACCCAGGGCTACACGTGTGCGAGGCAAGTGCTGTACTACTGAACTAAATTCCCAGACCTTTTAATCTTTTATTTCAAGGCAGGGTCTTGCTAAATTGCTAAGGCTGGGATTGCAGGCATGTGACACTACATCCTGTGGTTATAAACTTTTAAAGGAGGCATCAGGAAGTCCTTGATCTTCCTGTACCTCCTTTACTACTCAGTATTGTGACTAATTCCTGTGTGTTTGCATTTAGTTGTTCACTTATCTTCATGACTATTTGATATTCTTTTTTATGTGGTATTTATGAATATGTGATTTATTGTTCTTTGATTGCAGTTTATCTTTGATTTATTTCATATTCAAACTTAACTGGAAATCCTGTATTTTTATTTAATAAATTTATCATAAATTACTGTGTTTAGAGAGGAATTTAAGGTTAATCCAATATGAGACAGTAAATGGGATGGAGAAAATAGATATCTCTTATTGTATTGTTAAAGAGTATATAAGACTATGGAAAATATTGTCTTCTTAATATGAATCCTTTCAATCATGATCTTGGGTTATCTTTCTATTTAGATATTTAATTTATTTCAGTGCTATTTTGTTTTGGGAGGAAAAAACAATTAGTTTCACACCTCATTTGTTCAATTTATTCCTAAACATTTATCTTTTTCATGTTATTATAAGTGAAATTATCTTAATTTCATTTTTGCATTATTCATTGGTAAAATATGAAGCTACAATTGATTTGTGTTTATTGGCCTTTTATCTTACAAAGTTACTAACCTCTTTTATTAAATATAATGTATTTACTTGCTTTTAAAAAAAAGACTATATCAAACCTGGCACACGTATCAATATTACTCATATTCATAACCTGTTTTCTCTTGTTGTTTGATAATATTAGTGGTAATGCTGTTAATTATTTTTTACCAATATTAATGAGTTTTTGAACCATAAGAACAACTCATGAGCTGTCAAGAAGTTTTATTCTTTAAAATATTATCATTTTCCCATTTTTATCTCATTTAAAAACTCATACTTTTTATTTTTTGTCAAATCAATATTACTCATATTTTTTCCATCTTTTAAAAACTATGTATTGAAAAGTTCTTGGCAGCCGTCTTCTTGCCTAAACTAGAAATCATATTACTAACTGAAATACTTGATATGTACATATTATACTTTAAAACATAAAGTGAATTATTTGTGGAATCACACTTTTTGAAGTTTGTCTGATAGGATATTATAACAAGAATGAGTGGAGGTATTTTACCGTTGGACCACTGAAGCCATCATTTTATCTTACAAACATCATGAGAGACACATTGCCTAAGACCATGGTGAAGAAACTGAACTAGACATTGTTTTGTATTGGGAACTTTTTGTTGTTGATAGTATTTTGGGGGTACTTGGGATTGACTCCAGGTCACTTTACCACTGAGCTACATCCTCAGCCCTTTAGATTTGTTTAATTTTGAGACAGGTTCTTGTTAAGTTGCCCAGGCTGGCCTGAAACTTGCAATTCTCCTGCCTCAGCCACCCAGGTTGCTGTAATTACAAGTGTGCACCATCATGCCTGGATGTCGTATTGGTTTTTAAGACTTCTATAGCTTTCACTTTCTTTGTAAATGTATCTATACTTAGATATGGCAGCACCATTTAAGAGAAAAATATATTTGAAATATGTTGAATATTAAGAAAATATGAGATTCACTAGACCAGCACAAACTGAACTTCAAAGAAATAATTTGCATAAAAATGCAAGTTACGACATTTCTTTCTTTTTCAGTCACAGCTTTTCTAGTTTATTGACATTTCAGGTGGAGAAATATTGGCATATTCCTCTTCAAAGTTAACTTTCTGCTGTGTGTTTTTTTTTAAGCTCTTAACAGAATTCAGTAAACATTAATTTCTCCCTCTATTAAAATAAAAATTGTTTTTAAACATTTTAGTGTATGGTGCATGATCTAAATCAATAGAGTATTATTTTGAGTGTTCACATTTACTGAGCAATGCAGATCTATATGAGGCACCCTGCATGGCAGGTCCTAATTCTTAAAATATCTAGTTGTACCTTGGCATTTTGTGCATTTTTGATGTTTTATAAAATATTCCATTATCAATGAAATACATAGTACTGAAAGAAAGGAGAGAGAGAGAGAGAGAGAGAGAGAGAGGGAGAGAGAGAGGGAGGGGGGGAGAGAGAGAGAGAGGGGGGGGGAGAGAGAGAGAGATCTATTATGTGTACACAACATGGATATTGTGGGTATCACAGAGAAATATAATTTTAGTATTATCCTAAGAAATTGGGTAGCAAAGAAAAGAGAATAAAAACACACACAATAAAAGAGTTGATTTTAAAATTTCCTGCACATAAACACATTCACAGCTGTAGAAAACAAATCATGGCTTTGTTTAGAGCTGTAAGATTAAAATAAAACAAAACAAACACAAAGAAAACAATATATATCCCTTTGCTTCTTCCTGTTACTTGAAGCCAGGCAGTGAAAAGCCCATCTTTGGTACCATAACATGGATTGCAAATTGATCACCTCATTTTCCAACTTCCGCTTACTTTGTTTTCTTTCTTAACTGCATTGTACCATTTATTCTTCTTCCTACCTGCTTAAAATCAACTGACTTTCTGAAACCCTTCCTTATGTTCAAATTGGATCATGGTCAACTGTTGTAAAAAACTTCTTCATGATACGTATTTAATTATGTAAATGAAAAATTAAGATTTAACTTTTCTAGAATGACTTTTCTAAACATTTTTGTTAATTATCAATAAAGTAATTATGAAATTGGGTAGTGAAGAAAATTACATCCCAAATAATTTAATGTGTGTGTGTGCGTGTGTGCATATGTGCATGTGTGTCTGCGTTAAGGGAGGTTGGTGGGATGGAAGTTAGGGGAGAAGGAAAATACTACAGGATCCATGAAAATTTACATTCTTGTTTTCATCATTCCTCATAGATACAAATATATGTATCTATGCTTTCAGGCCTAGAGAATTATTCAACTGAAACCCCTAGACCATGAGTTTTTAAGTTTGAATGAAGATGTCTATGTATATTTTTATCACTAGCTTATTCCAAAAATCTGGAACAATGCATGGTTCTTTAGCTTCTGTCATTTTTCAGTTTTAAGGTAACCAAGTCCTTCTTACCAACTGTGTTATTTTAATCCCATTCCTTATTCTCTTCCAGCTCACTTCCTTCTCAGCCTCAAGTCTTAGAAATGCATATTTTATATTTCCTGGCACTTCTGACATTTAAGTTTGTGTTAAATGATTTCTTGCCATGATCTTTAATATCTGACATCTTAGAACACCATCATTATCCTATTTCCACCTCTAGTTATAATGTTTCTGACAAAAGTGAATCATTGCAATGAAGCCTCTTAATAGGGACATTACTGTGGCAATAAAAGATGTAAATTGCAGTTCCAAACAACCTAGAAGAGTGATCATGAAACAGTGATCAATCGTTAGATGAAGTGCACATATAATAATATACATGTGAGGTCAGATGAATCACTAAGCTAAGAAGCACAAGGAAGGCTTGAAGGAGGAGAATTAGAATGATATGTGAGAGAAATATAATTTGAATAAGAATAAGGGAGGGGTGAGGGAGTGAGGAGAACCAGCATATAGGAGAAAGAACACATGCATCCTTAGGGTATAAAAGTGATAGCAAACACCACTAACCATAACCACAGTGTTGCCAGTCGACCCTGGTAGAGCACATGGGCACATGGGCTAAGAAGTGCTACCCTTTTTGCTTTTATTTTTACTGATTTTTTTTTACATTCCAAATGAAGGAAACATGCAATATTTATCTTTCTGAGAAAGGTTTATTCTGCTAAACGTGATACTCTCCAATTTCCTCCATTTTTTTTCCATAGATGGTGTGATTTCATTCCTCTTTATTGAAAAATACTCCATTGTGTATATGTGCAAATGATTTATCCATTTATCCATTGATGGGATTGGGCCGATTCTATAATTGGCTGTTGTGAATACTGCCATCATAATCACTGCTATGCAGGCATCTTGTTGGTATGCTGACTTTGATTCCTTCATGCACATACCCAGGAATGGTATAGCTGGATCATATGGCGGATTCTGTTTTTAGTGTATTTGAGGGCCGTCCACACTTTTTTCCATAAAAGCTGTATTAATTTATATTCCCACAAACAGTACGTAAGTTTTGCTTTATCCCCTGAAGTTTATAAGCATTGGTTATTTTTGTTTGATTTTTTTTTAAATTTTTTTTTTATAATAGCCATACTGAGTGGGCTGAGATATAATTTCAATGTTGTTTTTATTTGCATTTCCCTGATGGCTAAAGATGTTGAACACTCTTCACGAGTTTTTTGGCTATTTGTGGTTTTTGACCTTTTGAGAAATGCATATTCAACCTATTTGCCTGCTTAGTGAATGGATTCTTTGCTTCTTTTTTGCTAAAACTTTTGAGCTATTTATATATTCTGGATATTAATCTTCCTCAAAATAATAGGTGACAAAGTTTTCTCCCATACTGTAGCCTGTCCCTTAACACTGAATTATTTCTTTTGCTGTGCAGAGGCTTTTTAATTTGATGTTATCCCACTTATCAATCTTTGCTAGTATTTTCTGAACTATTAGAGGCCTTTTCAAGAAATTGTTAATTGTACAAATATCTTGAAATGTTTCCCCTATATTTTCCTCTAGTAATTTCAGCATTTCATGTCTTATATTAAGGTCTTTGATCCATTTCGAGGTGATTTTTATACAGTGTGAGAGATGGAGATCTAGTTTCAATCTGCTACAGGTGGATGTCCAGTTTTCCTAGCAACATCTGTTGGAAGTGGCTGTCTTTTGTCTAACATGTTTTTGATGGCTTCGTCATGAATCAGATGGCTGTAGATGTGTGGGTTTTTTCCTGGGTCCTGTATTCTATTGCATTTGTCTCCCTGTAATGTGTCCTCTCCTCTTTATGATCCTGTCTCTTCCTTAACTCCCCAGCCATTTGCCCGAATTGTCAGGAGAGTCTCCTCCCTGATATCAGGACCTCAAGTTATTACCAGATCCAATGCATTTCTCACCCACTTGCTAAATTAGAAGATCTAAATTCAAATCTGATTTCACTGCTTCATTGACTTTATATTTCACCATCTTTGAAAACAGCCATCAGTTCTGCCATATTCATGTTGATAATAGTGTATACATGATTAAGACAAATACTAATCCATGGCACCATCTCCTACCTTTCCAGGTAAAATTTTAAACTATTTATACATTTTCTGGAGGTTATTCTCATAATGTAGTCTATAGTTTAATTTGGCTGAAAAATAATGAATCATGAGTTTTTCACTTACATTGTCACTGAATATATGAAAGGTCTAGAGTCTGTTCTTAAACCTCATCACATTGACTTCTTTTCCCCACTGTCCTCAGTTCTTACCCAGATAACTTTATTCTTACTCTAAAGACCCATTCCCTTATGACCATTTGATTTCGGATTTCTACTCTATAATGAACTACAGAGATCCATGGGGCTTATCTAATTAGTTTCCCTAATATGTGTTAGAAAATATCCAGTGAACTTTTTTCCAATTTTGTATCATCTTCAAGGGCTAAAATGGTGATTGTCATATAGTGAATGTGCAATAAGTGATTTTTGGTGGAATTCAATGACTCACACAAATAAGGTACCAGAACATACTCCCAAGCTACCTAAAAGCATTCAAATGTTTTTCAACTTGATCAAATGTCTTTCACTCTTTTAATCTAGCAAATTACCTTCATTGTTTTTTCCCACTGTTTATCCGGCCTCACCTGGCTTTAAACGGGTGTTCCTGGCTGACAGAGTTCATGCATTTTAATTCCCTTTGGTCTCAAATATGCCTGGTAGGCATCGTTGCTAAATAATGACAATAAACACACATAGAAATTATCTCTGCATCCATTTCAATGCTAATTAAGTTGTTAAATATGTTGGAAATGCAATAGTATTATTGGCAATAACAAACTTCCTCAATCACTAATTTGAAACCATATCAAGTTGAGACTCAACCAGAATTATATTAAGGTCTGCAGTAGGGCCAATGTTGACCAAGAGTTCTCGTGTGGCTGCTTGAAAGAATTAGTTCCCACATGTTAAAGATGATAGCATTAATGGTTTATATCAAAAGGAATTTTCCTGAGACTTCTAATGCCTCTTGACTAAACTTCTAGAGTGTGACCCTTACAGTGTGTTACCAGTTAAGTCTCTTTTCAGCACCAGTGAGTGACCTGCACGTAATTCTCTAAATTCAGAGAAGGTTCAGCAGCTTGGGTCCCTGAAAAGACATTTGGAATGCTTCCCAGTTTGTGTGCTGCATAAGCTGGAGGGAGTATAGTGATAATTAATAAAGTGCCAGACTAGATAATTGTAGGATCTGTAAAAGATACTAAAATGTTGTTACCAGAGGCACAGACGCACCTGTGAAAGCGTGAAGTTAATTTGTGCGAAGAACATCACATGGGGGTAGATGGGGACAAGGGAGGTGAGATTTCCTTTAAATAATTCAGACATCAGACAAGGAAGTTCTCTACCAAAAAACAAAGAAAAAAATGCTGTCAAGATAATGCAAAGCTTATAAAAGGAAGTCTTCCTGCACCCTCTTGTTATATTTTATTTTCTGTGACCTTGAGAAAAGTTTAACAAGTATGACATTGGAGTTTTCTAATACCCATAGAACAGAAGTAATGAAATTGTCCTCTTAGCCAATTTTTTAATGACACAGTCCTCTGATACTGTCCTCTTAGTCAGCTCTTTAAAGAACAACATTCCTCCTGATACTGTAATGTCAAGGGAAATGGACTTGTCTTAATGTTACTCAGCATTCCCTACAGACTAATTTCCATCTAATTTTTTATTGGTTCTTTTTAGTTGTATGTGACATTAGAATTCATTTTGATATAATTATACAAGCATGGAATGTATCTTATTCTAATAAGGAACCCCTTCTTGTGGATGTTCACAATGATGAGATTCACTGTGGTATATTCACATATGTATGTAGGAAAGTTATGTAAGATTCATTCCACTATCTTTCCTATCCCCCCTTCATTTCCTTCATCCCTCTTTGTCTAATCTACTAAATATCTATTCTTCCTCTTTCCCCCCTTAATTTGGGATAGCATCCAAACTTATCAGCGAAAACATTTGACCTTTAGTTTTTTGGGACTGCTTTATTTTGCTTAGCTTAGTAGTCTCCAGATCCATTCATTTACTGGTAAATTACTGAAAACCGCCGCTTCTTAGCCTGGGATGCTTCAAGTGTCTCGCGCCGCTCCTTGTTCTTTTGCCCAACCAGCAGGACAAAAGACACCTACTCTTTAGAAGTTCATGAAGCAGCTTTCCGTTTATTCAGATAACACACCCTCAATATATAAGCAATCTCATGCATAAGCAATTGTAACCAGATATGTCCATCCAATCTTGTTAAAGGTCAAGTGATCACTCGCTTGAGCGTACATGTAAAGTATATCTGTCCATGTGCTAGGTAGCTAAACTGATTATAATACAGCCAATTGTAAACGGTTCCTGCCTCTCTCCAGGCATAATCAGGACGCCGTTTGCTCTCTGCCAGTCACCATCTTTAGATGCACTTGGCGTAACCCTGGTGGGTCTCGCCCACCACAGTAAATGTCATAAAATGTCAATATACAAGCAGTTAATTGGAAAAAGGGAGGGAGCAAAAGAGAGTGGCAGAGAAGGAAATGAGGATACCTATCTCACTGATTACCCCAAGCCCAGTTCTTAGCAACTTAATGGATCATGTGATAGACATCTTATACTTGGTAGCTGCTAACATTCTTGTTCCCATTTTTGTTTAAATGGATCTTTTTTAAAATGGAAAACAATATTTTGTGATTAATTATTGCCAGTGATCACTGGGACATTTTCTAAAATGACTCATACAGAGATTGTACAAATTGTGTAAGTAGGCAAAACCTCTAAATATTAGCAATGTTATTCTATGTGATGTTTCCCTGAACCCAGGGTTTTCTTTGAATAGCTGATTCAGGGATTAACAAACTGTGTCATTCCAATAGCAATTCCCTGACAATGTTAAATAACAATTATAGGAGGCTGTTGTTTTGGACAAGGCTTCCACACTTGACTCCAACAGATCAGACTAACAATCAAAATGGTGTCATTCTTGCCAAAGTTCCAAGTAACCAGGAAAAATGAAAGATAGCCCAATCTGTCAAACAAGCCAGGTCAATTGGCACAATAATTATTTTTCTGTCTTTGTCCTGACACAAAAAAAGGCAACATAAAATAACCTGATGTTATCTAATCACTTATTTTTATTGTTCTCTCTCCCTATTCCTGCTTCATAAGGAAAATAACTTTGAAATGACAAAATGGTATTCATTTTTTGTTGTTATTTATTTTCACATTTTAAAAGTCATTCTCTGTCTCATGAAAACAATCTCTCCTGCTCACCATATAGAAATTCTCATTCCATGTTATGGAATAGTGTGAATTATCACACAATTCTAGAATTGAAAATAAAGTTAAATAATATTTTAAACTAAATTGTTGTGATTTTGTTCTTTGCCAACACCAATTGGTGTCCTGAAATTTAATATAATTCTGACTCTAACTACCTGACTTCACAGATTAAAAGGTTTAGTCCTACAAATTGTGCTGATTTCAGATGCTGGCTGCAAATTCCAGACCCTGAGGTTGCTTAGGCTCTGTCCAAATTGACTCTAAATTGGGGAACTCCCACTACCACTCTTCTGGTTGGACACTTCTTTACAGTGGTTCAGAGGGTTCAAGAAAGAACTATAATTACTATCACTAGCTTATTATAAAGGATGCAAATGAACAGCCAGTTGAAGAGGTACACAGGATAATGTCCAGAGGGATTCTGAGTCAGTTTGCACCTCATTGCAATTGAGGTAAATCACCTCCCACACCTCCCAGTAAATTGATGTGTTCATCTGCCAGGAAGCTCCCTCAAACCTCAGCATACAGGGTTTTTTGTTTGTTTGTTTGTTTGTTTTTTGTTGTTGTTGTTGCTTTTTAACTCAAGTTGTTATCATTAGGCATGACTGGCCTTTAAATCACTGACCCAGGATTGAACTTAAACCTTTCCACTTCCAGGTCCTGGGGAGGGGTTGAAATTCTAGCTCCATAAGCACAAGGTTGATGTGATCTGGTGACCAGCCCCATCCTGAAGTGCAAGTTAGTTCCACCCATTGTGAAGAGTTTTCTCAGGTCTTTATATCATAAACTCATGTATGGTTGAAAAATCTTTGCTCTGAATAATGAAGACTTTTTATAACTGAGGATATTCCAAGCATTTTTAAACTTTATACCAGGAAGCAGGGACAAAGACCAAATAGATTTTTTATTATACTACCAAGTTGTGTAAATATTGGTTAGTCTGAGTTTCTTATCGTATCTTGTGTTTTGGAGCCCCTAGGTTAGAAACAAAACAAAACAATCCAAAACTAGAAACCCTGACTTTACACTTTTCTGTTTTTCATAGAGAGCAGCCTTGTGGAAACTATCCTGGAATAAGCTGTATAAAATTTATTTATATATGTACTCCTTTGCAAATACATGAAAACTATCTCATTCATTTAAAATACTTACACTTTTATTTTTTGTTTGTATTTTGTAAACTTTTATTGATGTAGCAACTCAATTTGCTTGCCTTCTTTTTAGATACAGCTTGCATAAATTCCTCTATATCAAAAAAATATTTATTTACCCTCAATGTGTTTCTCTTTCACTGTCCATTTTAAATTTCTCTGTCACCAGGTCTATTCTATTATTAAATTGTAGGCTGAAAACCAGTCAGGTACAGTGTGTGTAGTTGTTGTCTGACATCAAATACAATCAGTATATTTCTGTTTTAATGTGTTTTACCCTGGGAGGTTTCTTTAAAGAGAGTCTGTCTTCAATGTGTATTTAAATATAAATAGTCAACTAGTCAGAACAAAAAAGTACAGACACAGAAAATCAAGACACAAGTGTAAATATATCTTTTTTTTTCTTTTGATTAATCCAAGAGGGAACTAGAAAAGCATTTTGTTGTTTTAAGAATTTCAGTGGTTCTAATATGCCACATGAAAGACAATAAAAGACCAATGTAAAGATGCTATGATTGAGGGACTCTAACCCAGTCTGATTAACAGGAGCTAGCACAGGAAGAACAGAACCTTCTTGATTAAATCCTGACAGCAATGGGGGCAATTTATTTGCCAAGCCTGAAGGCAGGGAAGTGGCTGCAAAACTTTTGCAAAGAGAAGACATTGGGTAGTGAAAATTTAGATACAAATGAAGGGGATCAATAATGATAGATTGAAGGGTATAGGAAAAAAAGCCAATGTCTTAAGCAAGATACAGAAACAGTTGAGTTTTGTCTGAGTTTTTTAACAAGCATCTATAGGTAGATGGTCCATGTTGTTTCCTAAAGTGAGAAAATAAATCTCTGAGGGACAGCTGTATTAGGGCTGAAGTTGTCATCATATATGAACATTCAAGAGTGAGACATGTGTTCACACTCCTCTTGAAGGTTATCTCCTTTAACTTAAAGGTCATTTCTTCAGGAGGGCCTTGTCTATAATCCAAGACTCAAACATTCTGGCAACTCTCCAGATTTCTTCTTTGAATCATGCATCTAAAGGTGTAACTCAGTAATTAGTTGTGCAATTACATGCCAATATGTGTGTCTTGGATTCTGTGAGAACTGAGGTCATTTCTGTCTTGTTCACTGCCTTGTTCATCACCAGTACCCAACATGCTCTAATCTCTAATAGATGCTCAATATGTTCTTAGATGACGACCGGAAATACTATAGTAACAATTGATCAAATTTACTAATTAAAATAATAGTACCATTCATTGCTATTAGAGACAAATCCAATATGTCCTTTACAATGGTATTCTAGATTTTTTTCAATCATGTGGCGATTGCTATGTGATCTTGGATAACTCCTTAAGGATTCAGTTTTCTCATTTATAAAACGGGAATGATTATTTGTGTGAGTGAGTGTGTGTGTGTATGTGTGTGTTTGGCTTTATTTCAATGAGAGAATTGTGCATGAAACAATTTTAAGCCATCAGATGTCTCAATCTGGCTCCTCAGTATTCTTTATCTAACTTTGCCTTGTATATAAAAATTATAGAACCTTCTAGGACATAGGCAAAAACACCCACCTCTAAATAGAAGAAAGTACACTAGAGAATGGCAAACTTTAGACCTAAGATCCCAGGTGACTCATAAACATTGTATGTAGCTCTTAAAGAACAAAAAGAAAAATTATTTCTTCACCAGTTATGTTTACCAGATGGTTAAAAGTAATAAGATTGGAATAAAAAAAGTAATTTCAACCAATCTTTCCTATTTTTTCTTAATTATAAAAGTATTAGCCTACTCTTTAAGGGAGAGCATATAGAAAGATATTGACAAATGCTTTTCCATCTAAATGAGCATGTCCTCTTCAAGGTTTTACATTCATCTGTATAATCATACATAATTATTATATGTTTATGTATATAACAAGAATGAGAATACCCATTTTAATGGTGCCATGAGTTGAGATAATTTTTATATATATCCAAATGCATGTTAATTTCTCTGTAATTCAATTTTTAAAGACAACTGTTCTTTTTTTTTTTTTTTTTTTTCCAGGTAACCTTCAAAGCATCAAGACATTCAGTTTCACCAGATTTAAAATATGTCCTTCTGGCATATGATGTCAAACAGGTAAAGGAATTATCTTTGGCAATATTTTTCTTTGCCATATACTCAGGTGACAGTTCACAATTTTATGTAGTCATCTACTCACCTAGGCAAATTCCGCATATCTATTAACTACAGGGGAACATCGATGGCCACTTTGCACAAGAGATAGTTATAGACAATGCCCTTTCTTTGACTCCTCGCTAGCAAATAATTGGACTGAGCTTTCAGGTACCTGTGTTGAATGTGTAGGGTTTGGCAAATCTAACAAACGAGGGCTTTTGAAATGTTCAGGATAAGCTCTCCTGTATACTCTAGAGTTTTTCATGTCTGTATAGGCTAGGGACTTTCTTACTGGTTCTTTCAGAAGTGGTAGTGTGTACATTGGAAAGGGACTGGTGGAAATATTGTTTTAGATTTTGGTCACTGAATTGTTTGGATGTATTTGCATGTAAGCTTTGTGGATGTAGAACATTCTGCAAGTGGGGTAAGCCAAGAAATTAATTCTAAACAAATAAAACAGTCTAATTGCAATTAGTGTTTCATTATTCCATGTCAGCTCTAGAGCACAATTAGAGCAGTATGTATGGTTGTTGAGTATTTTGTACATAGATATAATTTGCACAGTTAAAAAGCAAAGTGAATGTTGGAAACAATTCAGCAGATTAGTTTCTGTAAAGAATAAATGATTAGAAATCATTCAAGAAAGTTTTATGAGCTTTAAGATGGACAATAAAAATTTATGGACTTAAGGCAGGCAGCCTCATATAATGCTTTGAGAGTCTTTGAATACATGAAATTTCACAGTTCAAAAGACCTGCTATTTGATGATTTTATTCCTTTGGAATATACATTTTCTATATATTTTAAAGAAGTTTACATTTTTATTTAAAATAATTAATTTGTGCTGAAAAAATGGGGAGATTATAATCAAAGGCATTTTTTTCCTATTGTATATCATGGCCTCTTTCCTACTGTTCTATGTTATCTTCAGTTGTAGATATTATAAATCATACGGTATAACACTATTAAAAATATATTAAATAGTTTCAAAAATAGCATTATCTGAGAAATTTAATTTTAAAATAACTGCTATATTTACCTGAGAGTGAACTTTAAAAATCAGATTTCAGTAGTCATAGTATTCAAGACTAGGTCTTCTGCTAGATAGAAACATAGATCAATGAAAGAGAATATGGAACTCAGAAACAGATTCTCATAAATGTGTCTAAGTGATTTTTGGCAAAGGTGCAAAAGCAATTCAGTGGATGAAAGATGGTCTTGCCAACACATGGTGCTGGAGTAATTGAATATCTATAGGGGAAAAAAATCACGTTGACCTTAGCCTTGCACCTTATACAAACTCAAAATAAATCATGAGTTGAAATTTTAAATATAAATCTATCAGATCCTTAGGAAAGAAAATATAGAAAAAACTACGGGTGTGTAAGGCTAAGGAAGTAGTTGAATTATGCAGCAAAAGCTTAGTTGATCAAAGGAAAAACAATTGCTCTGTGAAAGACACCTCTATGAGGATGAAAATACAAGCTACCCTCTAGGAAAAAATATTTGCATTTCACATATTTGACAAAGGACCAATGTTCATATATAAAGCATTCTCAAAATTGAACACTTAAAAGCAAGAACAAAACAGCTATGCAATCAGAAAGTGGACTCAGACATAAAAGACATGTCACTGGAGAGGCTACACAGATGGCAAATAAGCACATGAAAATATTTCAGCATCATTAGCATTAAGTAAAAGCAAGTTAAAATCACAAAGGAATATGCCTACATAACTATAATAATGGTTAAATTTTTAAAAATAGTAGTAGAACTACATGATGGAAAGCATGCAGAGAGGCTGGATCACTTCAACACTGCTGCTGGGAATATATAATGTGTATTCCCAATGTGTCCTCAAGTTTTTTCAACAGTTTTTTTTAAAAACCAACCATAGAACTACCATCCAACCCAGCAGATTCACTCCAGGGCATTTATCCCAAAGAAATGGAATCTATGTTTATACTGAAACCTATACTCAAATATTTATAGATTTTTCTTGTCAATAGCCAAAACTTAAAATCATCAAGATGTTCTTCAGTGGATAGATGGTTAAACAAACTGGTGGATCCACACAAGAACATACAACTCAGAGATAAAAACAAAGAAGCTTTTGATATAATTCGAGGGCCTGGACGAATCTCTAGGATTAAACTGAGTTGAAAAACAAAATCCCCAAATCTGATTAAGTATATAATTCCATTTATGTAAAGTTTCTTGAGATGAAAATTGTATACATGAAGAACATTGGCAGTTTTAAGTGACATGCAGGGAAGTGGGAGTGCCACTTTTTTATTAAGGATATACAGGTACAAACTCTCTATCTTGACCCTTGTGCCTACATCCTGTTACTAATCTTACATTTTAGTTGTGCAAGTTGTTGCTATTGAGGAAAGCTGGGTGAAGGATACATGACATTTCTCAGTTTTATTTTTTACAATCGTATGGAATTCTACAATGAACGTAAAAAAAAAAATTGTAATTTATAGAAACCTTAAGTGAAGAAAATCTCCTAAACTAAAACATAAAATTTATTAAAAAATAAATCAGGCTCAAACCAGTCATACAAAATCCCATCACCCAAACACATTCAATAAAACCAATTCCTTTGATGTGCTATTTTTATTGCCTCTTAGTTATATAAGTAAGGAAACAGGAATTATCCTTTAAGAAGCATTATCTTAGGGAGAAGCTATTATCCTGATTTCAGAGAGGAGTAAAGCTGGTCCCAGAAAAACTGGAAAGTATAGGATCAAAAGTATTTAGAAATTTATCCAAAGTGTTTCATTAGGGAAGAACTGCTCTAGTCTAGTGAAGTGGCTTGTACTGATGTATTCTTTATCGTTTTTCTAAAGACATGGGTCCAAACAGAAAAACTCAATGTCTGGATTTCATTAACTTACAGATCCCCCTATTGTGAGATTTTAGTTAGTGCCTATTTTATTTTATTTTATTTATTTATTTATTTATTTTTTGGTAAACAAATGGGATATATGCTGTTTCTCTGTTTGTACATGGCATAAAGGCATACCATTTGCGTAATCATAAATTTACATAGGGTAATGTTCTTTGATTCATTCTGTTATTTTTTCCCTTCCCCCTACCCCCCCCACCCCTCTTTTCCCTCTATACAGTCCTTCCTTCCTCCATTCTTGCCCCCCTCCCTAACCCTAACTCTAACCCTAACATTAACCCCTCCCTCCCCCCATTATGTGTCCTCATCCACTTATTAGCGATATCATTCCACCTTTGGTTTTTTGAGATTGGCTTATCTCACTTAGCATGATATTCTCCAATTTCATCCATTTGAACGCCATAATTTTATCATTCTTTATGGCTGAGTAATATTCCATTGTATATATATACCACAGCTTCTTTATCCATTTATCAATTGAAGGACATTTAGGTTGGTTCCACAATCTGGCTATTGTGAATTGAGCAGCTATGAACATTGATGTGGCTGTATCTCTGTAGTATGCTGATTTTAAGTCCTTTGGGTATAGGCCAAGGAGTGGGATAGCTGGGTCAAATGGTGGTTCCATTCCAAGTTTTCTAAGGAATCTCCACACTGCTTTCCAGAGTGGCTGCACTAATTTGCAGCCCCACCAGCAATGTATGAGTGTACCTTTCTCCCCACATCCTCACCAACACCTGTTCTTGTTTCTATTCTTGATAATCCCCATTCTAATTGGGGTGAGATGGAATCTTAGGGTGGTTTTGATTTGCATTTCTCTTATTACTAGAGATGTTGAACATTTTTCCATATGTTTGTTGATTGCTTGTAGATCTTCTTCTGTGAAGTGTTTATTCATTTCCTTAGCCCATTTGTCAACTGGATTATTTGCATTCTTGGTGTAGAGATTTTTGAGTTCTTCATAGATTCTGGAGATTAGTGCTCTATCTGAAATATGATTGGCAAAGATTTTCTCCCACTCTGTAGGCTCTTTCTTCACATTGCTGATAGTTTCCTTTGCTGAGAGAAAGCTTTTTAGTTTGAATCTATCCCAGTTATTGATTCTTGCTTTTATTTCTTGTGCTATGGGAGTCCTATTGAGGAAGTCTGGTCCTAAGCTGACATGTTGAAGATCTGGACCTACTTTTTCTTCTATAATTTGCAGAGTCTCTGGTCTGATTCTGAGGTCCTTAATCCATTTTGAGTTTAGTTTCCTGCATGGTGAGAGATATGGGTTTAGTTTCATTCTGTTGCATATGGATTTCCAATTCTCACAGCACCATTTGTTGAAGAGGCTATCTTTTCTCCATTGCATATTTTTGGCTAGTATGTCTAGCCCTTTGTCTAGAATGAGAAAATTGTATTTATTTGGGTTTGTGTCCGTGTCCTCTATTCTGTACCATTGATCTACCTGTCTATTTTGGTACCAATACCATGCCGTTTTTGTTACTATTACTTTGTAGTAGAGTTGAAGATCTGGTATTGTGATACCCTCTGTTTCACTCTTCCTGCTAAGGATTGCTTTAGCTATTCTGGGTTTCTTATTCTTCCAGATGAATTTCAAAATTGCTTGCTCTATTTCTGTAAGGTACATCATTGGGATTTTAATTGGATTGCATTGAATCTGTATAGCACTTTAGGTAGTGTGGCCATTTTGACAATATTAATTCTTCCTATCCAAGAACATGGAAGATCTTTCCATCTTCTAAGGTGTTCTTTAATTATTTTCTTTAGTGTACTGTAGTTCTCATTGTAGAGGTCTTTCACCTCTTTTGTGAGATTGATTCCCAAGTATTTTATTTTTTTCGAGGCTATTGTGAATGGGGTAGTTTTCCTAATTTCTCTTTCTGAAGATTCATCACTTATGTATAAAAATGCGTTGGATTTATGGGCATTGATCTTGTAACCTGCTACTTTACTGAATTCACTTATGAGTTCTAAGAGTTTTCTGGTGGAATTTCCAGGTTCCTCTAAATATATAATCATGTCATCAGCGAACAGGGATAGTTTGAGTTCTTCTTTTCCAATTCGTATCCCTTTAATTTCTTTGGTTTGTCTAATTGCTCTGGCCAGAGTCTCAAGAACGATGTTGAATAGAAGTGGTGAAAGAGGGCATCCCTGCCTTGTTCCAGTTTTTAGGGGGAATGCTTTCAGTTTTTCACCATTTAGAATGATATTAGCCATGGGCTTAGCATAAATGGCCTTTACAATGTTAAGGAATGTTCCCACTATCCCTACTTTTTCTAGTGTTTTGAGCATGAAGGGGTGCTGTATTTTATCAAATGCTTTTTCTGCATCTATTGAAATAATCATGTGATTCTTGACTTTATGTCTATTGATATGGTGAATTACATTTATTGATTTCCTGATGTTGAACTAATCTTGCATCCCTGGGATGAAACCCACTTGATCATGGTGCACTATCTTTTTAATATGTTTTTGTATGCGATTTGCTCAAATTTTTTTGAGAATTTTTGCGCCGATGTTCATTAAGGATGTTGGTCTGAAATTTTCTTTCCTTGATGTGTCTCTGTCTGGTTTAGGTATCAGTGTGATATTGGCTTCATAGAATGAGTTTGGGAAGGTTCCCTCCTCTTCTATTTTATGGAATACTTTGAGAAGTATTGGAATGAGCTCTTCTTTAAAGGTTTTGTAGAACTCGGCTGAGAACCCATCTGGTCTCGGACTTTTCTTTGTTTGTAGGCTTTTGATGACCTCTTCTATTTCATTACTTGAAATTGGTCTATTTAAATTGTGTATGTCCTCCTTGTTCAGTTTAGGTAATTCATATGTCTCTAGAAACCTGTTGATGTCTTCAAAATTTTCTGTTTTGTTGGAGTATAGATTTTCAAAATAGCTTCTAATTATGTTTTGTATTTCATTCGTGTCTATTGTGATATTTCCTTGTTCATTCCGAATTTTAGTGATTTGGGTTTTCTCTCGTCTTCTCTTTGTTAGTGTGGCTAAAGGTTTATCAATTTTGTTTATTTTTTCAAAGAACCAACTATTTATTTTGTCAGTTTTTTGTGTTGTTTCTTTTGTTTCAATTTCATTGATTTCAGCTCTGAGTTTCACTATTTCCTGTCTTCTACTTTTGGTGCTGGTCTGTTCTTCTTTTTCTAGGGCTTTGAGCTGTAGTGTTAGGTCGTTTATTTGTTGAGTTTTACTTCTTTTATTAAATGCGCTCCATGAAATAAATTTCCCTCTAAGTACTGCTTTCATAGTGTCCCAGAGATTTTGATATGATGTTTCTTTGTTCTCATTTACCTCTAACAATTTTTTAATTTCCTTCCTAATATCTTCTGTTATCCATTCACCATATAAGAGCATATTTTTTAATCTCTAGGTGTTGGAAATCTCCAGGTGTTGGAATAGTTTCTGTTTTTTACTCTTTCATTTATTTCTAACTTCAATACATTATAATCTGATAGAATACAAGGTAGTGTCTCTATCTTCTTGTATTTGCTAACATTAGCTTTGTGGCATAATATATGGTCTATTTTAGAGAAGGATCCATGTGCTGCTGAGAAGAAAGTGTATTCACTCTTGGTTGGATGGTATATTCTATAAATGTCCGTTAAGTCTAAATTGTTGATTGTGTTATTGAGATCTATGGTTTCTTTGTTCAATTTTTGTTTGGAAGATCTGTCCAGTGGTGAGAGAGGTATGTTAAAATCACCTAGTATTATTGTGTTATAGTCTATTTGGTTTCTGAAATTGAGAAGGATTTGTTTGACATACATGGATGAGCCACTGTTTGGGGCATAGATGTTTATGATTGTTATATCTTGCTGATTTATGCTTCCCTTAAGCAGTATGAAATGTCCTTCTTTATGTTAGTGCCTATTTTAGTTATCTCAAAATAGTCCCTGATTTAACAATATTTTGAGAATAATTTTAAGAATAACTTTTTCCTTGAATTTAACATTTCTATTGAATACATTTCCAGAAATCCTCTTCTGAATAAGTGTATCATGATTTTTATTACACTAAAATTAACATACCACAAAATGAACTAAACTGGGTAATTTGGTGGCATTTAGTAAGTTCTGAGCCTGTGTTCTACTACCAAGCTATATCCGCAAGCTCTCAAAACATCTCAATCTTGCTAAAAGTATATCCCAAACCCTGCAGTTATTCCCAGTCTCTACTCCTCCGCACTCGGATATCTACTAACATAGTATCTCTATATTTGAATTTATAGACTTTGGAAAATTCATATAAGTAAAATTATAGCACATGTAGCCTTTAATCTTGCTTCTTTTACTCAACATCAAAGTTCATCTATTTCTTAGCATATAAATCAGTACTTTATAACTTTTTATAATTAAGTAATAATCTTATTCTATGTATGAACCACTATTTGTTTACACAATGATGGGCAAATTTGGAATTTTCACACATATTGGCTATTATGAACAATGTGTCTATGAAAATGTGTATACAGTAGCATGCTTTTTGTGTATTTGTTTTCAAATCAGTGGTTTAAAGAGAAGAACTTCTGGGTCATATCATTTTATTTAATTTTTTAAGGAACCACCAAAATATTTTCCAAAGTGGCTGTACCAGAAATATCTATGAGTTCAAATTTCTCTTTGTCCTCAGCAAAGTTGTTATTTTCTACTCTTCTTAACATATCTATCCTAGCATGTGTGGATTGGTGTCTCCTTTGATTTTGAATTTGTACCTCCTGCATGACCAACAATGCTTGGCATATGTTCATGTACTTCTTGCCTGTTTTAAATATCTTTTTTGGATCTATTCAAGTTCTTTTTCCATTTATTTTTGTTTTGGTCTTTTTGTTGTTGATTTTAAGAATTGTTCATATTCTGGTTAGTAAACTTATCAGATATGTGACTTACAATATTTTTTCACATTTGGTAGATTGTCTTCACATAAAAAGTCTTTTTATGCACACTTTTTTTGAATTTTGATGACATCTGATTAATCCTTTTTTTCTCTGTTGCACATGATTTTGGTATCATATCTAAAAATCCAGTGCAAAATTTAAGGTCATAAAGTTTTATCCTTATGATTTCTTGTAAGATTTTTATTTCTTGAATTTAGTTCGTTGATTTATTTGGAGTTAGTTTTTGCATATCACGTGAGGTAGAGATTTGGGCAAAACACATTTTAAGGCTCACTTTTGCAGATTGAAAATCTGCTCAATTAGAAATTCACAAAATTTATCCAGATTTTTCAAGAGTGAATAAGATTGTTCATGCTCACTACTGTATAGTATTCCAGTTTACATATCACAAGTTTTCTACTGTTAATTACACTATAAAAATATGTACAGGAAGAGAATATTTGGGGGATGAATTAGTTCTCTCATTGCCCCTTTCCCATTCGTTATCCTTCATCCTCTTTGATGAGCAAAAATTTGAGCACTTGGATTATGCCGCTAATATGAGAAGTGTGTTCTACCATTTTAAACACCCTCCAGTCCCTGATTCTTGGAGGTTGGCACCATATTTTAGAAAATACAAAGAATTAAAAATATTAACTAATGTAATTAGGAGTTCATTTCAGAGTAAGAATTTAGTCCCATTCTTCTACCTCCAAAGTCTAGTCTTTTGATTACCCTACTGTTTTGAGAAAGATTCTTAATACCATTTTGTATTTATTATATACTCTTATACAGTCATTTTCCATTTATTGGAAGTCATATAAACTAGATTCTAATTTATTAATTGGAAAACAGCAGAAACTTTAATTATATATATTATTTTTAACACTCTGGTGCCATATAATGCTCTAAGCTTAGTGATTATATATTTTATTTTAATATCTACACCTTTGGAATTGTTTCTTAAAAAGTACTATCTAAACTATTGCCTTTTAATGACAAAAATTGAAGATGTTCTGTAAATAAAAAGTATTTCAAAATATGACTAATGTTGATATGATAAAATCTGAGGATAAGAATATCTATGGTTAAGGATTATCATATAGCCAGGCATAGTGGTGCACACCAGTAATCCCAGATACTTGGGATACTGAGGTAAAAGGACCATAAATTGAGTCCAGCCTCAGCAATTACTGATACTCTATCTCAAAATTAAAAATAAATAAATAAATAAAAATTAAAAAAAAAAAAAAAAGAGCTGGAGATAGCTCAGTGGAAAAGTGCCCCTGGGTTCAAATCCCAGAACTGGAAACAAAACAAGCAGTGACAGCCACATCAATGTTTATAGCAGTTCAGTTTACAATAGCTTAATTATGGAACCAAATTAGATGCCTTCAACAAATGAACGGATAAAGATAATGTGGTATATATACACTATGGAATATTACTCAACGATAAAGAAGAATGAAATTATTGTATTTACATGTAAGTGGACAGAGTTGGAGAATATCAGGCTAAATGAAATAAGCCAAACCCCTCAAAACAAAAACTGAATGTTTTCTCTGATAAGCAGGTACTGATCCTTAATGGGGGGCACTGGGGTAGGGAACATGGAAGGAACTTTGGATTTTACAGAGGAGAGTGAGGGGAGGGAAGGATGGTGTAATGGGACGGACATTATTACCCTATATACATGTATACAGTCACACTACTGGTATGACTCAGCACCATGTACAGCCAGAGGAATAAGCTGTACTCTACTGTGTACAATGTGTCAAATGCATTCAACTGTCATATATAACTAATTAGAACAAATTTTAAAAAATAGAAGTTACACAAAAAGAATTATCATTCAGTGTTTGACCTTCCCAACATCAGACTGAATGGTTTTTCTGTTATTCTTAATCATGATTATAGTTTGAATTTAACCATTAAATCTATTTCTTATCATATATCATCCTATTACATTTGGAATTATGGGATTTGATTTATCTAAGAGTTGCATTTTTAAACCATCTTTGAAAAGTCAATATAAATACTATATATTTTAAAGACAAACATGTAGTAAAAACAAGTATTTTTTTAAAGACCAACATGAAGTAGAAACAGTTGTTTTTAAATCTGTTTTAATTAAATCTTATTTATGATTTTCTTATTGCCTGGATTTAAAGTACATGTTAAGTGGACTAGATAACTATTTTACACTGTCAACTTCTTCCTTATTATGTCTTATGTTTGCAGCAGAAACTTTAATCAAATTTACTATTGCTTCAGCATAATTAGAATTGCCCTTTATGCATAATAGTACATAAATCTGCATGAAAATGAGCTCTCTCTGAATGAAAACATAGAAGCTGAATGATTCATTTAAATTCTGTGTGACAGAGAAAACATATCAGTTTTACCTGTGCTGTGTTGACCTCTGACCTCCAAACTGAATGCTCTGCAGAACAGTATTGTTAACTCTCTAGAAAAGGATGTGATCATTTTAGTTTAGGTCCCTAGTATTCTGCAGGTCTGTAGACAAAATTCTCTTTATGATAAATACCTATTTTATCTAAGAAGTAATCACTGTAAAATGAATCCTGCATGCACTACTGCTTGAAAAAGTAACTCTTCTCTAGTGAATTATCTAATTAAATTCTCTGTCTTAATACTTCAGTGCTTTACAATTACAGAGACATATTTAAGAAGTCTGTGGGATTGCATGGTCTGGTCATGGGATTGTCTAGGCTGTTAAGCTTCATACACTTGGGGTATATTAATATTTCAAATAATCCTATTAATGATAAATTCAGGAATCTAGGAAAGTGACCATATTCTAATATATGTGACTTCTAGTTCATCCTGAAATTCTCGTGCCTTCTCATACCCATCAAATGCACGCTTTTTTCTGCTCATATATACTGCTCCTAAAGTCTCTTTGTAGTTAACTTCCTTTTAAAAAGAGAGATGATAAGGAATGGAAGACATGTTAGAGTAGATTTTATATAACGTATATTTTATATAACTCTGTGTGTGTGTGTGTGTGTGTGTATGTATCTCCAAAGAAATATCAAAAGTTCCTAATTGGCAGGACAAAATATATGAACAAGGGAAGGAAAGAGGGACAAAAAATTGAGAAAAATTTTGGAAGTCAGTACTTATTGATATAAACTTATCACTCATTCAGTCACATGCTTTGAAACAGAATTTTTCTTTTTAAATAATATAGGAATATAGAAAATGTAAAGTTAATTATTTCTTTATCTTTGCACACATTTACAGCATGAATGTAGATTTGGGACTTAGATTCTTAAAACTTGTATCTTCATATATAAGTATATCAAGCCAGTGGATTTTTCTTTAATATAATAAATCCCTGAAAGTATTTATTGAATTAAGTCTATGGCATTTATTCTTATTAACAACAGATAAATATCTAAGGAAATATGACAATCTATTTCCTTCAGTTTGTTGGATGGCAAAATTTCTTTTTGCATATGGGCTACACAAATTTTAATAGATTTACTATGGAGAAAATAGAGTTAGTCCACATATATTTGAGAAATATTAGAGTAAATAAGAGTTAGCAGGGTTCTCAATTATAAGTTTTCACAGAGATTTTAATAAGGAACTATGTTACTAGTCATCAAATGAAAGAAAACACATTCATTGCAACCCAAGATAGTATGCTTACACATCTCTCTTTTTTGTGGATCAGTTTATACTAATAGAAAACAAAAGATATACCTTGGGATGTACTATATTAGCAAAACACAATAATTCGAATTATTAACATATACTCTGAACAACTAATGTTGCATAATGCCAGATTTAATGGTATAAAACTACTATTTTTGTGATCCTGAATTCTGTGGATCAGGGATACTGGAAAGGCTTGGATGTGCAGTCCCCAATGGGGTCCTTTATGTGATTGATGCCAGTTGTAGAAGCTGCAGTCATCTGCTGGCTTGGCTGAACCTGAGGATGGAATTCAAAGGAGTTCAGTCAAGGCTGGCAATTTTACTGTGACTGTTGCCTGGGAACCTCAGTTATTTCTATGTGAACCTCTACACTGTGCTGAGTCTCCTCATTGCATGGCATATGGCTTACCTCAAAGCAGGTGATTCAATAGAGCTGGGAGAATCTGTAATGCCTTTGTTTTTTTCATTTCTACATGCAGGTGAATTTATTAGAAGCTAGAACTCCAACATTCCAAATATTAATAACATTGTAATGCCTATTTTGATCTAGCTTAGTACTGATAAACCATCACTACCATTAAGATCTATTTGTCATACCGGAACAACTGTGATTCCATGTGGGAAAAAAAGTATGCTAGGGCAAGAAAATCAAGAGATGGGACTCACTGATGGCTCCTTTTGCGTCATTGATCCTGAGATGAAAGAATAAAATTGCATGAAGGCTTTGGACAGTACACCATGAAATCTTTCATAAAATTATATTTAGATTATATGGTGACTGCCAGTGAAATTAGGTGGTCTTAAATGTAGTTGAATATTCATACTCATAGGATTGTGATTAATATTATGTGCAAGAGATTCAAATGTATCATAAGCTGGTGTTATTTTCATGAAACTTCCCTATTGCATATGCTTAAAGGAGTTTCAATAAATACATAAAATAATATGATCAAAGTTTTCAATGAGTAGGCTGGAATGGAGGACTGATTTAGTGGGCTACAGAATTAATATGACAGATAATCTGGAAGTGTTAATGCTGACCAGTTAACATCATTAAACTTTATAGCAGTTAGAGTGAATTTAAGCATGCAATTTATAAAACTCTGGTTCTCAAAGTATAGAAGGATGGATAGTAATTGAGTAATTGATAAATTTATATTTGTTTTGTTATGTTTTGGCAATGCTGGGATTGGATTTAGGGCTTTAGGCATGCTAGGCAATCCTCCACCAATGAGCCATACCTACAGCCAATTTAGGTATTTCTATAGACCATGTCTCAGTCTGAATTTAAGCTGACAGATATAAACTTTAGAAACACTGACCTATCTCTAGGCTGAGTTAATAAAATTAAACTATCTAGAACTGTGCAGCCAATACTGTAACCACCATCCATGCATGCTGTTGAGCACTTGAAATATAGCTAATATGAACTGAGGTGGAAAATGCATGCTCCAGGTTTTTAAGACTTAATATAAAACAGAGGACTGCAGAGTGTTAATGACAGCTTATATTTTGAAATAATATTTTATATACACTGAGTTAAATAAAATACATTAGTAAATTGATTTTACCTATTCTCAATTTTTATTAATGTGGCTACTAAAAATTAAACTTATATATGAAAAGTTTGTATAACATTCTGTTGCTCAGTGCTACTCTCAATACACAGGAGATGACTATTCCTTTGTTCTAAGTGCCAGTGTGGAAACACCTGGAGTACTGTACCCAACTGGAGACTACATGGGAGAGGAGAATCAAAATTCCTGAATATTTAGAGATGGTCATGGAAGAAATTACAAATGTCGTGAAAAGAAAAAAAAATGTGGGGAAGATAACGAATAGAAAGATAGATTCAGAACTGGAGGACTATCACAGAGAATACAAATTGTATGTTTGTTGTTTTGTTTCATGTAAAATTAAGACCCTTGATAGCAAATAGCACCAGAAAGGTAAGAGTTTAAATTGACATCAAGATGGCCTCTTTTAACTGTAGTTTGTTCACAAATATAAGACAGTGTGGAAGGCTGCCATCCTACTTTATTTTTAGAATTTCAAGATGTGGATAGGTATCTGTCCATCACAGGAATTGTGCAAAGAAATCTTGCATAGGTCAGCTATATTAGGTGAGTTAAATTTCAATGTTTTCCATTAATCCAAGAAGGATAAGTGTCCTCTCTGAGATATATCATACCATAAACACAAGTAGAAAGAGATGTGACTTTCCAACTAATATGTCAGGTAAATATCCTGAAGATTATACAATCCTTTATTTTTCTTGCTTTAGACTTCAATCAAATACAGTGCAGTTTGCTCCAGTTAATCATATCTAGTTTGAAAAGTAGCAAATATCGGGATAGCTTTTCTGATAATAATAACAATAATAATTCTTAGTAAAAATAGAAAACTTTCATGTGAAAAATAAAACACACATAAAAAAGAAATCTAGAAGCAGTGTTTTTTGATTATATTAACCCAGCAATTTGATGATTCTTAACTGGAGTTTACACCAATTAGCTTTTAGTTGCTTTCATGTGGCCTATTTTTAGAAGAAAAACAGTTAAAGAATTTGTGTTAGGATGTAGCTTGGAGAGACTCTTCATTAGCCAAATGGAAAGGACCTTAGTGTTTCTGAGGACAGAGGGAGTAGAGAACATAATTAGAGTCATAAGGCTAATGCATTTTTAAGAGACCTCAAACCCAAAATGACCAAGACTTAATGGTCAAAAAATTTAAATTAATTTTAAGAGCAAAAATTTTTAGAGGTCATATTTTACTCACTGTATCTGAAATATAATGAAGTATGAGTTTATTATATATAATTTTATTGATTCATACTTTGTTTATTGTGTTTGATATTTTCACACATTTTTCTCCCCTTGTGACCTTAAAATCATTCAAGGCTCTAACCAGATCTTAATCTCTGCAATAACCCCAACATCAGTACAATGTAGGTGAAAGCTGCAGTCGTTTATTTTTTCTTGACTAAATGAATGACTAGAGGTGGGGGCACAAAGCTTATAAAACCCAGTGACAGGATTGGGGATGTGGTTCAGTGGTAGAGGACTTGCCCAGCACAGGTGATGCTCTGGATTCCTATTCTCAGCCCTGAAACAAACAAACAAACAAACAAATATGAAAAAAGATATTTGTGTGGATTTAATTTTCATGAACAGAAAAACAATGGAACTTCTCCAATTTTGCACCTTAATCTATGTTTTACACCAATAACTAACTTAGGTTTATAAAAATGTCTGATTGACAATGATTTTCATTGGGGGGGAATAAAACCATGTCTATAGGTGGTACTCCAAAATGCAAAATTACTAGTGATTTTCAGTGTGGGGATATAGTTTTGTCATCGTTTCCTTGTAAAATTAAACAGTTTTTTTGTTTGACAATTCCATTTAACTTAGTAAACGTGTCTTTCATCCTAACATATATAGTAATACCGTGTGGGGGAGGGCATTTTATTAATAATTTACATTGCCTTTGTTTGCTAATTTAATAGTGCCATGAAGCTAAAATTAATAGGATACATGATCACTTACTCTCTGATAGCTAAATAATATTCTCTGCATTTATTGGTTTAACATAAAATATATTTATATTGTAAAAGACACTGTAAAAAGGAATTTATATAAATAAAGAATACTATTGTTAATTAAGAATAGAGATCTAAGATGTCACTTTAAGTTACTGTGGATTAATGCTATATGAATCCTTTGTTCTTAGAAAAAAAGTCTCCAAATTGTAGAATAATACACCAAAATCCCATATCATTTTATTTGTTATTGGGAATTTAGGTTATTTAAAAATTTTCCCATTATATAAAACACTTGATAATCATCCTTGTACTTCAAACTGTGGCCCCAGTTCTGATTAATTACTAGGTCAAATGGTATAAATTTTGGAAAGATAATCATATTCCTGTGATTCTTTAAAAGTTTATCTCAAATAACATTTTCATCAATTCTGAAATATTGCATATGTGATTTTTAAATTTAACCTTTTAAGCATTATTAATTTTCTGAATGAGAAAACTTAATAAAAAGTTCAAGTGGGTTGATAAAGATCTGCTTCTTTTTAAAATAGCAGAGCTAGGATCAAAATCAAAGGTCATGATATTAACCATAATGTTAAGATGAGTCTTTAAATGAAAAATATTACATTCATTAATCATAAATTATTCATTAACTACTCATAGAGAGCTTACCATGCCCAACATTACTTTATTTACTATGGTTACAGCACTGAACAAAACCAATGAGAATTCCTTGCCCATATGGGGCTTGTCTACTAGTGGAGAGAGAAAGAGAATATAAAGAAAATAAATAAATAGATAGTATATTCCATTGTGATCAGCACTGGGAAGAATCTTTTATTTTAATTTTGTTTACACTTAAATAAAGACTCATACATATCAATTTGTGAAGTAATACACAGACCTCTCTCTCAGGTACCCATTACCAAACTTTCCCCATTGGTGACATCTGCATTGCACCAGTAAATTAGCAAAACAAAGAAATCAACTGGTACAATAAAATTATATACACCATAGACATTACTCAGATGTTATCAGCTTTTACATGCACTTATTTTTGCTCTCTCCTTGTGTATGAGTCTGTGACACTTTGTCCAACATGTTCATCCCCACCATCACAATTAAGGTACAGAACTGTTCTGTCCTTACAAAGGAACACTTAGGTTGCTTCGTTCTAGTCCTCCTTTGCTTTCTTTAATCTCTGAAAAGCATTATTTTGCATCTTAATTTTGTCATACTGACTTCTAGAGTTTATAGATGAGTTTAGCAAAGTAGTAGGATACAAGAACAACACCCACAAATCAATAGCTTTCCTGTACACCAACAATGATTGATTCAGCTGAGGAAGAAATCAGGAAAACCATCTCATTCAAAAAAACATAAAAATAAAAACTTTGAGAATTAATACAATCAAGTAGGTAAAAGACCTCTATAGGAAAAATTATAGAACACAAAGAAAAAATTACAGAAGGCCTTAGAAGATGGAAAGGCCTTTCATGTTCTTGGAGAGGCAGACTTAATATTGTCAGAATGGCCAAAGTACCAAAAGTACTATAGAGATTCAGTGCAATTCCCATTAAAATACCAATGACATTCTTTACAGAATTAGAAAAAAGAAAAAAAAAAAAAAAAAAACTTCTTAAGTTCCTTTGGAGGAATAAGAGAATAGACAAACCAATACGAACCAAGAAAAATGAAGTAAGAGGCATAACAATACCTGATCTGAAATTATACTACAGAGTTGTAGTAAGACAAATGCCATGGTTTGGGCATTAACATAGACACAAAGATGAATGGAAAGAAGACACAGAGACAAATTCACATATTTTTAGCTGTCTGATATTTGAAAAGTTGCCAAAATATAGATCTTGGAGAAAAGACAGCCTTTTTTAGCAAATGATCTTGAGAAAACTGGATATCTATATGTAGAAAAATGAAACTAGACCCCTGTCTCTCATCCTACACAAAACTAAAATTGAAATGGATCAAAGACATAGGAAACCTTACAATGGTAGAAGAAAACATAGAATCGATATTCTATCATAAGGTACTGGCAACACCATTCTTAACAGGACCCCTGAAACACAAGAAATGAAACCAAGAATCAATAAGTGGAATGCCATCAAACTAAAAAGCTTCCCCACTACAAAGGAAATGACTTAGAGTGTAAAGAGATAGCCTACAGAATGAGAGAAAATCATGGCCAGCTACTTCTCTAATAGGAGATCAATATCTAGAACACACAAACAAATGAAAGACTTAACACCAAAAAAAAAAAAAAAAAAAAAAAAAAAAAAAAACCCAAATAACCCAATCAATTAATGGACAAACGAATTAAACAGAAGAAGAAACACAAATGATCAATAAATATATGAAGCAATGTTCAACATCTGTAGCAAATGCATATCAAAACTACAGAAAGATTTCATCTCAATCCAGTCAAAATGGCAATGATCAAGAATAGGGACAATGATAAATGCTGTTGAGGTTGTGGGGAAAAGGTACATTGTTGATGTGGATGCAGACTAGTACAACCACTGTGAAAACCAGTGTGGAGATTCCTCAACAAACTAAGGATGGAACCACCATTTGACCCAGCAATTCCACTCCTGGGTATATATTCAAAGGATTTAAAGATCAGCATACTACAATGACACAGCCACCTCAATGTTTATAGCAGCACAATTCACAACCGCTAAAATTATGGAATCAACCCGTGTGTCCATCAGTAGATAAGTGAAATTAGTAGTATTGTTGAGTAGTATAAAGTAAAATGTAAAGCAGTAAAGAAATTGCCATTAAGAATGGTGTGGTATTCAAGGGAGTGGTTAGAACCATATCATAGACATAAGAAGGTAAGAAACACACAGGTGCATATTTGGAGGAATGGTTTCCTAGGTGAAGGGAGTTTCAAAATATTAATCTTCTGTAAAAATGTTTGGAGTTGAAACTGCTGTGATGTGAGTGAGCAGAAGCATTTAGAAATGACCTTAGTGCTCGAGGGTGCATGGGGGATCAGCTCTCATTAGACCCTGAAGATCCTTCACAATTAGTGTGTAGCTGCAAAGACTGTATAACTGTAATGGTTATATAATAGGAATGACTCAACATTTCCCATGAATTTACTTCCAAAAACTGAGTTGACTGAAAGAATTCTTTCTTCCCTGGCACTGACGCAAAAACAACACTTTGTAATAGTAAACTATCTCGAACTCAAGTTTAACTTTAAAAATGATTAAGTTTATAGTCCATTTGTGAAATATTTGTGTTGATTTTATCAGACCCTGTATTTAACTTTGGCATGAGATGGGAAGCACACATATATTCTCTCCTTTCATCATCCCTGAGTCACTGCTGCCTACAGGCTGCTGAATGGGTTATGAAAGGTTTAGAATTTACTGGAAAAACAGCATTGGCACCTCATGTGACTCAGAGGATATTGCATTAGTGGGGGATGGGTGGTCCTCAGCACAGCAGGAAATATCATGGAAGACAGGAGTATGGAGAGGAAGCCTTTTTAACTGTGGATATCTATGGATCTTTGAGGTCATGTCAGATGTCAAACTCTGTAAGTGCTCCTGCCAAAAAATTCCAGCCCATTTGGGAAATTATATGACTTAAGTCAAGTTCTTTCATTCTGTCAAAGAACAAAAAGAGTGTAAGTCCTTTTGACAAGTCTCAAAAGCATCTTAGTAATGAGCAAAGCTCAAGAAGTCAAAGTTGCAGATGTTAATGGAAAGACTGAATTGAACTGGTGCTGGAGAGTCTGCAATCCCAATGTGATTTCCACAAACATGCCGGTGACGATAAACTTCTCTAGTAGAAAGAGTCAAATACATAGAAATTCAGGGGGAAAAAATGTTTGCTGTGAAAATTTGATTTCTTTAATCTTGTTCAAGATGATTGGAAATGTACCCTTTGGTATTTTACAGTTGTATTCCCAACATAGTGTTTAAGCTCATGGAAAGCAGACATTAAGCCTTTCTCCTTTCACATATTTTCCATACTAAGCACAGAATGTAGTGCAGAGCAGAAAGCATTGGCCCTTAGTTTTGAAGAGGGTTCCTTTCTCTGACTTTAAATAACACAAGTTATCACTTTCAGGTGCATGTGCAAAAATGAGTGTTGCTATAAATAATACTTTCAAGGGGCATCAACATTTGATTAATAGTCCCCTACTTACAAAAAAAGAATTAATAGATGAAATCTAACTGCCAAGAGTCAATAGGGGAAAATAGTCATTGTTTTGATTTCAATGCCAATGTGCAAGTTGCCTTAATATTAAATGGATTTTTATTTAACAATAGTATCTTCAAAGGGAACAAAAAATTAATTACATGAAATATTTTCAAAGCCTCTTCCCCAATAGTAAAAGTAAGAAAAAAATTAAAATAAAACCCAGAAGAATCACAAGCTTTTTTTTTTTTTTTTTGGAAAGTTCAAAGTAGTAAACACTGAAAAATAAATTAAGATATGCCTTTTAACACCATATGTAAAATTATGTCACAAAAGCAACATTAGAAACAAGAATTCCTTACAATGTTCATTTGTAGGATATTAATAACCCTTAGGAAATTGTCAGTATAGTTTTCTTTCTGGAATTATAAGTGTTAGTTCATGTTGCTATTTTTAACTTCTTGTTTTTATATTTAAATCTGTTGGGAGAGTATTTATTCACTAAGAGTTATCTCGATTGTTGCCTGAGTTATTTCCTCTCTTCCAGGTAGATGGTATTCTGGGATAGTTACCAAGAACTGACTGCTTTTTAATTTTTTTTTTTTATTTATGTTAGAGGAGAGTGTAGGACACTGTGATTTATTGCTGAGAAAGTTGAGGCCCTGAGAAGTCAAATGACAGAACATTAGGCAGTGGCAGAGTTTGACCTAAATAATAGGTTTCTGGATTTTCGAGTTAAGGACTTTCTCATCACACCATTCTTTATAATATTCCTTCTCAGTGGGAAAGGAGGGCATTTTATTTCTTTCACAAAAAGGTGGGGGGACACTTATCTTGTCCCTTTTGAATATTAATTACCTTGTATTTTTCAAATATATACTTGTGTATTTTAAATAATTGAATATCAGTAAATGTGCTAGGTACTAAATAAAAATACTACCTGTCATTTGAAGAGTACATAGTCTGGTGAGGGAAATTTGCATAAATCAAAGAGTTATAGCATATTGGAGTAAGGAACAAGGAATAGCTCAAATTTCTAAGAAGAAGACATCAAAACTACCATGAAGATTGAGTAGGAGTTTTCCAGGGTTTAAAAAATGGGGAAAGATGCTTTCAGGAATGTACAGAAGAGTCTAGCATGTGTAGAGAATCGTGAGGGATGTGGTGTGGTAGAAGTATTGGAAAATGAAGTGTGGAAATGAGTCAGGACAAATTTAATTCACATATTTCCTTATTAATTTCTAATTTAAATTAGCTGTGAGGAAATTAAATCACAAATTCCCAGGTCTTCAATCACTGACAGATTTACAAGGTATATAAGATTTTTTATATCAGGGAAAATCTACCTATTTATTGTTTGAAAGTATTTATTTCCGTATGGTACCTGTAGTATCATTGGGCTTTCAGGAAGCTCATAGGATTTCCTTTCCATTCTCTGATCTAGCATTAGCAGTAAATGTGGGCATCTTGGGCCCCTCTCTTTCATGTTGTCATCATTGTTGGTTCTCAGGGCCTCTCCAATCCTCTCTCAACCTTGCTGGTTCTTATTCTTTTTATTTGGGATTGGGAGAGATAAAGAGAAGAAGAATTTCTAGCAATACCTAGATTTTAGAAATGACCTTCATAGACTTATAGTCTAAATCTACATTAGGGATTGGGAATATCATTTTTTTATTTTCTACTTCCACAAAACAGTGGTGATGATTAGTTCTGTTCTCTTCCTTCCCAACTGGCCACCAGAATGTCTGTCAAAATTATAACAAGCCAGATGCTGTGGTACATGCATGTAATCACAGTTCCTAAGGAGGCTGAGGCAGGAGAATCAAAAGTTCAAGTCCAGTCAGGACAATCTAGTGAGATAGTGAGGCCCTGTCTCAAAATGAATAATGAGAATAATAATAATAACAATAATAATATTGTTATATTATGAGATATAACTCAGTGGTGGGATACCCTTAAATTCAATCCTCAGTACCACAAAAATAAATGAATGAATGAATGAATAAATAAATAAATAAATAAATAAATAAATAAGTAATAGTTAAAACAGGAACTGGCCTGCCATTTCTAGTTAAATGAACTTTTCTTTAGTTAAAACAGGAATACCTAAATTGGACATCAAACTGTGTTTGAACCCAATATCAAGTAACATTATGTATGTTTATGTATATGTGGATATGTATTTTCCTTATGTAAATCACAGTTGTATTTGTTGCATCCTCAGTCTGGATAAAGCTAAGCCTATGACAAATCCATGGGTTCTGTTGCAGTAAGATGGTAATATATTTTCTTCCTTTCCCATTCATTCTGGGTTCTTCATATAACATGTAACATGGAGAACACAAAATGAATGGGAAAGGTACCAAAAAAGGTACCAACATTTTTATTCCCCATTTAGTTTGCTTCTTGGTCATAATACCTAAAAAAATTATCTATTCTCATTAATTGGGTTACATCATTGTGGTCCTTATAAATTATAAGTGCACAGTTAGGGTAAAAAAAAAAAAAAGACATTGGTAATTAAGACTCTAAAAGACCAGCATATCACATACAACTAACTCCTTTCTTTGCAGAGAATAAAGGGCTTAAGGAGTGTTGTTTTGAGGATCTAGAGGTGTAAATCCTTGGGAAGATCCATTAAAATTGAATGATATAAAGTGGGGCAGGAAAATACCAGTGACTGTGGAAGAACAGATATTTCCCCTATTTCACTGTTGTGGGATTACAGATTTCCCAATTCCTCCTATTCTCTTTTCACAAGTGCAGCTGGATCACATATACAGAATGCAGTTTAATTGAAATATTTACTGTAGGACACCTACTAATCCAACCAACATCTGCCGAGCCATACAAGAAATGCATGTGAAATCCTTAGAAGCTATGACCCTGGCCTTTGGGAAGTTTATATAATTTGATATTCTTTCTGTAACTCACTTTTAGTTCTGCATACCACCCTTTATTCCTGACACCAAATGTCACCCTGTATCCATTTCCATCCCAGCACTGCCTACGGAAAAACTCTAACCAAGACATGAATGATCACTTCTAATAAAATTCCCAGTGAGGTCATTCTTCATCTTTCATTTTGTTAAATAATTGGGGAACAGTATTTTAAAAGCTGCCTGGCTACAACATATAAAGTCATTTTGTAAGAATGCTTTTGCAGAATTATAGCACAGAAATCTTTTTTATTAGAGCTTCAAGATCTTTAAAAGTTGTTTTGTTAATGAAAATATTCAAGTCTTTCATGATAAATATAAGCTCATATTAAAAAGAATAAACAATTCCTTAACTCATTATGTCA
This sequence comes from Sciurus vulgaris, assembly GCF_902686455.1. Classification (NCBI taxonomy): domain Eukaryota; kingdom Metazoa; phylum Chordata; class Mammalia; order Rodentia; family Sciuridae; genus Sciurus; species Sciurus vulgaris. The sequence goes on along the minus strand of NC_136463.1, from coordinate 85,790,732 downwards.
TTTCTAAATTCAGTTCATAAATTTACATCAGATATACTATTCTTAAAATGGCTTATGAATGGTTTTGATGTGCAAAATACTAGGGAACCAGACAGACTTTATACATCTTTACATGTAATATCTACTAGTCATAAGTAGAATTGGCATCTTTACTAAATTAGAATAAAATCTGTTTCTTTTATATTTAGTTGTTTAAACGCATTTTACTTAAAAACCCAATTAGACTTGAAAATAGTACTAGAGTACATATGTGATTTTAACTTTTGCACAATAAAACCTTGATTAGTTAGCACAAAACTAACAAGAAATATCAATTAACCAGAAGGAACAAAATTATAAGGCAACTCAAAAGTATCTGAAATTTAGAAAGCCATAATGGAAAATGTTGGGAGGAATGTGCTCAAAGTTATAAGCAAGCATCTAATCTAATTCATTTGTTTTTATGGTTTTATAATCACAATTTAGATTTTTAAATCTTCTAGGATCATTAAAGCAGATTTCCTTCTGTGCATTGAAGTCTTCTTACAAAATAAGAAAGTGGGAGAAAGTTACAATTGTGTGAGCCACAGAAACTGAAAGTTTTTATGATCCCTCAGGTAGCTTGAGTTCAGCAGAACCTGTCTTTTTCCTGATATCATGCAGAAAATACATATATAGAAGAAATGATAGTCTCAAAAAGCAGTATTTGAAGTAGCCATTTAGGAGAAAAATATAAACTGGTTACGCACAGAGGTATTCTTCCAATTTTACTGTAGAAGTACAATGATGTAATGAGGAGCTTTATATAAATGACTTTGCCTATGTCATCTACAGTCAAAGCCCTGTATTATTCCAAACACTAATAACTCGAAAGAAGATGCATTTCCCTGCCTCTGTAAGTTTACTATATCCAACGGTGGATAGTGGAGGGAGGTCAGCAATGAGACACATTAATCTTCCTTCATTAGAGATCCTGTGCCCAAAATATTAACACACATGCACTTTGAAGCAGCTGTGTATTCATTTGAAGATAGGTCTGCAGGTGTAATTCAGTGGCATAGCACTTGCCTTCATGTGTGAGGACCTTTTTTCAATCCCCATCACTACAAAATAAATAAAAATGAAAGACAAGAAAATAGCATTTATTCTCATCTCAGTTATGGGTTAACGTTTGATTTTTTGACTTTATGGCAATGACATCATATGACAAATTTAAAATATATGTGTAATTATTCTCTCCTTCCATCAAAACATAACATTTTATTGATTGTTTCTGTAAAGGTATAATTTCCCACATAACTACCAAAGATTGAAGCCTCAGTTATCTTTGCACCATCACCTCTACCATCACTCATCCAATTATTCTTATATCAACAAACCATGCTAATGCTTCCTGTACAATTCCACTGCTAAGACTTAATTAGGTACTTTTTATTTCCTTCTGTAGCTGTGACTCCAGAAGCTGTGTCCCAACTATTGCCAAACATATACTATGAAAGCATAACTTTGTTATTTCCATTTGTGGATCTCTTGAAAACCTTAACTGCTCCAGTGGCTCCTGTTGAATAGAAAAGGAGTCACCTGATACCAAAGCCAACACAGTACGCCCAAAGCTGCCTTTTTAATACTGTTTCCAGGTCTGCATTAAGTGTTCTTTTTGCATTCCTTGTCTTTCCCAACACTATATCTTTTCCTATCTTTTTAACTGCAATCACCTACGGATGTTGCTTTTGTGTCTGTCATCTACTTCTGTCCATCCTCTTCTGTCCTTCAATCTTTATACTAAAGATCTTAACTTTTATGCATTCCTCACTTCAAGATGGCTTTTATCTGCAACTGCAATTTTCTACCACTTTTTTTGACACTTTATAAGTATTAACTTATAGAATTAGAAGCATTTATGTGCCATGTGACCATGTCCGTTATTAATTCCACGTCCACACCACAGTGTTAAATAGAATCTTTATCATCATTTACCGAGGTCTCCTAAATGGTTTCTGCATATATATGGCATTCCAGTTTCTCTCTAGTCCATTCCCCACACAGAAACCATAATGATTAAATGTGCGAGCACACACACACGCACACACACACACACACAAATCAATCACTTGCTTGAAATCAATGAATGGCACCCCATTTCGGATTTAGTGTTAATTCCCAATCCTTGACAAGATCTACAAAGATTTGCAAGCTCTGGTTTGTTTCCTTCCCCAGTCATGTCTTTTCCCACTGTCGAAGCTCCATGCACATGAGATGGGATGCATTTATACTATGTCCTGTGCTACTTTCCCCCATCTTCATACAAGGAACTTCTGTAATGGCAATGCTCTCCTCCTTTGCCCATCACACTGATCCCTGAGCCAGTCACTGTGACAATGTGACTCTACTGCTCAGTGTGTAACAATCCAGTCCAGCTATACAACTTGTTTGTAATTAATTCCTCCGAAATCATTTGAGCCACACAAAGAGGGAAAGCGAAAATTCCTGAGGGATTGTTAAAATAAAAAAAGAATAGAAATTTCTGCTATGGCCAGTAATTGCTTTTATAATACATAATTATAGAGGATTTTTACCTGGTTTCAAAGCACACTGAATCTGATAGTGAGAAACACGTAACAAATGAAGAGAGCTCATTATCATGTATTGCATGCACATCAATCAGTGGCTCAATAAGCTCACTTACTTCTCTAGTCCAGGTAGAAGTTTTTACTCTCATAATACCAATCCCTTTACTAACATTATTGTTGTTGCATCTCTAAAAGATTGTTCAGAATTGGTAACTAAAATGAAATATGTAATTATAAATTGTTCTCAAAACCATGTTCAAGGAATATACATAGCAAAATATTAAAACATGAGAATCTCCAATGTGTTTCACCATCCAAAAATATCCAAATTATTTTTCTATCTACTTTTTTTCAGCCAGAAACTGACCCTCATTCTCAGTTTTTGCATGTAATTCTCAGTAGCCATCTGCTTAGGCTTTGACCTATTTTCTTTCTCAACTTTTCAGTTGAAATGAGAATCAGCTTTAAAGCTTATTTAAAGGAATGTGAAAAAGCTAAATATGGGGTTGCAGCTGGTTGAGGCTTTCTATTGAAATCCTCATGGCCTGGTATAATTTAAGAACTATTTATGTAATTGTTGTGAAGTAGGAAAAACAATCAAAGAAAGCTGTGTGTTACATCATTTTGTCAAAGAGATATGTCAGAAAGACATTGCCTTCTTCTTTTTTTGTTTGTTTGTTTAAAGAATTTAACTCTGAAGTAGCAATCTGGCCCACTAACAGATGTGTTTGGGTTGACCCTCCCAATGCTAGCCCACATATTGACTAAGAAATTTTTTTTGAAAAAAAAGTATTACTTGTCAACATTTAAAAATTGGGAAATTTTATATAGAAGTCTATAGTCACTTTTATTTTTCTCTTGAATAATTGGATGATTTAGCAATATAGATATGTTGGGGTGATATTTTCTTCTGATAACAATTGACCCACCCTTCACTTGGTACTAAGAATTTTCAATGTTTGCTTATTGTATTCTTGTTTAGAGTACCTCTCAAACTTTTGTAGACTTTTCAGATTATAGCAATTACTTCTCACAATGTGAGCCTCTCAAATAATGATCTCACCAAAAATTAAGAATATGAAGAGTTTTATGTATAGTATCAATTTTGAGATTCAGTACTATATCGGCTAGAAACTCTGTCAACTAAAAGCAAAGGAAAAACTCAAGTTAAAAAAAAAACTGTTTAGTTATTCATTTCCCATTGGTGCCTATAGTGGTCAGCTAGTGATTTTGGTCTGTGACTCTGTCCAAGCAGAGCTGGCGTCTCTGAATGCCCTTGTCTCTCTCTTGTGCTTGTCTTCTGGCTGTTTTAAGATGACTGCTATAGTTCCATTTACTCCAAATCTACTTGAAGCAGAGGCAGAGGAAACAAAAAGAGTAAAAGACTGCATTAATTACATTGGTACCTTTTTAATCAATGAAGCAAAATATGTCCATGAAAATGTCCTACCTATGTGACACTGATTAAAGCAAGTCTTTGGTCAAGATCAATGAGATTATGATTCATTTAGAATGATCAGAATTTATGCTCTTGAGATGACATTGGGTTTGTCCTCCCAGAAGCTATCTTCCAGAGTTTTTGTAGCACAGAGCCTGGAAAGAAGCTGGAGATGGTTGTATAGGCAATGGACAGAGTCTGTCACACAAGTCTTTTATGTCTCCAGTCAACTTCAAACAATTTCACTAAAACTTTGGTCATGTACTTCAGAAAAGTTAAAAGTTAAAAGGGTAACTCTTACCTCAAACCCACACTTACAGAATTATTGATTTAATCAATATAGTCTGTAAGATGAGGCTGCTGAGCTATTCATTCTGTAGGTTTCTCTCTTTTCCATTTTATCTTGAATTGTTATTGACCTTGGCAAAGGATAACTGTGTTTGTCAAGGTGAAAGATGTTTCCCAGGCAGTGTTGTTTTAGCATATGACAAAATCAGGGGGAAATCATATTTAAATTATCTTTATCAACTAACTCCTTGAAATAGCTACATTGAATATTTGTTAATGAAAAATCTAATCATTTCAGGAAATTCAAGATCATGATTTAGAATGGGATGATGATTTTAAAGAATGGATTAACTGCAGGGAAAAACCTGAAAAGTCCCAAAATCTCTCTGACTTCTGCCTTTTTAAAACATTATATCTCCTTTGGTTTTAGGCAAAAAGAAATTACAGAAGGTATGCAAAGTTTACTTATACTTTTAATTTCTAGATTTGGAAGTCTTAAGTTCGAAAAAATGTTTCTCCAGCAGCGATGACTCAAATTAAGACAGGAGAGTAGAGGCCTCAGACCAAATCTTCATGTAGTTGTCATTGCCTGGCCTTGGAAATGAATGGATTTGAAGGGAATTCACTATGCCAAAAGCAATTCAGATAAATTTAATGTGAATATTTCAATGTACACTGTTGAATTATTCATGTACTATCCAGATATTATTATTTTATATGCAAGTCTGTAGTCATTTGACTTTCAAAGTATATCCTGTAGATATCTTAGGTCTGATATACTTGGTATAAATTATGAAATTATACCATAACATTTCTATGACTCTTTATATTCAAATGCAGATTGTGTCTTTCCTGATAGCTATTTTCTTGTTCTTCTAAATAATATGAAGTCAATGTAAATTATAATTGTAAATGGGAATTATCAGTATTTTTAAGATTAATGTGGATTAACTTATATTAGTAAGTTTATCAAAATCTGTCATTTCACTTACAAATTACATCTTTCTTCAAGAAATGCATAAATTTTTTCATTCAAACCTTGAAAGAATACAGATAATGGTATATTAAATTTGCATAAAATACTCCGATTATTGAGTATAAATATTGCCATGGACATCCTCCTCAGAGAACAGAGGATCCTAATTAGATTAGGACATTGATTAAATGCATTAGTGAATAAATAGAAGCTGTTATTTACTGAACAAATGGCATATTTCACTTTATCTGAGCTATCATTAGCAAAAGAATCTGTTCTGATTATTTTATATAGACTACCCCATTTGCATGTAATTTGAATGGCTATGCTGGAAGACACTCTGATAGATCCTTTTGGAACCCCAAATTATGCTGGGAAGTACTTTGCATTGGATCATTTTTTGAAGAGTATTCAAATAAATTCTTGAATAAGCCCCAATAAACTGAAATATCCTATATTCCAGGTGGTTTGTGCAGTAAGTAGAGAGGATCAAATTCAAAATAGCTTCTGAGCTGTGACATTTCTTCCTTTGTCTTTTCCACACATACAACACACACACACACACACACACACACACACACGCACGCACAGACACACACATACACACACAAATGTAGGACAAAGCAGCAGCTTTCTTCCAGGTTCATGAGCATATGAACTCCATCTTGTCTTATATGCCAGTGATTATTACTCAAGTGTCCTCCGAAATCTACTGTTATCTACCTGGAGATTTGAGATTACAATTGGCAGAACTTTAATAATTAAATTAAAATTGGTCAGAATTGCTAAAATTATATTACATGAGAAAATGGAATCTAATCATATATATGTCCTTACATATATTTTGTTTAAGGAAATGGCTGTACTTTAAGTTGCATTATCACTCTGTCCCTACTATGATAGCCATTTATCATTTTGGAGAAAACACCATGAGGTGTTATTTCCTGGGTTTTTATCTGAGAACTAATATTGACTGTTGGACAATAACAACTTGCATACCCACAGTATGTTGGAAGGGTAAAATATATAAATTAAATATATTTGTTCCATGCACTGACTTATTTTATGTGTGGCCAGAGTAACCCTAGTTTGTATCTATGAATCAATCTTAGTATCTCAGAATTTAACTTAATTTCATATTTAGAGATAACTACTATTAATGCCTGCTTGTTGATCCTTCCAGAAATATCACTCTTCTCAAACACAGGTACGTTCATAACTTAGATTGTTTTCTACAATAAGTTAAAGATACTGTGTGCTTTCTGAATAATTTTCATGTAACATGTTTCCATGACAAAATGAAAATGCAGGGCATTTCCTTTTCACCAAATTATTTGAAAGAAATATTACTTTAGTTTGTCTTACAGTCTCTGCCCATTGCATACCCTCTGTTTTACTATACAAGTACTCAGTACATTTGATCCACTTCTCTTCTGATACTCTTTTCCAGAAACATTTTAATATAACAGGCATCTGTAACTCTTCATCTCCTATTGGTTGTTCACAGAAAATGTATAACTTCTTCATTAATACCTGGCTCTTCACACCTCTGAAACAGGGAGAAAAAGGAAACCATGACATGACATCAGTATCTCTTTTCTGCTTCTGTCATTTTGGTATCTGATGTTCCATGTGGGCATTTTGATGCAGAAATTTATTCCCAATTTAATAATCAGGAAAAAAAATGATTTAGCTAGGTGGTATTATCTCCTGTTTCATAAACTTCTCACTAGAAACTTAGAAGGCAGATATAAGGGAAGGGAAACTTAACTCTTTTATGTCAAGTAACTGGGGTCTGCAAATTAAACTGAAAAAGATAGATTAATGGGATAAAAATAATACACTTTCTATTAATATCAATATTTTAAATTTTACATGCAAGTCTATGAGTGAAAAAAATCAAAAACGTGGTTAAACTCCGGGACTCGTACACCATTTTAGCCAGAGGTATTAAATGAAATAACAAAAGAAATGTAACTTGAATGTAGGCCAATACATTGTGGAAAAGTGACTAGGAAATATGTGGGAGGAGCTGATGATGCACAAGTTATTTAGTAAGGTTCGTTTATGGTGCTATGTTCATCTCTGGTCATGATTGTTCTCCTCTGCCTGTGATGGAAGAGGGAGCACATTTTGAAGAAAAACTTATGTTCTGCTTTTAGTCAGATTGGGATACAATATATACAGAGAGATCTTCCTATCTCCCATTTCTACCCATTACCTTCAGTTCAAAATAATCTTTATGCCAAAATGGCAATTTGAGGGTGGCATGTCATGATCCATTTCACATGAGTAAATTCCTTTTGTTTATCTAAAGAACATATCCTTTAAATGCATCCTTTTTTCCACTAAGAATTCCACATTAGCACTTAGGGAAATTATGAAAATACTAAAGCTTTGAATCCTTACACTAATGAAATATGCGTGCCTTTTTATGTCCTGTGGCAGTGTGATGCTGATGGTGGGTATATTGGGAGAGGTTTCTCTGTAACTTCTTACTTCTTCAGATCTATTGCTGAGGTGTAGATTTCTTTCTTAATGTGCAGGTATCCAAGTCATTGTCATTAGCATGTACAGACTATGGAATTACCACCTGAATGATGAGAATCTTTTATTCTTTGAAATATGAAGTTTTTCTCCCTCCCCACCCCCCATGTATTAAAGCATAAATTAAAGTTAACTTGTAGGATTTTTCTTTTTACTATTATAGCTTTAAATTATTCTGGAAAAGATGAGCAGACTTTTCTTAGCAGATACTCTATTATCTTAATATGAATATGGAAAAAATAGAAGAAAAACTGACTAGACTGACAAAAGAGGTGCCATTACATTTATGAATGTGCCTTGCTCACAAATGACACTAACATCTGAATCCTAATTGTGTGCCAAAGAAATAGTGCTATTAAAATTTTTCTGTAGTTCAAACACTCACTTCCAAGCGTCCATTCTAAATATTACATACTCTCATATTATTTTAGCCAATAAAAAATAATCTATCCAATTTATATTCCTACAAGGACATTCTGGTGAAATTATCTGATGTAATAAATAGTTTGAAGTAATGTGGCAATACCTAATGCCTTCTCCTCCAAGGTAACATCTGTATTTTAGGGCTACTTCCACTGTCTGCAATGGGCCAAAAACTGATAGAACAGATTTCTGTTTATCACTTTATGCACTATTAGGAAGTTATAAAATGTAAAGCTTGCAGAACCTTTTAGGCATTTTTATGCCCTTTTCAGATGAGGATAATAAGATATTGTGCCACTTTTCCAAGGTCACAGAGCAATATGAAACTAAAGATTTCAAACAAAATAAACTTTGACAAGGACGATTCTATTTCCATTTGACTAAATAAACAATGAAAAGCAGTAGTTTCCCAATTGCAACTTATAAGTACTCTATGATTTGCACACATGATAACTTGATTTTCTTTAAAAATTAAAATTTAGTCACATGAAGAATATTTATATTATGAATAAATAGGAACTGGGCACATAACTGGGTGGTAAAGCGCATAGTGAATAGGAATGAGGCCATAGGTTCCATCATCAGCATTAAAAATTAATTAATTAACAAGGCTCTCTATAGCAATATGTATATACATTTATATAACATACATTTATATATACAAACATGTTATACATTTATGTAGCATTTATATAACATCTCTATATCCATGTGTATACACATTTATATAACTTACATTTATATAACATACATGTTATACATTTATGTAACCTTTGTATAGCATCTCTATATCCATATGTATATACATTTATATAATATGCATAGCTGAAACTGGATATAATAAAATGCTGTTAAAAATAGTTCTATAACTTTTAAAATTTATTTCAATATGACATTTATGATGTTTCTTCTAAGACCTAAGTGCTCATAAGCCTTGAAACTTTCAAAAAACATGATGAGAAAATGGATGAGAGGCTTCTGAATAATAGGAAAAAGGTTGAAGTGTTTCTCAAAACAATTTACCAATAGGCTGCCATTTTTGATTCCACATAGGACAGCCATAGAATTAGCTATCACTGAGAATTTCTTCATGCAATATTCTCTTTCACGTCTTTAGAAATTACAAATTGAATCAATACTTTATAGTTTTTCTATATTGCTGTAACCCTGGCTTCATGTCATAGTTCTAAATTCCACATGAACTTCCCTTCCTCGGAGTATAAACTTTCTCTAATCTTTTGGGTTAGCTTCTGTATTTGTGGGCATATTGTAGAACTGTGTTGAGAATCCTAGTATGTATTTCCAGATGTTCCAGACGTTGCAGATTCATCATGAATTGGAAGGCCATTAGCCAAGAAAGATGGATTAAGGTCAAAGGGAAAATAGAGGATGATCTTGCTCCCATTTGTCACTTCCTCTGACATGCAGAAGCTCATTCTCAGTAAGATATTTTTCATGTGTTGAGAAGACTCTTAGGATTTTATTTATTGTGAAGAGTTTTCAAGTCTCATCTTAAACACAAGATTCATGCACAAAAAGGGAAAGTAACATTATGTAGTGAAAAAGCAACTTTGAAGTCAAATGTTAAAGGTTTTGTTCTTCATTTCTATTCCTTATCCACCTCTAGGACCTTGTCCAAGTAGGACACACACACACACACACACACACACACACACACACACACACACACGTGTATATATATTACATTATGCATATATATCTACATATATGCATTGTAATATCTGTGTGTTCCTGTGAGAAGCAGAAAAACAGGCCCAAGATGTAATTAGATATGTAAGGGTTTTATTAGGAAAAGTCCTGAGAAGGAAAAGGAAGAAAGGATAGAAAGAGGAAGGGAGGAACCTCAGTGCTCACTATGATTATGACACTTGTAGAAGGAAAGGGGCAACGAAGGAGGGCTGTGTGTGAAGTGTCTCCGACTATATGACATGTCTGAGAAATTGTCAGGAAGGCATGGAGTCACATACTTGCACCAAAGCAGCCTTTAAAGGAGTGTCACCTCCTGCAGGAATGGACTTTCCCTCTCCCCCTCTGAATGTCACCCCCAAAGACATAGCACCTCAATGTGAACCTGGAATTGGATCCAGAGAGGCAGCACATGCTACTGATAGCCAAACTCTGTTCCCCCTCCAGGGCCTCTGAATGAGAGCTCAGAGGTATATTTCCATGCCTATAGTGTGTGACCTAGGTCTGCACTTCATTTAGGACTCTGAGAGGGAACAGCTTTGTATTACGGGATTCCTTAAGACTTCACAGAATGTCATCATGAAAAAAACAGTAGGAACAGTTGTTAATGAAAACCATCTGTCAGAGACTTTCAAATTTTAGGGTATATAAGAAAACATTCAGTGGTTTACTAAAATGTTTATCCAAGCCTCATAAATTGTAATTCAATGGGTAGGGAATGAAAATCATTTTAAAAAGTAATGAAGGGATCTAGCACTATGGCCCACACTTGCAATCTCACTGATTCAGAAGACAGAGGCAGGCTGGATTGCAAGTTCAAGGCTGGCCTGGACAACTTGAGGAGACTCTGTCTCAAAAATAAAGAATAAAAAGGGCTAGGAATTTACTTCAGTGGTAGAACACCCCTGGATTCAATTCCTAGTACCACACACGCATACACACACACTCACACACACACATACACACACACACACACACAAGGAGATTCTGAATTGGTGGTTTATGTACTACATTCTGAAAAATCCTGACCTACCTAAGTTATACAGAACACATAAAACTGCACTCATTATACTATATTTAAGAACATTAAATATGTTTCTAATTAAAAAAATACTCTAAGAATTAAGCTTTTTTATATACAATTGAGATATTAATAGAACAGCCATTTTTAAGAAAGAAAACAGTAGACACTGACAGTATTTGGAGGAGTTCCTTTCCTCTTCTCAGCTGGTATCCCTCTCTTACACTAGAAGCTGTTATCTACTTTAATCATAATGAATCATGGGGTGAGCTGCATGTGTGAATGACAGGTACTTACTTATGCATATAAATGGACCACACTGTGCTAACTCAGTTGATCAAGCTTTCCAGGTCAAGTAGGGCATTTTCCCAGATTAGATAAATCTCTTCAGAGATAAAGAGAAAAATCATTAGAGTGTATCTATCATTCACTCTGGAATCTCAAGTAGTATTTTTGTCCTTAAATTGTTCCCCAAATATTAGTTCAATTGACTATAGATACAGTTTTTCGAAATATTCGTTTCCTTATTGAACTCTATCATTTTCCTATTGTTCACCTCACAAAAGTACACTCAAACAGGACAGATGCTCCAGTGAAAGATATGAAAGCCAGGTTCAGTATAAATACATGTAAATTGCTTCATAAGAATGTTGCAAAATACTCTACAAGGGATTAATTTAATGTGAACAAAACATTTTTAAAGTGGCTCTTTATGCTAATGTCCCTATAATTTTTCAATAGCCTGAAAATAGTAATTAGTGACAGAATTATAATTTTATGACAATAACTTTCTGAGTTTGAAATCATCAAGTGACCTAATAGAGGTCATTCTTATTTGTTTTACAGTTTTATTTCTATGTTGCAAACTTAAACAGGAGACTGCCTTCCTGGTGCTTTAGTTAATCTAGGGCAATATAAATAATATTTAAATGATAGAATGGTACATTAGGCTTCAGTTTCCATTAATTATCAAAATTATTAGCTTGTGGTTTGCATGTTGTTTTATAACTGCACAAAAATAATTGCACATGCATTTTACAAATGATGTGCAACCTGTAGAAGACCTATGTTAACTTTAAAGCCACAGTTCCCCCGCAGCATCCGGAAATTCAGTTTGCATATAAGGTCAAATGAGGAGGATGAGCAGGCCACTTTGCAGCTATTACAAGCTGTCAAAACATTTTAAGTTCTTGTGGAAAAAAAAAAAAAAAAAAAAACTTGTATCAAATAATTTCTAATGTTCTGACCTAAGTTTTTGTTAGACACTGTTAGAGACAGTATCTACAAAGGGTACATTGTTTCATGGCTTTGGAATCCTGACTTTGATCTATCTATGGGCATATATGGTCACATATCTAAAGAGAAAAATCCTTTCTTCTGTATGAACTAGTAGAGACTGTGAGCTTTAAATTCTCCCTCTTAGGTTTGAGGTCACTGTTCAAAGAATCCATTGCTGTAAAAGAGCCCACAGCATCTCATTGCTTTTAAAGATGATATGGTGATCCAACTATTTTTTTTCCCCCCAGGGGAAGTGTATTTACAGTCTTCAAAGATTGTCTTGTTGATGCTAAGTACCTAAAGAGAAGAGCTCACAGTAATCTAGCCCTCCCAAGTAGTTCAGCTTAGGATAATTGTATTACCAAACCACACAGTGGAATTCTTAGGTCCTCAGGACTTGCTCAAACCTAGAAGAAAATCTAGCAAAGTGATGCTGTGAGCATTGAAAAAAAGAAATCAAATGAGAACGAGATGTTTGAATTTTCATGGTTTGACTCATCTAGTATAACTGTGGTCATTATGACTATCAATTCTCCCACTCTAAAATATGTTTAAATGAGTCAGCAAGCCTTCAGTGTAGTTGATGTCTCATAATATGGACACTTCAGTCCATTTAGGCATCTTCTCTAATTCCTGCTTCACAGCAAAAGTGGACAAAAGAAAGAGGTCATCAATAGAGGCAGTTCATTAAAAGTAATAAAAGGTACAGAAGTTTCAGTTTTGGGGTCAATATGTTGTGATAACAGAAACCTTATGGAAACCAGTTCATTGGCTACAGTAATTGATAGAGTTTGCCTATTGAAACTTCAAGGGTTTAAATATTGATCCATTGTTGAGTCATGTCATCCAAAACAGTAGGAATATTTACACTTTGTTTAGAGGGAATTAAGATAATTTTATGGGGAAGTTATTTGGAAAACATGCAAAATTATTTTTTCTCATTTTCTAAGTAATGGGCTTTAGGATAAAGATTCTAATTCATAATATATATGTAAGTTGTTAAGAATTTAAGCAAGGAAATAAATTATGGAAATCATTCCTTTTTAGAAAATAAAGAATTTCCTCTACAACCTCAAAAATTATATTAGATAACATAGAAAAATCACCTAAACCTGTTTTGCAATGGATATTAATTTTCCACATCAAAGAATATATAAATGCTGAACTTTTCAAGCTTTTCTGGAATAATTGAGAGAAATAAATTCTTATATCTAGAATTACATACCTTTGGGAAATTTAATTATGTGCTTTGAATCAATATGTCACTTTTCAACCTATCCCAAAGCAAAGCATTGCTTTGGTAAATTCTAGAATTCCTCTTCTTTGATCTCCCAGATCACTCTATATCTTTAAGCTCTTCTTTGAATATAATCCCAAATCTCATTCCTTTCCCAGAAAGCTATAGTTGTTCATCCAAGATGCAATCCCTATAGTTTTTTTGTTTGTTTGTTTTTGTTTTTGTAGGGAATGGCATTGTTTTCTTTCAATTCCACATATGTTATAAAATAGGTGTTTTATTTGTTCCTCTTTGCTACTTAAAAACTTTACAGGCACTTGCCTATAATTCTAGCAACTGGGGAGGCTGAGGCAGGAGGATCACAAGTTTGAGGCCAGCCTCTGAAATTTAGTGAGGTTCTGAGCTATTTAATAAAACCCTGTCTCAAAAAAACTAAAAGGGGTGGAGGATGTGGTTTAGTGGTTAAACTCCCCTGGGTTTAATCTCTGGTACCAAAAAAAAAAAAAACAACAACAACAACAACAACAACAACAACAACAACAAAAAACTTTATCTTCTCTTTCTTTCTTCAAATCCCAGATTTTTTGAAGTTCAAGTCATTCATCTAGTTGCTTCTAAACCCTTAGTTTTCTATCTCTTACTCCATCATCTTTTCCTCTACCCTAGCTCAACTGATCATTTAAAGGTGCAAACCCTATACTTTTTCATCACCATTAATAGCATCCCTCCATGACCAATCATAATTTCACTTTTTTTTATTCTTTAGATCACTGATTAAATGAAAAATCTTCCCTACTCCTTATAAAGCAGAATGTAGCAAGCACTGAACTTTAAAAGCATGTATGGGTGTGCACATGCTCATAGTTAGGTTTCTATGAAGGAAATAAGGTAATTTACTTTTATGTGTTAAAACTGTTGAGTATGAAATAATTTTAAATTACAAAAATTGCAAAATCATTTAATAAAATATGATAAACTTCAATATCCTTTCACTCCATGTTAATGTGCACATACATTACAAGTATACATACATTGCTATTTTTTTCTTAAACACATGAGAATAAATTGCTTATGTGATATTCTGTTAGCTGTAAGTATTTTAATGTTTATTTCTTTAAAAAGGACATTCTCTTACAAATCCTTACTATAGTGATGAAATCAGGAAATTAAGATGGTACAAAATTATCATCATATCTATAGGTCATATTCAAATTTTACCAGTTGTTCTACTAAAGTTGGGAAGAACAAAGATTGTAATACTTCTTCCAATGCAAAAATCACACGTTACTTTCATTTTCCATGTCTTCTTTTATTAGAACATTTTGTCAAATATTCTTAATTAACTTGTCATTTTTTAGGAATGCGGGCTAATTATTTTATAGATATTCTACCATTTGGGTTGTCTGCTGTTTTCTCATGATTAGGTTCAGGTTATACTTTGGGCAGTAATACTACGTAACTGTATCAGGAAAGTCCTTCACATTATAAAAAAAATCTGGATCATGTGATATCCATGTGTCTCTTTGGTGATGGTAGTCTCTTAGAACATTTGATTAAGATGATAACACTTTGTGATTTGAAGGAGTAATAATTTTCAGTAAATTTTGGAGTTATATAATTTTTTTTTATCAACTTTTACTAGCATTTTACCATCTACAAGTTTTTTCTTTCCTGAAACCATGATTTACTAAGATGTTTCTCAGTTGTGATATTTTAATTTCCTTCATTTCCTCTACATTTATCGATTTGATTGTTATTATAAGTGCTTTCTATTCTTCCCAGTTTATCTGTTTGTATTATTGTAAACTCATGGCTTACATTTTATTCTGTGGATTAGAACACATTATTTTTACAACTTATTTTGTTGATATAGTTTTCTATGTTTGGCTTATAGGACTCACTTCTAGTTGACTCTGTGTCCTTTCAAAAATCATCATTCTACAAATGTGTCCTCACACATGATAGGCAAACATTCTACCACTGAGAAGAAGCTATATCCTCAGCCCTTTTTAATTTACTTTGAGACAGGGTCTTACTTAGTTGCCCAGACTGTCCTTCCTTGAACTTTTGATCCTTCTGCCTCAACTTCTTGAGTAGCTGCAATTCCAGGCAAGTGCCACCATGCCCCACTGTCCTTCCTTTTTGATGCTGTTAGTTGTTCCAGGCTCATCTTGAAAGTTTCTTCAATTCAAGAATCAATCATTTAACCAATGCACTGACTTTTACTAAAGAATGATATTTAGGAACCAAGATAGGGAGCTCAAGATGAGTTTATTACTATTGTATTGACATATGCATACACCTTCAGACATATATGTTTAGGTGTCTCTGTTTCCCACCTTATATCAAATCCATTAATTTGTACTAATCTTGGAATTCTAATTTAACATCATATGGTTCATTTTTGTCTTTCCCCCTTCTATGTTTCTATCTTCTTACTTGGGCAGGGAGAAACCAAGATTCCTTTATCTACAATATTTTTGCCATTTCCTCAGTCTTAGGGTACGCATAGTGATTTGGAATTGCTAAATCACAACCTTCATCAAAAGAAAACCAACTCACTGTTTTATTTTGTTTAATTTGAGTGTGCATGTCAAAAAACTGATTTCAAATGTAAGTTGGATCAGGCTTTATTTTTAGTTAAGCATATTTAGGCTATCAGTGAAAGTAGCTTTTTCCACACTTATAATTCCATGAATTTGTATTTGTGTGTATGTGAAACATTAACCGAATTGTTATAGTCAAAACTACACAAAAAGTTATACTCAAAGAATCCTCTCCATCCCTGATCCTTTTTCTTGTTCCTACTCTTTTCTCCTCTCTTGTTGTTTTTATTCACCCTGTGCAGATAACCAATCTCTTTAGGTTCTGATTCATCTTTCCTGTGTTTCTCCTTTCACAAATGCAGATATATGGGTTCTTCTTTCTTACATGAAACTTTGCCTAATGATAGTCTTGGTTTTTCTCACTTTAAACTGTATCCTGGGTATCATTCCATCTCAATTCATGAAGATTTTTTCATTTTTTAAATAACTTCATGGGACTCCATTTTTTAAAGTTTATAGAACCTTTTTTATATAGAATAATTTGACTTGTTTTCAATTTTTGACAATTATAAACAACAACTTAATGGAAATCATTGCTTATAAATTTGAAGCTGAATCATTAAGGTACATGTTGGCATGTCTACTTCCTGGGTCAATGATGAATAAATATGTGGTTTTATCAAATGTTACCAAGTTCTTCCTTAAAAGCTAGCACCAATTTATATTCATAGCAATGTTTGATAGAATTTGAACTTCACCATGAAAATGCTATGTAATACTTTTTTAATTTTTACTAATACGATAGGTAAAAAGTGATATCTTGGTACATTTCCATTTGCATTTCCTCAATTTACAAATGTGGCTAAGCATATAGTTTTCCTTTATTTAAAAGCCATGTCATTCTTTCATGAACTGATTTTGTCTTTTGCTGATCTATTATGTATTGATTCCAAGTCCCAACATTCTCATCTTTTGAAATTTTCATTTTCTGTTTGTTTTTGTCTTTTTATCATGCTTAAGGTAGGGAGTTTCTGCAGTTTTGTTGGTTCTTATTTTTATGTATTGTTTTTGGATAATATGAGCTCTATGTCCTTACTCATGACTATTCAGAGATCCTAAACACATACTCACACACACACTTTTCATGGTTTGTTTTTACTGTAATGTATAAAATAATAAGTTTGCAAAACTGCTTAGATTTGTATGTTTAACTGATACTCCTATTTGTAATCTTTTACCTCCTCTCCTTTTGTTCCTGCCAGAGAAAGATTCAGGAGCCTGATTTTAGTAATGTCCTTTCCCTATTCAGAAATCTTCAGTGTTATTAATATTGGTATTTAAACAGCTTTAAAATCCTACATATAATTCTTATGGGATTTCTGGGCTGCCTCTTCTTTATTTCTGCATGTTCCCATGGGACTAACCTGGGCATGTTCTTCACTGATTCTTCATTCAGCCTAAGCTGTCAGTCAGGGCTCCAATTCTTCTCTCCTTCTGCTACCATCATGTCCTTGTTTCTTAGAAAATAATTTTTAGGTTTTTAACAACCTCGAGTGAGCATACCAGAATAAATTGTCACCGGGCTGATCACATTAATGAGAAGTTCCATTACTCCTTTGGGGGTTGTTTAGTTCTTTTCACTCCAGTCTTCTTTTTCCTTGGTCTCTAAATTTCTATGATTTTTGGTGGTCTTTCTTAATTTTTCTATACTGTCCATGCCCCAGTTTCTTTCTACTGATCTTCCTCTGTTGGATGTTAGCTATGTCCCAGTCATATCCTAAGGCCGATATGACTTTTTACTGTATTATATTATATTTTACTGTATTATATTACCCATACTTTGCAATACCTGCATGATATGCAGACTTTCACCAGCCCTTAGTTAACTGATACAAGAAAAACAAAACCAATAAATAATAATAATAATAATTACAGAGAAATGAACTAACTGAGTTTGTATTGTATGGCTCATAATTAACAGAACCAAGCTGTGGATCCAACTATGAGCTTTCAGAGCCTGGACTCAAAGCCTATAAAGTGCATGCTGCTTGAGTTGACCACATTTTGATTTTGAAAATTTGAAGACATCTAATACTCCATCTTAAGTTTTAAAAAGACAAATGTTTGTTGCTTAATAAATTAGGTAAAGAGGTATTTGGGTTTAATTAAAAGGACAATAATGTGCTACAGTTTATATATTAAATAATTATAATTCTGTAGCATCATTGGTTTTTATAATTAATTTGTACTTAATTTGGTATAGCAAATTTTAATTATACTTGGTATAGGAAATTGAATTTATACAGAATTAATTAATAAGAGATTTATTTTAAAATATACTTAGCTCATATTACATGATTAATGGATAATTTTGTTCTATTTTATACAATAGTAATGTGATGAAACAAAATGATCATTAGGAAAATACCCTTTAAACTAATGAATTTTCTTTAACTTCAAGTTATTATATCTAGGATGAACCAGTATGCATATACACCCAGCCACATTAATGTGTACACTGCATAAACATCTGCTTAGGTTGTGTGGCACAGTGGAATCATCTGAGTCAGGAATCCAGGAGAACTTTAGGGGACCCACTGCTCTTGACCTGATGATCATAACCCTGTTTATTATTATTGAAAATTAGTTTTATAACAAATATGAACTAAAACTCTTGAAATAAAAGCATGTAAAAGTACTAATTACTCAAAAAATAATCAGAAAAGCATATTATTTTCAATCATCAAATCTTAAGTCAGGTTCCTGGCAATTGAAATTACCTTAAAATGATCTGTATGATGTAAAGACTAAATTTGATAATCTCTAGAGAAAAAAAATTATGCAATA
Organism: Sciurus vulgaris; assembly: GCF_902686455.1. Lineage (NCBI taxonomy): Eukaryota > Metazoa > Chordata > Mammalia > Rodentia > Sciuridae > Sciurus > Sciurus vulgaris. The sequence goes on along the minus strand of NC_136463.1, from coordinate 85,771,875 downwards.
TTTCTCCTGGTATTAAATTGCTGCCTTTTGAGAAGTCTTTATTCCTGAACAGAAATCAAGACAAATGGAAAACTCTTGGCCTCATTAGTGATGTTTCTGATTTTTTGCCAGTGACATTCGTCGAGTTAGATGATATATACTGAGCAATGTTTAAAGTTATGGAGACTACATTTGCAGAACCAAATTAAACAAAGAAATGCAAATAATCCAATGAAATCCATCAGAATTGAAAAATAAGGAAAATCTCAAATGCACATTTTCTTAAATTGGCTCATCTATTTTGGTGGCATTCTTGTTAAAATGTCAAGTATTAATGCTGCTAGACATTTTCTATATATTTCATGAAGAGTAAAATATTTGATCAGGACTTCTAATATCAAATGTTTTAGTATTTCACATAGTTTGTACTTCAAATCATACATACACTCTTTACCCAGACATGTTCTTCTGGGTCCACATGTTTTTTATGAGAACTTCACAATCTACCATAGCATTTTCCTCTTAAAGAAATTACTCATCATCTGTATGCTGTCTCTCTCTATCCACAAGTGCATGTCAGTTATTGGATCAAATATATACCCTGTGGTTTAATTATTCTAATCTCCTAACTTGAGTATACCTATTAAAGGGGTGTGGGAAAAATATGAAAATAATATCCTTTGGTTAAAGACACAAACTTACAAATGCTTTTATCTTATGTATACATATTGACCAAACTGCAGAACCTAATACAATAATTCTACATGACTGGAAGATTCAACAAATGATGTAAGTAGGAATATAATGAGATAGAATTGTCAGAGCATTCATACTTCACGTGCTACCTGGTATCATTCTTTGCAATGATTTAATCATTTCATGTGACCTGTGTGAATGCACTGACTCTCACCATGGTACTCGGGAATTGGTGGATGCTAGCCACTGTATTAATCAGGATATGAGGATGCAGAGTCAGTCAGCTGCCGTAGGCACTCACACACCTGGCTAATGTTTGAGGAAGCCAGGACTAATTCCCATGTCACAAGCTCAGCCTAGTTCTTTTACTAAACTAACTAAAGGAGTCAAGTAATTAGATCTATGGATATATTAGGTACAAGTCAATGCAATGCAGAAAGGATCGCAGTGGCCGCTCTGGCTGTGATTGTTGCCAGCATCTTTAATCATATGTGCAATGTGTAGAAAAGTGCTAGGAATGACACTGCACTGCAAACGGCACGAGTACTGTGTCCTCTGCTCTGCCTTAATCACAAGGACCCTGCCTAAGTTGTGTCAAAAGAGCTTGAATACCGAGAACCGCTGCTTGCCCCAGGGCTGCTTCAAGCGGCTCCCATTACGGAGGAAAGCCGTGGCTTCTTTGCCCAGCTTGCTCCAAGCAGTTCGGTGCGGCTTCTTGCTCTTTTCACTTACCTAAAACCGCCGCTTCTCACACTTACGGCCTGACCAGCGGGACAGAAGACACGTACACTTCAAAGGTTCATCAAGCAGCTTTCCCTTTATTCAAATAACACCCTCAATATATAAGCAGTCTCATGCATAAGCAATTGTAACCAGATATGTCCATCCAATCCTGTTAAAGGTCAAGCAATCACTTGCTCGAGCATACATGTAAAGTATATCTGTCCACGCGCTAGGCAGCTGAACTGATTATAATACAGCCAATTGTAAACGTGTTCTGCCTTTCTTCATGCATAATCAGAACACCGTTTGCTCTCTGCCAGTCGCCATCTTTGGATGCACTTGGTGTAACCCTGGGCCCCAGGTTCTACCCACCACACTTGAAGAGTTGTTATTTTTGTTTCTTTTTTTCTAATTTTAGAAAGAAAGAAACATGTGCAAGTTGTGGAAATCATGAAAAATGGAGAAAAGATCTAAAGTTTAAAAAACAATTACACATAATCTCAAAACCCAAAAAGGACATTCTGAAGAATTATTGACATACTTTCCTCCAATATTGTTGTGCAGGAGTGTATGTGTGTGTGTGTGTGTGTTTGTGTGTGTGTGTGTGTGTATTATAAAGTAAAATTGCTTAGACCCAGCTGGGATGTGAGCCACCCCTTTGTCTAGCATATCTGGGATATAAAGTAAATCATTTTCACATTTTCAAACTAAATTGTTAAGAACCTTTTCTCTAGTGGACATTCATATTAGTCAACTTAAACACAAAGTATTTTACAAAGCTATTATCTGAACAAATGAAAGTTGTCTAATTACAGTATTTTATAGTGTGCTCTTTAAAAAAGCTTGATGTATTTACAGATCAAAGCATGTAACACCACACCTGTGTTGCTATAGAGATGTCTAAATTTTATTGAGATTAAAAAAAAAAAACTTTAACAATAAGTGCAATATGTATGCTAAAGACTTAAACACCCACAAACTTTTTGTTTGCATAAGTTTCATGGGGAAATGCAGGTGCAAGGTATTGTGTGCCTTTAATTAGCTGCTTTTTCAATTTCATGTTTTTGATTCTTCTGATGCATCCTTTCTACTGACTAATTTCCTCATTTTAGAATTGTTAGTGGGAAAAGTTATGTCCTTCAAACTTTTCAGACATTACTTGTCAAACTCCTAGTGTGAAGTGTGAAGAAAGTATATACTTATATACACATGTACACAAATGCATGTGTGTGTGTGTGTGTGTGTAATCTCCAGTTGTCCCTCTCTGTCCATGAGGCATTGGTTCTAGTACTCTCCATTGATACCAAAATCATAGATGCTCAAGTTCCTTCTAAAAATGGCATAGTATTTGCATATAACATGTGCACATTCTTCTTTATACTTTAAATCATCTCTAGATTACTTATAATAACTAATACAATGGAAACATGTGAATAGTTGTCATACTGTATTGTTTAGGAAATGATGACAGGAAAAATAGTGCCTATAAATGTTCAGTACATGTTTTTCCCTGAATAGTTTCCATCTTTGGCTGGTTAAATAGGCAATGAAATCCCCCAGAGGGACAACTGTGTGCACATACATATATAAACACATATGAACATGATAGATACATATATACATATGCATGTGTTTATCAATACCTCTGTCATTCTCTAGGTATAAACAGAGTACAAGCCTGAGAATTCTTATTATCCATGAGATAGAATCAACATTTTCTGATCTAAGAGTCATCATATGTATTCAGAACTTTGAAAGTCTGAGAATTTAGGGAGGATAATTCTTAAGAAACCTAGAACCTTAGCATTCAGTTTGGTGATTTGACAATCTCTAAAAAAATGAACAATTATTAATGATATTGAAGTTTACCATGATTATACCTTTTTTATATACAAGATTTGAAAAACTTGGAATAAACTTTGTGCCTGGGAGGAAATAAACTGACTCATGTTAGCAATGAATATTTCATATTGCCATTGGCAGGAGAGTGAGGGGAGGAGGTGACCTTAGAATCCATCTGTGATAATACCATGTCAAAGGTTTTCTTTTTTGCTTTGTGCTTCAGCTGTTTTCAAGTCCTCAAAAAGAGATACACTGAACTCTCCGTCCTTTGGAGCTACTTAAAGTGGAATATGTTACCCAGATTTACAAGAATGCAGATATGTTAGGGTGCTGAAATGAGTTTTAGAATCTTGGAAAACCTAATAATAGAGTTAATCCCCTTATCTTAATGTGATAAATTTCAAGACCCCCCAGGAGACGCCTGAAATCTTGATAGTATGGAACCCTATGTACAGCACTGAGATACGGAGACAGTTGATCTGATAACCAAGATGGCTAGGGAGAGACTAGTGGGAGGGAAGCAAATCCAGATAGCACAGATATGCTAGACAAAGGGGTGGTTCACACCCCAGCTCTGTCCAAGCAGTAAGTGCAAGGTCCCTTCCCACTGCTCAGAATGGCATGCAATTTAAAACTTATGAGCTGTTTACTTCTAAAAATTTCCTTTTAAAATCATATTGTCTGTAGATAACTGAAACTGGAAAATTAAGCAGTTGATAAGGAGGAGCTACTGTAGTAACAAGTAGGAAATAGAACCGTCAGATCAGGGTGGTTAAGAAACAAATGGATACACCCACTCCACATGAGGCCCAGGCCTCCTGAGACTTTTAAACTCCTGGATTTCTAGCATGATTCTTATCTTCTTATTGATCTTCATGTATCTTATAGTAACCCATCCCTTTACTTGTGCTGGCCTTGTACTCTGCTTGCTGAACAAGTGAAATTTATCTAAAACCATGTCCTTTCCTAACTACTGCCCACGTCAAGTACCACGACTATTTTGCATAATGAATTGGTTGACAGCCATTCTTCCACCCACATTTCCAGAATGTCTTACCTCTTTCTTCCCTCTCTTCTCCAATGCCCTCCACTCTCCCTCCTGTCTGGCTGCCTCATTTTCTGGATTCACTTACCCCTTTTGTCTTTAAAAGCATTCTCTCATCATAGTAGTATCTCTCTCTTAAAATATTAAGAGATCTTGGTAACTGATTTTCTCCCACCAATCATGTTTTCTTACCATCCCCCACATTTTATTCAGGGTTATAAGACAAAATTATAACTATTTGCTTCTGATTAAAATCCTATTACAAGCTTCTTACTCTCTTATACTAAGCTCTGTATGAACGAAACTACCTTTCCAGCTTTAGCTGCATTGCCTTGGATTTTAATGCCTTGCCTGTCTTTATTTTCTTAGGCATTTCAGTCTCCAACTCAATGGTCATTTTCTCCAAAAGATTTTTCTTCCACATATGGTTGGACTCTTCTGTGCCCGCTAAGCTGTTTCTGTTAATTGGCACATTTCATTGTCTACTGAATAAATATTCTAATTCTCTGGTCTTTCACTAAGCTATCAGCTTGTTGATGGTCTACAACAGTGCCTGGAATATGTTAGCGACCAATAAACATTTGTTGAATGACGTACTTTAGAGACAGTGCCATGCTTTAGATTTAAAAGGCTTCCTGAGTGCTCTCCCACTATCTGACCCCACTCTTCTATGCAGCAGGACTATCAATGGCAGCCAGTTCACCTCTTATGCCAAACCCAGTTGGTGGCCAGCACTGTGCCTATGAGGGTATTTCAACACCAACTCTGAGGTGCTTAGAGGAAGTCTCTGCAGAACAATATGAATCTTTGTGTGGTTTCCCTGGGAGCTGCTTTTACTAAATCCATCTATATTTTTCCCCTCCTCAGTTTTATTTTAAAATACCTTCAACTTTTCCTTCCTGTGTATCTGTGGACTTAGAAGAGCCCCTCAACTGCTTATTATCTCTGTCCCACTTTAAGAAAAATCTTTTTTTTTTTTTTTTTTTTTTTTTTTAAGAATGAATGTTCTGATAACAACAGAGCAGGCTGAGCAGCTGAGTTGGTGTACAGGGAAACAAGTCACCCCAGGCACCAAGCTGTTTATAGACTTAAAGAAAAATAAATTTAAATTTCTCTTACTTTACTATATTTAGTACTGATTGGATAGAATACATCTTCAAACAGCATCATAAGAAAATGAACATTTGGTCCTGATTTAGAACTTCAACTTGAAAGGGTTGCAAGTGTGAAGAGTTGGCTCCTCCGGAGACATTCCACATGTCCATCGTTACTGTCAAGTGGAGGAGCCCAGGGCTCCCATACATTTATAGTCTTTGTTCCTAAAGGATCAAAAACAGTTTTTCCTCATACATACACTAGCTAGGAGCTTGTCACTTCCTCAGGAAGTGCCAGCTTGTGTCTGAATTCAATTTAGGTTCAGAACTGCTGGAAGCTGAATTTCAGGGCCCACCAGCACAGGACACCTCCTTCTGAGTGTACCTGTGTGATGATGGTAAGATGGTAGTCAGAAGGAGCCCCCCACATGTCCACATCCTAAAACCCAGAGCTGGTTAATACATTGTGTTAATTGACAAATGGGAAATAAGGAAGCAAATCAGTCGATCCTTAAATACAGAAAGCATACTGGATTACCAAGGTGGGCCTATTATGACCACCTGAGTTTTAAAAGCAGAAGAGGAGAGGAGAAAATTTTTTAGAGATGTGACAAAGGTGGAGAAAGAGGGGCATGAGCCAGAGAACACAGGCAAACTTTATGATTCGGGAAATGCCTTCAGCCAACAAGAACACACGGACTACAATTGCCAAGAGCTGAATTTTACCAATAATCTGAATACGGAAGCAGATGGATTCTTCCCTAGAGCCCCCAGGTAGCTGATGCCTTGATTTTAGTTCTGAGAAACTCAGGCTGGGTTTGTGACCTGCAGAACCATGAGAGAATAAATTCATGATGTTCAAAGACACAAAGTTCTTGGAAACTTATTGCAGCACAGAAAAGCAATTCGATGATCTGTCAAGAGCATTGATCAGCTTATCTTTATAAGGGTCAAAAATGCCTTCTGATTAGAACACTGCGATCAAATTATCAAGGAAAGATGAAGATGTGCAAATGTCATCAGTGATGAGAGAACAAGACAGTATATGAGACACTGACCTGTTAAATGGCAAAATAGTAGCGCACGGTACATTGCAAATGAATTCTGTTGAGTTTTGATTAGAGTCTTAATGAAGGGGTAGCAAGAAATGAGTTTTACTTTACAACAAAAATACAAAGAACCCAATCCATAAATGGGCCAAGGAACTGGACAGACACTTTACAGAAGAAGACACACAGGCAATTAATAAATATATGAAATAGTGTTCAACACCTCTAGTAATTGGAGAAATACAAATTAAAACAACTCTAACAGTTCATCTTACTCCAATTAGAAAGGCTATTATCAAGAACACAAACAATAAAAGATGTTGGCGTGGATGTGGGGAAAAACGCACACTTTTACATTGCTGGTGGAGTTGCAAATTGGTGCAGCCACTCTGGAAAGCAGTGTGGAGAATCCTCAGAAAACTTGGAATGGACCCACCTTTTGACCCAGTTATCCCACTTGTCAGTTTATAGCCAGAGGACTTAAAATTAGCATACTACAGTTACAAAGTCACATCAATGTTTATAGCATCCCATTCCCTTTATATGAGCTTGGCTTATTTCACTTAGCATGATATTCTCCAGTTCCATCCATTTATTTGCACATGCCATAATATTATTCTTCTTTATGGCTGAATAGTATTCCATTGTGTATATATACCAGAGTTTCTTTATCCATTCATCTGTTGAAGGGCATCTAGGTTGGTTCCACAATCTAGCTATTGTGAACTGAGCTGCTATAAACATTGATGTGTCTGTGTTACTGTAGTTTGCTGATTTTAGGTCCATTGGCTATAAAGTGAGGAGTGGGATAACTGGGTCAAAAGGTGAGTCCATTCCAAGTTTTCTTAGGATTCTCCACGCTGCTTTCCAGAGTGGCTGCACCAATTTGCAACTCCACCAGCAATGTAAAAGTATGCCTTTTTCCCCACATCCACGCCAACATCTTTTATTGTTTGTGTTCTTGATAATAGCCTTTCTAATTGGAGTAAGATGAACTGTTAGAGTTGTTTTAATTGTATTTCTCTAATTACTAGAGATGTTGAACACTTTTTCATATATTTATTAATTGCCACATTTTCTTTTGGTGTGGGATACCAGGGATTGAAATAAGGGGCATTCAAACACTGAGCTACATCCTCAGCCCTATTTTGTATTTTATTTATAGACAGGATCTTACTGAGTCGCTTATCTTATCACTTTTGCTGAGTCTGACTTTGAAATTGATATCCTCCTGTCTCAGCCTCCTGAGTTTTTGGGATTATAGCTGTGTTCCATTGTTCCTGGCCCACATTTTCTTTATCCATTCATTTGTTGAAGGGTACCTAGGTTGGCTCCATAGCTTAGCTAGTATGAACTGAGCTGCTATAACCATTGATGTGGCTGCATCACTATAGTATGCTGATTTAAGTTCTTTGGGTATATACCTTGGATTGGAGTAACTGGGTCAAATGGTGGTTCTTTTCCAAGTTTCCTGAGGTATCTCCATATTGCTATGCTAGTAGAGTTGCACCAATTTCCTGATCCTCCAGCAAATATGAATATACCCTTTTTCTCACATCCTTGTCAACATTTATGATTTCTTGTGTTCTTGATTGTTGTCATTCACACTGGAGTAAGATGAACTCTTAGAGTAGTTTTGATTTGTATTTCTCTAATTGTTGAAGATGTTGCACATTTTTTCATATATATGTTGAATTCATATATCTTCTTCTGCGATGTGTCTGTTCAGTTCCTTTGCTCTATTATTGATTGGGTTATTTGTTCTTTTTTTTTTTTTTTTTGGTGTTAATTTTTTGAGTTCATTTTATATCCTGGAGATTAGTGCTATATCTGAGGTGCAGGTGGAAAGATTTGCTTCCTTTCTGAAGGCTGGAAGGTTTAGTTTCATGATCTCAACTGTCTATTGGAGGTTGAGTATAGAGCTGGGAGTCAGTCTCAAGAACATTCATTATGGTATAGTGGTATCATGTTATGAAGGTGAACATTTCATGACACTGAGTAGAGATGTAGAGAATACATTTGATGTTTTGGGGCAATTGTCAAGAGCATGACTGGATAGAATGGACAATAACATACAGTTTGGATGATTTAAAAACAGAAGTGAGAGAGGCTTTCTGGAGAGGCTTTCCAGAAAAGAATAAATTCATCAGTGTTTTAGCATTGAAAATGTGTTTTTCACCTTGTGAGACATCAAGGACAATGTACATTTTATGAAAACCACCCACAAAGTTGGAGTGAACCCTCCATTCCTGCCCCTCATAACAACTTCTTCAACTCAGTGACGGGAAATGCATGGTACTGAAAATGAGATGGAATAGACAATAGTCTCTTATGCACATTTCTTTAATCCTTCAGAAACGTAGCCAGAGTTATAACTAATTTAAGAATCAGTTTCATTTTGGAGTCTAAGCCCCCCTCAAACCAGGATGCAGAGAAGTTCATTGAAAATCAGGAGAACTGCTCAGAAAAGTTGGAATATCAAAGGGACAGGAGATTTTATGAGGGACAAAGAACACACGTAGAACAGTTCCTAAGGCTCCTTCTGTTCCAAAAGTGATGTGACTAAGGCAGAGAAAGGCTCCATCCTATCAGAAGTTTCACTGAATGAGGTCCTTACTGCTCACTGACCCCTGAGGCCTAAAGGTAGTCAATGTAGACGCAAACCCGACCTCTAATGTGACTCCCTGCCTGGGGTTCATGAAGTCAGGTTCCTGTGGAGCAAAAGACTCCAGAAAGCCGGGCAGGACAAAGAAAAGAGCACAATTCTTTTAGTGGGAAGAGGTGGATGAAATTCCTATCCTCAGCAGTTGTTAACACTGGGACTTCATAACACTTGCCCAACCTTTCTAAACTTTAGTTTCTTCATTTGTGAAATGGTACTGATGCTACTAGTGTGCTTCTCTCTGAGCAAACATTTGTGAATGTTTTTTAATTAAAAATCATAAATTTACATAGGGCAATGTTGCTTGATTCATTTTGTTATTTTTTCCCTTCCCCCCCCCCCCTCCCACCCCTCTTTTCCCTCTATACAGTCCTTCCTTCCTCCATTCTTACCACCCTCCTTATCCCTAACCCTAAACCTAACCCTAACCCTAATGCTAAACCCTCCTACCCCCCATTATATGTCCTCATCCGCTTATCAGCGAGATCATTCATCCTCTAGTTTTTTGAGATTGGCTTATCTCACTTAGCATGATATTCTCCAATTTCATCCATTTGCCTGCAAATGCCATAATTTTATCATTCTTCATGGCAGAGTAATATTCCATTATATATATATGCCACAGTTTCTTTATCCATTCATCAACTGAAGGGCATCTAGGTTGGTTCCACAATCTGGCTATGGTGAATTGAGCAGCTATGAACATTGATGTGGCTGTATCTCTGTAGTATGCTGATTTTAAGTCCTTTGGGTATAGGCCAAGGAGTGTGAATTTTTGATATAAATTTCATTAAGATCACATAAATCTTCAGCAAAATATTAAGTAGTATAAAGTGTTCACGTTGTTATAGTGAGGAGTGTTCTATGAGTCTGCTGGTGTTGCCATAACAAAGCAAATGAACGGGTGGCTTAAACAACAGAAGCTTATTCCTCACACTTCTGGAGGCTGAAAGTCTCAGATCAAGGTATACATGCATCCAGACGTTCTCCTCCTGCAAGGACATGAGTCACATTGGAATGTGATTCACTCTAATGACTTCACTTTAACTTACCTCTTTAATGATGCTTTCTCCAAATACAATCACATTCAGAGATACTAGGGGTTAGGTCTTCAACATATGATTTTGGGGGACATAATTCCACCCAACAACAATTATTATTACTACTGTTATTATTCATTCAAATTCAGTAAGTAAAATACTATGTATGTATTATGAAAGATATCACTGCCATCTACAAATATCACTTCATGAAAATGTGAATGTATATTTTAGGCCCCTTTATGACCTTTCAGGGTCATAATGCCACCACTTCTCAGAGACAATAGTAAGACAGTAGTCTGGTGCCGGTGCCTTCCCTTTGCTGAAATAACCACCAATATAGTGTCTTAGCTTGTGTGGGCTTTGTCATCTTGATCATAAAAAACTGTCTTCGAATTATAGCCCCATTTTTCTTTTTTGTGCAGTGTAAGGGCATTAAGTGTGCCTGTAGAAGTTGAGTCCAGTAACAAAATAAATATTGAAAGTAGCAACTTTTGTGTAGCCACTCTGAATTCCCTTTGGAAACACACACACACACACACACACACACACACACACACACACACACACAGAGAGAGAAAGAGAGAGAGAGCGAGCGAGAGAGAGTAAGAGAATGAATCATCATGCTTAGTTGATATTTTCTCTCTAAAACTTGAAGCTTTGTTTTCTCATTAGATCCTCTCTCTTGCTAGCATAGAGACTGCATTGGTATTTTAGGAAGAAGGCCTGTATCTCAAATTCCCAGTAGTCCCATTTATATCCAGGCTTCAGACAAGCAAAGATATGGACAGTAAGCAGCATTTATCCCAGGGAAACTGATCATGGAAGGGAAGCCACATGGATTAAATAACTCAAGGAAACCTGCATACTCAGAACCAAGATTTGATATGCTAATCACTACAGAAGCATGTTTTATTGGTCCACTTAATTTGGTCTGGGGAGAAATTTCCCATAAGGATTTGGGGATTTTGCAGACCTAAGGCTCTGACATACAAAGTAAAGTTGGATTTTGCTCTATTAGCTGCCCCTGTGGAATCAGTTCATCAAGGCTCCTAATAACTAAAGCAATGGCTTTCAAACTTTAATGTCTTTAAGAATTATCTGGAGAGCTCGTTAAAATGCTACAGGCTCATGAGATTCTGATTCATTCAGTCTTGAGTAGGATCCAAAAATCTGTACTGTATTAAGCCTACCACACCACTCTAGGCAATTTAAATTTTTCATATGAACACTCATGGAGTGTTTATTAAATGTCATACACTGTTATAAGCATTTTATAAATATTAACTTCCTTGAAGTCACAAACCCCATGTTTTTGTATTGGTATTTTAAAGGAATGAATGAAGGCAGAATTGCTTATATAGGACAGCACTAGTAGGTGGCAAGGTTGGGATCTGAACCTAGGCAGTTTGGGTCCAGAATCTATTCTTTTGGCCACTGTGTTATGCTTCCCCCTCATTTGAATGCAAGTTTTTCACAAGTCATATTGGAAATCAAATTAAAGATCATTCACGTAGACATAATCACTGACCCCATAATGAAAATGTTTCCTATCAATTGGTATACCTGCTTTGAAGAAAGGAAAATACAAACATTCATTAAATATCTGCTTTTACCAAAGGCCCTCATAACTAGTGTTGAAAGACATTATAAAAGAAATATTTCTAAATATTAATGAAACTTTAATCACTATGATAAATAGAAAGCCATTGTCACTTATAAGTATAGATACCTCTGAAAATAAAATTGGAAACTAAATATCCTTATTCAATTCTAGCAAGTTACATGTAATCTCTTCATTAAAAAATGAAAAATAGAAGAAATAAGCATTGCCAGCAAACTATCACCAACTAAAGATATTTCTCTTGATTTATAAAGGACTTGAAAGATAATTGAAAAGGAATAATTTAGTATGCAAATTTATGATGCTCTGCCTGAGAATCACATAACATCATCTCCTGTGTCTGTCATGTCACAGTGCATTTGGGATATATCAATTAGAATTTGCTATATAGAACCACTCTTCAGTCTAGCAGTGAAAAGAGTAATCACTGAGCTACTAATTTGTAAGTCAGTCCTTCAGGATGTGTCTGGCTGGACAGTTCCCCTCTGCTCTAACTGTGTTACCTGGGCTCATATAAAGGGAATGGGATGCTATAAACATTGATGTGACTTTGTAACTATAGTATGCTAATTTTAAGTCCTCTGGCTATAAACTGACAATTGGGATAACTGGGTCAAAAGGTGGGTCCATTCCAAGTTTTCTGAGGAATCTCCACACTGCTTTCCAGAGTGGCTGCACCAATTTGCAACTCCACCAGCAATGTGAAAGTGTGCTTTTTTCCCCACATCCATGTCAACATCTGTTATTGTTTGTGTTCTTGATAATAGTCATTCTAATTAGAGTAAGATGAACTGTTAGAGTTGTTTTAATTTGCATTTCTCTAATTACTAGAGATGTTGAAAACTTTTTCATATATTTATTAATTGCCTATGTGTCTTCTTCTGTAAAGTGTCTGTCCAGTTCCTTGGCCCATTTATTGATTAGGTTCTTGTATTTTTGGCATAAAGTTTTGTAAGTTCTTTATAAATTTTGGACATTAGTGCTGTATCTGAAGTGTGTGGAAAAGTCACATCAATGTTTATAGCAGCTCAATTCACAATAGCTAAATTGTGGAACCAACCTAGATACCCTTCAACAGATGAATGGATAAAAACACAAGACACAAAAATTAGGGGAAAATGCTGTAATGTCCAAACTATTTTGAAAATTCACAAAGTTAGTGTGAGTATGTAAAAGACATTGAGAACATCAGTTTTTTCAGTGTTTTACAAACTGACTCAGAATATTTTGGTCATAGGCCTCCCAAATTTCATTCAACAAATATTATTACATTCCTATTTTGTGCCAAGTCCTTTGTTAAACTTTGGGACTTGATCATTGAAAAAGGATCACATGTAAGTTCTACCCTCAAAAATCATCAAATATAGTGAACAATATATTACCCAAAAAACTATACATCAATGATCATACACCAAGAATTGAAATGTTACAAAGAAAGCATACTTAGTATGTAAGTATCATATAAAAATAAGAGACTTAATTTAATCAGGAAGGCAGGTAAATGAGATAGACTCTTACACTGATACAAACCACAGGGTACCTGTAGTTTCCAGAAATAAGATGGGAACATAGTTTGGGGAAATGTTGGCCTGTCTTTGTTAACCAGTGTAAGATCTGATAGTCCCATGTGATTATTTAAATTTAAATAATTTAAAATTAAATAAATATAGAAGTCCAGAGCCTTCTCTGCTCTAATCACATTTCAGTTGCTCAATACCTAAAGGTCACTATGGTACTATAGTAAATAGAAAAAAATAAAATCCTTCCATTTACATAGAAAGTTCTATCATATAGCCTCGCCCATGCTCAAGGAGTAGCAAAAACTATGATCCATCAACCAAGTCCATTTAGTGACCTGTTTTCTGCACAGTCTGCAAGTTAATATTTTAAACATTTTTAAAGAGCTTGAGAAAGAATGAAGGAGAGAAAGGGAAAGAAAAAGAGAGGGAGGGGAATAAGGATAAAAACGGAGAGAGGAAAAACGGTAGGAAAAAAGGACAATTTAGTGGCTCATATGTGGTCTATGAAACAAAATGTTTACTGTGAGTTTCTTCATTGAGAAAGTTTGTCACCCTGCTCTAGAGTGACACCCTGCTCTCTCCTTCTTGCTCATCCTTCCAGTGCAGCATTAGGGGCTTGGTTTTGCTGCCTGCTTAGAAAGCTGCAGTTGACACTGCTTGGTGACCAGGAAAACATCATGCCACCATTCCAAGGCACAGAGTTGTTGCTAAGCAGCAGCTGTCCAGACTAGGGAGTTTGATTTTGAACCTTGGCATCTAGTGCAGCTGTGAGGACAGTGGTTGCTAATGGATGATAAGTGAAAGTAATGGGTGTCATTTGGGTTCCAGGTGATGGGATACTGGCTGATGACTCTCTCCACTCTTTTTCCTCTCTTGCCTTTGTCTGCCAGTTGGAAAATGTTATGCTCAACAATCCAGCCTACACCTGATATCTGATCAACAGTTCTCAGGTTTTTAAACACATACCCATTAATTTTTATTGTGTCTCATTGGCCGTAATTATCATGAAAATATCTGTACTGGAGAAGATATAATAGTAAAAGTTGTGATACAGAATAATTATTTTCTGGGCTTGTATGTCTTTGCAATTAATAGCTAGGAAAAAATAACCATTTGAAGGCTCAGGGGGCAAAATATCTCTAATAAAATTCATTTAGGGAATATATCCTAAGTCCCAAAAGCAGATGTGACTGAGAAGTAAATTAATCAGTCAGGTTTACTATTAACCAAAATTCTAATGGTTTTCATTTTAATAGATTGCCATGATTAACCCCGACATAATTTCAGTTGCATAAATGGGTAATCAAGATAAATGGCATCTTGAAGAGATACAATAAAACAAAATACAAGCCAATTTAATATAAAATAAAATAATATCATATATAGTATTATATATATTTAAAATGTATCCAGTTCATCCAGAATATTATTTATTGTTGCTAATTGCAGGATCTTCCATAAATAAAACTTTTTTTCTCATTTGTGATATCACTTAAGTCTCACAATAACCCAGAGGCAAATAAATCACATTTAGTTCAGTTTTACTTCAATTAAAAATATTTGATCACTTAATATTAAGCATTTAACAACCATGAACCTCCTCCTTCAAGTTCCTAAAACCATGAAATGCCAAGCCAATGCCAACTTTTTGCTAAAACAATGTATGCAACATTATATATGTCACATTGTATTTGGCTAATAAAAACTTTACTATCTTCAGTGGTTTTGGAGGGGATAAATAAGGAATGGTTTTAAAAGAGTTCAATTAATGTTTAGCAATGTACACAACAACAATCTAAATGCTAATTAAAGTTTAAGTTCAATCTGAATGGAGAATATTTGAAATAATTCACAGAACTTTTGGGGGGAACTCTGTACATCTGCCAATAACTTCAATCAATGTAGAAAGGATTTTTTAAAATCTAATTTATGAAAAATTTAAATCTGGAAGAGCAGGTGATTATGGATGAATTCTGGAATCAATATTCAGAACCAAAAGACTAAAGTGTCACACCAAAGTTAACAAAATGAAATCTAATAGCTTGACTTTCTGTGTTTTAAAAACACATTTTTAAAAATGCATATGTAAGAAGACATGGAGTAGCAGAAGCTCAACAAATGTTTAAACAAAATTTCAAATTACATGGTGTAATGGTTCATTTGAATTGTCAGCTTGATTGGATTAAGAGATGAACATGATTAAGAGGCTTCTGGACAGAGATAAGATGAATAGAACTCTGAACAAGCGCTCTTCCTCCACTTGTAACCTATTAAAAGGGGGTTGGGTCCATCTCAGATGACTAGAAATTCTGTTCTCTCCATTGCTGGCATTCTAGTAAATATGATCATAGTCCCTATTAGTTGCAATCATTTGACTTGTTGCTGTTCAGTCTTATCACCTGAAACATGGTGTTCTCAGGTTGTTTCTTCTGACCACTTAACTCCAATCTATTCACAGTCATCTCCTGTAAGAGGCCTGCCTGATCCCTATACTGGAAGAAGTCTTTCTGTCCTACAGAATTACAATATTTATCACTATCTGTCGGTATTTTTGAATACATGCCTTATAGCAGTATAAAATAATTCAGCACATTAAAGCCCACCTCTGGCTGGAATAAGCATGTAAAGTCAGATCCCCAACTAAGTATAGCACTCTAACTTGTAGTAGGAAATGTTGACACTAGATTATTGTTTACTTTTTATATTTTTATTTTTTATTTTTTCTATATGATAGTAGATTATATTGACATATTTCTACAAATGTGGAGTCTTATTCTTATTCTGATAATGATATTCTGATATTCTGATAATGTCTTATTCTGATTAGGATCCAAGTCTTGTGGATTTACACAATAGTGGGATTCATTGTGGTGTGTTCATAAATGTACATAGGAATGTGCTGTCAGATTCATTCCACTATCTTTCCTATTCCTATCCTCCCTTCTTGTCTTCATTCCCCTTTGTCTAATTCACTGAACTTATATTGTACCTTTCCCCTTTGTTGTGTGTTAGCATCCACACATCAGAGAGAACATTCAATCTTTGGTTTTGGGGGATTGACTTATTTCACTTAGCATGATAGTCTCCAGATCTATCCATTTACCAGAAGAACTCATAGTCATTCTTTTTTATGGCTAATATTCCATTGTGTATATATACCACAGTTTCTTGATCCATTCATCTATTTAAGGGTACCTAGGCTGGTTCCATAGCTTAGCTATTGTGAATTAAACTGTTATAAATATTGATGTGGCTTCATTACTGTACTATGCTGATTGTAAGTCCTTTGGATATATACTGAGGATTGGGTCAAATGGTGATTCTATTCTCAGTTTTTTGAGCAACCTCCATACTGCTTTTTGGAGCAATTGCACCAATTTGCATTCCCATGAGCAATGTATGAGTGTACCATTTTCAACACATCTTCACCAACATTTATTGTTTCTTGTGTTCTTGTTGCCATTCTTACAGGAGTGAGATGAAATTTCAAGGTAGTTTTAATTTGCATTTGTTTAATTGTTAGAGGTGTTGAATAGTATTTTCATATATTTGTTGACCATTCACATTTCTTTTTCTGTGAAGTGTCTGTTCAGATCCTTTGCCAAATTATTGATTGGGTTATATGTTTCCAAATGATTTTATAATATTCTCTTCTATTCTCTACCAGGGCACAGGTAGAATTATATTTGTTCCCTAAAACTTTGACAGGATTTACCCATGAAGCCATTTGAACCTGTATTTTTTTCTTGTATTCAACTATTATTTCAATTTATATTAATATAGGGCTATCTAGGTATCTATTTATTCTTAACCTTGGAAAGTTTTTAATCTTCCAGGAATTTTTTTCATTCTATCTATGTTGTCAATTGCTTTTGCATAAAGTTGTTGATAATGGTACTTCATTATTTCTTTAATATCTGAAAGATCTTTCCTTTCTGGTATTGGAGATTTGTTGCTGCTCTATTTTCTATTGAATATTTTTATCTTAATCTTTAGTGTGAACAAGATTTTGACTTTATTTTCATTACTCTTGCCCTTTCCTGTTGGGTTAATTTGGCTCCTGTCATAGTCCCTTCATCCTACTTACTTTGGTGTTTTAGTCAACTATTTCACTGCTGTGACTAAATGACATGACCAGCACAATTATAGAGGAGAAAAGGTTTATTTGAGGGCTCATGGTTTCAGAGGTTTTAGTCCACAGAAGGCAGGCCCCATTCCTTGGGGCTCCAAGTGAGGCCCAATATCATGGCGGGAGAGTGAGGTGAAGGGAAGCAACTCACATCACAATGATCAGGAAGCAGAGAGACTCCACTCTCCAGATACAAAATATATACCCCAAAGCCACACCCCAATTCCCACCTCCTCCAGTCACACCCTACCACTTCAGTTAATCCCAACAGGGATTAATTCACTGATTGGGCTAGGACTTTCACAACCCAATCATTTCTCCTCTGAACCTTTCTGCATTGTCTCACATGTGAGCTTTTGGGAGACACCTCACATCTGAACCCTGACATTTGGGTTTACATTGCCCTTCTTTTTCTATATTCTGTAGGTGTCCCTTAAGCCTAGTTTACACTATGACAGTTTGATTGTAATATGGAAACTTTCATGGATAGTATTTTTATTTGCATCTAGTGAAAATATTTTTAACTTTAATTTAGTGATTTATTCTTTAACATATAATTTCTCAGAATTGTGTTATTCAGTTTCCAATATTTGGTTTTTTTCCCTCCATGTATCCTATTGTAACTGGTGATTAACTTAGTTATACAATTTTCCCAAAGAAAACATACTTCATCATTCCAAGAGTTTGGAATCTTTTCACATTGCTTTCATGGCCTAGTTGATGCTCTCTCTTGGTCACACTTCCTGTGCACTTGATGGTATGTGCAGATGTTAAGTATGGTTTTATATGATCAGTTTCGGGGACTTGAGAATGTTGTTTAGATTTTCTGGAATTTTAACAATCTTTTTTTCAGTTTGCACTATCAAGTGCTGAGAGAGGATGTTAATCTCCAGGTATTACTATGAAGTTGTCTATTTTCCTTTACATGCTCCATTTTTCCCCTTATTTTAAACCTTGGTTATCAGATGTATATACATGTATGATTATTGTTTATTTTCTCTTTTATTATTAGAAAATGCCTCTGGATAGTTGTTAATGCCTCTGGATTGTTTTGAAATCTATTTTATCTAGTACTGGTATTGCTTCTCTTGCCTTCTTATGCTTTGTAATGTACAGCATATATTATTCAATCCCTTGACTCTCAACTTTCCTGTTTTCATATTTAACTTGCATTTCTTCTCAATAGCATATATTGAGACCTAGCTCTTTTATAATGTCTAACATAATCTTTCCTTTTAAAGTGTTTAGCCTATTGACATTTACTGTAATATTTATGTTTATATTTAGTCCTTTAATTTTGTCATTTGTTTTATGATGGTCTGCTCTCTATTTTTGGTACTATGATCATCTCTCCTTTCATTTTCTCAATTATTTGATTCTGTTTTTAGAAGTCAGATTTTTTATTCATTAGCTTTTTGGTTATGTGTCTTGTTATCATTTTTAGCTCGCTTCTGTATGGATTACAATTTATATCGCTAACACTGAACCACATAGAACTTAGAATTCATTTGTACCATTCTGTGTGAAATAGAGAAATGTTGCAATCATACAACAGGCCCACTTACCCCCATCATATTTTGTATTACAGTTGATATTTGCATTAATCCATATATAATTTAAAACCCCTCAAAATAATGTTTTAGTACTGGCCTTATGTATTAGGACATTTTAAAGAAAGAAAGAAAAAAAGAAGTAGTCTTTCGTATTCATCCATAATTTTAACATTTCTTATGCTATTTACTCATTCCTAAAAATCCAAGATTTCATGTGATATAATTTCCTAATTTCCCCTTAGTCTTATAATCTTTTTGTTTGTTTTTATGGGCATTTTTTTTTTGTAGTATAGTTCAGATGGAAATACATTTCCTTTGTTTTCTTTACCAGAAAAATACATTTATTTTTCTTGAAGCATTTTTTACTGCATTTAAACTTATTGAGTCACATTTTTTTTATTATTACTTTAGTGCTGTAAGGATTTTCCCCCCACTGTCTTTTGATCTCTGCATTTCTGCGGAGAAGTCTGTGTTTTTTTCAAACTGTTGTTCCTCTATATTAACATGTTATTTTCACTGAGTACTTTAAAATTTTCTTGTATTTTCTGGCTTTGAAAAATTCAAGTGTGATTATCTACAAAATATCTTTTGAACATGTCCTACTTGGGGTTTGCTGAGTTATTAATGTTAACATCTTGTTCATTTAATAAAAATGGTTGTTATAGTCATTATTTTCTAAGCAGCTCTTCTGCCCCAGTTTACTTCTTCTCCTGGGAGCCCAATTACCTGTTTTAGAAGTTTTGATATTATCATATAGTTCTTTTGGACTTTGTTAATTTTTTTCTCCCCTTGTTTTACTTAATGAAATCTACTGATAGGCTGCCCATACTCTGGTCCTTTTCTGTCATCTCCATCCTATTAAGTTCATCCAGTGATTTGATTTCAGATGTTTATTTCAGTTCTAACAGTTCACTTGATGATTTTTACATTGTCTATATCTTTGCTGAGATGTCCTATTTTCATTTATTATAAATGTGAGTTTTGATTTACTTTGCAGAACATGGTTACATGAGCTGCTTTACCATCCTCATATAATTCTAACTTCTGAACCATTCGGGTTTTGATTTTCTTTTACTTTGGGATTGGATCACATTCTTGGTCCTCCTACACTGACTCATTTTGGATTGCATCCTGGACATTCTACGTGTTAGATTATATAGATTCAGGATTTGGTTCTGTTTTCTCCCCCGACGACTGAAAATGCTTTTGATTTTAGCAGACAATGTCTTTGTTTATTCTTGAACTGCAGACTGCTCCACTTTCACTCAGCTCATGAATTGTTCAGTGGTCTGCCAGGAACTTCAACTGAGTTTATGGAAAATGTCTCTGAATGTCCCCTTTCTGCTGCTTACTCTTGGGCAATACCTAGTACACTAGTGCTCCTTCACCTGATTTTTCTGACTAGAAATCATTTTAACTTATTTTCAGGGAAACTGCAACTACCCAGAGGGTAAATTGCCAATAAAATGGGAATTTTACTCCACATTAGATCTTTGTTTTGATTCCCTTTATGAAACTCCCTGCTTTCTTCATCCTCCAAAGTTCTTAGTGTTGAATTTTATACAGCATTTAAAGCTGTTATGTATGAGGATTCATTTTTTTAAAAGCTCATTCTGTAATCTCAAACACACAAACTTTATGTTCATTAAATTTTCAATAACTAAAGTGATAATGTATTAACTTTCTCTCAAATGAATTATAAAGATTTTAATAAATTTTATGAAATGAATTAAAAAGCAATTTGAGAAAGAACAGTAACAATGGTTCTTTCCTAAAATTCTTATTTATATATCAATCCTATTAAATATGTTAGTTGATTTCTATGTATGGATTGAAAAGCTCAGGACTAAATTTTTCAGGTAATTTATTCCTGTACATCTTTGGGGAAAAAGGTTTCAGCATGGTTGCCTCTAAAGCATGGTTCATTCACATTTAATTATCTTAAGAATAGGACACTTATAACATTAATCCACAAAGCTGAATTTATAATTTGTAAGAGATGACAACTTTGAAGTTGACATTTCTTTTATATCAATGAGATTGCAGTTACAGATGAAGGACAAATGGCAAATTATGCAAAATAAAAGTTTAATCATGAGGGAAAACTTCAATTGAATATTTCTGTTTGATTAATAATCTATAAGCAGATACCATCTAATTTAAATTTATACAAAAGCATAACTGCTATTGAAAAATTGCTGCCATTTAGCAGTGACATCAATCCACATTCCCTTCCCCCATCCTCTCTGTGTAACCACTTGTGAACTGGCCTTTTTAGAATTAATGCCTGGAGAATAGAAAAACAACAATAACAAAAAATAGGGTAGCCTATTTATACCCATTCACCTACTTATCCTCTCTAAATCCTTTATTTGTCCTTATGTGGATAGAATCATTATTCAATTTTATCCCAGTTACCTACTTAAAAGAGGAAAGTTATCAAAATCTTTGAATTTTGACTGATGCTCACTAGAAATGTTCTAGTTTGTCAAAACCACCTTACATTAGTGAGTAGAACTGAAAACAAAACCTACTCAGGTAAAATGAGTTCCAAGTAAGTGCAGTGGATTTACTTTTGCCATTATCTGGACTTCAAAATGTTATTAAAGTGTCCTAAGATGGATTTGGTTTTTGAGAGGTAGTGGTGAGGAACACTTTTTTTTTTTTTTTTTAAGCCAACTTACCACTCTTCTAATAGCAACACAAACACAGACTACCCACATATAAACAGATGATTAAAAGCTATTCTCCCACATTAAATACTGTCAAACCTGGAATATATTACCTGAATCTGTAATGTAGATAAATACTTAAACACATTGCTATTAAAATTGATCATACTGCTCAGATTCAAATGTTTGGCAGAAGTTCTCCATTATTACATAGGAAGTTATTGAGGGAAAAGAGGGATTTATTATTTGGGTTAATGAACATTACATGGCAATTTAGATCTAATTTTAACCACTTATGTAATACTAATTGTACAACTTTAGACAACTCATTTGACCTTTGTTGCTTCAGCTGTGAGATTAGATTATACTATACTAAATCACCTACAAGTGCCCTTTATTTAAAATATATATATATATATTTCCATTTATATCGTCCCTGAATATAAGTAGGAATTTAAGTCTTTAAGAAAGTCTGTTTGTCAGTGAGTTAGAAGACTGTAAGCAATGACAATCATGTCACTATTTGTATATAGAGCTCAAGAAGTTATTAGACATAGTTTCTGTGCTGAAGGAGCTATTTTTAAAGAATAACAAAGTTGTATGTGTAAACTGATACTCTTTCCAAAGAGAATACTCATCTCCAGCACAGTCTTTTAAAGATACTATAATCAAATTCGCATCAAATTGAATAATCCAGCTCAACCCCATAGTTTCTGTTCATCTTTAATTTCATGTCTAAGAAGACAGATTATGTCACTCAATATTCAAAAACTCTTTTAAAAAAATGCTTTCTCTAGTTTTTCTAATTGCTCTTTTGAGCTATAGAAATTTTTCTTTTTTTCCTTTCTTTTCTTCCATGTAAAGTTGCTGATTTTGTGTTACTGTGGTTTTATGGAAGAAAAAGATCATTTTCCTTCCAGGCAAAAGTTCTGTGGAGAAAAAAAATGTACATGAGCAAGGTAACAGTTCTTCCATGGACCACTTTTGGCACAGCCTGGAGGTACATTCTACTGTGCCCGTGGGGAACTCAGAGCTGTGCAAATTGCTTTTATCAGATTTGCTGGGGATTCATTCAGTATCCTGAAAAAGTCAGTTAATCACTGGTCATTTAAAATTATATTACAACAAATATACTTAAAGCCTATGCCTAATGTCTTTGGAACAATTTCTAAAATACATCATTAGTGTTTAGATAACTTAAAAGAAAATCATTTTAAAGAGGCGTGAAGAGTATTGGCTCTTGATGTACACTGACATTTTGTCCTCAGAGAGTTAATACATTTGCTATTTTACCTGAAATATTTAAGAGTCATATTTCCCTTTATTCTTGTCAACATGCTACATATGCTCGATATAATAAATAAATATAACTATATGTAAATTTTGACATCTTAAAGTTCACTATGTTCTTTTGGAGAAAAAAGTCAACGTTTGAGTCAAAATTCCACCATCAAGATATAGCCTGTCCTCTTATATTTTCTTCAGTTGGTGACAAGGGTACCATATTGTCTGCAAATTATGACCTGGAATAAGCACACAAAAGACAGAGTACAGTTTTAACTCTGACAGCGGCAGTGACCAGAAAAATAGAACAGATCTGTTTCCTCAGCTTTCTTTGCTCTCCCCAATGTCTGAAGAGGCAGGTAAGATAGGATGTCAGCTCATGCTCCTGTGTAACATTTGGGCATAACAAAGCTCAGCTGGAAGAGGTTGGTCTCCCCTCGGCTCTGTTTTTCTTTGGATTTCCTGACAGCTATGACTGTGTAAGCCTAAGCACAGAGAAAAGGAGATAAACTGTCAGTCCCGCTATGTGCAAAGCTGGCATATTTTTAAAACAGTGTTTTATGCAAGATAAATCTTAACCTTTTTAGAGCAGTGATATTTCTTCATCAGAATTTGGATCTATGAACAAATTTGATCCACTGCTAAGATATGGGATAAGCACAACATTTATTTATTCTGTAAGGTAAAATATTTACGAGATGATTTTTATCAGAAGGCACTCATTCAGTAACAATCTTTGTGCAGAGAAATCTAGGCAAAACTTACACTGAGGTAAACCCCTATGTGTTTACTTCTTAAGGAAGGCATCAATTTCAACTGAATGCTGAATAAGAACATGCATTATAAAGATTTACTTTATAAAAGTAGAGAGGTAAATGTAGTTTAGGTTAATGGAGAAAACACCAACAGGAGACCAGCTGTAATCTGAATAAACGTCCCTCCTAGCTATTTTATCTGAAGATAGATTTTGAGGCAGTGCAATCTTTCAGTATGTCCAGATCCCCTCTTCAGCAAATGGGTGTCCTGTGACAAGACTGCAAGTTTTAAGTCAGGTTGTAGCAGCAGACTCTCAATGTCACCCTCTTGCAAGGGCAGGGCTTACTGTCTTTAGAGCTAGACTACTGTTTAGTCTTCTCAGCATAGCTCTCAGAAACTTTAGTCTCCTGGTCATCAGTCTGAAAATAATGTGTCTTAGAATTCCTTACTTAAGAATATACCTAACTTCTGATTTAAAATCAGTCTGCCTAACTGCAGTTCTTACACCGTCACGTCTTTGAAGACCTCACATGAACTCTTTCAACCTTAACTATTTGGCAACTCAGTACAGAAGAACAGTGCTAAGACTGAGCTGGTCAGCCATAGTAGCTCTGTTCTTTCAGGGTGGTGGCTATTATGATTCACTATGTTCTCTCTTTGTTTTAAGGAAACATCACTCAGATTTATCCTACCTCCTTCACCTTCAGTATCATAACCTAAGTCCACGTCTTTTTCATTGCATGATCCTTCCTCTGCATAGGTCTTCTTACCATTACCTTGCTTTCATGCAATCCACCAATATCACTACGATGACCCACTTTACTTTTCACCACATCATTTGTTTTTTGATAAAAAAGTAATCACCTCTTTCCTACCATATTGTAAAAGTTCCTAAGAATATTACAGTCATTTAAAATCCTAGAGAATCCAATTTTTTTCTCTCACATTTACCCTAAAAGTTCAAGAATGATTAATTACCTGGCATTAATTATTATTTTTTAAATTGCATTTATTCCAAGTTTCTAAATGCCTATTATTACTTAATAATGACTTCAGGATCTGCTACTAATGTTTCAATAACTTGATGCTTAAGAATAGTTTGACAGAAATTTTCAGGATTTCAGAAGATAATATGCAGATGGGTAGATGGTAATAAATTTACAAAGAATAGTAGTCTCCAATATCCACCTCTTCTTCAGGAGTAGGTCATAAAGAAATTCAGAAATGGCCCATTTCAGTGAATTATTAGCATATGTGTGTTGATTGTATTCAGTGCCTGGGATGCCACAGTTTATATAATTTAATGCTGGTAAGAAGCATTGCATTGTTTCTCTCATTTTGAAGATAAGAAGAGAGATTACCTCCTAATTTTTCTAAGACACAATTTCTGAGCAGGAAAGTCAGTATGCTAAACTCTTCTATCACCTTATGTAGTTTCCCTGGATTTTTCAAAAACTATTTATTACCTTCTTTTGGTAAACATTTTTATAGTTCTGCATGATTTACAGTCTTCTCATATCTGGTTCTGTCCATGCTAAGCAGATAAACATTTTCCTCTAAAATTTAACAGTAAGATCTAGAGAATTTGAGCTTTATCTGATTTTTTCAATGAATAAACAGATAAGCAGAGTAGAAAGAAAGAAGAGGGATAATAAAACCAACCTGAGGAACATTTTTACCTACAATAGTTTTGATCCTGAATGTATTCAGGGGCCCATGTATTAAAAATTTGGTTGCCAGGGAAAATTGGGAGGCATGGAACCATTGGGAAGTGGAGTCTAATGGAAGGACCTGTGGTCACTGGAGGCATGCCCTCAATGGGAATTTGTGAGTACCTGGCTTCTACCTCTTGTTTTTTTATTTTTATTTTTTTCATTTTTTCCCTTCTGGGTCTGTGAGCAGTTTATTCACCATAGCCTCTCAAATATTGCCATCTGCCATACTAACTAGAGGCCTAAAAGCAATAGATTCACTTGTTCTTAGAATGTAACCTCTAAAATTGTAAACCACATTAAACCTTTTCTCTTTATAAACTAGTTATCTCAGTTATTTTGTTATAGTAATGCTAACGTATTACCTACTGTCAAATTGTGACCTGTTCCTACCAAGAACATTTCCATTTTTTTATCAAAGCAAGTAAATTATACTAAGTAATTTTAGAAAATGTAATTTTGTTGTGCGTCTTAAACTGAACATTTATAGAGCACCTATTTTGTGATAGGGTAATTTTCTCATCACTTTCTCAGCATCACTATGAATGGAAAATATTATGCATTTTTTGTAGGATTGGCAACTAAACTCTGACAAGCATCTGATCAAAATTTAAGTGAAGATTCAAATGCACATATCATCATTTCAAAGTTTAGTATTTTCATTTTATGTATTGCTTGATATTGAAGCTCTAAAATTCCTGATGTAGGATTCTTTAATTTTCAAATGAAGATTTCTTTAGCCAAAATTTAAACCGATATAGAAATTAGTAAATACATGAATGTTTATTAATTTATTATTGTTACTATTTAAAGTATTGCTATTGATTTGGGCTCACAAAATTAAAATTTTTATTGTCTATTAAAGTTTTCAATAACCTTTAGTTTTTAAACCCTGACAAGAATTGAAGGTGCAATCTTAATTTTTTTTTTTTTTTTCCTACTGGCAATTGAACCAGTGGTACTTAACCACTTAACTATCTCCCTAACCCTTTTTATTTTTTGATGTGAGATATGATGTCAGGAAGACTCTGAGTTGAGCCTTGAACTTGCTATCCTCATGCCTCACCTTGCAAGTCACTGGGATTGTAGGCACACACTGGGATTGTTGGCATTGCAACAATCAAATTCTTGAAAGAAAAACCTGTTTTAAAATTCTACAGGGGAAACTGAAGTGTTAGAACTTCACTTATCAAATGTGATTTTACCTCTTTGAGTTTGTTTTGAAATTGCAAAGCAAGTAGTATCATTAAAAGAAGTTTGTAATAATATTTCAAGCATGAGTTTTTTTAAAGGAATAGATTAAACTATGAGTTTAGAAGATAAAACCAAACTAAACAAAGTAGCACTATTTAAAATAATTTTAGGCCAAAATGTATTCTGATGTTTTTTGTCCACTTTATCCTGCATAGCTGGCTTGCCATTGAGTACTGATTAGTTTTTTTTGAATTTTTCTTCTCACTTTCCTCTTGAGAGCCAGATTGTGGAATCCAGCATTAGATCACAGCTGCTTATAAACACTCAGCTGAAGGCCTCTCAAAGTCTTCAAAAGACTAAGTTCAAATGAGCCTAGGATCCTGAAAGGATACTCTTCAAGTGTGAGGAAAGAGGCACCATCTCTTCTGAGGCTCATTCTTGCTATAACAAAAATCAAAAAGTCAACATAACATACACAGATTTGAATGCTGGTGCTGATTTTCTGGACTCTTTCTCCAGAAGTTGTCCTTTTACCTGATTAGAGACTGATATAAGCACTTCAAGAATAAAAATAGGAAATAACGTTCCTATTTGGTTATCCCATAACAAATCTTTTGCTACTTTAGGTGATAAATGGCAAAAATGACAAGCAAAAAAAGCAACAAGAGCTTGTGTCTTCTTTCTCCTGTTGTAATTAGAACTAGTCAAATGCAACCAAGAGCCCTTGACAGTCAGTTACAGGTTGGGATTGCTCTGAAGTAATCTATACTTCCAAACGATCAAAAAGCAGGGAGGAAGAAGGTTCTAAGAAAGAAAACCAGATTTGCAGAAAATTCAAAAACTAAAGTCTAATGACAATCAAGTCTAAAGTCAATGACAGTCTGGATGAAATAATTTCATGACTTTTCCCTGATCTCTTTTGTCTTATCAATGATGCCATACTTATCCCTTTTGGAGATGGGATAGCTATGGTAGACTTAGTAATGTATTTAGAAAATAATGTAAATTTAATTAAAATATGTCTCAATAATATAAAGAAAATTAGATGTTTCCTCAGAAGAGGAAACCATGTAAATAGATATAAAAGCCCACATTTAGTAAAAACATACATATGAAAGCACACATTCCTACACAGATATGTAGGGGAGTTGATTTTTAACAACTGCTTATATAAAAAGATACATGAGTGTAGGGAACATTCCTCAAGCTTATCTGACAGCAGTCACTGACACCACAATCTAAGTAAGCCAAACAGTCTGAACAGAGAAACTGAGGTAATGGTAAAGACTCGCCATGGAATGAAGGTCTTTGTAGCTGTTGAGGCTGAGTTTGAACTGAAGGGAGGCCTTGTTCTGATATGCATCACAAAAAGCTGTGATGTGAGCTCTCCCTCACTGCCTTGCCTCGCCTCATGCTGTGTGCTGGAGCTTGCTATTCCCCCAGTCCTTTGTCTCAGACCTGTTGCTGGGCAGAATTGCTTAGGCATGCTTGGTTTGTTTACACTCCCTGGACCCTTGACATATAGTTCACCTATAGGCTGACTCTGTTATACTTTAGCAAGCTTGTTAACCTGATCAGATAATGTGTCTATATATGTCCTGTGCAACCCTAAATAAAATTAGATCCTTGCCTTCAGAGCTCGATCTCCAATGCCTGAGTAAGTGCACTGGATAAGGCTAGGTAGGGTAGGTGTCGTTCATCCTCACCCTCAGCAAAACCCTCTCTGAACATCTACACATGAGCATTTTAGTTGATTATCTTTAGCACAATATGAGCCATTAGCATTATGCTGCTGTTTAAAACACTAAAGTAATTTAAGTTAGCGTTTTTAGAAATAGGTAATAAAACAAAAAGAGAAAATTGTTGTTTTGCATTCTACCTTTCTTATGTTTTAAACATTTGTTAAAATTTAACATTTTCATTTTGTTTCTGGACTTGTTTAGGGTGATTTATTTTCCATTTGACTATTATCTCTACACAACAACTGCTTTATTTAGTAGTACATGTTCAACCTATTCCTTATACAGTATGTGACCCACAATATGTGTTCTTGGTGTCTGATATATAGTATTTGAGAAAAAATTGAGCAGGTATAATATATAAAAGTTGGAACCTGGGGGGATATAGCATATATTATATCCTAACACATTAGTCAGCTTCCCATCACTGTGACAGAATTACTAAGAAAATCAACTTAAAAGAGGAATGATTTATTTTGGCTCAGGGTTTCAGAAGTTTCAGCTTATGGTCACTTGGCTCCATTGTTTCTGGGTCTGCAGGGGTCATAATATTATGGTAACTAGCATGTGGTAGAGCAAAGTTGCTCATCTCATGACAGCTAGGAAGCAGACAAAAAGAAAGGTCCAGGAACAAAATAGATCCATCAAGTGTATATTCAAGGATCTACTTCCTCCAACTAGGTCCTATTTCCTATAATCCCCACCACCTCCCAATATCCCATTAAATTATTTAAGCCATTGAAGGGTTCAGAGAACTCACAACCCAATTGTCTGCCAAAGTCCCTACCTTTGAATAATGCTGCACTGGGGACCCAACTTTCTATGCATGAGCTTTTGGAGGAGATTTAAGATACAAACCAGAACACCTAGGAAACAGACCCAGAATCACTATGCAGAAATCATGAAGGGATTAAATTAAATTCAACATATTATATTGTAGCTATTGTGAAGAAATAAAATTAAAATATTCACAAATGGAGTAGTTTAGACTTCTAATTAAATGTGGCAGAATAAAATCTCATTTGTAATTATGGCCTTGGAAGCCTCAAGTTAGTTGAAGGACTTACAAAACAGGGAAAAATTCTTTATCCTTAATAATAGGGCATCACCAACTCCTTTCCCCAGCTAAGATACAAATCACTGTCTGCTAGCTATACTCTATCTTGAAGAAAATTGGAAGGTTTTTATCTGAAAATGGAGAAACCCAAAGAAAAAGATGTGCAGATAATGTCACAGTTATCCCAAATAAGTTGGGACTGTCTGGACACCACAGTATCATCATTCCTCAAAATGTGTCTATGATAAGACATTCCAGTAAGACTTCAGAGTCTCTTTCTTTTAAATGTGAATGGCTATTCAGCAATGAACAGGTTCCTGAGAAAAACTTCTAATATAATGGAAATGATAGTAAGAAAACCAAACAAGTAGAAGAGGAAAGTGGGGAGCATAAGAAGAAAAATGTCATCAAAATCCACTTAGAAATTATTGTGTTGATGATGAGGTGCTATAAAAAGGAATGCACAACCAACTCCAATTTTATCAGATAAAGTTGAAGACATGGGAAAAGAATTGAAACACTTTAGTACATATTATAAAAAGGAAAATTGGAGGCTACTTTATGGAGATCAATAGGAGTTGTAGAAAGAAAGCAATAAAAGTAGGGGAAAAAATCTTCTATAGTACAAGGATACATTATGAGCAATAGATGAACAAAGAAAACAGATTCATACCAGGGCATGTCAGTATGAAGACCCAAAACATGGAAGGTAATGATAAGTTCCCAAAACTTCCCAGAGAAGAAACGAGAGATTTCACAGCATAGAGGACTGAATATCACAAGGATCATCTCAATGATTATTTTTGATAAACATTAGAAAACATTGGAGAAGAATTTTTAAAACTACTGAGGGAGATTTATTCCCAGGCTAGTGATCCATGCCGATAGAGCATGATGTCAGAATGAAGATATTTTCAGATATCTGCAATCTCAAACACCATTCGGGAAAATTCTAGACACGATGTTGCAGTGGAAAAAAAAATGTATGGAAATTACAAAGAAAAGAAACAACCCTGGTGTCCAGAAACCAACCTAGGACACTTATTAGGACCACAAAGTAACTGATCTTGACAAAATTAAAAAAGCGTGGGAAGCACATACAGGACTAGGCCCATGTTCAATATACTTTTTAAAACAAATTAATAAAATTATGGAATACCAGATTCTTGTAACATTTCCAAACTGTTTGAAGATTTTGATTATAAAATAATTGTCATTGCATAAAATACAGAGAAAAAATTTTAGAAAAAAGGAGTTACCTTTATTGAAACCAAAACTGCATCAAGTAAAACAATGTAATTGATGTCTGAGATATCTCTGTGAACCAGGGATATCTCTCCTGAGACTAGCCTTAGAAGACACCAATTGTTACTTTCACAATTTGCAGTTTTGTACTGACATCAACCCTCTTTGTAATGGGACAGGACTTGACATAGATAAGCACATTACAAGGAGAGGATCAAGGGGTCCACCTTGTAAGCTCCCACAGGAAAGCTGGGTGTGCGTGTATTGAACATGGAGTTAATGCTGGACCCAGTCTTCACTCCTAACACAGTTGACAAGGAGCTACATGGGCAGAGACCTCAGGAGTTTAAAAAGAACATGTTTAATAATTATCCATTTGAATGGAACTACTTGTCTGTGGACCTCCTCCTGAAAGGCTGTTGCATATGTAATTGCTTCATTTGTTTGCTTTGTTATTAGTGAAAGAAATCTTGGGTTACCCAAGAGTAAACTATAGGCCTCCTTTAAATTTTGTTTATTTGCTCTTCAATACCACTCCCATGTCCAATCAGGAGTAAGTTACAGTCTTATCTGTTTTGTATTAATTTCTTTAAAAGAAATTAACTTGCAAAACTGCAAGTACTAAATAAAATTTTAGAGAAAAAACTAACAGAGCAAAAAAAAAAAAATAGTGGTCAGAATGAATATTTTTAGAAAGAATCTGGCTCAGTAGAACATTGATATTCCTAGGCATTTCAGGAAATTAGTCTTCCCACTTGATAATGGCTAGAAATTGGTATCTTAAGACATAGGTCTTTTCCCTACATATCTATATTATATCAGATCGATATAACTTGCATTCTCACTGTAAAAAGGAAATAGAATTTTAATAAAATCTGGATTGTGTAACTAATATTCTTGAATTGTAGTGCATAAAAAACCCTCATGCAGGAAATGAAAGAGGAAAAAAATTACTGAGATCCTAACTTTTCAGTCGGGGAGCGAAATGTAAAATGATTATAGAAAATAAATCATTTTCAAATTAGTATTCTGCACTTCAGGGGAAGAGCATATTTTCAGGGGAAGAGCATATTTTTCTCCTGCATAAATTATTTGCGAACACATTTCAAAAACCCAATCTTAATCTAAGCAATGAACATTTCAAAAAGTAAATTAATATCTTCAAGGGAATGAAATACAGCATCTGAGGGAAGCCTACTCCAGCGACACAGTAATTATGGTGTTGTCAACATTCCTTGCAATGCCTGATTCTGAAACATTATTTTCCTCCCCCCACAGCCCCATTGATGACAGAATTTATGCATATCCTAGGATTTGGATGCAAAATTGATCTATGCATTTCTTCTTCAATGACACTCCTTTATAAAAAATATGACTTTCTAACTTCTTAAATATCTATATGTATATTTATATTTATAAACACACATATTTATTTACATTTGTGGTTGGCAAATTCTCTCATGCTTTATTTAATCTATTATAAATTACTTAATTCTATGAAAATATGGAATTTTTCACTTTTAGAATTTAAACTTGAAACATGTTGCTGAAGCCCCATCCTGAAGGGGAAGAAGTTCACAAATATTTGAAAAGCACTAGTCTTGAAGTGAGACTCCCTGTTCCAACTGAGGTACACCTTCATAAGGTTGCCTTGCATCACTTTACTTTGGGGACTCTCCATCTGTCTCTCACTCTTTCATCTGTGAAATGGGAGCACTAAACCAGATGACTTCTATAAACTCTGGAAATCCTGACACTGTTCAAGTTTGAATACAAAGTTAAGGAGAATTCTCTAGAAAGAATATTCATGTCCTAACTCTCAGTTTGGTATTTTTGCCTACATTAGATTTATGGTTATTAATGGGAAAAATGTAACTATTCTAAAAGTATTTCAAAGTATTTCTAAGCACATGAGATATATGACAGTGTTTTAGTTAGCTTTTTTTTTTTTTTTTTTTTTGCTAACATAACCAAAAGATATGACAAGAACAATTTTAGAGGAAGAAAAGTTTATTAAGTGACACAGCTTTAGAGGTCTCAATCTACAGATGACCAACTCCATTGCCTTGGACCCCAGATGAGGCAGAACATTTTGGTATAAGGTTGTGGCAGAGGAAAGCATCTCAGATAAGATGGTCAGAAAGCAGAGAGAGCTCACTAGGGATAAAACATATACCCCCAAAAGCATGCCTTTGGTGACCCACCTCCTCCAGACATACCCTACCATCCAGTTAATCCATTCAAGTGGATTAATGTTTACATTAAGGCTCTCACAACCCAGTCATTTCAATTCTAAACTTTCCCGCACTGTCTCACACATGAGCTTTTGGAGAACACCTCATATCTAAACCATAGTGGATAAGATCAAAGTAAAACAACGCTTGCCTGTGGCACTCCCTGTGGCCCTCATCAGGAACATGCACTGATAGTAGGACATGTGTCCAACCAAAATCCATATTTCTTTATCCCCACAGCTATGTGGCTTGGCCTAACTTCTTCATATGACCAAATTTATATTTGAAAACCTAAAAGAGTCCAAACATGATCTATAAGCATTTGGTAACTATTTTTCAGCAACCCTGCCATTCACCTCCAGCCCCATACACACACTCCTGGGGTCAAAGATGGAAAGCCATTCTAGAATTCTGAATTTCAGCCTTTGATTAGAATATAGTAGTGCTTAATTTGAGTGTAATGATTATCCTGTGAGTTTCTAATCAGATATTCATGGGACTGTTTTATAAAATACTTTGGCTATCTGACCCCAAGCCTAATGTCCTACTTTTTCTATGAAATCCACAGGAAAATGTACCATCATAACCATCATTTTATTTATATATTTATTTCATCAGTATATTGGATTAGAATATATCTCAATCTTCTAGAATATAGTAAGTGAGAAAGCAGGTGTAGGCAGGGAGAAAAGATCTGAGTTGAACTCTCATTTCTTGCACTTTTTATTGTGATCCTAAACAATTTGCTTAATATCTCTGAACCTTAATTTCCTTATCTGTAAAATGGGAATAATCATACTTCTCTCATTAGAACTGTATATGTTGATATTATATATGTATATATGTGCATATATATTATACACATAATATTACATAAAATTATAAAATGGAGATATGGGTATACCAAGTAAAGTTAGATTCATTGAAAATGCTGAACATAGGCAGCCTTTTTTCATTTGCTAATTCTGTCACTTTCCATTCAATCACAATAAAAGTATCACAACTGGCAATTTTAGGAATAATCTTACCACTAAGCAAGTTTGATAAATCAAACATGTAAGATGGGACATAAATCATAGCATATGTTTCTTTGTTTAATGATGGTAACCATGGCTGCTTCATGACTTTTATTCTTTGCTGCAGAGAGAATGCATATTTAGCCAAGAGCTCAAGAATTACATTTCCATAATGTATATTGTTTCTTTTCTATGACTTGCTGCTGAAGTGATTTCTAGGAAAGACAGATGTTTGGATGCTATTTTTATATAGGTAGAAAGGCAATCCTTCCATTTATCCAAAGTTCTTGTTATTTTTTATTTGGTGGTGGACCAGGTAAAAGTCACATATGCATAATGGAGTTCAGAATAGTCCAATGCTTCATGCAGGAATTATTTGAAGGCTAACATTGGTGTAGATAATCTTTGGTTTCTCATTTATAAAAGCTGAAGTCATAAAATTATATACAAACGTTTATATTATTGTGTCCTACATTTTGTGTCTTCACGTCCATGCATTCTTCCTGACTAGATGCTACCAACTTGTTTGCCTATGTAACCACTGTCTCTCCATGTTGTGAAATATTCACTGTGTTTCAGAAAGGTTGCTGCACATATCATACTCATTCCTCCAATGTTCTCTTTTTTTCTTCAGTTTCCCAACACAAGCCTTATCTTTAGTGAATCCTTTCCTGACAGCCTGAACAAATAAACCACTAAGATATATTTCTTCTTGAAGTCTTTACCCTTAGAGTCAATGTGTTACTGTCTCAGTTTGCATTCCCACAAAAACAAACCTGAAGGCATGGAATTGAATGTGAGTAGATTATGTTAGAAGTGATCCGAAGAAACCCTAGTGAGAAAGTGGGGCAGGGAAGGAAAGACACCCTAAAAGATATATTGTTCAGCATGTTAGCATTGTGGGCAATGGGAATCTGTTTCCCCTGATGAGCTCTGGGAAACAGCACGTCAGAGTGACCCCCACCCCATGCCTGCTCACAGGACGAAGAAGGATGGAGGGCTCAGTCTCTGATTTAAAACATATCCAGCAATATTAAATACCAAGCACTTTTTTTCAGTCTTTAAACCAGATTGATTATAATTTTGTCTTATGACTGTACATGCGAACTCACACACACAATTTTAAGCTTTTTACAGGCTTTCTTCAGATGGAAGACATTTTAAAAACTATGTTCTCTGTTATCTTAACACTTACGAGTATGGCTTATAACATGTGATAAATACACTAGAATAACCATAATCATTATTTGAAAAAAATGAAGTATTTTGGTTTGATAGACAAGTGCCTGTTGAATTAAATGTTTAATTGTAGTTTGTTGTTCAGAAAATTTTCATAAACTAGGTTGGGTAGAATTCAGAGGAAGAGCTGACATTATATGAGAGTAAGAAATTCTCTGAATTCTATGAATGCAAACATATGTAGCCCCTTCATTCAACTGTTTTCGAATAAAACTTGCAGGGATGGGGGTATAGCTCAGTTGGTAGAGTGCTTGCTTCACAAGCACAAGGCTCTGGGTTCAATCCTCAACACTGAAAAAAAGAAAAAAAATTAGAATAAAACTTGCATCATGTAAGACAATACTTTGCATCTCTTTTGATATCAGCAACAACAATAGCACATCAAGTATGACTTTTCTTGCCAATACATTAGGAAGTATAAACGCATGCTCTATTTCAGTTTTTCTGTATATGAATGCTGGCTAACATTTGCTTTTCCTTTTGTGATAATATCAACTGTAGCGGATATCCTCAGGCAAAAACCAGGACTGACTTGTGGGAATAATACATTAGGATACATATCTGGAAGAGGTGTTGGCAGCTCAAAGTCTGTACGTTTCAATATTTTGCTAGTTGCTACTAGAATACCTTCCAAAATGGTCATAATTACTCACTTTTCTATTAGACATAGGTGTAAGAGAGTTACTATTCCTAGCATGTTCTTGCTATCACCAAATATTATCAATACTTATTTATTTTATATATCTTTTATTTGATCTTATTAGTTTTATGTGAAAGTAGAATGTTTTGACATATTATGCATATATGGGGTATAACTTCTCATTCTTCTAGTGGCATATGATGTATAATTACATCGCTCATGTAATCACATGCATGTAGGAAAGTCCAATTCATTCTACTATCTTTCCTATTCCCACTCCCTCTCTCTTTTCTTCATTCCCCTTTGTCTAATCCAAAGTATTTCTATTCTTTTCAAACCCACCCCCCTTATTGTGAAGTAGCATCTGCATATCAGAGAAAACATTCAGCTTTTGGTTTTGGGGAATTGGCTTATTTCACATATGATATTCTCTAGTTCCATCCATTTACTGGCAAATGCCATAATTTCATTCTTTTTTATGGCTGAGTAATATTCCATTGTGTATATATATATATATATA
Organism: Sciurus vulgaris; assembly: GCF_902686455.1. Lineage (NCBI taxonomy): Eukaryota > Metazoa > Chordata > Mammalia > Rodentia > Sciuridae > Sciurus > Sciurus vulgaris. The sequence continues at coordinate 85,735,611 of NC_136463.1, read as the reverse complement.
CCATATTTTCTTTAGCCATTCATCTGTTCTGTTAAAGGGCACCTAGGTTGGTTCCTTAGTTTAGGTATTGTGAGTTGAGCTGCTATAAAACTTGATGTGGCTGCATCACTGTAGTATGCTGATTTTACGTTCTTTGGGTATATGCTGGGGAGTGGGATAACTGGGTCAAGTGGTGGTTCCATTCCATGTTTTCTGAGGAATCTTCATACTGCTTTCCAGAGTGGTTGCTCCAATTTTTAATCCCACCAGCAATGTATGAATGTACCTTTCCCCCCACATCCTTGCGAGCATTCATTGTTACTTGTATTCTTGATAATTGCCATTCTTACTGGAGTGAGATGTTTTAGGAAATGACTTCCTGACCAAGCACAGTTTTGAGAGAACTGGAGCAGAGCAACACTGCAGTTTTCTGGTGAAATGCAGAGGACACGCTAAGGGTGAGAGTCAAAACTGTGAGCAAATGACTGAACAGTCTACCACAGTGTAATGACCTTTAAAACTTACCCCTTATGCAATTTTAAAATTGGAAATAACTTTAGCAATTAATTCCCAGTTTATGATTCAACAAGTTTTGGGTAGCATGTTAGGTGGGGTGGTTCTTCCTTGAGTGGTTCTGTATGCACATTTCAGGGTCTGCACATTAACTCCCGAATGCTCAGTTATTGGGGTTGCATTAATTACCATTAACGTTTTCAAATGTTTCATAATCCAAGAGTAGTATGACTATAGCTGAAAATTTTCTCTGAATTGCACAATTTTATAGAGGAAAAATTGGCACTGGGTAAGGGTAGATGCTTTTCTTAAAGGCACTCGGTAATCAGAGGGATAAGTTTCTGAATTCCCACAAAGTCAGGAGAAAAGTCGTATCTTTGTCGGAGACCATATCTGAGATATTAAACCTTGGTAGTGTGGAATCCTGGGTACATGTTAATATGATGTAATATTTTCATGAATAATAAATCTTAAACTATTATGTGGACTGGTCATGTAGCACTAAAATTCCCCATAATTCTTATTTTTCACCTCCTTTTGTACAAGTAATTATATATGCATAGTAGCAAATCAGAAAATAAATGCATTTAAAATTATTAAAATAAGGGCACATAATTGCACAGTATTTGCACCCCCCATGTGTATATTTTTGGAGGGAGGAGGGCTATCTTGATGTGAGCCACAAGGCTTGCATGATACCTGCTTTAATTCTGGAATCTTCACCAACACAATGTTTTTTCATCTAAGTGTTTCACCTGACTAGCCAATATACTTTTCCTGTGCTTAGTGCTCTTCAGATGAACAAGTATGTAAGTCTATATTCAAGAATTCTTTAGAAGATAGGATACATGGGCTGGGGATGTAGCTCAGTGGCAAGCACTTCCCTAGCATGAGTGGGGCCCTAGATTTCAATACCCACTACTGCCAGAAATAAAAAATTAAAAAATAAAAAAATGAATAAGCAAACCCAAGAGAAAAAATCCAGTTGGGAACTGAAGTCAAATATTGAGGGAACAGATATTTTATTTTCAAACAACACACCCTCCTTTATTTGGTTTTCCCTTCTGGAGATTTCTTGTATTCTTCATCCCTACTCTAGACAGATGATTTCAGAGTTATCGCTGATGCCAAAAAGAGAGAAGAATCTATTGCATCTACAAGTGTTCAAAAAATGATTGAGTCACCAGGATAAAGGGAAAATCCAAAAAGAAAAAAAAAAAATGAAGAAAATTAGGAATAAGTAGAAATTTTAAGGAGGATTGAAGAACATCTCAGTATCAGAAAAAATAAAATTAAATAACTAATGTTAAAAAATAAAAGTAAAATGTTAAGTATTTCATTTCACTTAACAAAGACATCCACTAATTTAAATAATTTTAGGAAGTATTTAATTTTATAAAAACTACCAAAAAGTAATGTAAAAGTAAACAAAGATTTAATAGGACCAAAGTTATAACATTGATTACATTTTGATAAAACTTGAAACTTTACAGGCAAAGAGCTCTATTAATTCAATTTTATTTTCATGTCAGACTACTGTTCTATCTGTATAAAATTATGTTTTGAATGTTCCCTCCAAAAAAGAATATTATTTAGTAACTTGATTGACTAATAATAAATTCTAGACAAGGAGAGAGTAATGGACTATATCATGCATGGCACCACAAACTACACAAATACAAACTTTGCTGGTGTTGTTACAAAATAAATGTATTATCAGGTACCTGGGTTTTTTATGAAAGCATAAACTCAATCGGGGATACTGTTTAATAAAAAGGTGAAGCAATAAATTTCAAAATATTGATAAATGTGAAAATATTAATTTTATGTTAAAAACTACAAATCATGGCTTCAAATTGAGAAGTCATATCTGTTTAATATCAGGGCAATTATTTATGGAGACTAAAAAACTTAATGCCAAATATAATATTTTGGAAAAATGGAGAGCTCAATTAATTAACTTGGAATTGGACATTTCATTTTGGATTGTATTCCTTTCTCTTCCCAGAGGGAATTAAAATGGAGGATTATATTAGAGAATTGAGTTTGATGGTTCATTTAGAAAGAAGTAATATTATAAGTATTAATTAAATGTAGGTGAGGGATATATGAAATTAGTTTTAGTCATTAAATTGATCATTTCAAAAAATTGGAGATCTTTCCACTCTAATACAGGACTTGTGAAATTATGTACTATTCTAAATTATTCAGACCCACTTATAGTCAATGAATTGTGATTTAGATGAATTTGGAGAGTTACTCAGTTTGTACAAACTGTGTCAATTAGTTTTGGGATCCCAGCCTTCAACAGTCAGCTTCATTTTTATTTTAGCTATGTCAAGATACTGTTGAGGCTTATCGTATGTGATTTAGATACATTGTGCTAGAGAATGGGAGTGAACCGTGATGATAATAAAAATACTATTTTGTAACTAAAATGTATTGAGTAGTAATTGTGTGATAAGGACTTCAGATGTGAATCACTCTATTAATTCTCATAAAATCTACATGATATGTAATGTTACATTCTCAGTTTTTTAGATGAGATAACTGAATCACAGAATTAAGTATCACAGCCATGGGCATGCAACTAGTATGCAAGAACTTGCTTGACCCCTCCAGTGTCCTTGTGCCCATCTAAGTCAGGTTACAGACATCCAGATCCTCACAAATACATTTCAATCTTAAAGAAAAAAAAAACAACAACCACCACAACCACAAAACCAATCAAGCACATTCCCAAGTAAAGTCTTTAGATATATACGTAAACATGTATAAAAAATGTTTGCCCCAATGTGTGATACTGATGCAGATTATTTTTCCGCCTTTTTCTCACTAACTTTCTTGTTATCATTTGATGAAACTGGCCACACCTCACTCTGGCCTCATCTATTCCTCTGTCCTCTAGTGCTACTGGACGCTTCTGACTGACATTGTTTTGATGGTTACTTCTCTTATTTCATTAGAGATTTCTGAATTTCCAATAATGCCAGCATTTTCTAGTCTGCTGTTTTTATACTATGCATTCTTCTTTGATAGGTGCTCATGTTCAGCCACCATCTCATATTACCAATTCTGGTTCTGACTGCTCCAGAATTTGAGCCTATTTTCTTCAGCTGCCCACAGGACACCACCATTGAAAACTTGTGCATAAACTTGGTCTTCTTCTACTTGCATAAATCTATCCTAGATCCCTGGAAATCTGACTTGACTCCTCCCTCTTTTTCACATGTTCCCATATAAAATTTCATTATTCAATCTTAGTTAATGCTTTAGCTCTTCATAATTTGTAAATGTTTATGTATTAGGAATATTTCCAAGTGCCATAAAGATAAATATATATATATTTAGATCTTTTTAATATTCATATATATCTTTATAGCACTTGGAAACTTTCCATATGCACTTATATAGTCCTTATTATATATATATATATAATAACTAAATACTGTCTTCATGAAGCTTATATTCTCATAGATGAGTTGGATTCAAGAAGACAATAAATACATAATGAAATAAATAACAATGTTAACTAAATCTGAGTACAAGTGACTAAAAAGTGGAAAGGTGTAGCCTTTTATCTAAAAAGTTCATTGAGTGAAAGTGAAAGTGAATTAGATGAGTGAACTATTTAAAATTGTGAGATCAGTGAAGACTTGGAGAAGCAAAATAGGCAACTGGAAAAGCAAGTTCAAAGATCCTGAGGATTGTACAAGTTGTTAACTTCTCTTAGTTTTACTTAACTGTAAAATTTGCTCGTTGAAATATTTTCTCTCCATTTTCACTCTGGTCTTTCTTTTATCCCAGTATTGATTATGCAGAGTTCCTGGTGTATCTAGCACATGCATATGAAAATTTGATTTCAGTGTTTATCACTTTCTAAGATTCCCAAATGCACTTGCAAAACACCAAGGTTATCATTAATTTAGACTCTACTATAAGCGGCTTAATAGCTCTGATTTGCAAGTCATCAATAATCAGGGGAGGTACTCCTCTATGACATATTATATTTTTCTTGATGAGGGTATACCATTTGCTGTAGTCCTATTTCTCACAGTTTCTTTTTAGTTTAGAAATTATACATGGGAACTTCAGAGAATAAGGAAAAATACTGGTCAAATGTTCTGGTTAGAAATTAAACCTATAAAGCACTTGTAACTATTCAGAAAAGGTTGTCATATTGTAATGAAAAAGCCATCCTTCTTCCTCATCTGAGCTACCAATTCTGATTGAGTTTTTGATTGCCTAAAAAGTTATAATTCTCTATCCATTTACTTGAAAGTATGCCTTTTACATTTTTTTCTTCTCCCTAGTAGGTAAAGATCAATAAAGTTTTATCAGAAACATATTCTCTAATCATGGACATTTGCCTTTTCTTATTAAATAGCTACTTAACAGCTTAGATAATTTGTTTGAGGAATACAATACCAAGGTGGTGCTCACAGATGGATTGTCTAAGTCAGGTTACTTCTTGATAATAAAGGAAGCTCTATTCTTTGATATAGCTGAGTGTCAGACATATGTTGGAATACATGCTCAAAGTATTCTATGGGGCCATTTCTTACAGAAGGAAATATTTCCACATAAAGCAAATACTAACCACCTCCAGAGACTGAAAGACCATTCTGTAAATATGATTTTCTCTTCATAGTTCCAAATGCCAAGATTTTCATTTGGGAGTAGAAAGATGGTGACAACACTGGTGTTATGAAATGGAATTCTTCCTGGTCTTAATTTGTTAGGTTCTAACAACAAATGAAGATAGAAAATCATAGTACTAGAGCATCTCTTCTTGAATCACAGAGTAACAATTAACTTTTAAACTATATACTACTGCCAACATTTTTCATTTGGGGGACCTTTTTTAACTTACATGTCAGCTATCAGATGTGAAAGTAGGAATAAATACTGCAATTATCCTCTATTATAAAATACTGTGTTTTTAATTATAGTAATTATTTCTAGCTACAAATTTTCAAATTCATGATGTTTTACTTGTCCTTGATAATAAATAGGCAATACATAGTGATACACAGATAACACAATTCATTGAACATATATCTAAATAGGAAAAATGAGAAGATGAGTCCCGTTGATTTTAGAAATAAATTGTTTTTTCATTGACTTTACTTTCTTACAGGCCTTTAGGATCTCTGTAGGTTGCAAATTTCATGCATAATAAAAGGGAGATATTAAACATTTAAGGATTATCTCAATAATAAAATTCCATAATGTGAAGTTTATCATGCTAATTTCAAAAAGGGGAAAATAATTCTGTGGATGTGTTGCCAATCCTAGCAAAGTTTCCTAAGAGGACTACATACCATATGGCATGTCATCTACTTGTAGTTGCTCAGTAAACACTAGAGATCAATTCAGTTGGCTCTTGAGGACCCATGAATGTTTACTTGATATTTTTTCATGCCTTTAACATGGAAGAAAGTAGGATATGGCCTATGCAGGGTACAGGTCTTTATAATCTTTAAATTTTATTATTAAAAACTATATCATTGTCCCCAGAAGACAAATGCCTCTAAGATTTAGTGGTTTGTTGTTTTTGTGGGGTTTTTTTGTTTTGTTTTGTTTTACTTAAGAAGACATGCATTTAGAAAAAGAACACTTGCATTTCATTGATTTTTATCTCTATGAAGAGTAAAGTAATTTTAACTTTTCTGAATGGCCGATGGATAATATAGCCTTCCTCATCTTTGAGTTAAAGCACTGCTTTTCAAAGTGTGATGTGTACAAAAATATCTGACCTTCAAGGATTCCAGGGAAAAATGCAATTTGGAAATGTTAAATACATTCTTCATCATACCTATTAGCATTGCATGTGGCAGATGCAAAGGAGAAAACTTTTGGAAATGTTGATTTTAAAAGACTGGGCAAAGATATTTCCAGTATCTCCCAAAGATTGGTCCAAACAATAGTTTCTATTGTTAAATAAGTATTTGGGCTTTTGAAAATATGGGTTAAAGCACAATGTTATTAAATTTGGGAAAATAAATTCAGTCCTCACCTGAATTCGACACCTAAGTCCTTTAGGACCCGTTCGTAACAAATTTATCCTATTGATTATCAGGTCAACTAAAAGACAACCACTTCTAACAGAGAAAGCAGAGTGACCAGTAGTGTTGAGTGTAAGAGCATGATCATTACATGTAAAGTATGGCATGATGTCACCCACTCTGTGTGTTCTGATTGTTTCCTTGGTTTTTACGTGAAAAGAATGTTAGAATAGGATGAGTCCTCCATACTCTGGGCATATTATTTTCAATGTTGACAAGGTCATAACAGGTTGGGAAAATGAATTTTAATATTATGGGTAGCCATATTTTTCTTTGAGTATCTTATCAAGTCATGGAACCAGAAATAAGCACATAAGCACATATTTGCATATCATTCTTGGGGTTAACAACCACACACAGTTCCATTTTTGGGTAAATGGATGCCAGGATTAAGACTCTGTCATTATGAGGTCTTATGACTGAACCTGGGTTGCTTAACCACTGAGTCACATCCTCAGCCTTTTAAAATAATTTGTATTTTATTTGAAGACAGGGTCGCTCTAACTTGCTTTAGGGTCTTCCTAAGTTGCTGAGGCTGGCTTTGAACTCACAATCCTCCTGCCTCAGCCTCTGGAGTCCCTGGGATTACAGTTGTGTGCCACCTTGCCCACTTAGCATTTTTTAAGAGTTAATTCATAGTTATTTCACATGTATTTCAGAAGTTGGACATTCAATTTTATTTCCTCTAACTAAGGCTCTTGTGGATCCCCATGTGCCAAAGATGAGGATTACTAAAATTTTAAAGCTAGTATTTCTGATTCTGAGTCTTAGTCATTTTACTTCCTTAATTTCAATGTATACTATAAAGGAGGAAATATTTTAAAGATACTGGGTCAAGTTGTACAGATATTTAGTGACTCAATTAGTCATAGTCCCATGTGGTGCTTAGAATGGAAAGAAGAATCCAGGAAATCACAAGAAATAGCAAGAAAATGTACAACGAATATCAAAGAAAGTGTATAGTTCAGGCCACCAGAGCTACACCAGCCAATTTCTCCATTGTTAGGGGGCTGGAAAATGTGTTTCTTTATATCCATATTTTTCTTAATTCATGCTTATGTTTTACCTGAAATGTGAAATGAAAGCTTCTCATCCTCTTCCACATCCAAGCAGGTGTACATTTTTATAAAATGTGTGTTCTGAAAGATTATGCAGGCATTAGATTTTGGAAAATTAAATTATTTCTCACAAATCAATTACCACAGGAATTGGAAACACTCTGTCACTTAAAAATAAATTCTGTGTTTTTTAACAACCTTTTTTGGGATATAATTTCTGTGCCATATATTATTCATTTAGTGCACAATTTAATAGCTTTTGCCTACTTATAGGTTGTATATCCATCACCACAAGCTAGTTTTAAAACATTTTCATCATACTCCCCAAAAGAAATTTTGAACACATTGTAATTACTCTTCATTTCCTTTGCTGTCCACTTCTTTCTCAGTTCTCTGGTTGTAAACAGTTGTCTCTGTCTCTATAAATGTGACAATTCAGAACACCTTATAAAAGTGGTATTATGCAATATGTGATATTTTGTGTCTAACTTCTCTTACTTAGTATAATGTTTTTGCAACTTACATGCATTGAATCATCTATCAGTAATTCATTTATTTTTATTATTTAATATTCCACTTCATGAATATTCAGCATTCATTATTCATTTTTTGGGGGGAGATTCTTTCAATATTTTATTTTTTAGTTCCTGAAATACAAATCAAAATAACTTTTTGTTACATATCAATTGAACAAGCTTGATATTTTTTTCAATACATGGTGAACCAATACAGGTATTTTAACATTTCCTTTTTAATTACAATACATCTTGTTTTGGAGGAAAACAGATTATCAAAAAGATGAATGTGTACACAGAGTTAGGATATACCCTCCAACTTAAAATTTGGTCCACTAAAATATATCAGTATTCCTCCTATAACAAAAATAAATTAACCCTCATAGTTGAAAAAAACAAATATTTGGCACAGGTCTCTGAGATAGCTTGAAAAAACAAGTTAAGATGTGTTTCAACTCTACAGAGGAACATACAAAATCCACCAGAAACATCTTACAGAAAACCTGGTCTGATTGCTATTGGGATTCTTCTGCTTCAGAAGAAGGGGAGAGAAGGTACACCAGAGGGCAAGGAAGACTCACAACGGCCACAGAATCACTTATGAGAATTAATAAAAATTTAATACAGAATAACATATGACAACAGTACAATAATCTCAAGTTATTCAAATGCCTGGAAAGCAAGTTGTAAGATTAGAACAAGTACCTCAGCAGGAACAATACAACACATTTATATAATTTTGAAGGTGAGAAAACATCATTCATACATGATACTTTGTATACAAGTAACTTAGATTTTAGGACTCGGGAGATAACAAAACATACAACAACATATCCAAGCTGCTTAACCTTCAACCATTCTCTTGAGTATTAAACCCAGGCCACCTTTGGCCACTTGCAGAGGTGTTTTTTCTTCCTTGTTCTCAATGTATATACTTTCTCCTTGGGACACCAGCAGCTTTGCTTCTTCTATTCTCTCCTAAGTGTAGAGGAGTGTTACCCTCAGTGTCTTGGATGTTTGTGAATGCTTTGTAGTACAGAAGGATATGAATCATCTTCAAGTTACCCTTGGCTGCTGCCTGGTGCATTGCTGTAGCCTCATAATGATCCTTAGCATCTGGATTAGCCCCACCTTCTAGTAACATGACAGCAATCTCATGCCTGTTTTTGGAAGCTGCATAATGTAGGGGAGTACAACCATTTTGATTGACAGCATTCACTTGCGCACCTTTTCCCAGGAGCGCTTTTACAATTTCATCCCGGCCAGCAGAAGCAGCAATATGAAGAGGAGACCAGCCTGCATCATCTTTATCATTCACTGCCACTCCAAGTTGCAGCAAGAACTCACAATTTCAGTATGTCCAGCTGAACATGCCCAGTGCAATGTGGTTCTGCTGTCCTGGTCAGTTCTAGTAGCCTGTGATTTATCGGCCAGGATGCTCTCCTTCAACTCCTCCAGCTTCCCGCTGTAGGCCAGGTTGCAGACCATCAGGTTAGACACACACCCCTCCATTTCGCTTTCCCAAGATCTCAGTGAAGCGCAAGCAACTCCCGCCTCACGTCCCGGGTTCCGCCTGCCAGTCAAGAGTATTATTCATTTTTTAGATCATGGATATTTGGGTTATTTCTAATTTTGACAATTAATCTTGCTATTAATGAAAAAGTGGGGGTTTTCTGCTGTTGTTGTTTTACCAGGGTTTTAAAATGTATATTTCCATTTCTTTTAGTTCAAATAAAATACCATATAAAAATGAAATTTTTGAACCATAAAGTAACTATTTAATATTTTAGAAATTTACAAACTGTTTTCCAAAGTTGTATACCATTTTTCATTTCCACCATAAATGTACAAGTATTCCAATTTCTCCATACCCTTTCTTTATTTGTTCATTTTAGCTATACATGACAGTGGAGCCAATTTTGGCCTATTTATGCAAACAGGGAGTATCTTATTCTAATAGGATTCCAGTTTCCAGTGTGGAGATTCACTGTGGTGTATTCATATATATATGTGAGAAAGTTGTGTCAGATTCATTCCATTGTCTTTCCTACTCCTGTTTTGTCCATCTTTTTCATATAGGCATTTTAATGGGAAAATAGTAATATTGAGCACTTTTGCCTATTTTTATAGGTAAAATATTATTAGAACACAGTCACAGACATTGTCTTATTATCATCATCTATGGATGTTTTTGCAGTATTATGGCAGGGCTAAGCAGTAGAGATGGTAGGATCCAAAGAATTTAAAACATTTACTATCTTCCCAATTACAGAAAATGTTCACCAAATCCTTCTTTAACAAATCAAAAATCCACATCCTCTATCACATTTTATAACAAATGCATTTCCATGTATCATATGCGTGGTGAGAGTTAAAAGTGTATCTCATTATATATGAAAGAGATGATTGAAATGATTTTGTTTGAATACATTTGTGAATTTCTGATTGGTGTTAAGTTTCTATTTATTCATTCTCTCATATTAATTCAACACATTTATTAAATATTCACTTATTCAATATAGTTAAAGACTTACTGTGTATCAGTGACTCTGTAAGACTCTGGGGATAATATAGTAAGGACAGACAATGTCCACGCCCCAACAAAGCCATTTATGGAAAGAGTGCTTCTTACAGAAAGGAAATAGTAGGTTTTGGGTGCATGGGAAAGGAGAGAACCCAGAGGAAACTCTAAAATGAGAGAGATAAGGTATAGCAAAAGGAACTCTTAGAGCAATATTTCCAAAGGGTGAGGATATTTCTCAGTGTGTTTTGGGGAGCATTGGTCCAGTGTCTTTAGGTCTGAGCAACAGACTTTGTTTGCTGACTCTTTCTGAGCATTTCATATATGAAATGTGCACTGTAGCTCTCTAGCAGGATTTGCAGTTACCTGACCTTCCCATCTCAGAGTTTGATAGAGCATGTTATAGGAGTTAGTGTTCCATGAAGCATTTTCTTGAGTTAAAAAAAAAAAAAAAAAAAAGAAGAGTTAGAACTTTGTTGGTCAAGAACTGAGCTGCAGATGAAAAGATTCATGAAAGTGCCTGGAAAACAAAATGAGAAGACATAACCAGCACCTTCCATTCCCTGGAACAGGGTGAACTTTCAGATCCTGAAACTTTCCCTTGTGTAGATATTAGGCCTGTAAATTAGTTATGGTAATGCATCATTCAAAGGGTCTTTGAAGTTTAGTTTTCCTTTATTAAATATCTATCTTTCATATGTCTTTTTAAAGAAAGCACTTTAAGATCATGCAGAAGAAAGTTCAAGGAAAGTTGATATAATGGATTATTCTTCCTTGGGCTCTAACACTTTTGAAAGGATTATTTCTTACCTTTTTGTCAAATAGACTTCGATAAATTTTCAAAGTGAAGTGTTTCGGTTCTCAAAGGCTAGGAGTATCTTTTGATCTCCTTTTTCTTCTTTCTAACATTTTCCTTCCTTCACCAGTGCATGGTTGGAGAGCAGTTTTGAAAATATTATCATAATTGCTTTGCTAATTCTTTGTCAAGCTCCCCAAAAGGCAAAAATAAGCACTAAGGAAGCTCAGTTCAGCAGCATCAGAAGGGCTGGATGTGCCCATAGTAAGCAAATAATGAGATCAGCTCAGCTGCTTCATGCACAGTCAGTCACTATCCTGAGGTGTGGAAAACTGAAGCTCACATGTGGACAATTACCCATGTTGCCCCTTAGTCTCTGCATAAATAACTGCCCTACTTTGTAATTCAGAATCCTCAGCTATACAATCAGCAGAGTTAATAATACCTCAGTTGTTATGAAGTACCAAAGAGATGGTTTACATACAATAACTACAATTACCATCATATAACGTTGGTCTAACAAAACGAAAAAAAAAAAAAAAATCTGTTATGACAGTTTTTAGGGGTGGGTAGGGTAGGGTGGGGTGGAAATACCAATAGTGCTCTGAAGATAGATTGATCTGACTCATTGTATCAGAATGACCAGATGAACAAATCAGTGAAATACAAAAGACATAATGAATATAGGTATCACAATATCATTATAATCACAAAAACAAATGAGTAGATTCACAAATGTATACATTTACACTTGAAAGAGATATCTAGTATTCAGTTGAACTTCCCATGGGTCTGTTGAGGGTTAATGTTCTCAAACTGGCCCAGTTAGACTTTTATCAAGATATAAATAAGGGTATGAGATACATCTTTGAATAAATAGACAAAAGGCAATTTAGTCAAATATGTGAGTGAAAGGGACGAATATGTTGGATAAGAGAATGGTGGCTGTATCATTCTCACAGATAGCATGATGCCTTTAATTTATGAGATAATTTTTAAAATAATGTGAGGGAGACCTCCATTTCGATCCAAATGACATCCTCCCAAGTCTATGAAAGGAAAACTTATGTCTGTAAGAGACTTAGGGATTTAAAATGGCTTTAGTAGTAAAATAATAGTTAATGGTATGATGAAGAGGTACTTATGACAAAAAGATCCCAGTAAAATCCCAGCCCACTCCAAATGCATATAAAAATACAATAATGGAGGACATTGCCCTACTGAAATTTGGACTTGATTATTACAGTATAAGATTTAGTTGTAGTCACTCCATTCTCAGAGATAAAGCACATGCTAATATATTCAAGAAAAGTTAGAATAATTGGTTGCAGTTGTTGATAAGAGTATTAAGATATTAAAGACAGTGACATAGACTTGAAAATCAATTACAAAAATATGCAGGTGGACCTATATTTTAAAAACTACATCTGTATTCACTCCAACAACCCCATACATAGAAATTTACCAGGAAGTTATTTCTCATATGTGAAAGCGATATATATTCAAGGGTTTAAATTGAAACACAGTTATAGTTATAAAATGTAGAAAACTATGTCAGGTGCTGCTTGAAGAATTTGTGTGTAACCACTGAATAGAATGCTAATTTTCCATAGGAAAGATGAAGAAGTTTCTATGGATTAATCTGATTACCAGAGTATATGTTGGAAAGAATAATTATGGTATGTTAGCTTTTATTTAACAAATAATGGAAAATAAAGTACATAATTCTCTCAAGATGTCTGCATATCTCTGTTTATCTATGCTATAGACTATATCGTAGCCTATGCATCTATGATTTTGTTTGTAAAAAAATAGAAACTGAGTAAATTGAAGTCAAAGTTAGTTTAAAAGGATAAAGAGCAATTGATTCAAATTGATTCTGAGTATCAAAGTAATAACCACCACACTGAGAAAATAAGTAACTTTTGATTGATTAGTTTACTTACTAATTAACATATTAATTAATTTACTAATTAATTGAGATTTTAAATTCAAGTGTCATTATTCATAACATACATGCTTAGAAAGATGTTTCCTGAAGTCCAAAACAACTAGAAAAACAGCATTAACTCTTCTTAGTAGGAATTTTTGTTGATAATTTTATTGGTATAGTCATTCTGAAACTGTTTTATGCATGTGTTATGGGAAATAACAAATGAGTGAGTGAATTAGTATTGTTTTGAGAAGGGAGTGCAAATGTGAGATGAGGTCAGTGTAGAAGCCTGTAATGTTGAGTTTATTTAGAAGTGTCCATATAATCCCATTGAGTACACATACATGCATACACACAGCAAAAACACAATATTATTTTTTAAGCACATAGTCATCCATTTTGGATCCATTTGGCTATTCTGTGTTACAAGATTACTGTTTCTTCAGAATACCTGTGTGTACATTTAATGCCCAAATCTTGATTTATAAGTACCATTTACTAAACATACATCTAAAACTGGGAAACTTACATGGCTGGTGTTAAGTTTGAAAAGGGAAAGAACTAGGTGGGCTATGCTGGAAAGCAAAGGTGTGCTCAATAATTAATAGGATGAGGTGGAAAGAATAGGTATACTCTACAGAGAGAGTTAATTGATAACATTTGAGATGTGTAGATCAATAAGAAATATAGAGAATAACATGTTAAATTTTAAAAGAGTGACAGAAAAGAGCAAGAAGAAAATGTACAAAAATAAAATAAAAGGAGTGGGGATTTTTGGAATAGAATGATATGTTTTTATCACCCTCCATTCACCATGAAGGGCCATGCATGGGTTCACTTGGGAAACAGAGGAAGTATCCAGAGCTGTGGAAGGCAGGATTTGTACTATCAAGAGAGTGGGTGATCCCTGGTACCCATGGGAAGATGAGATTTGTTTGTTTAAAGAGCTCTGCAAGCTTGCAGGGAACTGAAACCCACTACTCAGTGATAAACCGGAACTGCACCTGTTTTGTTGGATAAGAAGGGTGACTTGGAGAGGTGATCTTATCTGCAGGAACCAAACAGGGAGGGAAAGTGTGGTTGGGTCATTGAAGCCCTTTCAATTTCATGGATATCAAATGGGCACATAATTTCAGAACTTTTTACCCCTTCCATGACCTAATAAATGTGGTTGAGATTATGGACTAGAAAAGGTCTTGATTTTTATCTCCTATAATAATTTACTAAGGAAAGGATTATAATTATCCAAAAAATGCTAAAATCATTGGGTGAAAATAGTGTTTAAGAATAGGATGTACATATGCTTTCGAAGCTTCATCACACACTACTCATAAAATACAAAGGTGGAATACATTCCTTTACAAAGCAAAAATCATATAGTGAAAATTGTGGCTAAGTCTTTACTTGGTAGTCTAAAGCCTAATGTTTTGTGTCTTCTGATAAAATGCAATGGGAGGTACACCTCACCAGTTCTATGGTGCTCTGATCAAAAATATTGACCTGAATCTAATCACATGGGAACAGACAAATCTACAAGGTGGAATTCTTTGCATGACGGTTGGCCTAGATTTTCCAGAAGATTTTAATACATTAAAAATAGGGGGACACAGATCAACTCTTCTAAATTAGCAAAGATAAAGGTTAAATGCAATGTATGAATTTTGTATTATGGATTGAAAAATAGATATTAGGAATATATATATGACTACAAGTGAAATCAGAATGTAAGTTGTATGGTAGATGAGGTTATTAAGATAATAGAGTTTTTTTGTCTCAGAGTGGTAATGTTGAGATTATATGTTCTTGGGAGAAGCATGCTGAGATATTCTGAGTGTATAATCTAGATTATTTGATAAAACAACTTTGTGTATGTACTGTTGAAAGACAGAGAGAGAAGTAGAAATGGAAGAATTTTGAGATTCAGTTTATTAGTCTTCATTGTACTATTCTTATAACTTATCTATAAGTTTGAAGTTCATCAACTAAAAATAATTAATTAACTTACAACTTAGCAGAGTGTAAAAACATATCAATTGCTGAAAGAAATAACATAAAAAGGATATGGATTTCTGTTCACATGCTATATCATAATACAATTACAGAATTCACAGGAAAATGGAATCTTAAAGATTCTGGAGGAAAGATAGACTACAGAAGATTAACAATTTAAACAGATTTCTCAGCAACAGCCATGAGAAACTAGAATGTGATAGAATAATATCTTCAGTGAACTGAGATATCTTAAAATTATATACCCAGAAAATGCATCTTTCATGAGCAAGGATGAAATAAAATGTTAAGAATACAAACTGAGATAAAGCCAAAGAATATTTAATAAAATATCTGCTGAAGGCAGAATGCAGGTAGAAAGAAAATGGTACTACATGGAAAGGTAGAGAAAAAAGAAGAAATTATGAGCAATTATATTGGGTAATATGTGATTAAATCTAAATAAATAATGATCATATAAAGCAATATTGATTTAAAATTTTATGAAGAGGAATATAATGATCACAAAATCAACCATAAAATCATATATATCAGTAGGAGGGGAAACAAGGGAATAATATAGACTAGTCTGTATAATTTGGAAAATGGGTAAGTTAATTATTTTCAAGTTTGTTGTTCGGTTAAGTGAGGGTAATCACTAAGCATAGACAGAAAACACAAACATCTAAAAGTAGAAGAGGAAATTGAGTAAGAAAACAAAAAGCAGAAAATTGAGCATAAAAGGACATGAATAATACAATAATACAATGGTGACTGGGGAACAGGGACACAATAAAAGTTGGGAAGTTTAGAAAAGCCAATGCAGACTAATTTTTGGAGAGGACTTTTCAGAGTCAAAGAAAAATAGCATCTCCAAGTTACAAAGCTGTCTTATGAGAATTAATACCAAAATATTATTGAATTTGAATTTACTATTAAATCCTCAAATAGATTATGTGTCTTAGGCATATGACCTGTGGCGGGTGTACCCACAGCTCTCCCTGACTGACATGAATTGTGATGGCGCCAGTCAATTCAAATTTGTGTGGGGATTGATTATTAATGGTCTCATAGAATTGATGCACTTTGCAACCACTGCTGAGTTCAGAGAGAAAACATTGTATCTTGTAAATATGAAGGTAGAGTTTGAAATGATAACCTGAGGTCAGATTCCAAGGTAGTTTTCATTATAGGACATCTATAAGAATCTGAGGGTAAAACATATTTTGGAATGAAACGACCACTCTCCTTCTGAGTAGGACTTGAAAATCTCTAGATGTATGTAGTTTAAAATGCATATGTGGATTTGCCTCATTTTAATGGGTACTGACTGCTTTGTGATTCTTTGGAAAGAAGTGTATCAGGGGACTTTGAAATCTATCGGTTGATTGCACATTTCTCATTCAGTCTAAACTTACTTAGAATTCCAAGTGTACATTTACTAAAACTGTGCTTGAAGGGTAGGTAATGGGTGATTTAGTTCTCTGATATTATATGTGATTGCAATCTGGAAGGCTGAACCCTTTTGGTGATGGCCAACCATGCAGTAAGAAGGTTGACACAATTTGCAATGGTAATCTCTGCTTCATTTATACATTTCAATCAACTCCTTCATCTCTCTTTCAGTCAACCTTGGAATGTATCTGGATCCAAGTGCCTATAAATCATAAATCTTCAAGAGAGAGGAGTTGGCTTTTTCCTCCCTCATTTCTTAGATTCTAGATCACAATTTCAGGTCCAAGTTTTGTGACTAAACTATCAATATTGATTTCTAGGGAAGTGGGAATGCCTGAGGGGTTCTATATATTTTAGCCATATGTCATTAAGATTACCTGAGTATATTATTAAAAAAAAAAAAAAAAAAAAAAGAATGGGTTTGCTTCCCATTGTACCATGGAGTTCTTTGAAGTCCCTTCTCTGATGTGTGAAATGTGAGAAGTCCGAGAGTTGTGTGGGTGTCGTGTGTGCATCTGTCTGACTTCAGTCAATAGCACAGAGTTACTGAAAGCCCTGTAGGTGCAGGGATTTATTATAGGAATTAGACCTCACACAAGTGCAGGAGCATCAGGTGAATTGAAGGAATTTAAAGGGTCCTGGAATGATTGGAGAAAGATTTGTTAGCCAGTTTGTCTGAGGCATTTGCTCAGGTAGACAGGTCAGCGCTCAGGCCTGTCCCTTTAGAGGCACTGCTGTATTCCTGCAGTGAGATCAGAGACTAGATTCAAGGAATAGATATAAATGGAAATTTTCAAAGGCTAACTAGTTTTTTAAACTGACTAATTCTATTTTTTAGAGAAAATTAAGGATGAAGATGTCAAATAAAATATCCATGCCAGATCTCTCTTAAGTGACTGAGGCCTGTCTTTTAATTTAGATCTGTTTGGCTCCAAAGTGTATTCCTTGAGTGTTGAATGGGGTAAAAGATTTCAAACTTGCTCAGCTACTGATATACTTACTAAACACCTATCACTGAGACCCATCAAGGAAGGAAGAGTAGTAATAACCTACAAGTAAGAGAAGACTGTGTGTATCTCTAAGAAAAGTTCCGAGACCAAGATCCTCCAGAACAAAAGTACTAGTAACCAAGCAAAGGTGTAAGAAAATCACTGCCCCGCAAAATGAGAACTGCACACTTTGCCTGTCTCCCTGTCTCTCCTACCCCCAGTCGTGCACTCTTTATTCCAATTTCTATTCCAATCATTCTCTTTCCCTCAATCCTCCATATATGTGTCTGTGTATAGATATGGCTATATGCATTATTTTTGTTTCTCTGCAGAATCCTAATGCAGACATGTTTCTTGTAAAAGATTCAAAATATACTATTAAACTTACATAGCTTGTCCAAATATTTATTTGGTTATTTCAATTAAGTAGATTGGCTCCGTCTGTTATTTCTTATTATCTGTTTATAGAATACTACTAAGAATCAAAAGATAAGCAATACCCCATTCATTATGAAGTGATTTAAATTATTTAATTGGCATTAACAAAGAAATTTTAGTTTGTTAATTTGCTCATTTACTAATTAAGTTCAGTCTTAGCCCTAGAAATAAAATTCTTCTGAAAAAAAGTGTAGAAATAGCAAGTGCAACAGCATTAGTATTCAGTGAAACAGATGACCTTAGGGAGTTAGTCTTATATAAGCTCTTAGAATATGCACAACTCATTGCTATAGTTCAAAGTTATGTGCGATGCAATTTTTTTTTCTTAATTGCTCAAGACACTCCACTGTGACATTGGCTAGTTTGGCTGCAATAGAGAGATTAAAGAATCAAGTCCTTATTTTTTACAGTTAGTACAACTGCTAATACACGAAGAGTAGTAGCATTACAATTTTGTAGTGATAATGAAATAGAAGACTAAGGGGCCTACCTGTGCAGGTTGTAAAGTCCATATTTGCTGCAAACATTAGATGCATAATTAAACTCATGGTACAGTGCATTACCCAAAAGAAAGTTTGACTCAGAAGAGTGAATGACATTGAAATAGGATACATATGAAGTTGCATGAAGAGAATTATTCTCCGAGAGCCTTTTTAACTTAAAAATAATTGTAGTCTTAGTAGTCTTTAATTTTGCTTGTAAATGTAGCTATATTCAGCATATTTTAAAAACCTGGTCATGAAGTTTGCACCTTTGTTAACATGAAATGTTAGCTGCCCTGAACCCAGGTGTTTACTTTTGCTAATGGATCTATTAATTTAGGAAATATGAGTTTCTACTAGTACTGGACCCTGATGGGTTTATTTTATATCCTCTCAGTGCAAGACAAATCAGTTCAGCTTGGCATATTGATGGAAAAAATATGTACTGAATGTCCACTTAAAAACACTGCATGATGACCTTGTGCTCACCTTTGTTGGTGCACTGTCATGCCCCTGGTCATCAGTACCATGAGCATCCAACTGACTAACCAGGTCATGTCAGTTGACTGATTCCTTTATGAGCCATCTAGCAATTCTAAACATAGTCTCACACTACATACCAACTGTGCTTCACGTCTGTAAATCAGAAAAATTTGCATGTCTAACCCACAGGAAAGACACATTTTCTTAATTTAATTATAGAATGGCAATGTTTATGTGGGGTACAGTTTAGCAGTCAATATAAATAGTCCCCCTAATTTAATGTTGTTTGTGTAAATTATCCCTACCAAATATATAATTATTTATGTTGAAACATAAATATATCCAACAACATCATTGGGTTCTGTGTTCCTTTGCAATTGTAAATAAGTCAAAGGAAAATCCATAGAGTGGCAAGGTTGAGTTTTGAAGGTAAATTGCCTAGGAACTTTTTGGGGGTCTTATAACATTGCTCCTCATCATTTTAGATATTCACCCTGATATGGTGTAAAAAGTGCCCTATAATGACATCAGACAGAAAGCAAAACACTGATTTTTTTTCAGCCCCTAGGAGTCCTGAGAACTGTCTTGAAGCCCTCAACTCCTTCCCTGTAGGCCAAGTCCTCTGTGTTTTAAACATTGCATCAGTTACAAACATGGAAATGGAGAGTATTTACTTTAAAATTACAAAGATTGTAGTCTTCAGTTTATTTACAAGGATAAGACATGGGTACATTCCTCCATGACCATGACTAGCTGGAACTGAGAGTCTGTGTCCTCATGCAGAGGAGTTCTGGGACAGGCAGGGCTTTGTAATCCCCAAAAGGTACTTTTCTGTCATCCACCTGGATCCTTTAGTCAGAAGAGCTTGAAATTCCCTAATTAGTCTACATTTTTAATTTTCTCATGTAAGAATTTTGGTTATGAAGAAGAAATAATGATTTACCTAAATTTGTGGAAAACAAAGCTCACTTATAGTGAGTCATATGTCATAGCCCCTCTTCTTTCTTATAACAAACAAAATAAAACTGGATACTGTTCAGAGTGACTACCTGTCTGATTTAAATCAGGACAAAAAAAAAAAAAAAACCCTGTTAAGTTCTCACACTTGTAAAAAATGTTCTGTCACACACCATGTTCCAATATTATATAAGCAGGAATCTACTGGGAACTTTTAGGAAACTTATGCCAACTCTTTCTACTCCTCTTTTCTTTTACTACATAAAACATTAAGATGAAGTCAGAGTATCCATATCGTGATCTTGAAGCAACAACTATTGAGACCAAAGTCACAATATAAGAATCACAATCAGGTCATGCAGAAGAGTCTGAAGATGCTAAGCCACACTGCTTACCTCTTTGTTAAATGGATCAAATATAATCCTTTTGATACACATAGTTTCCTTCCCACCTTATACACTCATATGTGTGCACACACACATGCACACACACATGCACTTCCTTGCCTCTTCCTCTTGTTATATTATTCAACATATAGCTACTAGTGCTTACTGTATGCCAATTACTATTCTGACCTCACTTCAGCCTGGAAATGATGAGATCAGACTATAGCATGTTGTTTCTGGATCAAATGGGCTCATGAAAACCAGCAAGTTATAGAAAATAGCTACTCCTATGTAGATCTTTAAAAAAAAAATTATCACAATGAAGCAGTAGCACCATGAAGCCTGACTCTTGGTAAGGGAAGAAGTGAAGACATTGCCGATAGGGAATTCTATTATTATGTTAACAAAATTTTGAGATAAGTTAACAAAGAACTCTAACTAAAAATAGGTCTATAAAATTCAAAGTAAATAAAGTTAGTTCTCAGAAGTACTGCGGTCATACTGCCTGTCCACATACACAACTTGCACTGTACTTTATGTCCTATTCTCTGGATGTGAAATGCAGTGACTTTAAGACACAGGTGAGTGTGTTTATGTGTGTCTATGTATGACTTTTGTATCTACTTTAGCATTTCCTTTGCCCACCTCAACTAATAGGCAAGGAGATGGATTGGTTAAATTAGAAGGTTTCGAAACAACTTTCTTAGGTCTTCTGAATGAATCATGTTCTCAAATCATTGAGTTTGGGAAGGTTAAAAAAAAAGCATTTTCAATGGAGGAACTTTAGATTATGTAGAGGGAAATGAGAGGGAGGAGAGTATGAAAAATGGTGGAATGAGACAGACATCATTACCCTATGTACATGTACGATTACACAAATGGTATGAATCTGTATACCATAGAAACAAAATGATGTACCTCATTTGTGTATAATGAATCAAAATGCAGTCTGTAAAAAATAAAAATATAAAAATAAAAAAAAAAAGTTCTGAAAAAGTTGAGAACCCTAAGCTTCCATTCCTTCCTCTGTAAGTGGAGACATTGAATTGTGTCCTTATTAAGTTCCTTCCAGATTTAGCACTTTCAGAAGTCTATAAAATCACTTACAAATGCAGCTTGCTTATCCTGCCCCTGTATGCACACTGCTTGCTCCTGGATCAATTCCAGCAGGCGAGGAAGATCCATGCCCCATAATTCCTCTGAACTGATAGGTCATAACTGGGAAGAGAGATATAGTCCTTTTGTAGTAACCATAAAATAATGATTCCCATCAAATTGGGTGAAAGGAAAATGATGTCACTTCTCTGTGTATTTGCAATTCCTGTGGCTTCAAGGGGCCATGGACGTTCGAAGGTACCTCAGGGCCAGTTGTTTCCTTAGTGTGGGCCAAAAAAAGGAAAGAGATTGCCTCTATTAGGTGTATAACCAATTTAACAAGCACCTCTATAGATATTATTAAGAAAAAAAATGCATTCTTAATGTTAGAATTTTAGGCACTGATGTAGGCATTGAGGATGTGGCACCAGTACATAAGAAGCTTTGTAAACCTCTCTGTACAGTCATACAATGATTACACTCATTCATTAGATCTTTAATAATTTAGCAGCTAGTATGTGCCAGACACTGTGCTAGGACTTTCAGATAAGACATCACACAAGGCAAGATCTCGACTGTGGAGAGTGGAAACAATTAAAAATGTAAGATAAATGCTGCATTAGAAATCACTCATAACAAAAAAACAGATTAATAGACAAAGAACTATGATAATTTGGATGAGGGTATGTCTTAGGCCACTTGTGCTGCAACAACAAAATACTCAAGACTGGGTAATTTTTAAATAACAGAAATTGACTTCTCACAGTTCAGGTGAAGGGTAGTCCAAGATCCAGACACTGACATTTGGTCTGCGAAGCCCTTCTTGCTTGTACCTTCACATGGCAGATGGCAGAAGGGAGAAGGGCAAACCAGAGAGCAGTTACTGGAAGGCTGCATGAAGCCTCTATTTTAAAAGAGCCATAATCCCATTAATGGAAGCAGCTTTCAGGACCTCTTAAAGATTCCAAATGTTAATATCATCACCCTGGGAACACCTGAGTTTTGGAAGGGATTAAATTTCAACATGACCTAGATTTTAAGACATCTATTGTACAACATGCTAAGTATAGTTAAAAACAATAGGGGCTGGGGAGATAGCTCAGTCGGTAGAGTGCTTGCCTTGCAAGCAGAAGGCCCTGGGTTCGATCCCCAGCACCCAAAAAAAAAAAAAAAAAAAAAAAAAACAATATATTATTTTTCTAGAAAATTTCTAAAAGAGCAGGTTGAAGTGTTCTCATCATAAAAATTATAAGTATATGAAGTAATTCATGTTAATTAGCCAATTGAGCCATTCCAGAATGCATACATATTTTAAAACATAACATTAAACATAATAAAAATAAAAATATTTGTCAGTCCATTAAAAAAAATGTGATCCAAAGGAACTTTGTGGAGTCTAGGTGTCCTAACTACTTGCATGAGTTAGTTAGAACCTATGAGGGAAAGGTGCAATCTGGGAAGCAAAGGTAGAGGGAGAGTTGTGGAGTAGAATCCAACCAAGTCGGAAGCAAAGTAATAATGAAAATCACATGGCAGATCTCCACCATTTGTTTCTGCTCCCTTAGCACCAACAAAGTAGAATAGGCCAAGAGTTTATGGATAAATGCAGTAGAGACAGCCAGCCAATTGGAAAGCAAAGCAGTAATTTAGATCCGGTAGAGGTTCTGGCACAGGGAAGCTCTGAAAACTGAGTTCCTGTAATTAATGATTATGTTCCTAAAAATGTGTCTTTCCAACATTAATGGGAAGACAAGAATTTAAAGAAATAATCAATGGCATAGGGAAAACAGAGAGGAAGTACATAGTACAGTGTAAAGAATGAGAGTATTAATGGCAGGAAATAAAGTATTTTTGCTGGCAAGAATAGTGAATTAATGCTTACAAATGGCCCCAGTGCCTGGGCCAAATGTTCAATGTAAGTGAGAGGAGTTACTCTTCTGTTACTTTCTCTGAGTTCATTAACAACCAAAGGGATTATAATGGACTTTGATAGGCTTAAGTGACATTCAACAATCAAACCATGATGAGGGCTTATTGTAGAGGACATTGTATTCAATGATTAATATTAAATTCACAAAATACATTTGAGAAACTCAGATTAAATTTTGGACTTCATATTTTTGTATTTCAATCTTTATTCATCCTTCAAAACACTGTCTATATCAGAATGAGATTTTTTCAGAAAGCTATTGATCAATGTCCTATTCATATTTTATTCTTTTATATTGCATTGTAAAATAAGATTAACCTGCTTTTAGACTAATTTAAATGTAATCTTTGGAGTTAGCAGTGTTCTGCTTTCAAATGGTGATGACAAAGGAAATTCAATTAAATATTACATTCCCCTTATCATGTGGATTTTTAAGTACCATATGCTATGTTTTCTGCCCTTTACTATATGATTAGAATAGATACTTGCCCCATATTTTCAAACTATATACTTCCTTGTTCTTTCATATTCATTCAAATAGTGAGAACATAAAAATACTCCTATTGTTCCTCCTACATCCTTTCCTTTTATTTGGCTTCCAAACCATCCGTAGACTTTCTGCCTACCTTACATACCTACGAAAAAGGACTGGGTGCTGTTAAATTCATTTAGAAAATTCCACACTTCCTCCAGTGTGGAAGAACCAAGACACATTTTTGTTGTTGTTCAGAGAGTGTTCAAGTGTGTCTGTTCAAAGAATTTGTGAATCTGGGGCAGAAAACAGATACTAAAAACAGTTTATGGTATTCTCCCTGTGGCCAGTGCTAATTTGTTAGAACAAATTACTATACTGTAAAAGATACTCAATTTCCTTTTTGATAGTGTTACTTTAAAAATGGAGTTTGAATCAACAGATGTTATCCACACAGAATTTTAGACATGGTATTTTTTTCAGAAGTTATTAGATAATTCAAAAGTGGCTTTTAATCATTTCATCTTGAATGCATGCATTTGTTGAAAGATTTCCTAGTTAGTGTGATCAACCCAGTATGATACCATGCTTAAGTTTTACTGAGTAACTTTTCTGACATAACAACTTCTTATTATTATTATTTTTTTAATCTTGAAAGATTGTGTCTAGATAAAGGCACATGCTGCATGGGAGTAAGAGTGGGCAATGAAGGCACTTGATGACCAGTGAGGATAATTGTCTTTTTATCATTTGTTGATAAGTAGATTGTTAACTTATAAGTCATTTTATGGTCATAGTTAACCTCTTTCAATTCTTTATACCTATTGCTGCAAAGTAATTTTTTTTGTCTCTTATATTTCATCATAGAGATTTCTTGCTGGAGAAAAAGAGAGTAATTTCTTGATGGCAGGATTACTCTTAGGATGATACACAAGTCCTCATGCTCTGGTCTCAGCTTGGTCCCCAGCCTCCTCCAGCCTCCTCTGCCTCGGGTCCTTCTTGCAGTAGCAACGTTGAACAAGCAAGGCTTTATTCCTTCTCAGCTCCTGGGGACAACCATGCTTTTGCCCTCATTTTTCTCTTCTAAGTTGTCTTTAAGGACAGGGAGAGAAGAAAGAGGAGAATGGAAAGATGAAGGGGAACAGGGAGGAGGAGCTAGAGGAAGAGAAGGAAAAGGAGACAAGCAAATTAGAGGATGACAGAGAATGCAGGAAAAAGAGAGAGACAGAGAGAGAGAATGAGAATGAGAATATTCCAATCATTTCTCAAGACTAACATCAACTCTTCCCTCCTCAAGTCTTCACCAAATCCATACGGGTATCCCCATTCCACCATACCCTGTACTGTGTCACCACCTAGCAAATTCATATGGTATTGCAAAAATTGTTGGTATATATTTTATCTCCCTTACAGATGATTAGGATCTCCAGGGAAGGGTTACAGATATATGTGTCTCTGTGTTCCCCAGCACCTGGTAACAACTTGGTCCAAAACAATTTTTAAATAAAAATGAGTGGAAACTACAAGTTCATTGACAGAGAGCACAAAACAAAAACTACAAAACAGAATAGATTTTTTCAATCCTATTTGTGTAATAGATGTAGACCTCTAAATTAGTTCTGCTAGTTGGTAAATTGGAAGAAAATTTATGATCCTGAAAATGAAAGGTAGGGCCTTACATTACACACTTTCTAGAACATAAGGGGTGCCTTTTATCCTTTGGATGCCCTCCTTTCCCTCTCTACACTGGATTGTCTTCTAAAATTCTTCACCCAAGTAGAGAGATAATTTTTATTAAATAATTAAAGGCAGAAAAGTAACTTCATTTCCAGGGCAAAGGTTTGGAAAGAGAAAGGAAATAATTGTCATGAGTAGCTTAGACTCTAAATATACTATCACGGGAATAATGAACACAATGAAGAGAATCCACAGGAAAATATAATGCTATGTACCAGCAGAAGGTGTAAACTCTTCTTTTATTCCTTCTCCTGTCTAGATGTGCCATCTCTAATTTTCTGACTTGTGGGTACTAGTCCATAGAGGTCAAATTTATGTTCCTGACAAGAATAGGAAAATCAAATGGGGAAGAAGAGGGGAGTAATGGTGATTGTAGTGCTCTTTATTTATTATCTGTATTGATTATCTGTTTTGACAAGGCCCTGTAGAGCCTGTGGAGTATGTCTTAATTGCAATTTTATGTAATTCTTTTTTTTCTTTTTTCTTTCTTTTTTTTTTTTTTTTGTACTGGGAATTGAACCCAGAGGCACATTAACACTAAACCACATTCCCAACCCTTTTTTCTTTATTTTTAAGTTGGAGACAGGGTCTCACTAAGTTGTTAGGGCATTGCTAAATTGGTGAAGCTGGCTTCAAGCTTTCGATCCTTCTGCTTTAGCATCCTGAGTCGCTGGTATTAAAGGTATTTGCCACTGCACCCAGCTATTTCATGTCAATCTTACAACAATCCTAGCTTCCCTTTTTGACATCTGTTATTGTGGAAATTGTAGTTAGAGGGATTGAATGACTCATCCATGCTCACCCAGTTAATAAGAATATTGTTAATTCAATCCAAATACAAATTCACTTTTTGAACTATCAAAATAGATTTTTCTGAGAAATCTTTCATTATTAATAAAAGTTTTAAAACTCATAAAACCTTCTAGTATGTTCATTTTGTATTATAACTAATTTACAGCAGAATTATTTATACATTTTGAAATTTTTAAATTTTGGGATGAGTTCTATTCACCCTGCTCCTTCTTTGCCCTGTTCAGTGTTGGGTTCCTCATTGTTAATTTGTAATATTATATTAATTTATATATAAAAAGTAAATTCTAAGTACATACAGTGAAGGCAACATATAACAGAGTAAAAGTAAGAAATCCTAAAAATTTGCCTTTGCCATTTTGAAAATTAGGAGGAATAAAACCTTATTGAAATTTCCTTCTATGGTAATGTCAGTAGGCATATATTTTGAATGAAAATCATTTGATTCTTTTTATTAATTATTATTTGAAAATGGAAGTGCCAAAGGTATAAAGACAGAGCAAGAAGCAATACCAAATGAACAATGTGATTGTCAAAACCAACACAATAGTAGTATAAAAGCATGACTTAAGGCCAGGAGTTATTCTGTCACCAGCCATCGAAAGCATCAAAATTAAATAGTATGACCTAAATAATCTAGTCATAAGGGGATAGAATATACTTCTTGTTACATAATTTTTTTAATGAATCCCTTGTAGGA
Organism: Sciurus vulgaris; assembly: GCF_902686455.1. NCBI lineage: Eukaryota > Metazoa > Chordata > Mammalia > Rodentia > Sciuridae > Sciurus > Sciurus vulgaris. Next base: position 85,708,305 of record NC_136463.1, on the reverse strand, counting down.
TAGCTCATTAAAAGATGAGATAGTGTTTTTTAATTGTCTGTAGACCAATCAATATCATTCAATCCCAATGTGTAACCTCTTTGTCACTATTAAGACTGCAGAGGGCAAAGGAAGTGCAATAAATGTTAGCTTGTACAAGATGAAGTGGCTGGTAGACTCATTAGAGTAATTATCAAGAATAAAGAGAGCTGTCCCCAACATCAGTCCCCTCAATGCTGACCTTTAGAGTGGATTGCTTCATGAAATTCAGACCAACTTTCCTCATTTTTAAAACTGTATTTGTTCTCTAGTTTCTCTGGTATCTTTCAGGATTAATTTGCAAATTATCCTTCTAAGTGGGTAGTTGGAGAAAAATGATTTTTGAACTTCACTCTTTAATTATTAAATAAATGCATCCAAATGAAGATAGAAGTGGGTTTAATATTATTTTATACTAAAGCATATTACCTCTAGGTATTTTTTACATGTTTCCACAATATAAATCTTCTCTAAATATCTTTTATTATATGTATTTGACCAATACACAGTTGAAAGTTCCTTTTTTTTTTTTTTTTTTTTCCTTCCACTATTAGGGATCAAACCTGGGGCCTTACCCCTGTGAGGCAAGTGTTCTACAGTCTCATACATTCCCAATCTTCTTTTATTTTTATTTTTGGACAAAGTCTGGTTAAATTGGCCATCCTGGCATTGAACTTGTGATCTTCTTGCTCTGCCTCCCAAGTAGCTGAGACTACAGGTGTGCACCAGCATACTGTATTTGGATGTTTTGATTAAGATTTAAAGGCTGGAATTTAGAACACATATGCACACAAAAACTCAGTGGACCCCTAATATGGATTTCTTTGTGCTAGGTCTTTAGGAGTATTTGTCATTACTGAACATCTATCGGAATAAAATCGTTTTTTAATACATGAAATCTTTCAGCAAAAATTTTATCATGTAAATTTGAAATCTGTGAAAATCACAAACTGTGCTTTACCAATTCATTGTATTTATTTAAATCTTCTCTAGCCACTGGATATCTACATTGTGTTATTGTTTTAGGGTTACAGAAGAGTATTGAGTCTTTTAGAAGCTTCTCTTCTTTTCCCTTTCATAAATTTCTCTCAAATTTACAATTCATGTTAGCTAAAAATCAATAATTAAAGGCACAAATTATCAACAAATTGATAGCACAATTGCTCAACACCTTTTTACTGAGTGATTTTGATCTTTTGAGAACTAATTCACTAAATAAAAAGATTAGCTCTCAAATAAAGCAGGTTTTTAGGGGAAGGTTGATAGAGGAGACTAAGAGAAGGAGGCTTGAGGATTGGGTGTTAAATACTATGCGAAATAGCCAAACCCAAAGAAGCAGAGAATAGAATGGTGGTTGCCAATTGCATGGAAATGAGAAAAAGGGATTATTTTTCAATGAGTGTAAAGTTTCTATGTGTGAGATAAATAAGTGTCAGAAATCTGCTGGATAATATGTCCTCTCATTAATAAAACTATATTTAAGAGACCAGAATAGTTGTATTCTTACCAACATGCACAGGTGAATACACACACAGACATTTTGTTGGTGACAAAATGTTGGGCACACTGGTTGTATGATATCACAAGGGTATGTAAACATCTTGATCCATCAAAATGTTTACATGAAATGTGTACTGTCTTTTTATTTCAGTTATACCAAAATAAAGCTTAAATTCTTTGGAAAATTCAGTAAGACAGTGACATATTGTAAGATATTATTTGTATTTTGAATTGTTTTTTCATAGGCTTCAATTAAAAAATTGAAACAAATTCATTTTATTTCTTTTAATTCTGGGGACATAAAGAGCAAGATGTGAACAGCTTCAAAATACCACTTATATTTGATATGTACTGCTAAAAGATGCTCTTCTTGTGTCTTTGCAAAAATATATAGAGAGAGAGATATGAAGATATGGGATAGAAAAATAATAAATTCTATTTAGGAATTTATTCTTTATTAAGTTTTAATCTCAATCTTGCAAAAATAACTTTTCATTAAAGATTTTCGTATTGAAAATTCAGATAATATAGAATGTTACAAAGAAGGAATTTCAATAAGCCAATTACCAACAGTAGAAGAAAATTTCCATTATTCTTGGCAACAACATACATAATAGGATATATAGAAACACTACTACAGAGTTGAGATGCTAATGTGTCTCATAGAAATGTGATCATTCTATGTAAAATTTATAATATTCTTTTCTTTCTGGAATTGATAACATCTTTCTATGTCAATTGTGGCAGATTTGCCTCTCCCCACCTCCCAATTAAATTAACATTTATTTTGTTCTTTTTGGCATTAAATCACAATTATGTATAAGGAATATATTAAAATGAACATCTATTTATGTTTTTAAAAACTTGAATGTTTGTACAAACCAATATGTAAACAGAGAATAAGAGGTAGTAATAAAATTGATAAACTTATCAAGACTCTAAAATAGTCATTTAAAAATTATGCCATCCTATATCAAATTTAGTATTCATTTTAGTGCATGAACCAGAAATTAATAAATGTACATTTCTCTTAACTTATGAAATTTAGAACATATAACCGTTTTGTGTAGTTCTCTTTAAGACACTATTTAATCTCTTTGCTTTTATTGTTTCTCCTATTTTTAATCTTTATCTCTTTTCCCCAATTTCATTCACTTGCTCTGCTTTATCCTTTTATCTCTACTTCTCATTTACATTCACCATTCTGATAAAACTCTTTCAGTTATCAAATTAATAATGGCGTGGCCATTGATTATTACTTTAAGAAGTTCTCATTTTATTTAAATGTTTTTGAATAATCAAATGCATAGAAGATAATTATAATATTTGAAAAATAAAAATGATACATATATTTTAATTTGTGTGAGGTATTGTGGGTTTATTTTTCCTTATGATAATGGCTATTAAATATAAATAATTTTCAACAATTCCCTTGAAGACTTTAAACTTGGAAGCAAATTTCTCAAATTAATATTGTTGTCTGTATGTTTGAAGATAACCTATTCATCCATATCAGTAGAGCATATCTACATATTGTCTTTTTACTTTCAAAATTTAAGGGATTGTTTACAATATCTACAATGCTGCATTATTCTAAGATCATAAAACTAATGATATATTAGGTGACAGTGATGTATTAGTCTTTCAAGAAAAATTGTAAAAACTATTCCTTTTGGAAAAAAATTCACCTATTCTGATGTGCTGTGCTGAGCTAGAAAGTACATAGCCAAGTACCAGCAATTTATCTCTTTTCTTAAAGTTTGGTAAATGCAGAAACAATCCCAAAAAGGCAACTGCAGTTGCTTAAAATGAACAAAATTTATTAGTAATTGTTATACACTTTACAGGATATCAATTTTTTAATTCTGAATAATGCTCTCAGATTTGATCATTTACTCATCCTTTCTCTACCCCAATCTTTTCCCCAATTTGTTTAGGTGGACAATCTACCCCTTTTTTTTAAATAAATGTGAATTACACTTTTTAAAATCTCAATCTCTGTCTCTCTCTCTCTCTCTCTCTCTCTCTCTCTCTCAATCTCTCTCAATCTCTCTCTTTTTTTCATCCTTGTACTCTCTCTCTCTCTCTCTCCATATATATATATATATATACATATATATATATTTATTTATTTCAACTTGGCAACAAACATTAGTTATGACTTGCCATATTTCACTCCCCAAAGTGTTAACATTGTTCATAAATTATGACCAATGGTAGGCACTAGTTGTTATCAATCACCAGGAAGGAATTGATGCTGATTGAATCAAATAAATGTGATGTTTTCAAAGCCATGACCTTGTCAGTCAACTTGGGTGCAACAAATCTATTAGACCCATAGGAATTGAATCTTAAAGATAACCAAGGACGGTATTTTCCCTTGAATTTAAAGATATAAAAATGGCTTGGACTTTGAAAATTCTTTACAACATGGGATAGTCTGATATCATGCAAAAAAAATCATTACTACCCTTCCTTCAGTTGGATCAAAGGTTAAATTAAGTATTCTGGGAATATTAAGCCTTGTTTTACTCCCATTTTATAAATAAACTATAGAAGGACCAGATAGAGTAAATTGTTCTGGGTTGTATAATGAGTCTTTTTAGCACACATAGGGTCAGACTCTGCTTTCCTCTCCTTTCCCCATCCCTATTTTCCCTTTTTCCTCACCAAAAGTAACAAAAAAAGATTTAAAATTAAATTCATTCCCATTATCTTCAAAATGCAAATTGCATTTATTTTAGCATATGTCTGTAAAAAACTGCAACTCAGTCAAGCCCTTAAGGCTGCTTTCAGGTTTTAAAAGTAAAATTCACATTGGTTGTGCTGATTTAGCCAGAAATCAGCATCTCGACTTAGATACTTTTCCCAAATGACAGTGAATTTGATTCTGAGTCAGTACTTTCATGGGATGTACATTGCTGTGAGATTATGGCCATAATGCTTATATAACAAGAAGGATTTTTATATATCTAAAATACTGAAATATATATAAAGACATTGGTCTTATATTGACTTAAGAATTAAGTGACTGTCTCAAGGAAAAATATCATTTGTTTTTATTCATCAGTTCTACTAGCCCTAGGAAAGTTTCTTAATGTTTTGACTTTTTATTAATTAACCATATCCTAAGTGCTGAAAGCAAGGAGTCATATTTAAAATTTATCTTTTCTGAATGCCATCATTTCTAGTGTTCCCACTTCATACTCACAAACAAGCCATAAATGGATTAATCATTATGTCATATGAGGATATAAATCCATGTCATGTGGTTAATTTTAAAAATAGTTTTTACTATAATTTTATAGCATCTTTAATTTATTAAGGCCTGCTGTGTAACAGTCAACGCACTGGGCATTTTTCATGTATTATTTTCAATTTGCTACTGGCAACTTCTCAAGGATTATCTGGTTGAAATTTTTCTGTTAACAGAATGAGAATCTAGAGTTCAGGAAGTGTGAGCATATTTCCAAAGTTCAAATGACAGATGAGCAGAAGAGGCAATGTTACTTTACTCGGCCTCTGGATTCTGAATCTTCTGTTTTTACCTCTTCACAGTCTGATACTGCAAATCTGAAAATTTAGAGGGAGACTTTGGCCTTTCAAGTCAAAATCAATTGGTAGGAATAATTGGACTGATGAAAAACCATTTTAGTAGACAATGTGGTCATTTCTAAATGTCAGGTTTCTTTATTGTTTCAAGTATTTCAATACCAAAACTGATTTCCTGTTTACATAGTTTGAAGTAGAACTTAATTAAATAGAGTCTGAAAAAAAAAAAAAAAAAAAAAAAAAGATATGGGAAATACCCAAGAGCAAATAACAGTAACAAAATCTAACTACATCAGAGCAAATAATACTAACAAAATCTAAATTTCAGGATGATAGTTAGACCAGCTACATAATTGAATGCACCAAGTGGAATAAAAATGGGAGAACCCTTGTTCAAAAAGCAGGTAGGAAGTATATTAAAATTATAATATATAAGATCTTTCTACCTTCTTCTATGGTGTGTTTCTCAAATTATCATGGTGTTTTATTATTGTTGTCATTGTTGTTATTTAATAGCAATTTAAATTTTAAAGAATTACAAATTCAATTATTTGCAGGAATTTTACTACATGTACTCAGATTGGAAAATTTCAATTTCAAATGACATGATTTCCTATTTCATATGTGCAATAACTGAAATTACAGAGTTCTTCTTTCTACGTTTATATATGCACATAAAATTCTTTCTTTACAGAGCAGTGGAAGTGCTACACAAACTCAGAGGATTTGCTGGACACGGTGGCACACTCTTGTAATCCCAGCAACTTGGGAGGCTGAGGAAAGAGGACCACAAGTTCAAACCTCAGCAACTTAGCAAGGCCCTAAACAATTTAGCGAGACCAGTCTCAAGATAAAAAATAGTGAGGGCCAAGGATGTGGCTTTGAAGTTAAGCACCCCAGGGTTCAATCCCTGGTACCAACAAAACAAAACAAACAATACTCAGAGGCTTCTACTTTACTTGTGGATATAAACTTATTCTGCCATCCTCTCTTCCTTTCTCTTAATGAGTTATATAGGACTTGAAAGGGAAAGAAATTAAGGATGGCCCTATTTTTTCCTTTCTTTCCATGTAATGTCATTTTCAGTGTAAGTGATTGTCTAACACAGGGAAGTAAAACAAATAAGGAGAATGAAGGAAGCTTCCTGGGTAGTTCCTGGGTTTTTGTTTTTATTTTTGTTTTGTTGTGCTGGGGATTGAACCCAGGGCTTTATGTAATGTGGGTACACCCTCAGCCCTCAAGTTTCCTTTTTTATTCAAAACAGTTCTTTTGCAAGTACAGAACATCTTTGAGGGTCATCAGGGACCCTACTTACTCAATTGTAGATATCACACTCTGTGGGGGTTTCTCAGCCATGTACCACGTAGATGAGAAAAGGGTTAACTGCTGGATGATGATGTTAGCTATAAATCAATCAATTACCCATAAACTTATCTAGTCAATAAAACACACAAGAGCCAATATTCTTTTTAAATGAGAGGGGACATGATGGGTTGGGCCATACCAGATCTGGCCTCTAATGACGTGGAGTAGCCCAATTCTCTTTTATTTATGGTCATACAGGTAAAGGGGCCTGGAACTGGAAGGGCTTCTTGTATGATGAACAGGATGAGGAGTTAGGGGAGCCACTTTCTCAGGGAGACTATCATGTAAGCGGCAGGGAACCACTCCCATAGTACCACATACTCCCCAGCAAGCTGGGACAGACCTCCTTGGCTGCTGGTTCCTGGAATCCAGGCCTCTATGTCTTGTGGCTCAACCTTATCTGATTCTGCTACATAAGGATCGCTTCCCACAACACTCATCAAGTTTGAGTGTTGCTGAGCTTCCAAATAACAGATTTATCAGAATTCTGTGCTTATACGGCATCACAAACACTATGCGTGAAGGGGATGACAAGAGTTAGTGTACAGGCGTGTCCTGAATGTCTCCTGCGAACCTGGATGGAGCACTCTTCTAACCAACTTCCATTTCAGAACACAGATTCAAGGTCTGACTGTTAAAAAATTTTGAGATGGTGAAAATCAAGCATAGGGTCCTTCTGTGTGTGTCCAGGTCACATGTCTGTGAAACCAATCTTGCTTATATTATTGGCAGAGGTAAGAATATACTGTAACTTCAGAACACTCACTAGTAAAGAGGAGTTAAAAGAATTTCTCAGAAGATTTTTTTTTTTCCTACACAATGTCAGTCTGATCAATTTGACAACTGATCTTAAGAAGTTAGGGACCTGTTAAGAGAATATCTAGTAATTTATCAAATACGTCAATTACAACATCATCTTTTTTTTTTTTTTTTTTTCTAGATATTTATTCCACTACCTCTATTCAAAGCTGGAATTTAAGCTGCATTGATCTTAGAAGAAAACACATAAGCTTTTGGAACCTGAAAAATCTATATTTTTACTTGTAACATATCTAAACATACACAAATTATGTATCCTCATCTATAAAATGGGGATGATTATGCCAAGTTGTAGGAGTATTATGATAACAAAATATAACACTATAGAGAAAAGATGTTTTATAAATTGAAACTTTTTTTTTTTTTTTTTTTTTAAATGCTGGGGATTGAGTCCAGGGCTTTCCACAGGCTAAATAAACTCTTTAGCACTGAAATACACCCCCAGACCCCACTGCTATTCTTTCAACTTTAGAGGTAGCTATTGACGTTGGAGGAAAACATCTTCTAACTATGTTCTGAAATATGAAAGTAAATCAATGCTAGAACATTATGAGATGGAGTCTTTGAAAGTGGTGTCAAAGATAAAAACACAATGTGAGGGGAAAATCACTCTGAGATATTATAAGTTCAAAACTGTAAGAAAGAATCAAACCAAAGAGAAAGCCATACTAGAATGAAAACTTTATTTCAGAGGAAATCAGGAGTGTGCTTTAGAGTTCTATTTGGAGAGGCCAAGTGTTCTATGAGACCCTCTCTGCTTTCCATGACCTATGTTAATCTTGCTTTTGTTTGTTTGTTTGTTTGTTTGCAAACAAGAATTTTTCACTTTACCATTTAATCCAAGTGTTGTTTATACCATCAATTCCAGACATTTGTTTCTTTTTCCCTTGTCTGTAATATCTCCAAATGTATTAGGAAATTGTTTTGCCTTTCTTTTCTTTCACTGTTCCAATTTTTAACAGTAAAGGTAATTTTTTAAATGCTTGCTTCATCTGTAACATTTCTTATAGTCATTGTAAAATGCTGCAATAAATCTAAATATTTGGATGTAAAAGTGAGAAACTTAGACTATTAGGTTTTAAAGTTCTTTCTGGCTCTAAAATTTTATTATATGAATGTCTTTGGAAGATGGGAATTCTTACCATGAAAATAGAATATTTGGAAGTCAAGATTCAGGTTTCTTTTTTATATAATCTAAATCCTTAGTAAGCAATTATTCAAGCTACTTAAATTTCAAGAAACTATTTGAAATTGCATCTAATTCCAGGTCCCATTATAACTTTCATTCTTATGATATCCATTCATTTTCACTTTCCAGTTGTGTATTTATTTCTAATTTGTAATTGTATAGCATGGATGTTTGTATTTTGTTCAATTTTGTTTACTTTTAGTCATCCAACTTTTGGAAATATTAAGATATGCCTTATAAATAAGAATATCCATTTTGTACCATATTTATAGGCATGCAATTTCTTGATTACTTATTGGGCCAATGTGAGTCCTGAGAAAAGTCTTAGAAAAAGGAGTTTTCCATGTTATCATAGGAAAGTCAAGAACACCCGTGTGGAGAAATAAATCTGTAACCAGTTAATGATTTATTACAGTTTGGATATGAAGTATCCCCCAAAAAAGCTCACGTGTTGAAAGAATGGTACCCCATGTAGTAGGGTGCACAGGTAGTGCTTTTAGGAGAAGATTGAATTTTGAGAACCATAGCCTCTCCACTGGATCAATAATTTGATGGGTTGTTAATTTAAAAGGACTACCTGGGAGTAACTGTAGGTAGGTGGGGAATGGCTAAAGGAAGCAGGTCACTGGTGGTGTGGCCTTGGACAGTTATCTGCCCCTGGCCCTTCCCTTCCCCTCTCTCTCTCTATCTGCTGAGCTGCTTAGCAAATTTCAAGTGTATCATACAGTATCATCAATTGTAGCCACACTACATTAGCTCTATAGAACTTACTTAACTTGTATAATGGACACTTTATACCCTTTAACTCACATTTTCCATTCTTCCCACCCCTGGTCCCTTGGCAACCATCATTTTACTTTTCCCTTCTGTGAATTGGGCTATTTTACATTCTCTTTGTAAGTGAAATCAAGCAGTGTTTGTCTTTCTGCATCTGTTCTTTTTCACTTAAAATAATGCCAACTTATTGTTGCAAATGACATGTTTTTCCATTTTAAAGTTGAATGATATTCATATATATGAGCAAGTGAGTGAGTGAGCAAATATTCTTTATCCATTCATTTGTCAATAGACCTTCAGGTTATTTCCAAATCTTTGCTATTGTAAATAATGCAAAAATAAACACAAGGGCCCAGATATCTCTTCATCAATCCTGATTTCATGTCCTTTGAATATGTACCCAGAAATCAGATCAAGTATCATAAGGTATTTGTACTTTAATTTTTTGAGGCATCTCCATAATGTGTTACAAAGCAGCTATACCAATTTACATTTCTCAAAAGAAGACATGTTAACAGCAAAGAGATATTTAAAAGGGTGCTCAGATTCACTAAGCATCAGGGAAATGCAAATAAAAATCACCATGAGACATCACTTCATACCTGTTATAATTGCTGTTGTCAGACAAAAGATAAGGATGTGGAAATAAAGGAACTCTTGTACACTATTGGTAGGAACATAAACTGGTTTATTCAATGTAATTTTCCTATACTTCTATTAAGCTTTATTAGCCAAAATCCAATTGTTACTTGTAATCAAAAATTGTGATGCAGTCTTCCTCAAGGCATTATCAATAAAGGGACACCTAAAGATACATGAGCACGGCTTGATACATAAGACATAGATAGGAATCAGGAAACTTGAGTTAAGGTTATAGTTCCATTACATTTTGGCATCTTAGTTTCCTCATGTGTAGAATTATTTCCAAAAGAGGAATTTTCAAATAATGGGAGAAATTATAATGATTTAAATTTTTTGTCCTCTGTATTTATCAAATTCTTCAGCAGAGAATACTTATTTAGTATGTTGTAGTTAAATTAAAAATGACAACATATTAGTTTTAGATGTCTGTAACCTGTGGAACTGTATAGGAAGATTGAATAAATGCCGTTAAGGTTATTTGCCTCATGCACATCCTTTTCACTGTTTCATGGTATTCAGATTTATTCTCTCTTCATGATCTTTCATTACCTTGGTCTTCACTTCTCCCTGTGTCAATAAAAGACACTATAACTTCTGTGAGCAAAGTCACTTTGATGAAAAATTTAGTTTCATTCTTTATCTTAAAAGTCTGAATTAAACTAGCATTCAGTTTTCTTAAATACAGACTTTTTTAAAAAAACTAGGGATAGATGGATGTGGTATGTGTTTGCAAAAAGGAATAATGTTTTCTGAGGAAAAAATAATACATTATTTTCTAAACTATGATATAATTCAATCAAAAGGAAATTTTAGATGTAGCATATTTATCACATCAATCATCTTGAATGTGTTTCAAAATGTGTCATAGTTTAGAGCATGATTTTTCTGAAGCACCTATGGATTTCATAGTTTTGTCTAAGTTTGTGGGAAGTTTCCAGCTTCATGTATATGTCCAGAAGCAGAAATTTTATGGGCTCCAGTGTGAGATAATAAGAATGATGAGTAATAATGATAATAAGAGAATAAATTGACTGCTTATTAATGCACAGAAAGAAAAAGTTGTAAACCAAGTGCAGATTTTGGTTAGTTTTAGGCAAAGGAAGAAAATTTGTTCTGAGGCTGCAACAGGCCGGTGCAGTCCTTTTGTCCTTGGAGAGTCTTCGCTTTGAATTCTACATAGTTGACTTAGAATATGGCTAATGGCCAAGAGAGGAGCTTGTAACACAATCAAAGAGTTGTACCCTCTCCTTGTTGCTAAGGGAAAGATTGCCATTGTTTTTGAGGGCATGGAGTTTAAGGAGAGGGGAAAACAGATTTAGATACTAACCAAGGTTGTTCTAAGCCTCTGATTCTTTCACGGCTGAGAGCATGAAGATCAAGTTCCCCTACACCTTCAAATGCTTGGCACACATTCTTCATGCTTAGTGTTACTGTGTTCTAGTGTGTAACAGAAGGCTTGGAAGCAATTCCTTTTTTCCCCTTATCTTTTCTTTTTTTTAATTTGCTTTAATTTGTTGCACATGACAGAAAAATGCATTTGGATACATCATATATAATGGAGTATAATATCCCATTCTTCTGGTTATACATGATGTAGAATCCCACCAGTCACATAGTTACATATGTACATGGGGTAATGATGTCTGATCTGTTCTACTAGCCTTCCTGCCCCCATACTCCCTCTCCTCTCTTCACTCCCCTCCACCTAATCTAAAGTAACTCTATTCTTTCCTAGCATCGCCCCACCCATTGTGAATTAGCATCTGCATATCAGAGAAAACATTCAGTTTTTGTTTTTGGGGATTGACTTATTTCATTTAGGGTGATATTCTCCAGCTCATCCATTTACCGGCAAATGCTATAATTTCATTCTTATTTAAGGCTGAGTGTGTACATATATATATATATATATATATATATATATATGAATGATATATATATCACATTTTTTTAATTGGAAAATTCTTACTAGCATTGTCAAATCTTTGATTTTTAAACCTAGCCACTCACTTCTTAATTTATATACCTGTCTTTATTTTTCATCTCTCTTTTCTTCCCCTTGACTCTTAATATCTGACTTCTTTTGTCCATCATTTGTGTATACATCTGTAGTTCTTTTTTAAAAAACCTTTATTTTATTTATTTTTCTGTGGGGCTGAGGATCGAACTCAGTGCCTCATATGTGCTAGGCAAGTGCTCTACCACTGAGCCACAACCCCAGCCCTATAGTTCTTATTTGAAATGATTCCTTAATGTGCCTCCATTTATAGGAAAACTCATTAGTTTGGATAAGTCAGTGTGTGACAATATGAGCATGTATAGGTGTTTTCTAGCAGTATATAAGTACATAGATATAAATCTTTGTCACTGTGTCTTAGAAAACATGCCCTCTCTCCAGAAAGACAGATCATGAAGAGCTGTGTGGCAGGCGAAACCGGGGCCCAGGGATACGCCACATGCATCTAAAGATGGCGACTGGCAGAGAACAAACAGCGTCCTGATTATGCCTGGAGAGAGGCAGGAAGCGTTTACAATTGGCTGTATGATAATCAGTTCTGCCGCCTATCGCGTGGACAGATATACTTTACATGTATGCTCGAGCGAGTGATCACTTGACCTTTAACAGGATTGGATGGACATATCTGGTTACAATTGCTTATGCATGAGACTGCTTATATATTGAGGGTGTTATTTGAATAAGGCATTTGGTAAGGGTTCACCATATTGTGTGACAAAACAAGTGCTTTCTCCTCTGGTAGAATTCAGCCTGGTACAGGAGAATAGCCGGAAGATAGATAGGCTTTCAGTCACCACTTGTCTCCTCAGCCAGACTGTTTTGTATAGAGAATAAGCTGCACAATCATATAAGGAAGTCCTTATTATATGTACATATAATACACATATGTGAATACAGTCAGCCCTCCACCTCCACAGATTCCACAGCCATGGATTCAGCCAAATGAATATTGGGAATATTTGAAAAGAAAATTGTTTCCATACTGAATATGTGCAGAATTTTTTCTTGTCATTCTACATCAAACAATAGTGTATAACACCTATGTACATAAAGTTTACATTTCATTAGGTATTGTAAGTAATCTAGAGATAATTTATGAGAGGATGCGCTTAAGTAGCATACAAATGTTAAAAGATACTTCAAAAATAATTGGAAATTATGATTTTGTCAGGGAAAATAGTTTTAATTTGCAAAACTTTGTATATCAAAGTATATAATGCCTAAGGTACAGAAGTCTACGGGAGAATTACAAAACAAGAAAATAACAACATACATAAAATGTTATCAATTACTGATGATAAATTTTTGGTCCATCCACAGGGATAATATTCTCTGGACAATTTCAGCACATATCTGGTTTAAGGTCTAGCACCTTATTCCCAATATTAATTGTAGTATTTAGGAAACATTTTCAATGATATTTCATCTATACTTCTCAGTTGCATATTTTTTCCTATCAGAAAAATTGAGTAAAGTTGAAGCTAATATTGGGAATATCTCTGCCAGGTATGGAAATACTTAATTTCAAGAAAATCCTGGAAATTTGTGAGCAGCATGTGAAAAAGGAAAGACAGTTGCTTTTCTCATTGCAAGGCTAACCACATCCTGTACATTATCACATTCATTATTGTTTTCCTCTTCCACCTTGACTGATGATAGAGTACAGGTGCAAAAGTAGCTCTCATCATTTCAGAGCAGCGCTGTAGGGCTGCAACTTTCCTGGTCCTTCTACCCTACTGGTAAAATGCTCAATCCCTGCTAGTCACATGGTTCATTTGCATATTAATTAAACTTACATAAAGTTCTGCATTTAATTCCTCAGTTGCTGTAGTCATACTGCAGGTCCTCTACACTTGTGTGGCCATGGCTGCCATCCTGGGCAGTACAAATTGAACATTTCCACCGTTGCAGAAACTTCTGTTGACAGTGTGACCTTTGCACTTGCTTACAGATTAATTTGCCTTTTTAACTTACAGTCCCCTGGAATCTTGCTTTAAGTACTTTGCTGGCATAGTAAAAGTCTCATTCTGTAACGACTGTTTTATTTCCATTTCATGGTTGCCAGTAGGTAATTAGTTGTGCCTCCTGGGAGCAAGGACACCAGAATAGTCAAAGCATTGCTGCTTTTAACCCTTTGACAAAGTCATACTGCCTTTTATCACAACCTGTTTGCCAGAGTAGAATAATTACTATGCTTCATCCAATTGAGAGACCATCAATTAAAAGAAACAGCATTATTTTGTTTGTTGGTAAGCAATTAATGATTAACTTTCCATTTGTTCCAGACTCTTTCCAATTCCAGAGATGTTAAAATGTGGAAAAGTGCACTTTGCAGTTATTGAGATGTGATAAACATCCAAAACAAATATCTGCAACAAACAGAGAATAAGACAACTTAAATACAGAAGGTCATATTTGGCAGTGTCTTAATGGATTGAGAGGTTTCTTAAAATATCCCTCTTTTCCTTTCTTAGTTTACAATATCTTGCTTTATCTCAGATAACATATGGCTCATCTTTTCTTTCCTACAAGGGTATATTAAGGTATAATTTAACTATAAGAAAATTTATTTTTCTTAGTATACAAGTTGCAAGTTTTAATACCTGTGTACAATTGTGGCACCAACACAATAAAAGTAGAGGATGCACCTTTGCATCAAAATATTACTCATGTCACTTTGTATTCAGCCTTTCTCTATAGTCATTCTTTCTCTAACTCAGCCATGGCAAATACTGTTTTGTTTTCTGTCTCAAGTTTTGTGTTTTCTAGAGTGTCGAATAAATAGAATCATACAGGTGTAGTATTTTGAATCTGATTTCATTTACTTTACATAATGAATTTAACATTTATGCATGTTGTTGGGTTTATTGGTATTTTCTTTTTTCCTTTTATTACTGAATAGTATTTGATTATATTAATATACTTAAATTTATTATTTTCCTAGTTGGGAGATATACATTTAACTTAATAATATGAAGCAATTTTCTAACATATGATTTAAAAATTCAATCAGAAATGTTTCTTTTTATAATCAACACTCTGTATCATCCATATTATTATTTTACCATTCTGATAAGTGTGTACTTATGTTTGAATTTCCTCAGTAATTAATCATTTTTTAAAAATGCATGTGCTTAGTTGCCATTCACTTAGCATCATGGTCTCCAGTCCCATCTATTTATTTGAAAATTCCATAATTACATTCTTCTTTATGACTGAGTAAACTATAAATATTGATGTAGGTACATTCCTATAGTATGCTGATTTTAGTTCTTTCGGATAAATACAGACCAAGAAGGGGGATAACTTACTCGTATAGTTGCACTCCTAGTTTTTTGAGGAATCCCCATACTGCTTTCCAGCATGGTTATAATGATTTGCAGTTCCACCAGCACTGTATGAGTATCTTATATCTTGATGACCATCCTCTCCAATGTTTATTATTATTTATATTATTGACAGTTGCTGCTCTAATTGGAGTGAGATGAAGACTCAATGTAGTTTCAATTTGCATTTCCCTGAATTTTTTCATGTGTTTATTGACCACTTGTATTTCCTCTTTAGCAAAGTGTTTATTTAGTTCTTTTGCCCATTTATTAATTGTGTTACTTGACTTTTTGGTGTTAAGTTTTTTGAATTCTTTATGTATTATGGATATTAATACACTATCTGATGAGTAGGTGTCAAAGACTGTCTCCCATGTTTATACTCTCTCTTCAGGCTCTTTATTGTTTGCTGTGCAGAAACTTTTTACCTTACTGCCATCCCATTTCTTGCTTCTTTATTTCTTGTGCTGTAGAACTCATAAAGAAGATGTAGCCTATGCCAATATGTGGGAGTGTTTAACCTTCATTTTATTCTAGAAATTGCAATTTCTGCTCTAATTCCTAAGTCTTTGATCCACTTTGAGTTAATGTTTTTGCAGGGTGAGAGATATGGATGAAGTTTCATTCTTCTACATATAAATATTCAGTTTTCCCAGCACCATTTGTTTAAAAGCTATATTTTCTCCAGTGTATGTTTTTGGCACCTTTGTGGATCATCAGATGACTATATCAATGTGGAATCATCTAGGTGTCATCTATTGTATTACATTGATCTTCCTGTCTGTTTTGGTGCAAATACCATGATGTTTTTGTTACTATCGCTCTGTAGTATAATTTGACCTGGTATTATGATGCTTTTCCATCTTCTAAGGTCTTTTTCAATTTCATTCTTCAGAGTTATGTAGTTTTCATTGTAGGGGGTCTTAAAAATCCTTGGTTAGATTTATTCCTACATATTTTAAGTTTGAGGTAAATGTGATAGTTTTCCTAATTTCATTTTTAGAAGATTTGTTATAGGAGTATAGAAAGGTATTGATTTATATATGTTGATTGTGTATCCTGTTACTTTATTAATTTTGTTTATCAGCTCTAGAGTCATCTTTTGGAATATTTTGGGGTTATCAAAAATATAAGATCATGTACTTAGCCAACAGAGATAATTTGTTGATTTTATTTCCTATTTGTATATCTTTAATTTCCTCTTCATACTTGATCACTCTGGCTAGAATTTCAAAGATTATGTTGAATAGGAGTGGTGAATGTGGACATCTTTCTTGTTCCTGTTATAAAAAAACGTTTTCAGTTTTTCTCCATTTAGCATGGTGTTGGCCTTGAGTTTTACATAGATAGCCTTACAATGTTGAGGTAAGGCCTTTCTATTCATAATTTCTCTAGTGTTTTAAACATAAATGGGTGGCGGACTTTTTCAGATGTTTTTATTCATCCATTGAGATAATCATGTTATTCTTGACTTTTAGTCAATTTTTGTGATGAATTACATTTATTGATTTGTGTATATTAAACCAACCTTGCCTCCCTGTGATGTAACCCATTTGATAATTGTGCACTGTCTTTTCAGTGTGTTTTTGTATGTGGTTTTCCAGCATTTTATTAAGAATATTTGTATATTTGTTTATTAGGAATATTGGTCTGGAGTTTTTTTTGCTTTTTTTTTATTTTCCCCTTTATGTATCTTTATCTGGTTTGGGTATCAGAGTGATAATACATTCACAGAATGGAATTTGGCAGTGTTCTCTCCTTTTTTTGTTTCATGAAGTAACATGAAGAAGATTGCATTAGTTCTTTAAAGCACTGGCAAAACTCAGGTGCTAATTCATCAGTTCTGCAATTTCTTTCTTGGAAGGTTTTTAACAGCTTACTTCAATTACATTATTTGATATTCATCTGTTTAAGTTTTTTGTGTCTTCTTGTTTAAATTTAGGTAGGTCATATGTCCCTAGGAATTTATCAATATTTTTGAGATTTTCTAACATTTGAATATAAATTTTCAAAATAGTTTCTAATGTTCATATTTCAGTCATGTCTGTGGTGCTATCTCCTTTTTCATCTCTAATTTTGTTAATTTGGGTCTTCTTTTTCCTTCGATTAGATTGTCCAAAGTTTATAAATCTTGCTTATCTTTTCAAAAAACTGTCTGTTTCATTTATTTATGTATTTTTTTAGTCTCAATGTCATTAAATTTGACTCCATTTTTAATTACTTTCTCTCTTCTACTGATTTTGATATTAGCTTATTCTTATCTTTCTAGTGTGTGATGAGTGACATAAGAAATTTTTTATGTTGTTCTTTTTTTTAAATATAGAAATTTATGGCTATAAACTTTCCTCTTAATATTGCCTTTCTACTGTCCTTTATACTTTATACTTTATAGGTCTTGATATATTATAACTCTATTCTCATTTATTTCTCCCCTGAAGAATACAATCCATTCTTCATTTAAAAGTATATTATTTAATCTCTAGGTTATTTAGTACCGCTTTTGATTTTTATCTTGTCATTGGTTTCTAATTTCATTCTGTTATGACCTGATAGGATGCAGAAAATAATCTGTTTTTTTTTTTAACTCTCTCATTATTATGTTTGCTTAAAAAGGCTTAGACTCCTTGAAATAATTAGCAGAAAGCATGGAGTTTTACACAGAACACAGCTCAGTCTTTTCATTTACTAAGATTTCCTTTGTAGTCAATATGACCTATTTTAGAGAATGTTCCACGTGGCACTGAGAAGAAAATGAATTCAGTTGTCAGTGAATGGTATACTCTAAAGATGTCTGTTAGGCCCATTTGGTTAACAGTAATTTTTAGTTCTGAATAGTCTTTACTTAGTTCATATATGGATGATCTATCTAATAGTGAGAAATGTGTATTGAAATCACCCAGTCTTTATTAAGATCTCTTCTGTTCTTTATCTTGTGAAGGGTTTGTTGTATGTGCATAACCACAGGGTTGTTTGAAACACAAATATTTAAATTTATTATATCTTGTTCTGGATTACTTCTTTAACCAGTGTGAAGTGATCTTCTTTGTCTCTTCTAATTTTGGCTTGAAGTCTACTTTCTGTGATATGAGAATAGCTACCCCTGCATGCTTTTGATTTTTATTTTTATAATATGCTTTTCACAATCTTTCACCTTCAGTCTCAGAATGGCTTTGTCTGTAAGTGTCCTATAAACAAAATATGGTTGGGTTTTGTTTTTGTTAATCCAATGTGCCAATCTATGTCTTTCAATTAAAAGGTTTAGACCATTTACATTCAGTGTTATTATATAAAAATTATTTTTATTTTCTACCATTTTGATTTATTTCTAAAGTTGAATTTGGAATTGATTCTCCTTTAATTGCCTATTTTTCAAAGTACAATTTATCCCTGTGTTTATTTTATTTTTTATTTCTTTTGTGTAAAATATTTAATTATGTTTTATAGTATAGGCTTAGTGATTAGGAATTATTTTAGTTTCTATTTACCATGGAAGGTTTCTATTTCATCTTCAATTCTAAAGAATATAGAATTTGGTTGGATATAATATTGACTGGCTCCCGTTTTCTTTCTGGGTTTGGCTTATGTTATTACAAGCTTTCCTAAGATTTGTGCCTGGGTTGAGAAATCAGTTGAAATATGAATTGGTTTACCTTTAAATATATCCTGCTATTTTTCTCTTACAATTTTTAAAATTCCATCATTCTTTATATTAGGCATTTTTATTATGTGTATTAGAGAGAATCTTCTTTTTTTTTTTTTTTAATCTTGCCTCTTTGGAGTTCTAAAAGCTATGATATTTGAATTTTCAACTCATTCCTAAGATTTAGAAAGTTTTCTAATATTATTTAATTGAAAAGATTGTACATTTCTTTGGTTTGTATTTCAAATCCTTCTTCTACCTCAACATTTCTTAAATATGGCCTTAAATGTTAACCAAGAATTCTTTTTTTGTGTTTTTAAACATAGTTTTAATTTATTATTTTTAGGGGTTTTTTTTTTTTTTGTTGTTCTTTTAAATTATTTTTGGGGTTGTCCACATTTCTTGAATATTGTGGTCATATTCTGTTATCATTTTTTCTTTATTGTTGACTTTATTTTCAAAATTATATAGTTGTTTTCAAGGCTTGGAAATCCATCCTCAAAGTGGTTTAATCTATTGGTGATGCTTTCCAGTGAATACTTAATTCGTTTTATTGATTCTTTCATTTCCAAAATTATGTTCAATTATTATTTTTTAAAAATCTCTATCTCTTTATTTCAATGATTCTTCACATCCTGAATTTTCTTTTTACGTTCTTCATTTAGCTTGTTGATCATTGTCAGTATGAACTGTCTAAATTTTTTGTCCAACTGAGGTCAATTGTTGAAGTGTTGTAGGCTGTTTGGGGTGGTTTGTTTTCTTGCTTTTTCAAACAGTTTATATGTCTACACATCTATTGGAATAACTATAACTTTTCTTATGCAAGGCATTATTTAGTTAGCTTCTTTTTTTTTAAGAGCCCAGGACTGTGTGGATATTTTACTCAATTTGTGTCCTTTACTGTTTCCATTATTAGCACGATTTTGAGAGATGATGGTTTTCAACAATTCTTCTAATCCAGCTATAAACTTGTATTAAAGTTCTGGAATAGGTTGAAAATTTAGTTATTAAATAAAGTAAGATTACTCCAGTATTATACAGGGGACAAAAGTTCAATAGGAGAAATTGGGCAAAAGGAGAGAGAAAAAGAAATAAGATAAGATAGAAAATAATAATAAATACCAAAGTAAAAAGAATAAAAAGATGAATGGGAGATTTGAGGCAGTAACAGATAATGCAAGAGGAAAAAAAGGGGATAACAGGAACAAGTGCAAACCTGAGCTAGGAAAACAGAATAATTCAAATTAATGTTGTAAAACATTAGAAGAAATACAATAAAATTGGTTGTCTACAAGCATAGGGCCCACGTTTGTGGATTTTCTGTGAATGGTCTCTGGAGGAAAAGCATTCCTTCTGACCTAAAAAGATTGCTTAGGTATTTTCCTTGTAATCAGGAAAGAAACTTTGTCAGTTCATGTGGATTTTAGCTCCCAATGCCTAAGGTGTTGAACCATGAGCACCAATCCCCTCTGCTGCCTGAGACAGAGACAGCCATCCTGAATGTGTCCAAGGTTTCACTGATTATGACTGTAAATCATGGAAATTGTCCCCCTCTGTGACCTGGGAAAGATTTTCCCACTTAATTCTAAACTCTTACTTCAAGTCACTGTGGGTGAGTGTGTATACATGGTCTCTTCTTGGGATCCTTTAGAAGCTCTGAGGAATGCTGGGTTAGGCTAGCATTTCCTGGGATGGGTCTGTTCTGCTTGACTCACCTTATTCATGGGGAGTGAAAAAGACTTTCAACAACTTTAGGATAGTGGCAATACCTCTACTAGTTTCTTCTAGAGGGACATTCCCCTGCAGAGGTATTCTTGTAGTGCAGCTGGCATGTTGTGAACTCCACAAAATGGCATGTCTTTTATCCACAATTTGAGTTAATTTGTTTGATCTTCTTCAGTGACCCCACTGCTCCTGCCATTTTGTGTATTTCTAATGTTTAATTTTGTCTGATTTTCTTTCCAGCTGTTGTTAAGGGCCTGAGCTTATGTGTTCTTCTCCCTCTTTCTCTTTATTGTCCCTCCTTTCTAACCCCACCCTGGTCCAGTTTTGGGGTTAAGAAACTCTGTCCTTATTTTCTAATCTGGTAACTGAACTTGAAGTCTCCATAGACCTTAGGCTATAAAATACTGGGCCTTAGAGCATTTATTCTGTCATCTATATCTCCGGTCAACTGTTCCTTCTCTGATTCCTTTCTGTATTATGAGGGGTAAGAGATCACTGTCTAAACTCTGCCATCTTTTCTGAATATCTGGTCTTTCTTTTTATATCAATCTTTCAGTGTATATCTTTTAGTAGGAGAGTTGAAATCATTTACATTTAGCGTTGATATAGAGAAATGTTTATTATTTCCTACCACTTTGATGTAATTCTAATATTTAATTCGATCCTAATTCTAATTTGTTTAACTATTTGCTAATGTGACCTCATCCTTTCCTAAGATCTGCTTTTTATTTTTATCTTCTTCTTGGTATATAAGACTTCTTTAAGAATCTTCTGCAATGCTGCAATAGTAGTCCTGAATTATTTTAGTTTATATGTATCTTGGAAATTTATATTTTCATTGATTTAGAAAGACAAATTTTGCCAGATTCAATATTTTTAGTTGTGAGTTATTTTCTTTCCATACTTGAAATTTATTTTTCTATGCCATCCTGAATTATCTGAACTGTCAATCCATAGAGAAACTGAAGTAAGAAGTTCACAAACCCAAGTCATATCTTGGGAACTCAGGGAGACTGTGTATCAAACAAAAAGCAAAATGGGCCAGGGAAACAGCTCAGCGGCAGAGCACGCCTATGTTCCATCCCCAAAACTTGAAAAAGAAAATTTTTAAAAGGGTTGGGAGAGGTGTAAGAAAGGGAGAGAAAAGAGGACAAAGCAAGGAGAGAATAGAGCGGCAGAGAGTATTCAAAAATAGAGAAGAACTGAGGAGTGAATACCTGTTAACTCATTACAGTATTAAAGAAAACAAAATTGGATTAAGGAATGGAAATATCAAATAATGAGAGGAATCACATCAACCCAATATGGAAGAGGACACTTGTGGAAAAAAAAAGTTAACATTTGAGAACATAATACTACTCATTGATGAAATATATAAGCCAAATACATTTCTCTCTGGATCTTCCAGCTTTGGATTGTGCCAGACACTGGGAGGTATAGTAGATGCTCAAGTCTTGTCTGTGGCAGCTTCAGTACTGTGACCATGGGGTAGAAACTGTATTAGCTCTCTTAGCTATGTATTTAGTTCTTTTTTTTTTTTTTTTTATTGTAAACAAATGGGATACATGTTGTTTCTCTGTTTGTACATGGCGCAAAGGCATACCATTTGTGTAATCATAAATTTACATAGAGTAATGTTGTTCGATTCATTCCGTTATTTTTTCCCTTCTCCCCACCACTCCCACCCCTCTTTACCCTCTATACAGTGCTTCCTTCCTCCATACTTGCCCCCCTCCCTAACCCTAACTCTAACCCTAACACTAACCCTTCCCTCCCCCCCATTATGTGTCATCCTCCACTTATTAGCGATATCATTCGTCCTTTGGCTTTTTGAGATTGGCTTATCTCACTTAGCATGATATTCTTCAATTTCATCCATTTGCCTGCAAATGCCATAATTTTATCATTCTTTATGGCTGAGTAATATTCCATTGTATATATATACCACAGTTTCTTTATCCACTCATCAATTGAAGGGCATCTAGGTTGGTTCCACAGTCTGGCTATTGTGAATTGAGCAGCTATGAACATTGATGTGGCTGTATCTCTGTAGTATGCTGATTTTAAGTCCTTTGGGTATAGGCCAAGGAGTGGGATAGCTGGGTCAAATGGAGGGTCCATTCTGAGTTTTCTAAGGAATTTCCACACTGCTTTCCAGAGTGGCTGCACTAATTTGCAGCCCCACCAGCAATGTATGAGTGTACCTTTCTCCCCACATCCTTGCCAACACCTGTTGTTGCTCATATTCTTGATAATCGCCATTCTAATTGGGGTGAGATGGAATCTTAGGGTGGTTTTGATTTGCATTTCTCTTATTACTAGAGATGTTGAACATTTTTCCATATGTTTGTTGATTGCTTGTAGATCTTCTTCTGTGAAGTGTCTATTCATTTCCTTAGCCCATTTGTCGACTGGATTATTTGAATTCTTGGAGTAGAGTTTTTTGAGTTCTTTATAGATTCTGGAGATTAGTGCTCTATCTGAAGTATGATTGGCAAAGATATTCTCCCACTCTGTAGGCTCTTTCTTCACATTGCTGATAGTTTCCTTTGCTGAGAGAAAGCTTTTTAGTTTGAATCTATCCCAGTGGTTGATTCTAGCTTTTATTTCTTGTGCTATGGGAGTCCTGTTAAGGAAGTCTGATCCTAGACCAACAAGGTGAAGATTTGGACCTACTTTTTCTTCTATAATCTGCAGGGTCTCTGGTCTGATTCCGAGGTCCTTAATCCATTTTGAGTTTAGTTTCGTGCATGGTGAGAGATATGGATTTAGTTTCATTCTGTTGCATATGGATTTCCAATTCTCCCAGCACCATTTGTTGAAGAGGCTATCTTTTCTCCATTGCATATTTTTGGCCCCTTTGTCTAGTATGAGAAAATTGTATTTATTTGGGTTTGTGTCCGTGTCCTCTATTCTGTATCATTCTAAATGGTGAAAAACTGAAAGCATTCCCCCTAAAAACTGGAACAAGGCAGGGATGCCCTCTTTCACCACTTCTATTCAACATCGTTCTTGAGACTCTGGCCAGAGCAATTAGACAAACCAAAGAAATTAAAGGGATACGAATTGGAAAAGAAGAACTCAAACTATCCCTGTTCGCTGATGACATGATTATATATTTAGAGGAACCTGGAAATTCCACCAGAAAACTCTTAGAACTCATAAGTGAATTTAGTAAAGTAGCAGGTTACAAGATCAATGCCCATAAATCCAATGCATTTTTATACATAAGTGATGAATCTTCAGAAAGAGAAATTAGGAAAACTACCCCATTCACAATAGCCTCGAAAAAAATAAAATACTTGGGAATCAATCTCACAAAAGAGGTGAAAGACCTCTACAATGAGAACTATACAACACTAAAGAAAGAAATTAAAGAACACCTTAGAAGATGGAAAGATCTTCCATGTTCTTGGATAGGAAGAATTAATATTGTCAAAATGGCCATACTACCTAAAGTGCTATACAAATTCAATGCAATTCCAATTAAAATCCCAATGACGTACCTTACAGAAATAGAGCAAGCAATTATGAAATTCATCTGGAAGAATAAGAAACCCAGAATAGCTAAAGCAATCCTTAGCAGGAAGAGTGAAACAGGGGGTATTGCAATACCAGATCTTCAATTCTACTACAAAGCAATAGTAACAAAAACGGCATGGTATTGGTACCAAAATAGAAATGTATTTAGTTCTTGATGGTCTAGGATTATCTCCTCTTTCAAATGCTGCCCAGAACTCATGTTCTTGCACTTCTCCACCCCAACTTCAACTTGATATCTTTTCTGAGCCCATATGACTCTAAGTTTTATTTTATTTATTTATTTATCATTTATTTATTTATTTATTTATTTATTTATTTATTTATTTATTTATTTATTTATTTGACATTTCTATGCTCCTGAAAGCTCACTGGAGGGTTTAGGGAATATCCTGAGTGTCCACAGCTCTGCTGTCCAATTTTTCTGTCTTTTACAGTGGCTTTGGTGTCTTGTGGGAAACACCAGGCCCCAGGGCTAATAGCACATACCTCATCCCTGCTTTTCTAGGGTTGTCTTTTTGTGGGAATCAGACTGCTCAAGAAGCAGCAAGCAGCACTTGGAGAGGAAGAGAATTCCAAACTTTATTTTATGTCAAACAAACCAGAGGAAAATAAAAACTCCAAATTCTGAGACGTGACCCACATTTTCTCACAATATTAATAAGTTATATGATGTCATCTTAGACCCATCCTATCATTGGGGTCTTTCCCTCTTTTTAAAATAATTCCTAATCTTTGTGGCTGAATACCTTGTGCAGGGTCTCTAACATGAAGCATGCTCACAGAGAGATAAGAAGACAAGGCTCTATTCAAGAGCATCTGTTACATTTCAAGAGGGAGTAGTTAGAATCTTAGGGCAGTTATTTACAATCCAAAAGGTAGGACCCATGGTTAATTAGGTTTCCTGGAGAAAGGCTGAGAGAGAGGAGCAGAACTGACCCCTTTCCCAGGCATTGGTTTCTTACCATAACATTTTTGTAATTTCATTTCACAACCAGGTCTGGTTTTGCCATCACAGTCTGCGCAACTTTGAAAGCCCCTAGTGATGAATCCTAGCAAGTACGGTAGGTTGTGTGTGTGCCTGCACCCCAGGGTTAAGGGTACTTTTCTTGCCCTGCTCTTTTGCATAGTCAATGTGTTCTGAAAGTCCTGTCACAAATCCCACTGCTTGAGACTGGGCAAAGTAAACCATGCCTAACCACAGCTTGTATGCACAGTCATCCCACATCCAAAGGCTAACATTGTAAATCCTGCCATATAGACTTGTTGCTACATAGATCTCCTGTGGATTCATGCTGCAGTTGCACTTCTGATCCTGAAATAATTTTGTCCAGGAACCTGCCTATAGAGTTAAAAAAAAAAAAAAAAAAAAGAAAAATGAAAAGGAGGCCATTGGATCTTGGGGATATAAATAAGTAGAGATAAAAACAAAGATAACAATGAAAGAGAGAGAGAAAGAAAGGAAGGAAGAAAGGAAGAAAGAAAGGGAAGTAGGGAAAGAAAGGGTAAGAAGTGTACAGGGATTTCTGGTCTTCCATTTAGATATCTTAGATGATGCAGTCCCTTTAAGAAAATGTCCCTTTTACCAACTCTCACTGAATTCAGAGGGAAGTGTCTAGGAGTGGAACTTAAGTCACACCAACTCACTATGCATATTTAAATCTACTTTCTGCTCAAAATGCTTATCTATCTGATAGGGGAGTCTTTGTTTTTCAAAATTTTTATGAGTCCTTTTTTTAGTTGTCTAGAGGGGAGCTTTCCCTCCCCCACTGATTAGCATACACCAAGCACTAGTAGAGTTTATTTTTCTTTCTTCTTTTGCTTTTTTGAACTCTCTTTATTATAAAACACCACTGCTCCTGGGCTTCATCTAGTTGTTGATTCTCTGAGTTGAATTCCAGCATTTTCCCTCTGCTCCTTCTCCCATCCTGAAGCTGCAGAACTGTTGATTTAGTTTGATCTCTGGGAGCAGTCAGTGCATAGGGTGTGCTACTTATCTGTCATTTCCCCTGCCCAATTCCTACAGGAACCTTTTAGAATCAGTATGTTTCTTAGTATACTTTTGGCTTTGCTTTTGATGGGAATTGTAGTGGAGCTATAGATCAGTTTTATTAATAGATGAGATCTGAGGAAGTGAACAAACACACAGAGTGCTCCAACTCTTCCACAACATATATCACAATTTCAGTTGGGTCTTTAGTTCCTCTCATCAGTGTATACTACCTTAGCATCTTTATATGTTCAGTATTGAGAGCTGAGTGTAGTTTTCAGTACTAGGATTATGTGTATTTGCTCTAGAATATGGGTAGAAAGTTAAAAAAGAAAAGAAAAAAAAAAAAAAAAAAAAAAAAAAAACTACTGTCTGAGGAGTAATGCCCTATCCTAGAAAATATTGTCAGTACCATTCCATGGCTGTCAATGTGCCTCTGAGGTACTTTTGATATAATTACTCTATTTTAAGAAGTTATTACTTTGTTAAATCCTTGTTTTGTCCTTTGGTTGAACAATTGTTAATTCGATATTTTGGTATCCTCTTCTGTTAGCAGATATAGTTGTATAGAGCACTGTACTCTATTAATTTTTTTTCCTATGGCTCAATCAGGTCCTATTCTTTGTATGTCAATAGTTATTATACCACTTTTGCAAAAGTCATTTTTGAATAAATAATTAGTATGTAGCTATACATACTGAAAATGAAGGACAAGGACAAGGGAAAAATGAGCTCCTTAGGAACTAAGGCAATCATTAGTCTCAGATTCCTTAGTAAAATAATGTGCAGTTAAAAGGTACCAAATACGGTAATTTCCCATTTTATTTTTGCCCCTAATGTTTTGTTTTCTTTCCCAGTCAATTGTTTATATGAATATTATCAAATGAAGTGACATTGTGGTTATGTTACTGGAGTCCTAGGTCAGAGACCTGATTCTGGGAATTTCAATAAATCAAATCCAGTCACTCATCCCAAAAAACAAACAGAAAAGTAAGGTGATAAACAGTGTATCTCCACTGGGAAAACAGGGGACCTACATTGTTAGCCCCATCTTCTGGGGTTTTAACCTTAGTTTCCAAGTTATATAGATGAGGGGGACCAGAAATTCGTGTAGTCGAGCAGTGTTGATTTATTTTGTGTTCAGGGTGATCATTACCTCAGGACTGCTCAGGACCAGTCTTGTCAGTGAGAAGACAGTTACTATGGCCTGGGGGTGGGCTCAGCTCATCATAAGATATTTATTGATCAGACCTGTTTTTTTCTGGAATCCAAGGTGTCCCAGAGCAAAGGAGACAAATGCAAAGACAGAGATACCAAGTATTTTATCCTGCTTTTAGTTACCCATGGGACATTTGTAGGCCCAAGTGAAGAGTCTGTGTCCTTGGTACAGTTACACATAGCAGAACTGAGACAGACTTTCTAACATCAATCCTGTGTAAAGGCAAAACAAAGATTTGCTTATATAACTTCCAGTGAAGTATATAGGAAGTTTCTTTAACACATTCTCACCTGAAAACAGTATAATTATTAATGATTAAGGTTCTGATTTAATAAACAATCTTTGTTATAGACCCACTAAAACAAAATTTGATTTTGTTATTGAGTTAACTCTCTCTTACTCAATCTCAGGATGAGTTAATCTTTTGTTTCTAATAGTTATCACATGTCATGGGGTTATAATCAAGGAGAGTATTTTCATACAGAAGGAAGACAGGCTAAAGTAGAATTTTGTCAGTGTTATTTCCTATCTGTTTATTCTACTCTAAGTACCATAATTTTAAATGCCATTGATATTCAGGAGTTTAGGATATGTCTGAGAATGCCTGTATAATTGACTTATCAGAATTGTGTAAGTGAGAAACCTGGTCCTAAATGACTAAATTATTGACACTGTATAATAACAATTCTTAATATTCAATCATAAAATTATTTCAAGTATAATATTCTTAATAATAAGGATTATAGTATCTAATATTTGTAGGACACTTAAGATATACTAAGGACTTCACAAACATTATCTTATTTAACCCACGAAACAAGCCTACAGGGCAGGTCACACAATCATTCTTATTTTCCAGACATGGAACCTAAAGCTTCATGTTCAATTCCAAGAGCATATCAAGTGTCTTAACCAAAAAATTGTGAAGATTGCATTTTTCCTGAACATTCACGTTATCATCAACTTTTTATTCAGTATCTCCTGATACCACCCTAAATTACCCAGACCCTTTTTTATTGTTTACTGTGCAATGTCTGCTGCCAAATATTTATGACCCTGAGCCTAGATTTCCTCTCTCTTTGTATGGATCAATAATGATATTTAATACTATATGTTTCACTTGTATTTCTGTTTTCTGACAATTTGCTTTTGAGAGGGGATGTTAAAACACTCAACATTTCTTTAGAATAACTGCCTTATTGGCATCTAAACTAAAAAGAACTGATTCATTTCACATTGTGGAAGAACATAGACTCTGAAACCCTTTTCTCGTGCATGCACTGGGATCAAACTTTTCCAGCACACTCTTTTTCTGTTCAGTCACTTTAGTGTAAACAGTGGGGGTTTTGATGGAGCAGAGGAGCATATTCCAAATCAACCTGACCATAAGGTTGATCCCAGGCACCTGGTGAAATGCAAATTTCAAGGGATCTCTCTAGTTGACTCCAGTACTGCATTTATACAATACTTCTAATGATTTCTATGATTCAGAAAATTTGAAGAACAATGGTACAATACACTGTTTTTAAAGGGGGAAGGAAAATTCAAAGTCCTAAGATACTGAGCAGTCAAACTACAATACTGAACTTCTAGAATCAAACAGAAGAAAACAGATACACATGCTTCAGTTTTATTATCATTATTATTATTACTATTTCCCTGTGAAACTCTGATTTTTGCTTTGAACTCTATGTACTGTCTCTCCCTTGCGCGTAGTTATTACACACATATGACCTGCAGCCTTCCTAAAGGGGAAAAAGGTCTATTCTTGGGCACTGGCTCTGAAAGATGTCTCTGGTATTTTTAAGACCCAGTTCAGCTACTTCAGGGCTGAAGATTTGGCCACTTCAAGAAGAACATTCTGTTATTAGTAATCATCAGGTTGGAGTGAGCCATGGGCCCGTCCAGTTGAATATACAGGAAGCAGTTGAGGGTGAAAGTCAATCCCTTATGTCTTTGAGTTCCATGCCACCGGGGACCTTGCAAATAGAGGTCAGAGGAGCTTTTATGTTGAAAATCAGTAGAGTGTTACCTTTACTATGGAAGAAAACAACTGTCTTCAGATATTAATGTCACCATTAGAGTAATTGCTCTGTAAAGCTGTCTCTGGAGTTCCATTTCCTGTTGAACAACAAATCTTTCTCATCACCTTAGTATTCAGCTCATTTTTCATAAGCAGCATATAAAGAACGCATTAATCTTTATAGATGTCTGCCTATATTTTTATCCCAAGGTTAGTTATTGTCAAGTGTTTTCAACTCACAACCTTTTTTCTTGCCAAGAGTTCTTCTTATTAACTTCTCCAATAACTACTACTCATCCTTTAAAAGAGCACCATTTATTTTAGTTGAATATGCGATCATTACCAGGAAACTGAGGCAGATGAGATTTAGTCACTTGTTCAAGTTTGCACAGTACATGATGAGCCAAACAGCCACAGTTATTTAGTACTCAACCCACAGCCTCACTATTACTCGATAACATGTTCTTAGATTAAGATGATTATGGAGGATTTAATGAAAAACGTGAACAATAAATGATGCCATGACCAATAAGCAAACAGGCATTTTGAAAAATAACTTCAGATTTTAAGAGATTTCTATATAAAGTGACTAATTAACATGAAGCAAATGTAACAGGGGCAAATCTTCTGATTTATACATTCTATTTCTGAGTGCATTCCAAGGATATGCTTAAATAAGCATTGAAAATAACCTCAGAGTTTTGTATTCTATGTGGAAAAG
Organism: Sciurus vulgaris; assembly: GCF_902686455.1. Lineage (NCBI taxonomy): Eukaryota > Metazoa > Chordata > Mammalia > Rodentia > Sciuridae > Sciurus > Sciurus vulgaris. Next base: position 85,678,242 of record NC_136463.1, on the reverse strand, counting down.
CTGAACAACCTAAACAGCTATTAATAAGTAAATGTATAAATTATTATTCATTCTTCAAAATTATATCTATCATAATTTTTCTAATATTTTAAAAATTATTTGATGCAGGTGAATATTAATCATCTATGGGGGTTATAGTGCTGTGAAAAGCTACTAATACAAAATCCAAACAACCCTTTTCAAAGATTTTTTTTTTCCTGCCTGGTAGCAAGACTTTCATTGAAAAATTAATAAGTTGCAATTGAAATAGATTTGAGCTTTTCTGGTTACCCTCTTTTGCCTTAGCTCCAGGTAGTAGCTAAACATTTTCCATCTGTTTTGTCCTTTAATCTTCATGATATAACAGTTGGATGTACATTACTTTCTCCATTTTATTGATGAGTCAAGGAAGGTCTTTTTTGTTTTGTTTTGTTTTTTGTTTTTTCCTTTGAGTAACATGCTCAAGAACACATAAGCCAGGACTTGCTCCCACAGAAATGGAGAGCCTCCTCACCATAGCTGCTGGGAAACACAATGAACACTGTGATGGTTTGAATGTTAGATGTCTCCCAAAAGCTCACATATGAGACAATGCAAGAAAGTTCAGAGGAGAAATGATCAGATTGCGAGAACCTTAATCCAGTCAGTGAATTAATCGCCAGATAGGGATTAACTGAGTGGTAACTGAAGACTGCTACAGTGTGGCTCCAGGAGGTGGGCATTGTGGGGGTATGGCTTTGGGGTATATACTTGCTTCTGGCAAGTGGAGTCTCTCTCTCTCTCTGGTTCCTGATCATCATGTGAGATACTCCCCTGTCACATTCTTCCACCATTTTGTTCTGCCTCACCTGGAGACCTGAGAAACAGAACTGGCTGTCAGTGGACTGAGACCTCTGAAACCATGAGCCCTCAGATAAACTTTTCCCCCTCTAAATTTGTTCTGATCAGGTCTTTTAGTCACAGCAGTGAAAAAGCAGTAAAACAACCACTTCCTTAGGCACATGCTTGGCTCCCTACACAAGGCCTGCCAGCGCCTGCATGTGGGAGCAGCAATCCCCTTCCCTGCCTTCCCTACTCCTAGGCTCAGTAGAAACAGTGATGAGAGTTTTTCTCTCATTCTGTCCTAAATTCATTTCTGCATCAATATTCCGGAGAGAAAAACCGATTTATAGGATGTGAAACAATGTTTAAATTTATTTTAGCATACATTTAAGATCTACTTATCCTGTCAATAATTGACTTTTAAATGGTATTCCGGTTTTCAAAGTAGATATTTTCAAATGATAAGTAGGAAGTAATTTAATACCAATTAATGTGGAAGTTATGCATTTGCATCAGTTAATGAAGAGGGTCTTTAAATGAAAGTATTTTATTACAAAAAGGGGCATTTTCAGTGAGCTTGCTACCTTAGCCAGCAATGTATCATGGTGAAAGTATGAGTTAAATATGAATCATTGAAAAATATACTATAGAACATATTTGAAATGAAATATAACAGAGAACATCCCTTGAACTGAATTCTAAGAACAATTAAGAGGAAGTTTGATTATAATATAAGTAGTTTAATTATCTGAGAAGGACTACATCAGGAAATGATTTATTCTGGGCACTCCAGCATCTCCTGTTGTATAATTACATAAACTTCTTGAGCTCTTACTATGTAGGCCATTTGGATTATATCCTGGGCAGAGTGTTCCTACATAAATTGAAAAATGTTGCCAACATAATTTTTGGTTTCTATCTGCTTTGAAGATTGGAGTCACAAGCTATCCACTTTTCTTAAACTAAAGAAACACATTAAATGAAAATTTATTTACTTTATATATTCTCATTAGCTTGTCAGCTCTTATACTCTGAAAGTATTGTCGAAAGTATTGTATTTCAATTTGGAGTAAGTGCACTATAATGTTAAAATTGTACAAACAATATCCTATTCTTTCTGTGATAAGCCTGTTACACCCAAATAAACCAAGGAAGAGTATTAAAAATAATTTACCATAATATTGTATGACATGGAATCATGATGCCTGTGGGTTCCCAGAATTACCCAACTGGTTTGGTGAACAAATAGTTTATTGTTATTTTATTTTTGAATAGCAAATTTATTTTTATATTAGTTTTTGACATAAATATAGCTTAATTTGTACAACACATAAACTTTATCTTCTTCATTGACATTAATTTTAATCTTACCACCTTGAGTATTTTGCTGTGTCTGCCAATTACCAAAAACGATGATGTAATTGAAGACTGCTGATTACTCTATTGTTTCCTAGTGAAACAATGCTTGCGTTTTTCCTTTTTTATTGCAGTAAAAAGGAAATAAATTTTGGAATTAGTAAAATCTTAATTCTATCCTGATTATGACAGTGTGTTTATTGGAGAGATCGCCATATTTTATAAAGTTATAATGAACCTTGAGAAAACTTATGAAAGTAATTAGAAATATTGGTAAGAATTGATTGCACTTTTCATTCTCTCCCATATTTATTTTTCTTTTCAACCAACATGTGTTTGGTGTTCACAAAGACTTTTGGTAATGAAAGTTGCAAAATAATTTTGTGAAGCTGCAGTTCATGATTTCATGAATTGTAATTCACAACACAACCATGTCCTACCATATCACCTTAGCTCTTAACTGCATAATAACATATTTCAGATAACAGAGTTACAACTCACTCATCTTAAAGTGTTATCTCATTTTCCTAGACCGAACCTGGCATCATCTTGATTTCCAAGAGAACACCCTTTGCCTGTATTGTCAGTTCTTCCACTGGCATTCTTTTATAAATGGTATTGACTCAGAGGTTTGCTTTCTCTCACTTAATTTTTCCTGCCTGATTTAGTCAATAGCAAAACCGTAATACAATTCTAAATATTCTCCATGCCATGCAAAAGAATGTTATGTATATCAACTCAGCAGTTTAACTGCAGTGCAGAAAAAGTTGTGCTACCAGGGAAAAAGAAAACCTCTGGTTCAAACACAAGTTACAAGTTTTCTGCTGTTTTTTCTTGTGAACATAACACTCCTTGACATGAACACCCACATATGTCTTAAGTAATAACTATTCTAAGGGGAAAAAAGTTGAGAAAACAGCTAAAGAAGAAGGAGATTTACATGTTTAATCTGACATATTAGATCATCTTTCCAAAATGAAATCTTTCTTAATTGGGGCAATCACAATTAATTCATGCATATTCCTGTCAAAGAATCTTTGAATGGTGGCTTAATTGGTTCTTTGCGAGTGAATCTTTTGCAAATCTGAAGTTGTGCTTCACACACTAGCTTCCTGAATGACAGCATGCAGATATTAGATCACAAGGTGGATTGTAATCATACAATCATACACAGATTGTGGCTGTTTCCTACTTAAACTTTCAATTTTAAGTTTAAGCTTTATAGAGCCTATCATATGAATTATGAATGATAATATCTACTTGAAATTGATTTAAATGTGAAATTATATAAAACATGCAGGCACTCAGCAGTCTGATATGTAGTACATACTCAATTTAAGAGTTGTTAAAAGTAGGACAACCTCAAGTTTGAAAAACTAGTTGTCTTTTTTTCAACTGCATTAATCCCTTCAGTGCCTAAATAAACTATTATTATCTATAATACAATCTAGACACCAAAAGATTAATCACTTCTTAGGAAGCCTCTGGGCTTACAATTTGCAAACTCTAATTTAAACATGACCTGCAACATAGTACTAATGTAATGTGTCTTAGTCTTGTCACCCCAACTGGATCATAAACTCCATGGGAACAGGAATCACATTTATTAAGGTCCTCACATTTGGCAAGGAACATAATGTATGAGCTTGCACTTAATTAATGACCAATAGTCATTTAAGTTCTGACAGAGGAGTAAATAAAAACTATACACTGATACACTTCAATTTTATCCAATTTTAATCCTTTTTATTTTGATAATGAAACATAATATCTAGTATAGTGCCTGTATCAAAGAAATTGCTAAAGAGGCATTCCTTAAATAAAGGGATATAGCGAATGTTCATTTGCAGAGCATGAGTGCCACTATTGGTGGAAAACTGCTATACTCTTTTCATGTTCAAGTTCTGGCAGGCTTTAACCATGTATGGGTTATTTGTTTCTTTCAGCAGTATCCCATGCTACATCTCTGTAACCAATATAGTCTTCTGTTCCTTGTGTCCACTATTTTGGCAAATTTGAGTCTACTTGTCCATATTTACTTGTTGCCCAGTTAGTACACTTGGAGCTTTTGTAGTCATCTGCAGACATGTGCAGAGAGTTGCCTCGCCAGTTTCCCAGCTGAGGTCAAAACAGTCAATACCATGCTCCTTAATTCAGCTCTTATTTTTAAACATGTATCTTTTCCACAGTTTACTTAGTACTTTTTTTTTTTTTTTTTTGCATTTTTTGTGCTTTTTGTTGCTGATATCACTGTTTAAAATCACTCCCCATCATGGAACTCAATCCCCAAATATAATATTGAAGTGCTGTCTTCTATTAGTGCAAAAAGGCTGTGATGTGTCCTATGGAGAAAATGCATGTGTTAGATAAGTCTCATTCAAGCATGAGTTATTGTGTTGTTGCCCATTAGTTCAGGGTAGCTTAAGATATATAAACATAGATATTTCAATATGTATGTAATATATATTATATATATATATATATAAAATGAAGTGTCTTTAAACAAAACACACATGAAATTAAGTTTTATTTTGACTAATAAAAATGTTGTGACCAGATTCTTAAAGAAAACTAGTCCTATATTTGTCCTAGGATTAGTGGTTCAGTGTTTGCTAATACAGTGTTTGCAGTGACATTAAATATAACTACTATACATAATGAAAATAGGCTATACCATCTTTGTTGTCAACTTTTAGTATTAACTTATTTGTGGGTCCACAATGTTATGTAGAGATGATGGGGACCAGATTCGATTGTGTGATTTTTTGCTGCTTTCTGAACTGCCCCATACCTTTTGATGTCTTGGGATTGGATGCTTGGACATCTCAATCCAGCTTTTAGGAATAATCTTTGCTCAAGGTTGTTATGATCTATCTCAGTTCCATTCATTCCCACTACTTTTTCTCTTACTAGTCACAAGCAATGGAACACCATTTCCAGAAACGGATGAATATGCAGCTTTTGACTGTGAAATGTGTTTGTCCCCAGGAATCTCATCACAGCTTGATTTTCCTCTCATTATGCCACAGCCAATCATCGTAGGGAAAGAGTACACTGCTCCTAATCTTAAGTGACTCCTGTATTACCCCGTCATCATGGAATGAGTTTTGTCTAGCCAATATAGAAAAGGTGTCTAAAATAAAAATAGAAAGTGAGTATTCTTTAAAAAAAAAAAAAAAAAAAGGAATACTATACATGGAAGAAGAGAGAGAAATCGAGCCAGAGAGATTCTCTGTTTAATATCCCCCATCCTCACTCCATGCTCTTCATATTCTGCTGTGAGCTTTGGATATTATTTTAATCATTGCAAATTACAAATCAAGAGGATTTTGAGATTGTCTGGGAATACACACACACACACACACACACACACACACACACACACACACAGTGGATTTAGAGGAAAAAGCTCTAAGCTAGGTAACAGACTAGAGTCAAATTACCTGTACATGGCAAACTTCTGGCTTTGTCGCATGCATATAGACAAGAACAAAACCTATAACTTATTACTTTACCATGCTGTGGGTGTTCTGGCATTTAGGGTTACCTCCTTTATTGTGACCTTCCACTTTAGCACACAGACTGAGGAAAACAAATGTACTAGGTTAAGAACTATGAAGTAGAAAGCAGATTCGCATTTCTCTTTGTCCAGTTTACACAATTAGAAGGTCATTTAAGTACTTTGGACTCACATATAATGAATAACCAACAACCTCCATAACAAGTATTACAGAGGAGACTGACATTCCATGACTATGCACAGTTATGTCTCATTGGTTGGTTGGTGGTTCTGCTTTGCCACCAACTGATACTGCACACTAATTATTTCTCTCAAGACGGAGCCTGGAAATCAGGGACAGTATATTAGGTATTAATAGATGGGATGAATAGTCTGTTTTTACTCATACATCATGGACACATTTGTCTGCTCTGAGGATCAAGTGCTCACTTGGCAGTCTGCTTTGGCAACAAAACTTTTTGAGTCAGAAAAATGTTGACAGGGACGGACATATTTCTCATCCCTTTGTCAGTCATAGTAGTAGATTCAAGGTTTAAATTTTGTAGTCAGATATAGAATTTTATACGATATGAAGTGAATGCCAAATAGACACCAGAAAGTGATATTTTTGCTTCTCTAACCCAAGAGTGAAGGCAATCTCAGATTTAAGTGTTTCAAAAAGAACGGGAGCATAAAGCTTCATTACAAAACACAATACTGTAACAAATGGGAAAGTTTGAATTTCAAAGTCTGAATTTCAATGCAAAGAGAGAACAATAATACTACTTTGCCAAATATGTGGCCAATCATGTTTAATTGAGGCTATTATTGCAGCAAGAAGAAATAACAATTTGACTTCTAGGGAGTGTTAATTGACAGTATTATAATATTTGTGCCATGTATGCATTCACTATAGGAATAAAAGAGGCTTTAGTAATTATATACTGAAAGATGAAAGTATCAATATAAATCCTGGAAATAATAACATAACAATATAGCTAGGTAAAGAAAAATATTCTTAACTAGATTCACTTGACTTCCAAGAAAAATGATTTTTATGGAAGTATACTATACTCATCACTTCTTTTCCTAATCTGTCTTTAACAAGTCTCTTCATTTTCTCTGTATTACAGTATTTCTTCTTCTTTAGTGAGAACCAAAATATTGTGTTATTTTTGCATTATACTCTGTGGTCCTATCTTCCAGATTTTATTTCACCTTGTAATGGGTGTTTTAATCCTTGGTAAAACGACCCTTGAAAAGAAACAGGATTCTTTAAGGATGGTAATGAAATACCTTGAAGATTATATGCTTGCAACCAACTATTTGATATATAATTTACAACTATCACCAGGAAGGGGTGGGAGGTCCTATTCCACTTGGTCTTCACCAGCAAACATCTGAACATGCTTGGGTTTTTTCCCATCAACACTATTACTTGACAAATATCAATTGAGTGTTGCATGTAAATATCACCCTGAGCTAGGAAATGTGAAGATGAATGCAAAGATAACACATATGTGTACCTGACAACCTTCCATTGGGAAAGAGTCATATTAAAATATTTGTACTACGGACGAGAAGTATCCTAAGAGTCAGATAGTAAATTGAGAGAAATGGAGTTCAGTTGAGGGGATTATTGTGAGCTCCATTCAGGGACTAGTTTATAAGGTGGGAAAATGCCTACATGAGTTAAGGAAGGATATACTAAAGGAGAAAGAAAGCAGAAAACATTCAGGATATATATACAGAATTCTCCTAATTTGCTTGAAGTATAGACAAGATGAATCAAGGATAGGAAAACATGAAGAAGCCAGAACAACAAAGTCCTTGAACACTGGATCGAAGCATTTGAACATTTTTATTTTTTCATGATTTCATTATTGTGTTATTACTATAAATATTAGTGTGGGTCATTTTGATGTAGTAGCACATGTATGGAATATACTTTGTTCCATTTCAGTGCCTAGTACCTCATCCTTCCTTCCTCTTCTGCCCCATCCCATTTCTCCCTCATTTACTCCACTGGCTATCTCCCCATCCATTTATTGTTCTTATAAATTTGTGCTTTGTAGGTGGATGACTCAATCATTACAAGAGTAATTAACTCTCTGGAACCTTGTTATTGGTATATATAAAGATGGGATTCACCATGGTACATTCACCCACAACATAATATCCTCAATCTCATTCCAGTGTTCCTTGCCTTTCGTATCCTCCTCCTCCTGTCAACCACATTTCTCCATTGTCCTGTTCTCCTTTACAATTTCATGGTGTCCTTCCTTCCCCACACCTAATTTTACTGTAATTTCCACATATGGGAAAACATTTAACCCTTGACTTTCTGAGTCTGAATTATTTCACTTAGTATGATGTTCTCCATTTCCATCTATTTACCAGCAAATGCTATGATTTCATTTGTCTTTATGGTTGAGTAAAAATTCATTGTGTTTATATGCCCTATTTACTTTATCCATTCATCTGTTGACCAGTACCCAGGCTGGTTCTATAACATGGTTATTGCGAATTGTCCTGCTTTGAACATTGATGTGACTGTATCACTTCAGTATGCTGGTTTTGGGGATAAATATCAAGGAGTCAGCTAGCTGGATCATGTGGGGGTTTAATTCCTAGTCTTTTGAGGAATCTTCATGCTGCTTACCAAAAGGTTGTACTAATTTTCAGTCCGATCAACAGTATGTGAGTGTACAGTTTTCCTCTCACCCTTTAAGTATTTACTATTATTTGTATTCTTGACAAGTGCCATTCTGACTGAAGTGAGGTAAAATCTTAATGTAGTTTGCATTTTCATTTCCCTGATTGCTAAGATGTTGAACATTTTTTCATGCATCTGTTGACCATTTGTGTTTCTTCTTTTGAGAAATGACTAATTCTTTTGCCCATTTAATGATTGGATTATTTGCACAAAAGTCAATTCAAAGCGGATCAAAGACCCATGAACTAGACAAGAAACTTTGTAACTGCTAGATGAAATTTATTTCACAGGCCATAGATGTCATTTAATATTTTGAACAAGAAAGCAATCTAATCACAATTATTCTAAGGATAGAAAGATAGAATAAAGCATGGGATCAATGATAGGAAGAAGAGTTAGGAGGTGTTTGAAAAGGCACAGAAGATACAATACACTCCTGAACTAGAATATTTCATATTTGGATTTCTTCCTTATACCTGGGTTTTATATCATTTTATTTAAGTGAAGTCTTTATTCTAATCTATAGTTGATAACTCTTCCCTTTTTTTTATTTCAGATTTTTCACTATTCGTATACTGCTTCATATGTGATTTACAGCATACACACTAGGTAAGTTCTTTGAGTTTCTGCTTTTCCCAAGTAATTATCCAGTTTAATTGGTGTAGATGTCAACTTGTTCATGTAAAAATATTCACATTTTTTCAAGGGAAGTTTGGGAGTTAAATCCTCCGGAAGTAGAGGACTCCATCTTGCAGTATGCAGCCTGGGGTGTCCAAGGGCAGCAGCTGGTAAGAATAGGCATCGGTATGCACCGAGCCCTGTCAATTGTAACTCTATGAAACATGTTTACAGATATCATTTCCTTGTAATAATCATCCTGTTAGATATCATGTTTCTCTAAATTTCTTTATATCTTTTGTCTAGTATTTTATCTTAAAAATATAACAAATGGTACTAGCATTATTTTCACAATTAATTTTAAAACAAAAAGATTTTATAAAGGATTGTGTAACTAACCTTACAAGATGTCCAAGATATTAGAGCCCAGTTCTGGGCTATTTGTATTATCTAATGTTGTCAATTTTTATGCAAAACTTAGAAAAGGGATTATTTATTCTTAACATTATTCCAAAATTTACTAAGAATCATCTAATATTCTTTTGAGAGGTATTTTTTCACCACGTGCATTTTAAATATCACAAACTTAAGGAGAATTAGAAATATAAAAGGAAGCTTAAACAAAAGAATATTCTTATACATGTCTCGTGGTGCCCATGTAAAGACTTTCTCAAGGTTATACTACTCACAAAAGAGTCTGGCTAACTTATATGGTACATGCTTGCTCATAAGTACTAAGCATCACCAAATTGATTTGTAAATTTTTCATCAAGTGTGTGTATATCTGTCAGCATCCACAAGAGCTCTCTTTGTTCCATATCTTCACCAGTATGTAGTTTTACCATTTAGTATTTGTAACTTCATACTTATATGTTAATATTTATAATTCTATATTTGTCTTTACACCAAATTTTAAATTTACTTGCTCCTTCCTATTTGTATGTTAGAGTTTCTGTTTCATTTTCTAATGTAAACACTAAAGACTTTTAAATTTTATGTTTAATCTTTATTCAAAACATTTGATTGCAATAGTATCTAAATAAGATCTAATTATAATAATCTTGAATATCTACAATACCTTTTAAAGGATTCATTATTGAAATGTTTGTTTTTAAATTTAAAGACATATAAAATTGGTATTAAGACTAATTTTTACTGTTCAGAAATAAGTCTTTATAATATTGACTTTGAAGTTGATGAAGCTTACTTTCTGGTTTGGTAGAAATTATTATAAATGTTTTCCCATGATGAAAAATTTATGCATTTCTCATGCATAATTTTCTTTATATACCTATTAGACCAATCTAAATAATTATTCTTCTAAAACTTTTATTTTTTTATTTTGTTTTAATAAAGCAAATGATCCCAGTGAAATTAAATTCTTGGTACTTTAATCAATATGTGTTTACCTATTTATCTTAGTCATTTAGTTATTCTTTTGGGGGCACACTATGAATTGTACCCAGTGAGTAGCTTTACCACTGAAATATACCCCAGTCCTTTTTAATTGTTTTTAAATTTTATTTTCGAGACAGGCTTTCACTAAGTTGTTGAAGTTGGCCTCAAATGTGCAATCATCCTGTCTCAGTCCTTTAGTGGAGTTTCTAGATATTTTAAAAATTAGAATTGCTACGTCCACTACAACTGGGTGGTTGAGATTTATTTCTTCTTTCTCAATTTCCTGATTCATAAAATAAGAATATGTACAGCATCATATTGTTATAATTATTTTGAAAAATATAACCATATATACTCTTAATAAGGCATACATCAATTTTATTCTATTTCATAAATTTAAGAAATGTTTTTTTAAATTGATTGGCAAAATAGGGAAGTAGTATTATTCCCTACTTTTCACATCATAAGAGGGCTATAGAATAATATACTGTTACTATTTAATGTTTATTTTCATTGGAAAATATTCTGGACCCAAAAGTAATCTGAAAGTACATATGCCTCAGATATGGTCTCTGTGTTTGGTCACATGACCCTGGGCGAGTCACTTTTCCTCTTGGTACCCAATCTTCATCAGCTGTAAAATGAGGATGTTTGACTCTGATTTTTGTACTTAGCTATTTAAAATATTATATTGGTCTAATTTAATAAAGTTTTTTAAAAAATTAAATTATAATCATTGGTTAAAAAGTAAGGCAGAATATGCAAGATTAGAATGAGTTGAGCAACTTTCTATAACAATTTTGTTCATTTTTTGAAACTATAGCTTGTACTCTGATATATTGGATTAATGATTGGATATAGGAAAACATTTTTCACATGCATATTTTCATTTTTTTCTTGGAGGATGCATTACTTTAATGTGTAATCTAAGTGTTAAATAGAATATTAAAATTAAAACCTACTTATAATGTAAAAAACAGTCAACAGTAAAATAAATCATATTTATCCCTAGTATTGTATTAGCCTTGTATTTAATATAGTTTTATGTACTTAGACCAAAGGAACATTTAGAAAATTTTAGCTCCTTTAAAATATTGAAAAATGCATATATGAAGTTTATTAACATTTTATTTGAAGTCACTTCAATCTTTATGATTGTTTTATCAAAAAATTCTGTAAAAGTCCTGTATTCACTGTCATTTCAACACTAAATGAATGCACAGTTGAATAAATAATTATGAATAAAAGCCAGTGATATAAATCGAACACATAAGCACAATGGTTTTGATACTATAGATTACTGGTCATATGTTTGCCTTCATCATATGCATATATATTAGAGAAATTTTAAAAGAATATATATAGTCTACATTCGAAGGACTCTCTCTCAAGTCTACACATCATGATATTCCCACAAAGTGTCAGTAAATGTCATAGCAGGTCAGCTAGATGTGAAGATGCCAATTTGATACAAAGAAGTTATGGAATTAGGGTGTTCTTGGAAGTGGTGAGTGGGATATACAAAATGGTAGGAGCTCTCTTTCTACCAGCTTCACTCTGATTTTGTGAACCATAGAGCTGACCTCGGGCCAGGCAAAACTTTCCAGAACCCAGAAACCAATATAATACCTCTTTCATATTAGTAGTGAGTCCTTTGGAAATCTTTAAAACTTTAGCTAGATTTAAATGACTTTTATTCTCCGAACCTGAGAGAAACACACACCTATGCCCAAAATAGTAGCATTTTAAAATATAGAAAGTATTAGTATTAATCGTATGGATGTATTTTCATGATTCTCAATTGTTATTGATTCCTTATTTTTTTATATATTCAAGAAAATTACAGAAAATTCTAAAAAATAGAAAAACTATGGGTTCTTCCATAATAATTTTATCGCAAGTAAATGAATTTTGACTTCAGTGCTTGCTACCTATCAAAATTGAAAACATTATTTATTTTCAATATACCTTAATTTCTTCATCTTTTTAAAGTTGAGATGATAGCATTACCTTACTAATCATTTTGGGGAGGGTAATATATTCATATAGATCTAAAACACTGAATAATATATGATCTACAATAAGAATTTTTTATTTGTTAATTTTTGCTTTTCATATGATATTTTTTAGAAATGACATAAATTTTAATATCTTAGGGAATTTTAATGTCATTAGTATTGTGGAGGATAAAACCTAAATTCTTTATAAATTTATAATGACATTTTCAAAATCATCTGGAAAACTTTGGGAATTAAATAGTATTTTTCAGGGTTATATTTTGTGTGCATGCACACATGAATTCAATAAAGTAAAAAGTGTGTCTTTATAGCCAGGCGTGGTGGTGCATGCCTGTAACCTCAGCAACTCGGTATGCTGAAGCAGGAGTATCACAAGTTCAAAACCAGTCTCAGCAACAGCGAGGCACTCAGCAACTCAGTGAGCCCCTGTCTCTAAATAAAATATAAAATAGGGTTGGGGATGTGACTCAGTGGTCAAGTGCCCCTGAGTTCAATCCCTGGTATCCACCCCTCCAAAAATGTATCTTTACAAATGGCCAATGGTCTAGTTCATGTAAGTATGACAGACTTTGTCAATATTTGAAGCCACCAACAAAACAATATAATTTTATTAGAGATGAGTCATCATAATACTATAATTAGTTTCACACTAAATAAATTGAAGAGTTCTGTAGTGTTTACTAACTAAAAATAATAAAATTTTATCCTTAATTTTTAATTTCTAATCTTCCTTGCTATAAAAACAAATCCTGGTGGCAAGAGAAAAATGGTGAACAATTCACATAATGTATGATAAAAAAAATGGCTTAAGTTAGAATTCAATGACTTAATAGAATGTCCTGTTAAATGTAAGGGAAAGCAATTTGGATGGGCATATTAAGTGGGGCAAAATAACCTGAATCAATACAAAAATGCATTATTCAGAGAACTTAGCAAGTAGACACATTAGCTGTAGCAAATGTTTTATAAAAAGAAATGATTTGGGGGAGGATTCTAGGAAATTGAGGAGTAAGAAGTACCAGGAATCTGTCTCCCTTCCTAAGTTGTATTTAGACTAGTAGACACATTATTATTGGACACTCTAGAATCTATTTGAAGTTTCCAACTTCCATGCAAAGTTTTCAAAGTAATTGGTAGTTACTTTCAGTTTATTCTGCTCTCAGCTCAGCAATTGCTATATTTCACAAACCCTGTCCTATGGCAGCTGTTCCTGAGATATCCAGCTCCTGGAAACCAGGGTTGACAACAAGGATCATGCAATCCAAGTACCTGGATATTTGTGTTCTTGGGGCTGATGGTCACTTAAGATGGAGTTGCAGACACAGGTCCAGGCACCTTCTCAAACCTTTCACCACCATCATTGCAAGTCCTTCCTCTCTTCCCCTCCTCAGTTTCCTCTTTTTCCCATTTTGGAAGCCATTCATTAAGTAGTTGGGCAATCAAAAGAAGCTGAATATATGGAAAATATGAGAGAGTCACTATGCATGCACAAGGAAACATAAAAGAAAACCCTAAGTTAAACTGAGGATAATTCTTACAATGGAGAAAGCCTACAACAATTAAATAAGTAAGCAAATAAATAAAAATAAAAACTAAACATCAAACCATGGGGAAAAAGAATGTGATTTCTGAAGATATTAAAATGTAAGATTCAAATGTCCAAGGTCTATAAAAAGTCTCAAAGACTAGGGGTGTAGATCAAAATTGTAGACTGCTTGCTTAGCATATACACACCCTGGGTTTGATTCCCTGCACCAAAAATAAAATGAAAGTTCATTTCTCAGGAAAAAAAAAGTCTCAAAGTACACTAAGGAACTGGGAAATATGTACTATTCAAAAGGGAAAAAAAGTAGCATAAAATTGCTGGTGAAGATCAGTATTTAGACCTACTAAATGAAGACTAAAACTGTCATCTTAAAGGTGTCCAAAGTAACAGACATGGAGAAACTAAAAAACATGATATATTAACAAAATGTAAATGTCAGTAAGAAGATAAAGAACCTAACAGACAACTAAATAGGAGTTGTAAAGGCAAGAAATACAATAATTGAAAAGTTCTCTAGAAGGAAGCAAGACATATTTAAATAGGCATAAAAATTTACAATAGGGCAATTGAAATCATTGAGTCTCAGAAGCCTAATGAAAAAAAAAAAAAGACTAGAAAATGTATAGAATCTGAGGGACATCAAAAAGTAGGCATCAAAAAATATGTATGGTGGGAGTGTCAGAAGAGAGAGAAAGAAATAATGGCCAAATATTCCTAAGTTTGATAAAAGACAAAAATAAAATACTGAAGAAGCTCAACAACTCTAAACAGGATGAACTCAGAGAACCACAGGATACATTATAATTACCTGTCAAAAGTCAAAGTAACATGGGAGGGGGATACATCATATAGAAGGGATTCCCATTAAGATTATTAGATTTCTCATCAGAAATATTGGAACCCCGAAGGGAGTGGGACTGATATAACTCAAAATGATTAAAAAAATTAAAACTGTCAACCAAAAAAACCTTTATTTGGCAAAATAATCCTTCAAAACTGGGAAACAGATTAAGGCATTCACAGATAAATAAAACTAGAGGAAGTAACCACTAGACATGACCTTCAAGAATTGCTAAAGGAATATGTCAAAATCAACTCAACTATTATATATTAATACAATGCACTAATAAAATAATAATAATAATAATAATATTTGCTAAAGAGAATCCAGTGGGTTGAAATTAAAGGCACTAAAAAGTAACTCAAAGTCATATACATACATTAACAATTATAAAAGTTAATAATATTGTTGAAACAAAGGTTTGTAATTATATATTTTGTTCTCTATTTGACTTAAGTTAATACATTAAAATTTATTCATCAAAAGGTCAGTATTATTTTAGCATTGGTTTTGTAACTCTATATTTTATTTATGATAATATTTAAGAGATTAATGCATTAAAATGTTATTAATTAATAGGGGCTGAGGTTGTGGCTCAGTGGTAGTGTACTCACCTAGCATGTGTGAGGGTATGGGTTCAAAGGTCAGCACCACATTAAAAAAAGTAAAGGTATTGTGTCTACCTACAAGTAAAAATATATATATTTTAAAAATCTTTAAAAACTTATTAGTATTTTGAGACAACATAAAAATATATAGCTTTGTGATATCAATAACTGAAAGAAGTGGGGAAAGAGCTCTAAATCAGTAGCGTTTTTCATATTAATGAAGTTAATCTGGTGTAAATTAAAGTTAGTTATAATTTAAGGGCATTATTTGTAATCATCAGAGTAACAGCAAAGAAATAGAATATACAGGACGTGAGAAAGAAATTAAAACATTTCACAAAACATAAAAGAAGCGGTAACGCAGAAAATGAGGGTCAAAAACCTATCATGCATATAGGAGAGAAATAGAAAAATGTAAGATTAAATTCTCCAACCACAAGATAGAGATTGGCAACTTGACTTTTAAAAAATGATCTAAGATATACTCTCTTGGAATTACTCAAACATACAACTAAGTTGGAAGTAAAAGAATTAAAAGATAGATTTCATGCAAGTTGTAACTAAAAGAGAGTAGAGGTGCCTTAACCAATATTTAAAAAACAGAATCTAAATCAAGAAAGGTTACAAGAGAAAAATTATATATTAATCAACACAGTGAGAAGTTATAACAATTGAAAATATTTCTATATCAACATCAGGCCATTGAAGTATATGAAACAAAATCTATATCATTAAAGACAAAAATTAATATTTCTATTAAAATATTTGGTGATGATTTCAATATGTCACTCTCAATGGGTAGAACAAACAGGTAGAACATAAGGTGAGAAAATAGAGAACTTAAACAACCCAATACACCAGCCGGATTTAACAAATGTGCACAGAACATTCTACCTGACAACAGTGTACCATTCTTTTCAAGTGCATATTGGGCTTTCTCCAGAACTACCCATGTTTTATGTTACAAATTACATTGCAGTAGGTTTTAAAAGACAGATTTCATACAAAGGATCTTCTCTGATCACAGCAGGATGAAATCAGAAATCAAATAATAGAAGATAAAATGGAAATTCACAAAATTTTGGAATTTAAATAGCACTCTCAAACAGTGGGTTAAAGAAAAAAAAAGTCACAGGAAAATTAAAAAATACTTAGAGATGACTGAAAATTAAAGAATTGTATATCAAAATTTATTGAATGCAGGAAAATGAATGCTGAAGGGCAGATAACTCTGAATGCTTACTGCTACAGAAGGATTTGTGTCCTGCCTCTCCCAAATACAAATGCTGAAGATGATTATTGGTACATTAGAGATAGATCTTTTAGGAGGTATTTAAGGTTAAATGCAGTCATAATCCAAAAGTATTGAGGTAGTATAAGAAATGGAGAGCTCTTTCGCTGTTTTCATTCTTGCTTTTCTCTACACACTCAGAGGAAACAACAGGTGAGAACACAGCAACTTCTGCACACCAATCAGAAAGTCTTCATCTGAAATTCAAATGTGTTGGCCTTGATTTTGGACTTTCCAACCTCAGGACTCCAGGAAGAAATACAAATAATGCATGTGTGTGTGTGTGTGTGTGTGTGTGTGTGTGTGTGTGTGTGTGTGTGTCTGTGTGTGTGTGTGCAATATCATATTACATATGTACCTATATGTTTATGTATTTTTCTTTCATTAAACCACATGGTATTTTGCATGAAACCAAAGAACTAAGACTATCACATTAGAAAACTGAAAATCTCTAAAATGTACTACTAACTTTATAACATAAAGTTTTAAAAAAGAAAAAAACTAAATCCAAAGCTAGCAGATAAAAGAAAATAATAAATATTAGAGCAGAGATAAATCAAGTAGACAATAGAAAAATAATAGAGACAAACATGGAATCAAAAAGTCATTTCTTTAAAGAGACCACAAAAGTGGCAAAACGTTAATGATATTGACTAAGAGGAAAAAATAAATCGCTAAAATTAGAATTGAAAGAAAACAACTGATTCTATAGAACTAAAATAGGTTTTAAGTACTGTGAGCACTGATATACCAATGAATTTGGTAAAACAAATGGAATAAATAAATTTCTGTAAACACAAAACCCACCAAGATTAAACTACTTAAAAATGTACAATCAGAATATACGTATCACACCTACAGATATCCAATTAGTAATAAGAAATCTAATTAAAAAAACTCTGACCCAAACAATTGACTGGTAAGTACTGTTAAACTACCAGTTGAAGTACTAATACAAATTCCCCTCAAGCCTTTTTGCAATCATTTGAAGAGGAATGAACTCATTCTGTATTGCTAGCATTATGCTGATACCAGAGCCACACAGAGATGTCACAAGAAAGGAAAACTACAGTTCCATACCCCTTATGTAGTTATGAGGTTTCTCCCCAAAACTAATGGGTTAGATAATCCAAGAAAGTTTAGAGGTAAATGGCTAGGTTTTGAGAGCTAAACCTAGTCAGTTCATTAATCCACTTGAATGAATTAACTAGGTAGTATCTGTAGGCAAGGAGGGTGTGGCTGTAGGGAGTAGGAATTCAGGTTTGCCCTTTGGGGTGTATATATTTTGTCCCTGATGAGCAGAGCTCTCTCTTTGCTTTCTAATTAGGAGTGTCCTAGGCTGCTTTCCTCCTTTACAACCTTCCACTCATATGTTCTTCCTCAGAGCAATGGAGTGAGCCTTTTATAGATGGAGACCTCTGAAAACATGAACACCAAAAACATTTTTTTCTCCCTTAAAACTGTTATTATTAGGTCTTTTGGTCACATGAAGAAAAAGTTTATGAAAACACCTTATAAATTTTGATGTAAAAATTCTCAAGAAAATCTAGGAAAACAAATTCAATAATTTATTAAAAGGATGGTACAACTTGATCAAGTGGGATTTATACTAAAATTCAAGCACAGTTTTACACATGAACACTGATCAATGTAATATGCCATATTAATGGAATGGAGGAAAAACACATATGCTCATCTAAATTGATAGGATAGAAATATATGATAAAATTCAACACCCTTGTATGGTAAAAGCATTCAACAAACTGGGATCATAGGGAAATACCTCAGATAAATAAAATCCATATGTTAAAAACTCCATCATTATCAGAAATGAGGGACAGAAGACTTTTCCTCTGAGATCAGAAATAAGGAAAGAATGATTTCTTTTGGCAGTTGTATTCCCCATAGTACTAGAAGGCCTAGCAGAAGAAATTAAGCAAGAAAAATGAAAAGCATCTGATTGAAATAGAAGAAATAAAATTATCTCTAGTCACAAATATTTTGATCTTCTTTATAAAAAAATCTAAAGATTCTACAGATCCTGAAACATTTTAGAACTATTAAATACATTCAGCAAAGAAGCAAAATAAAAAATCAACACAGAAAAATCAGTGGCAAGTGTATGCACTAACAATAAGAAATCTGAACTGGAACTTAGAAAACAATTTCATTCATAATAGCATTAAAAATAAAATACTCAGAAATTAGCTTCATCAAGTTGGTGAGACTTTTACACTGAAAACTAATATACGTTTTCTGAGAGAAACTGCAAGAATCAAATTAGAAGGCATCCAGTCTTCATGGAGTAGAAGACTTAATGTGGTTATGATTTAATGTTACTCACTGCAATGTACAGGTTTACTGCAAAGTATTTTTCATACAAATAGAAAAAACCTATCCTAAATTCATATGAAATCTTAAGGGGCTCCAAATATCTAAAACTTATTCCTGAAAAGAGAAATACTGGAAAATTCACATAAGCCAATAGAATAAAATGGAGAGTAAACAAATAAACTCTCATATCTGTGACCAACAGGCGTGCCAGAACCTTAATCAACCGGGTGAGAACAATCTTTTCAACAAATGCTACTAAGAAAACTGAACGTCCATGTACAAAAGAATGAAGACTTATTTAACACCACATAAAATACCTAAAACTAGATCTATAGTGGAAGACATAAAACTATAAAACACCTAAAGAAAACATGAGGAAAAGCTTCAAGACATTAGAAGAAGTAATTGAAATAATCATTTGTCAAAAATTATTTGGATATTACACCAAAGGCCCAGGCATTAAAAAAATTAAATCTCATGAAAATTTTAAAAAGAAAAACTTTTGTTTTAAAAATACTATTGGGCTGGGGAGATAGCTCAGTTGGTAGAGAGTGCCTGCCTTGCAAGCACAAGGACCTGCCTAGCACCGCAAAAAAAAAAAAAATCAACAGAACAAAAAGGCAACCTATGGTATAGGAGAAAAATGTTTTCAAATCATACATCTGAAAAATTACTTTTAAAGTTATATGAGAGTTTCTTAAAATTTAATAAATGTTAGCAAATAACCCGACTCAAAAATGGCAATAGACTTTGGTGGGGTTTACTGCACAGATGATATATAAATGGTCGATAATCTTATGAAAAATATCAACATCACCAAACATTAGGAAAATGCATATCAAAACCAAATGATATACCACCTCTCTCCGATTAGAATTGTTACTATATATATATATCTTTTAAAAAACTGAAAATAGCAAGTGCTGGCAATGATGTGGAGAAATTAGAACACTTGCTCACTATTGGTGGAAGTGTGTGGTGCCATGGAATCAACCTGATTGTTCATTACAAAATTAAAAATAAATTTACTGTATGATCCAGCAATTCTAACTCTAGGTATTAATTCCCCAAAAGTTAAAATTAGGATCAGAAAGAGATATCAACACTCTTATGTTCATTATAATGTTATTCTCAATAGCCAATTTATGGAAAGAATCTAAGTGTCTATAAACATATAAATAGATAGGAAAAATGTGCTACATGCACAACAAGGAATACTATTAAATTTGAAAAAAGGGAGCCATTCAATATACAACAAGGCTTATGAGAGTTATGCTTACATGGTATTAAGTACAAGAAGGCAATAAAGAGAAAGACTGTCTCATTCCACTTATAGGAAGGAGTTCAGCAGTCCCAGAGACAGAAAGCAGAGTGGTCATTTCTAGAGTCTGGAAGCAGGGGTAAATGGGCAGTTACTGTTTATCAGCTATGGAGTTTCAATTTCCTCATATCGAAGGGTTCATGCTGGAAATGGGATGGGCGGTGATAGTAAATAACAATATGTAGTGCATGCATATTCATATGAACTGTACACTTATGTATGGGAAATTTTAGGTGCATTTTACAGTCTAATAAGATGGTAAATAAGAGATAGATTAGAGTACTAGAGCAAGAAAAGATGCAAGTGGATCTGAGGCTGGAGCTCAGAGGCCCATTCACTTAGAGAGACTTGACATGTAATGAAAGGGTGTGGCAACCAGCAAGAAAACACAAACCAACAAATGGGCTTAGATAAGTGCTTATCAGGATGGAAAAAAGAAAAAATTAGGTTCCTACATTACATCACTTTCATTACATCACTCAGAAAAGGTACATTCCAGATGGATTAAAGACCTAGATGAAATAAGGACAAGTTTAACGTTCCGGAAGAGAAAGAAGGCCTTCTATGACCATGGGCTAGGGAGAAATTTCTCAGAAAAGTCATAAAAAGGACACACCCAGCAAAAACAGGTTCATATGTTCATTTGTATTAAAATCAATACCTCTTATTTAAACAAATAATACCAAAAGCAAAATGAAAAGAGAAGTCAGAGTGGTATGTATTTTCAATATATGTGTATACATGCGTATGTATATACACATGTACCAACACACACATATATAATTTTAATAAATCGATAAAAAGAATACCTACTCTTTATGCCTCAAGAAAATGGGCAAAATGTTTGAGGAGGAATTTCAGAGCGAAATAAATCATAATGGAGAGAAAAGACTCCCACCAAATCTTAATCTTACTATGGATTATAATTTTTTTGGAAATTATCATTTCCAATGGGTCAACCTAGCCAAATGAAAGAAGCCAGTCTTTTAAGTCAATATGTTTTTTAATTTCATTCATATGAAAGTCCCTAATGGGGAAAACTACAGAGACAGGAAGTACATTAGTGGTTACCTAGAGTCGGAAGAATCGGGGGATAAAGGGATGATGCTGAAGGGTACACTGTTTTTGAGGGAATGAAAATAGGATTAAATAGACTGGTAAGATTTGCACAAATCTGTGAATACTAGTAACTATCAAATGCTACATTTTATTTATCATTTATTCATTTTAATGCCTTATGAGTGGATTGTAGTTATACATAACAACGGGGTTCATTTTGACATATTCATAAAGGTGCCTAACATAGTTTATTTCAGTCCACAGTACTTCCCCCTTTCTGCACCTCCCTCTCTCCCACTGATTCTACTCTATTGATCTTTCTTCTATTTATTTATTTTTAACTGGAGCAGTATATATAAAAGTGAAATGCATTGTGATATATTCATATGTGCACATAGCATGATTTTGTCAACTTCATCCCCTACTTCTTCCCCTTCTCTCTCCTCCTCTCTCCCCCAAATTCTCCATTTTAATGGATGACTTCTGTGGTGTGAATTCTATATCAGTGAAAATGTTTGCTTTCACTGAAGAAATGGTAAACCGAAAACTGGAAAAACGTGTTAGGCATTCATCTGAAAAGGCTTCTAGCTTACGAGCGAGTGTCCTTCTCTTTTTAAAAATGTAATTTAGAATTATGAAAGTTAAAATTACTAATTACGAAACATTTAAAAATTCATATCATCAAAAAGAATGGATTTGAATATCAGATAAAGGAGTTTGAGCTTGAGAAGGGAAAGCTTTATACTGATTAAAATGTATCTAGAATCAGGAAACCGCAGCTGAAACAAAATTGTGTGTGTGTGTGTGTGTGTGTGTGTGTGTGTGTGTGTGTGTGTGTGTGTGTAATGCCGGGAACATTTGTTGAGATTTATTTTTAAGAATTGACTCATGCAGTGTTGGGTCTGGCAATTCCCATATCCTGGAGTAAACCAGCACTCTGCAAATTCCAGTAACAGTTGATGTTGCAGTCTTGAGTTTGAAATCTATCATGAATGCTGGCATTCAGGAAACTGGCAGTATTTCTTGAAGCAGCATTCATTCTTTTATAGAAATTCTAATATTTCACTCTATAAAGCTTCCACTGATTGGTTGCAGCCCACTTACATTCTTGAGGATAATCTCCTATACTTAGTCAACTGATTTTAAAAGTTAATCCTGTTGATAAAATCCCTCCTAGAAACTTCTACACTAATGTTTACTGAACAACTAGACCTACTCAAGTTGACACATAAAATTAAACATTTATAATAACAAGATAAATGATAGCTATTATTTTGTTGCCACCTATTATTTTCTATAAATTACTCATTTAATTCAGAGTCTGCAAATCTTTCACCTTAATATTTTAGTAATTTATTTTCTAATGCCTGTTCTCTCATTGCTAGTCACTTTAATTCATCTACTACCTTAATACCCTTAATAAGGCCCCCAGTAGATTGCAAAAGTTCATTGAAAGGATACAATGTCATTGATTTGACCAATGTGACATATCATCTGACTTCTGGCACTCCATGACAGAACACACATTTTTCTCTACCTGAACGAAATTCTGTGTAACTCCTAGGCAGAGACACTCAGTTCCTCTGTCTCTGACTCATTCCTTTTTGTGCACCCAGTCTTTTTTTTTTTTTTTTTTTCCTTTCTTTTTCCTCAGAATATTTTGCAAACACTTTCTCTTGCTCTTATCTGATTGTTTATTCTCAAGCCTTACTCCATGCTATCTATCTATCTAAATTGCTTGATTTCAGCATTACAGCATTCCTCCATTTTGTCACAAAATTTTCAAGTTTAATACCATTTATTGATATATTGATATTGGTATCTTCCACCACTGATTTGTAGGGAATAGGTGGAATAACAGAATATGCTAAATATTTTTTTCTTTGCTTTTTTTTTCTCCCTTCCTCTCTGGCTTCTTCTTTTTCATAAAGTTTACTTTAGCTAAAGGCAAAATGTAAGTTTAAAAAATTTCTCTGCTACTGAGGAATTAAAGAAGGCCTACTGCTGTTCCAATGCATGATAGAAAATCAAAGAAGGTTTTGAGGTTGGTATAATGTAAAAAGGAAAAAGGAAGATCACATATGAAAAACAGGTGTAATAGAGGAAATCATCAGAGACAGAAGGTGGTTGAGTCTAGTACCCAGGAGTTAGATGTAGAGATCATTATTATGACTGAGAACTGAAATGATAAATAATGATATACTTAAGATAAAAATGAAACCAACTTGAATAATGAAATTTAAAATTAATTCTGCACAAATATAAAAATTGTCATATAAATAATCATTCATGCAAATGAAATGCAAATATTAAAGAAGTATATGTCTTCAAATTTTTTACAACAAAATCTCTTTGAGATGTCTTCTTTGATATTGATAAAATTTTTTTTTTACCTTTTGGGGACAAAATAAAATAACAAACCCATCTTTTCAATGGCTTAAAGTTTTGTACAGTGTTTTATTTATCAAAACCAGATATTTGGAAGAAATCACTTTTCAAATGTATTACCTAAATATTTAAAAACTGTAGTGTTTAGGTAATTTCCCAAATATATATTTTTAAAAAGCAGTTTTACTATTTCTAGAGGCTTCACTTAAAATTTATCTAAACTTCAGCTGATTCGAAATGGTTTATTGCCTCAAGGAGATTTTAAATTTCTGTGATGTAATCGCTTACTTTGTCATTAATAAAAACTTGAAACTATTTTGCTGACTTTCCCAGGTAGATGTATAAGGCAATACTTCCTTCGAATATGTTTTTGAAATCTCATATTTCCTAATAAAATTCAATACACTTTGCCTCATATTCCATTAAATATTCATGCTTTTTTCCAATGGGAAAGTGGTTAATTCTTATTTAGATAAATTCAAGAAATAAAAGTAAACACAATTATAAGAAACAGAGATGCACTGCTGGAGTCACTTGCACTTTGGGACAGAAGTCTTGGAATTTGACTACTAGCATACCAGAACTGTAATAGAAATAAAGAATATCTAAAGAGAAATAGATAAAGAAAAGAGATTTTAGAAATCCAGTTCTATTTCTAGTCAGTTCCTCACTGCATTATGCATGGTGTTCACTGCTATTACAGCATGGCAGAAAAACCCCTAGGGAAGAAGCAAGAACCCTTTCACCATTCATATCTGCAGTGACTGAATGTGATGAGTCTTTCCATTATAAGTCAATTCGGACCACTAGTTGGTTGGTTTGTTAGTTTGTTCCCACATTCAAATTTCTTATGGAGGTAATTGAAAACAAGTTACTTATTCATTTTATCTGGAACCAAAGCTAATCTTTCAGTTACAGGAAATAAAAGCAATAACCCTTACCACATCCTAGGATTAGCCATACCAAAATCTAGTGGTTCTCACTTCAAATTTGAGATCAAGAAAATTGATATCACAAAGTTCAGATTATTTCTTTACTCAATACTTAGGCTAGAAATATTGATGAACCATAATGCAATAACTGAGTTTAATGAGAAGCACACATATACATACAAAAAAAAAGCCCTTAAAATTTCTCAAACCTCTTGACTGATAAATTTGTAGAATACTCAGGCATATATTTATATTAATGTAATGCATACATAAATATGACAGGAAATACCTTCTCATATAAATAAAATGCTGTAACACTGAATGGTTTGTGTGGAAAAGAAAAAAAAACATGCAATTGCAATACACAATTTGAAAGAAAATTAATTTAGATTGCTGTATGAAAATCACCCACCCATCAGAGCAAGCACTTTCAAAATCTCTTTAGTGTCTTAGTTAAATAGCATGATTGTGAATTTTCCACTGAACTTCAGAGATCTTAAAAAGAATATGAAATGCTGTTCCTTAATAAGCACAGATTTCACACTTTATTTTTCCACTTCAGTGTTGCTAATATCAATGTAGAGAGACAATAGAACATTCTGAGTGCCGCTAGCTGAAGTTGTGTTTTTTCAAGTTGTTTGTGCTGGCCTTAGTAGAAGTCATTTGATAAGATGTGTTGTGTTGACTTTGCTGATTGCTTTGGACTAGATTTTCTGAAGGCAGGGGCTGAAGCTTTGTAATCCTCCCAGCATGTAAAAATATGTAATGAACTATGGAGAAGGCAGGCAACATTTTTCCACTGACAGTAATTAATGATGCTGCTCAGAGAAGATGGTCAAAGCTTGTGCCAGCATGTGAAATAGAAGGTACTGAACTGCTGAAAGTCCCTAGAGATGTTTCTAACACTGACAGGCTTAAGAGAGAGAGAGAGAGAGAAAGAAGGAGAGACAGAGGTATGGAGGAAAGAAAGAGGAGGGGAGACGAGGAGAAGAGGTTGGAAAGGAGAAGGAAAAGAGCCCCACAAATCTACTCAATGATATTTGAGAATACTTTTCCCCTGTACTATGTATGTTTGTAATGTTTTAATTAACATTGTATAAAAATCAAAAGGAAATCAGTACTCTGTGTTAAAAAGTACCAATGTTAATTATGGGATGCCTAACCTTTACCTATCTCTTTTTTTGAGGGTAAAGGTAGTCTTTAACCCAATCAAACATTTCCATAGGTTTACACAGCACATACTATAAATTTTTATAGAGATTCAAACCAAGTATTAAGATCCTAATTTTACTTCTTAGGAATATAGAAGGCACAATCTGCATCCCAGGTATCAAACTATAGAGAACTAGTGCTGAGAATTCTGTGGTTTGAAAAAGCACTTAGAACAAGAAGTGATCTACAAGCTGAATCTGGAGTTTGGCGTCATATTTGTATCTCTCTGGACTACACAAATATGAAAAGAAATTAACCCAGGGCTTCACACAAGTGCTGTACCACTGAGCCACATTCCTGGTCCCTCTTGTGTTACCATTTTTAACAACAGAAAACTAAAATTTAGGGATCACTTCCAAATGTGAGAGGATAGAAATAAACAAATGTATCATCAGTGTAAAGCACATCAGCTAATTTGTGCTAGGAAGAATAACCATTGCTTACTACAGTCCCCTTAATTTGTAATTAAGCAATTTTTGAGTTGTTTAGAAATAATGAAGAAAATGCAAAAACATATTTTTGCCTTTTTGGTTAGATTTTTACTATAAATAGCAATTTCTGTGGCATATCTTATTTCACATTGCCACCCCCAATATAAAATTAAGTAATAAATTAGAAAGACCATAGAGATTTTAAGATTGTGGATTTTATAACTGTAATCAGGTCATACATAATTCAATGCACTCAATACTTCAGACAATTCTGTCGAGGTAAAACATTTGAATGGAATAGTGGTATAGATAATGTGCAGCAGAAGTTCCTAAATATTAGCCTCTTTCTATTTCACTGGAGCTTTTGTATATCTTTTGTCCTTAAGTTTGACTCCTCAGGGTTGTCCTACAGTGATGGCAAAAGTAATGCCATCTGCCATCTAAACAAAAACTTAAGGAGAATAATATTATAATAACATCTTTTGTAAGATGTGAACCACTTTACACAACACCTGGGGGTGGGGACCTCAATTAGGAAGCATTTAGTGTTTTAGTGATTTGCTGTGTTTTGTTAAGCGGCATGCAGAGAACTCCCTGAGAGAACTGTGTTCTGCAGTCCTGTCAGGATTCTTCATGTCAGAAATAACTCCAGATATCACTTTGATGTTGAGATACAGTGAAGATCAATGAAAATATGAGAAGAAAGATCATCAGTAAACGTTATCATAATAAGCCACATCTGAAATGGCGATTTCTAAGGAAGATGCGGTAAGATACTTCCAGAGCCAGGGAAGGATTGAGAGCAAATATACTTTGTAATTGAGAAACAAAAGAAATAGACAAATTGAAAATCTTAGTTGATGATTTTAACATTTCCTTTACAGTGAAAGAGACAATAAAAGATAAAATACAAGGAGGAAAATAAGTAGGGATGTAAAATATTTGATCAGTGCAACCAACTTTATATGAATGATGATTATGAAAACCTATACTTAGCAATTACAGAATACAGAACATTTTCAAGAGCACACACATAAAACAAGTTTCATAAATATGGAAGTATTACAATATTCCAGAATATACTCTTTGATCACAAAGGAATTAAAATATAAATTTTAAAAAGCTTGAATTTTATACACACACATTTTTATTGGACTAAGAATATACCAAATAAAAATATAGGTTTACATAACCATTTAATATATAGAATTTATCCTATAGATATATAGCAACTGTGCCTAAACACATGCAACAAGAAAAGTCATTGCAAAATTTTCATAATTTTAAAACAACTTAAATAATCCTTATGGTTCTGGTAAAAATAAATTGTGGTGCATAAAATAATTTAAAAAAATGTTAGGAAGCCATTAACAGGAGTCTTTGATAAGTGCAAACCTTCAGTCCTGCCCACTGATAAAGATAAGTCCATACCATCAGTCAATATGTTCTCATTACTATAATAAACCCTCCCCAATAAAAATGTACAGTGATTGTTTGAATATTTCCAGAATTATAAATAACAAAGAAAACCTTAAAAGATAAAATTGATTTTTATTACTGCACATGTAAACTTGGGATCCTGAAAAATTCCAAAATAGTGGAAGAGTTGGCCAGTTTTACATATGCCAACTTAATCTTCCATGTCAGAACTGGAAAACTGTATATTCAAGTAAGTTAAAGTTCTTTCACTGGTGAGTGCTCTGAATTAGGTGGTTATCTTCTGGAATAAAATTCATCATCTTCCAGGTAAACAACATGCTTTCAAAAAGTACTGGTAGTTTAAATTTGAGGACAAATTGAAGTGTATATTAGTAGCACTGGTCTTATAAAATGGTGCAGGCTTTTACCTGTGCTACAGATGCGGAACAAAATCAAGGTACACATGGAAGGGGAGAGAGTAGTATTCATGTAACAACTGGTTTAGAGTAGTAGGTCAATAGGTAATCTGATCTTTAAAATTAATGTAATTAAATTGCATAATGTTTAATTAGAAGAGGAATTAGAAGGAATTAAAAGGAACAAGGGACATAAAGGAGTACATATTTAAAGCTGAATGAAAAATGATCATGGCTTGGATTCTAATTTTGCTTAAAAACCAAACCAAACCAAACAAAAAAATCCTGGCTGATACTGAAGGTGAATATTAGAATACCTCTCATTTGTTTCCAATGTCCTTTAGAATGAAACTAGAACTAAGAAATTATACTAAAAATTGTTACCCAAATCTGAAGTTCCCCAAAATAATCCTAATAGCTGCATTTTATGTCCCAACACGAGGCTGGAACGTGGGCAGGAAGATATTCAGGACTAGCTGTAAAAGTAACAAAGCTTATCCACCTATTTTTTTTTTTTTTTTTTTTAATTCTCCTATGTAATCCAAATGCATTGTCTCCTGACAGAACTTTCTTCTGGAAAGATTTACCATCTTCTAGCCAGCTTTAAGGCTGTTATATAAAACCTGTCATTAGAAACATAATGACATATATCAACTGATAATTCAGATTCTCAATTGATTATTAGAACTAGAATTATCCTCAAATTTAAACCTTTATCACCTTTTGAAATTATGACATTTTCCTATAATAAGAAATTCAATTTGAAGAAAAGAAGAAAAATATTTTATACATGGAATATGATGAATTATGTCTTGGAAAATAATCTAATTCAGAACTGTCTTCAATTAAAAGAATTTTGACTAAATTTGAAAAAATTGTGTCCCAAATCTGATATTTGTGCGCAATTGCTAACATCCTAATCTTCATGCAAATTTGTCTGTAAATGCTGAATAAAGTATTATTTAAAAAATAAACAAAACAAGCAAAACAATTCCCTAAGGTCTGGGAAACTACACAAAACCAGCCCAATTTTCAAAGGGAGTAAAATTGACAAATAAGTGATTGACAGGATATGAGTCCTTCCTTCTATTTTTTTTGTTTTTTTGATTTGGGTTTTATCCTAAGGGCAACAATAGCTAAGGCAAAGACAGGTTGTGAAGGGAACTGAATCTCTGTCAGGGAAACCCATTGTCTTTCAGGCAAAAACAGAAAGCTCTGAGTGACTGACCATGAGACAGCACAGAAATGTTTTTATTCTCTCATATATTTACTATTATATATTCATAAATTTGTAAAATATTAAGAAGAACAAAATAGTTATTTTTATGCTTGCTGAATATCTAAAATTTAAAAAAAATAACTGTATGGGGTTAACAGGAGGATGGAAATGACAGAACAATAAGAGATAGACATCATTCAACATGAAACAACAGACAATTACAAAGGAAAAAAGACAGAGCCCCAGGGAACAGTGAGAAAACTACAAAAGGTCTGATATATGGTAACTGGAGAGAATGGAGGAGAAGGAAAATATTTTAAGAAATGATTGCCCAAAATTCTGGAATTAGTGAGACAATGAAGTTCATATTCAAGCATCAGCTGAGTGTGAACCACAAACAGTGAGTTCACAGAGTCACTCATAGTCACATAAGAGTCAAACTGTTGAATACTACAGATAAATTGACAATGTTGGTGTGGCCAGAGAAACATCACAAGTAGAACCAGGGACAACAATTAGAAGGCCTTTAGTGTTCTCATTAGAAACCATGTGGAATCAAAGTGAAACAAAGATAGTCTCTGATTAAAGAAAAGGTCCATGCTATAAGAATTGCTCTTATAACACTTTCAATGTTCTTTTATTTATGAAGATCTGAATTTCCCTTGCATATCAACATAAAGAAAAATGATAGCAGAAGGAAACCCAGATCTTCAGAAAGGAAGAACATAGAAAATAATATATATATATATAATATATATATATATATTATATATATATATACCAGTAGATAAGGAACTTTGATTTTCCTTTTAATTTCTGTATAAAATATATTAATGTTAAAAGCAAAAATGATAATATGATTTAGGGGCCTATGATATACATATAGGTGTGATGCTGTTGTCAATTATAACAATAAAAATGTCATCAATGTTTATGTAAGAAAATTATACATTTACAACATTTCTATATTTTACATGTTCTTATTTTCATGAATGATAATTTGCTTAAACAAGGTACTTCAGTTGTTAGCTGACTATAAAACTTTACCTTGTCTGGTAAATAACTTCAGAATTTAGGACATAAGGTATTTGATCTTTATTAAACAACAATAGATAGAATTATGTATTCATAATGCTCATCTTGTTGATGTTTCTATTCCTCATACATGAAAAGTTAAAACAAGGTATTATGAAATTTCCTCCTAGATGACTAAGGATTTAAAATTGTTTCAACTTTTTTCTTAGAACATTTTGAATTTTTGAAATGTTGGCACATTTGTTCAGATTCCTAAAATTTAAATGCATCATCTTGATTGTAAGGAATAAAGCCTTACATTGATAACTAATCCAGTTTTAATCATTCAACTAATAAAATATTTATTAAGAAATTCAGTTTTCCTGGTAGCCTATGTTACTCCAAAAGGTCATGACCTTCAAGAATATAGTTATTAAATATGGAAAATATCTCCTGTAAATGAAAAACAAAACAAAACCAAAAAAAACTAGGCACTTGATTTTGTAAAAAATAAGGAGTTCGTTTTTAGAATCTGTAATGTGTTAGCTACTCTGGTGAATTCTGTTGGAATGAAACTCAGGACTTTCTGAAGCATTTGAAATCTAGAAGCAGACGGTGATAAGTCAAAAAACACTTTGGGCAGTCAGCATTTGGGTGACACATGCCTGTAATTCCAGTGACTCAGGAGGCTGAGGCAGGAGGTTCATAAATTCAAAGACAACCTCAGCAAATTAGTGAGGTACTTTCCCAAAATAAAATATAAAAAGTAGTGGCCAGTGGGACTGTACAGCTTGGAGAAAATGGCAAGATCTGTTGGGTCAAAGAAAAATGAAGTCTCCTAATTTAGGAATGGAACCAGTTTTGAAAGAATTATGACTAATTGCTTGGTGCCTTTGATTCATGGACTTAGCCTAAAAGAAAAACTGCTAACAAGAAAAGACTTCACCCTTAACCTCATTCACCATTTTTTTAATAGAGATTCATTAAAAACAAAACTGTACAGGATATCTAAGACATCTCCCATGACCTTTCCAGTTTTACCTGTTTAGAACATTTGTGTTTATAATCAAACTGGTCATTGAGAATTCTCTTAATTCAATGGG
Organism: Sciurus vulgaris; assembly: GCF_902686455.1. Taxonomy (NCBI): domain Eukaryota; kingdom Metazoa; phylum Chordata; class Mammalia; order Rodentia; family Sciuridae; genus Sciurus; species Sciurus vulgaris. The sequence continues at coordinate 85,646,702 of NC_136463.1, read as the reverse complement.
CATGGTGGCACACGCCTATAATTCCAACAACTTGGGAGGCTGAGGCAGGAGGATTCCAGGTTCAGGGCTAGTCTCCGCAACTTGGCGAGACCCTGTCTCAAAATAAAAAGAACTGGATACGTAGCTCAGTGGTAAAGCACCTCTGGGTTTAATCCCCAGTACAAAAAAAAAAAAAAAAAGAAAGAAAAAAAATTTTTTTTCTTAACTCCCAGCCAAACAGCTTACCAAAATTCTTAGTCTTTCTTATCCTCTTTTTCTCACCAATATCATCTCCATTTTTGTAAGTTATGTGTTCTGGGATCGTTGCACACTTCAGTGCCATGGCTGCTGCCTGTGTTGTTGTTACATTGAAGCACAGAAGTATGAGGAGATTCCGGGAGTATCACCTGAGTTATATTTTTGTGATGACCTGCTCCTGATGTGTGAAAGTACCCAAGCTACTTCTGACCGGGATCAAGTGGGTGTGTTATGTGTCTGTACTGCTTTGAATCAAGACTTCTCTGATTATCCTGATTATAATTTAGTGTCAAGATTTCTGGGTAGTTCCCATTTCTGAGGGAAACTGTACTTGGGACTTTTTCAGTTGTAGGTGGGCATAACACCTTTATTTTATTTTTATGTGGTGCTGAGGATCAAACCCAGGGCCTCACATGCTAGGCTAGCACACTACCACTGAGCCACAACCCCAGCCCCTTTACTTGGTACTTTTAATATCATTAAACATTCCTCTAATTTTCAAAAGTTTATGGCACACTCAGATTTTAGATTCACATTTATGCTCTTAGAAACCACTAGAGGAGTAAATGGAGAGTTCAGTTACTTCTAGATCGAAGTGTAAAGCTTTAGGCACATCCTCTTTGTCTTTCCATTTCCTTATCAATTAAAGTAGGCATAGTCATTTTGATAACTAGCATGTGAAGTGCTAAGAACAGTGCTTGGCAGAGAGGGTGGCACTCAGGTTAGCATTTATTTCATAGTTTCTCCGAATTATAAATTCAGTATTCAAAGAATATATCTTGGGCAGGAGGATTGAGGGCAGTCTACTCAGCTGAGTAAAGGGACCAGTCTTTTCCCATCTGGATGTGCAGTTCTGGAAGGGAAAGGTCTAGGGCAACATATTGGATACACGTGCATGATCTACCCAGAGAACACCAATCCTTAGTACCACATTTCTGGGCTCTCCCAGCTAAGCGAACAAGCTGCCTGCCATCTTTAGTCCTCTGGGCAGGCTAAGGTGGGTGTGGCAAGATCAGGGTGCACCTTCCTAGAAGTGTACTGAGGGCCACATTTCAAACCTCACAGAGTTTAAATTCAGAGCAACAGCAAATAGTTGTTAACAGTGGCATTAGACTCTAGCATTAGAAGGTCAAGACAAGGAGAACAGAGCTCAAACAAGCACATGTATAATGCCATAAAGTGTAAAGAAAGTTAAAAGATGTAAAGGAAAAAGTTATTTGGTAAAATCATATACTGTAATAACAGTAGAGGCTGATATCAGGATGGGAAATTGGAAAAATTAGTGTAAACTTAAAATCTCAATGTCAGTATGTCTGTCTGCCCTTTCCTTCCATTCTTCTTTGGTACTGGTGATTGAACCTGAGACATTCAACCACTGGGCCACATCCACAGCCTATTTTTTTATTTTTTATTTTGAGATAGGGTCTTCCTAAGTTGCTGAGGCTGGCCTCAGCCTCTGGGGCCGCTATGATTTCAGCTGTCTTTCATACTAATCTCCACTAAAAGAAACTCGTGCTCCATGTAAGTTAACTGACCTCATATGCTAAGATAAAAATCTGGACTATCTGATTGCCAGAAACAAACAAAAAATTGAATATAATAAGAATGACACTGAAAAGAGTCAGTGTAAAGAGGCTCTTACTGTCCAGTTTGTGATAAATTGAATATTATTGGAACACACTTCTGAGCAGCCATTAGTTTATAATGAGAAAAAAAGTAGTTTAAATTATGAAAAAGCTGTTAATGTGACTAATATGTGTGTTTATCTTTTGTTATAGATGTCTTTAGCCAGGAGTGAAACATAGCCCCTATCTGTTTTTTAACATGCAGATTTATTTTTTAAAATTTTTCGTGGTGCTGGATGGAACTCAGAACCTCCCACATGGCTGGGCACTTAAGTGGTCAACCACTGAGCTACAGCCCCAGCCCCCAGATCAGCTCCTTGATCGCACACTATTCAGGTGGAAGGATAAAGTGGGGTGCAGGGTGTCTGTTACTGCCCCACAAAGAGAAAAAAGATTCACGTTCCAAAATGTTAAGCCAAATGCTCCAAAGAGAAATGGAATTTCTGAGAGATTTCATGATTTCTAAATGTTCCTTCTCATTTTTTTAAATTACTATTAATTTACCATACAAACTTTTTAAAATTACTCAAGTACAGTATACTATTTAATTATCATAAAATTTAATAACTGGTACAACTGTTCTCTTTTTATTACTTTTTACCAGTAATGAAAAGTAATGCTAAAATTTTTCTTTGCAGTTTCTTGCCCATGTATTTATTTATTTTTTTCTTTATAAACTTTTAGATCAGTTTAAATGAACTTTTGTTTTTCGTTTTGTTTCTGAGGTACCGGGGATTGAACCCAGGGGCACTTTACCATTGAGCTACATCCCAAACCCTTTTTTACTTTTTTGAGACAAAGTCTCTAAATTGCTAAGTGTCTTGCCAAGTTGCTGGGACTGGCCTTGAACTTGCAATCCTCTTGCCTCTGCCTCCCAGGTTGCTGGGATTATAGGCGTGCAGCACCTCGCCTAGATTAAATGCACACACATGCTTATTAGACTGGCAAAGACTAAAGAGATTAGTAAATTTTATCAGAATATGTTGGCAGTGCAAATTGGTTTACACTTTTTTTTTTTATTGTAAGCAGGTGGGATGCATGTTGTTTCTCTGTTTGTACATGGCGTGGGGGCGTACCATTTGTGTAATCATAAATTTAATAAAAAAAAAAAAAAAGTACTGGGAATGTAGCTCAATGGTAAAGTGCCCCTGGGTTCAATTACCAGGACTAATAATAACAACAATAATAATAATAATAACAACAACACTTTAAGCAAAATTGCAATGACACAATAAAATGCAGATAAACAAACACATTCATGGTTTTAAAGGGGAATAGGAGTTAATTCTTGAATCTTTGTTTTTTGACTTAGGGGTTTAAAATGGTGTCCATCTATTTTACAAAAGAAAAATAAGTTATTTGCAAAGACTATTCAGGAGGATTTGATATATACTTTTAGGGAAACTAAAAGATAAGATACATGAGGGATCACTGGAATTCTATCTTGGTAATATATTTGCTGGAATTGTAAATTATCACTCTGGATTTCTACAAATTTTAAAGTGAAGTTAAAGGTGACTCTACAAGGTATGTGCAGGGTGGTTTTGAGTAGAGAGAGATTGCCTGGGTCAGAGTTCATTGAAGTGGCAGTCTATCTAGTACAGATTTGAAGTGGCAACCATTTACATATATAGGTATGAAAAAGTTGCAAAGTTTGTGAATAAAATGGATAGAAAATATTTTCTGTGGATTTTTATTAGAACATGGTCAGGTGAGGAAACCCAGAAGCTAAAGGGATCCAAAGTAGCTTCTTCGAGATGAGTTTTATTATTAGTACTGGAATTTGCTGACATGGAGTTGACCTATAGCTTGTAACAGTGTTATACAATTTGAAAGCTGTAAAGAATTTGTTCTTTTTTAAATTTTTTAATCTGTTCTAATTATTTATACATGATAGCAGAATGCATTTATGCACTTCGATATATCATACATAAATGGGGTACAATTTCTCATTTTTCTGATTGTACACGTAGAATCATATTGCTCGTATAATCATATATGTACATAAGATAATGTGTTTCAGTCTACTCTCCTTCCTCTCCCCATATCCCCTCCCCTCCCTTCACTCCCGTCTACCTAATCTAAAGTAACTCTATTCTTCCCTGATGCATGTCCCCAAAGAATTTGTTCTTAAGGTTTCAAGTAATCATTGTCCATTATTATTAGAGAAACAGGATATATTTTTAAATACTTATTTAAGATTATTGCCTAGAATATTTAACCTAAAACTTATTCTCATGTTATTTTTGAAAACATGGCTTAATACATTTAAAAATATCATATCTTGGATCTCAAAAATTTAAATTTAAATAGAAAAGTTTTGAGACATCTTGAATTGAAAGGAAAAAGAATAAAAAAAAAAACTATTATTCTTTTAGTTGTTTTACCTTAGACCATGGGTCAGCAAATATTTCCTATAAAGGATCAGATTGTATATACTTCTGGCTCTTCAGCATAAGAGACAGAATAAGTATTATATAAGTACTTATATAGCAAGACCCAAAAATAATTGTCACAAAATTTTATTAAGATAATTCAAACGAAAATAATGTGTAAGTATAATACTTTGTAATACAAGTCTACAAATGAAAGGAATAACATTCTTTTCTTTCTGAGTTGTAAATATAAATTATCAGTCTTCAAAGCAATCATAAATATTGGTCTGCAAAGACCATTCTTAGCTTGTGGACCATACAAAATCATGTGTAGAGTGGATTTTGCCTATGAACCATAGTTTGCTGAGCCCTGCTTAAGACTATATGTACATGTATATATACATATACATATACATACACATATGCATATGTACATATATAAAATTATATATATGCATAGTTTCATATAGTTTTATATATATAAATATACACATATATACTATATACATATACACATATATATACACACACACATATATATATATAGTTTTATATATAGTTTTTATAGAATTAGAACTAGGGTTTTAGAAAATCTATCCTGTACAATGGAGAGCCAGAGATCCATAAGGCTGATAGGCACAGATCTCATATGAGAAGAACTTTTTTGTATGGATTGAAAAGGTTATGGTCTAAAGAAAGAGCAGGGAAAAATGAGCACCTTGAGTTATGACATGGTATAGCAGTAGTTCCTAGAGAGGGCTTCTGGAAAATGCTATCCTCAAGGGAAAACCACAGTTCCATTATGGTAAAGAGGGAAAAGGAACACTCAGAAGAGAAACTGAGAGTAGGGGAAGTTGGTTGGTTGTGGAGTGGTGGTGCTGGAGTGCACAGTGAAAAGGTATGGCAGGTTGCATTGGTAAAGGACCAAGAAGTATTGAGCATTATTACTGGCACAATAGCATGGAGTGGGATCTGTTGATAGTGGCAATAAGTATTGTAATCTGACAATGCAAACTGGCATAAGTGGCATATAAGATTTACCGGAGTTATTTGTACAGGAAAAGTGATAACCATTCCTCGTGGTCAGGGGCATAGTTATCGCAATAATAGGATCCATTAAGGTTTCATGTTCTTTGGTGGCTACTATAGTTTGAATGTGTTCCCCTAAAAGCGTGTGTGAAAACTGAATACACAATGGAACAGTGTTGGGAGGCGGGGCCTAAAGGGATGTGATTAGGCAAGGAGGGCAGAGCAAATGAATCACTGCCCTTATCTGGTCTAGGTTCCAGAAAGGGAGGTCAGCCCCCTTTCACACATGTTCTCTTGCCCTTCTGCCTTCCAACAACTAGAAGGCCCTTGTCATATGCTAGCCCCTTGATCCTGGATTTCTCAACCTTCAGAACCATAAGAAGTAAATGATTCTTCTTTAATAAATTACTCAGTCTGTGGTAGTCTATGATCGCAGCATAAAATGAACTTAAAAAATAAGTTAAATACTGTAACGAGATATCATATTACTTGAACTATGTGATGAAGCATTCTATACAGCAGACTTGTCTGGACTGGTCACATTCATGCAGTATCCTCTTTTTCATTTGCTCCCCAGTTTTGTTTTTTTCTCTCCAAGAGTTATGATGCAAAGTAATTAGTGAAGTCTGAGCTTGGACTTGCTAAAAAGTCATTTTGCCTGCTACCTAAACATTTGTTTTTCTATTTCTACTAGTCTATGTCTTATCTGTTCTATCTCTAAAGGATTATGCACATCAAGGGTAAGAAGCACACTCGACTCCCATCACAGGCTGATGTGAAAAGCACTCAATTTTAACTGAGGATGGGTTATTTCTTTTCAATACTATTACCTGTAATATCAGGAGACTCATATGGGAAAGGTGTTTAGTGGTTTGGATTGATATCCTTCTGCCTTAGTTGTTCATATTACAGTTTTGTTGGGATTCTGCTAAACCATTTCACTTTCTACGTCTCAACTAGAGCAGAATGTAGAGAAAATATGTTTTTTTAAAGGCTAGCTAAAAACAAAGTGCTCTAAGATCATGACAAAATGCTTTCAAGGTACCTTATTTATATTTTTATCTCCAAAATTGGACCAATATTTTTCTAGTCAGTTTTTAGATGGAACTTTTCTTCATAAAGATCATTTAAACCATGAAATAGACAGTTAACAGTTACCTCCTATATTTTCCCTGCTTCTCCCTAGTTCTATAATAATATTTTATCTCTACCCTGGCACCATTATCTCTCAAACACACATCTCTTTGCCTTGTCCTTTCTCTAGATTTCTGTCTTGATCCTTTTATGATTGTGCCTTCCTGATGGAACCATCTAGATCTGCCTTGCTTGCTCTATTTACTCTACTTAGAATAATGTTTTACCTGCTCCCTGCCCAGAAAAATCTTCTGGAACTTGTGGATCCAGTACAATGTCATAGCTCATCTGAAGTCATTGCTGACAACCTCTCTCCTTACATTCTGACCACCTCATATGCTTTACTTAAGTTCCAGTAACACTTTAAACTTTATTAAATTATAGAAATATAAACTATTTCCTTATCTTTCTCATTATAAATTGTGAATTGTTCAATAACAGGGGCTATGTATGATGTTCCTTGTTATCTCACAGACCTGGTGAACATTAAGAGTTCAGTAGAATTGTACGTAAATAATGAACCCTGTAACCATCATGTCTCCAGGCATATCCCTCCCCTGATACCATGGAATTGTCTATCTTCTTTCTTTCTTATAATTTCTTCATTAGAAATTTTAAAATATTTTCCCAAATAATGATGTATACATATTTCTTTTAAACAATATGAAATTTACCATATCATTTAGCACAGCAATTGACAGAAGTGGTATTATTTCACTAGGTGTTATACTTAACTATTCTGCCCCCAAGGTCACTTTTTCTATCTTGTGTGTCAATGTCTTCTCCAAGGAAGAAGCAAATCAAACAATTGCATACAAAATTAATGCATATTAAATTTTTAGGATTGACCAAGACAGAATATAATACAGTGGATTGAAATATATGTTCTGAATAGAACACTTTACTTAAAATTTCAGTCTAAAGATTCTGATCTGTCTACTTTGTGTAATTGGAGCACTCCTCTCCACCACCAACCACATTGGACAATATCACAGTGAATGTACTGCCAGAAAAATTCTGATTTGTTGTTGTATGATATGGGTGCCAATGAAGACTAAAGGCAGAGATACCAGTAAATAATTTATTGTATACCATCAAACATACTTTACTAAGTGTCAGAAATTAGTATTTTGAATACCATCTTATATGCTTGCATCCCCCAAACAACTTTTAGAGTATATTCTGTTGCAATTATTCATATATCATAGGTACTTCCAAAGTAGCAGAGTAACTGAAGAACACTGGAGAGTCCACTGTATAGAATCTCACTGCTTTAATTCTGGACCCCAAGTGATACTTAAATTTAAATGATTCTCATCCTCAATTGTGCATTGGTGCAATCAAATTTAAGTTTGTAAGAATACTAACCAGAATAAATAATTTAATTCTGGACACAGGGATTTTATTAAGAAGTCCACTTTCTATGGATATTTTACTGGTATGTAGTATTTTTAAAGGATATAGTATAAAAAATGTTTGGGTGTTTCTGTTTTGCAATAAAAAATATTTCTTCATTTGTGGCCAAGGATGCCTTGAAATTGCATGAAGTAGAATAAAGAGTCTAGAGCTGTGGGGAAAATGTGCATGGGAGATAGCCAAGCCTGGTTCCACCTTCTGCATTTTTCAATTTGTTTTCTTATCAGCATGCCCATAAACTGGAAAGTATTACGCACAAACCCATTGATAAGCATATGAAAATTTCTTCTAGTCTCTCTAAACTTTCCTTTATGGAAACTCTTTTGATTATTGAAATTTGAAATAAAAGGAGTTACAATACAAATGTGAAAGCAAATTATTTTAGCTTTGGAGGCTAAAGTGCATATGCAGCATATTTTCCACTAATTTTTTTGATGGCTAAGAGGAAGGACAACTAGCTGGAAAGATGTTCTATATAAATGATAGTGAAGAACTTTTTTTCCCACGAGGATATCAAGGTTAAATGGTTGCATGCCACCTGTTAATTAAGATTCTGAAAGTAGGCAACAGAAATGGACTCAAGGATCACTTTAACAGAAAATGAATTCATTAAAAACATATCTGAAAGCTTTCAAAACCAAAGAAAAGCTTGGAATTCCATAACTGGAAAATGAATAGGAGCCATGGAGGTCTAGACATTTTTGAACATAGGAATGTGTTCTGGAGAATCTGATGAAGGTACTGCAGCAAAATCTGTTAGGATGCTGCAACTGGCAGTTAGACATGTGGACATTCATCTCTGCCCTTGGTGAAGTGAGGGTCTCCTGTGAACAGTTTTTGAACTGCAACTTTATTCCCTAAAGATTCTGAATCATGTAGAGGGACCTGACCATAGGATGTTTCATCTGGCTTTTTTTCTTTATATTGGAGACAAGTCTTCCCATCCATACTCTACTGCACATCAATACTCAGGTAATACAAGGATCCTCTAACATTGAAAGGAATTTCAGAGGCTGAATGTACAAATAAGAGAAAATGTACTCTATACAGCTGATATTGAGAATCAGAGTACCATCTTCAGATGCTTATGTTTCCTTTCAGGATAATAGGAGTGTTTGATTCTTTCTAAGTTATAATTATATATTTTATGACCAATTACTAGTAGATTCTAATAATTAAAAAACCAAACATCTGTGTACAGGTTACTGATCAATATCCATAACATGTTTTTTTTTTTTTTTTTGAAACATGTAGACCACTATGAGGAATGCTAAAATTTTTGCTTTTACAAATGAGGAAAGTAAGGTTCCAGAGAGGGGAAGTGACTTCATTGCCCAAATACTGCAAAGAGCAATTGACATTGCCAGGATTATATCCCACATCTTTCTGATAGAAATCTCATTTTCAACAGGGTCATGAATAAAGTTATCTTTCAGATAACAAAATTTTCACATTGAATAGCTAACCCTGTCTTATATATTTCTTTTCTTTATTTTTCTTCAATACTCCAAAATCTTGCTTTAATTTTATTTGTATTTTCCATTTCAAGTTCTATTGCCTTCAATCATGTAAGGTAGTACTATTCCACCTGAATTGTTATTGGTTTTATTTTTCTTTTCCACCATACCTGCATCGATTTGTATATGCTTTTATTGTAAAGTCATACTAGATCACAGGGTCTTGTATTTAATTTTTTGTCCAAGGCTTAGCACAGTGCTTTATGTGTAGAAGATGACTGATATGTATTTGGTTACGATGAAGGGCTAAAAGAAGGGAAATGGGCGAGACAATGAAGTGGTGAAGGAAAAGTGAAAGAGAAGAAAATGAGGAAGGGGAGTCAACAGATACACAAAGAGGGGACAGTACCATCCTCTGGCACTGACACATACATCAGTGCCTAAGGAACTTTTTATACTTGTAATAATGTTGATGACTTTCTCTCTCATGGATTCTAGTGTATTTATTTGGACCCATAAATAAGTGTATTAATATTTTCAGTTATCAAGATGATCTGTTCATCACAAGGCCATCTCTTAGGCCAAATGAGTTTTACAGACTGATGTAGCCAAGAGACAATCTGCTGTTACCTTCATTGATTGAATTTGATACTTCATTCTGGTATCTGTTTGTCTCCTAAGATATGTATGTATAAAAGATCAGGCTTTGGAACTGTAAAGTGACTTATATAATTAAGAATTTAAGACAAAAGGATATTTTTCACTTGCTGAAAAATGCAATATGTTCTGTAAAGGTTTTAAAAAAATAAGAACTTTGAAAGGGCTTCCTGATATGAATAATTGTAAATGTCAACGTATGAAAGTTCCCTGATAGTGATTCTATTTCTAGAATGTCAGATACTGATTCAAAGGTGACATGAATGATTTGAATGAGTTGTTTTATATCAGAGAGATGGTCCTGTAGCAGTATGAAAGCAAGTTTATAACCAAGAGAGAGATTTATTTAAGGCCAAAATGTCAGAGGTAATCAAACAATTTAACTTGTGCTCATAACTTTATTTTGCTCTATATTAATTGACATACAAAATTTATCATATCCCAGCAAATGAAAAAACAGAATTTTATGAAGAGAAAAATTGAATGCTACACTGTTTTAGTGACATATTGATAAAAATCTTTATGATAATATTTTATAAGAAATAATATAAATTACAAAACACATTTTTAAGTTAGTTTTCAGTTTATTTTAGCATGCATGCAGCAAAATAGTCAGCGCTGGTCTTTGTGAACATTGACATAGTGCCTCGAGAAGAAACAGAATATTGTTTGTACCCAGAAAACCTTTATTCTGCCTTCAGCAAGACACTATTTCACTCAAATGATGATAACTATCCTTAGCTCTCATAAGTAGTGTTACTAGGAGCATTTTATATGTGTACAAACACACACACACACACACACACAGATATAGCAATCTGTCTATTCATTCACATACATTTCTCTTAGGCATATACCTTGGAATAGCATGGCTGGGTCATTCAGCTGCATATATGTTCTGCTGTGGTAAAAACTGTTAATAAGATTTACAAAGTATTTGTATAAATTGTCTCAAGTGCATGAGCATTTTTGTTATTTCTCATCATTAGTCTTACATTATGGACTTTCTTTTTCACTTTATCATTCTAAGACCCAAATATTTTGGCTTTTATTTCTTTATTTTCTTTCATGTTTAAAGAATCTAAATTATATAAAATGAAATAATGACTTTTCATTCATAAGATTTTACTTAAAATTTCAAGTAAATAATAATTCCTCAAATGTTCCCCAGAATGAAATTGCATACAAATTGTATAAATTGCTTAGAGAGGAAGTTTTCTTCAATATTTGATGGAATCATATCCTTTAAGGGGAAATACCTTAAATATTTCAAGGATTTTTATTTACTAAAAAATTAAATGTCTTATAATATATAATATGACAGAATTTAAGGTACCTTACTCTCATGTCAAGGCATTCTTATTCTGTAATAAAATTATATATATACATATAAATATATAATGTTTTAATGCTGTCAGTATGATGAAAACTTCTCATTTATTGAAAAATAATAGTGTCTGACCCTAATAGTGTCTCTAAATCAATAGAGAATCTTCATATTTCTCATCATTTATTTCCAGAATATTACAATGTTCATTTTAATAACAAATGCTCAGTTTATCATAGTAAACATTTTTAAAGAAGTTGATAAGCTAGCATGATTAAAAATTAAAATCTGTTCCTGGTAAAACAAAAGATCAAAGGTTCCATGCACATTTTGGAACTAGATTTGAGCCACTAAGGTTTGGGCAAAAGGAAATAACTGCAAATGACTTGAAGGATGTGCAGTCAAGGCTTAAACAAGCTCCTGTGATTGACTCTGGATGGCGACGATTAAAAGGATGCCAGTGAGAGAAACTAAAGAGCTGGCTTCAGAACTCACATTTAAGTAAGCACTTCAGACATAGCATTAGGAATAATGACACCATTTTAACAATTATCATTCCCATTAGGTAAAATGTTTAGGAATTATCTTCCTGCCAACAGTCTCTCATTTTCACCATCCATTCTTTAATTGCCACCGATTATTTTACTAAATATTTCCCTAAAGTTGATCAAACTGTGCACCAGTTCATATGCAATTTCAAGTTGTCAAATATTGAGAAACTTTGGGTTAGTATTCAAGCTTCTCTGTGGTTTGGCACCAGTTGACCTTCAGATCAAGCGTGGGTATATAGACACTCCACAACTCTTCTCCAAATATGTCTATCGTTGTCATGCTTTATTTTTAGCTCATTCTGGTCTGTAGCATAGAGTTTCTTCCTTTCTACCTTTCTGAGCCTGTGGAATCAATCCTGTCCTTTATGCAATGCAAATTTAGTATCTTTAAAAGTCATTATGAACGAAGTCACTCATCCTGACCTCTGCCATTCATGACTCAGCCTAGTAATACTTGGATTTTTCTTCATTGAATTTTAGAGGTTAACCTACCTGTCACATAAAATTATAAGCTTGAAGGTGGGAAAGACACATTATAAAAGTACATTATATATGTACATCCTCAGGAATATTTAGCAGAGTTCTTTCAAACAACAAATTACAAATTGGCTTTTAAAGGCTTGGGGAATTAAGTTACATATTTAATATATGGAGCATGGTTATGCAAAGAACTTATTTACCTATCTCAGCTGTGGAGTGGTTTTGCTCTCCTCTTCCCTGCCAAGGGACATATGGAAATGTCTGAGGACATCTTTGGTTATCCTATTGGAGCAGAGGGAGTGCTACTGGCATCTTTTGTGCAAAAGTCAGAGATACTGCTAAACATCTTAGCATGCATGGGGCAGTCTTCCACGACAGAGAATTCTCTGGCACTAAATGTCAGCAGTTCTGTTTGAAAACTCTTCTAGGTTAGGAAAACACCCTTAGTGTCATCAGATTTTTTAAAAATTAAATAGCTACTATTCATGTAGCCCAAAGGCTAGATTAATTTCTATATTACTCATATATGAACTTCTATAATTTATATGCAAATATAAATGTGGTCATTAATCACCAGGGAAATGCAAATCAAAATGACAATGAGATACGACCTCACACTTTTTAAGGATGGTTGTTATTCAAACAAAACACAGGTATTGACCAGGACACAGAGAAACTGGTACACTTATAAACTGCTAGTGACAATGAAGCAAGGTTTTTTTAGAAAACAGTATGAAATTTCTTCAAAAAATTAAAAATAAAACTACCTTGTGCTCTAGTAATTCTTCTTCTTGGTATTTGCTCAAAAGAATTCAGATAAGGATTTCAAAAGATATTAGCACTCCTATGTTTGTTGTAAAACTATTTACAACAGCCAAAATATGGAAACAATGTAAACATTCATCAATGGATAAATAGAGAAAATGTGCTATATACAACAATGGAATACTTTTGATCTTTCACTCTACCCTTAATAGCAATAGCTGTCATCTGAAGTAAATATTTGATTAGTTTTCCCCCCTACAATGCAAATCACAATAAAAGGCAATTCAAATATTATCCCAATTCACTGTAAGTTTACAGATTCTCTGATGCCATTATAATTCATGGAGATTTTTGACAATTCATTTTATAATTTCAGATTATCATGAAAATAACTCCAGTCAGTAAATGTGGAGTAACTTTTGAGTATTTCTGCTAAAATAGATTTAATATCCAGTGCATTTCTTTTGCTGTTCTTTTAAGCTGGCTCAAAGTTAGTGAGAGTTTTGGCTCTGACAAGCTGTTTCCTCTGGCTGCATTAGTCACAGTAGGCTCATTAACACTGTGCTTATTTACAATCTTCACATTTTAATGACTTTCAATATCAAATAATTATTTCGTGTTGTTTGTCCAACACATGTCACTTGTGTGGAGGGAGTATGTTCAGTGTCTCTACTATGGTTTGAATGTGAGGAGTTCCCCAAAGCTCATTGTGTAAGACAATGTAAGAAGGTTTAGAGGAGAAATTATTGGGTTATAAGAGTTTTAACCCAATCAGTGAATTCATCCCCTGATGGGATTAAGTAGATGGTAACTAAAAGAGAGTAGGGTCTGGCTAGAGGAGGTGGGTCCCTGGGGGCTTGATTTTGAATAATATATCTCATCTGGAGAGTGTAATCTCTCTCTTTCTGCTTTTTGTTCATCATGTGAGCTGCTTCCCTCTGCCACACTCTTGTGCCATGATTTCTGCCTTACCTTGAGCCCCAAGGAATGGGGCTGACTGTCTATGGACTGGGACCTCTGAAACCATGAGCACCAAATAAACTTTTCCATCTCTACAATTGTTCTGGTTGGGTCTTATAGTCATAGCTGTAAAAAGCTGACTAAAAGCGCTTCCTCAACCAGTAATCCAGGCTGCTGGGTATTTAGCATCTGGAGCATCTGCTGTCATTGCGGTAGAAGGAAAAGTTGGTAAATTGAAAACTGGCTTTTAAAGAGTCCTTTCCATCAGTGACACACATTGTGTCCAATCACTTGATAATGAGCAATATCGACTAGCATATTGATTAGAATAATTTCTTGGAACATGTATTACATATTTTCTGACAGCATAATTCAGCACATCATATTTCAATTATCCTCCTGTTTCCTTTGGTGACTTTACAATTTTAAGTTATTTTGTGGGTAGATTAAGAGCATTGATTTTGAAAAACTGGATACTTGGCACGCTCTATAAATTTAAGACTTAATTGATCAAATACCTATCTTTTTCTATTTGTTATGCTTTATAGGTGACTCATTGATAGAATGGATTAATGTTATCAAAATATTTTGACAGTTTAATCAGTACCATGGGGATACATGGCATTACTGTTTGTCATATTTTCAAGGTGATTTAGGTCTAGTTGCAGCCCAGTTTAATTTTATCCAAATGGAAAATAGGATACAGTTTGATTTCATCAGAATACCCAAATAGTACCTGGGAATATGTGCAGTTCTCAAATTGTCAAGGTAGTCATTAGAGTTTTTTATTAGGTGAGATAATACAATTCAGTGAAAAATCTTGGTAACTGAAAAAAAGTTAAGAAATTATAAAGGTAGTTTTTTATGAGGCAGTCACTCTTCTGTTGCTGTGGTTTTCTACCAGGAAAAAACAAACTGGTAGACTGTCTCTGGTAGTACAGCTTTCAGTAGAATGGCATTAAAATTCTGATTCCATATTGCTTGTTCTTTTACATTGGAGCAGATGTCAGTTTCATATGGATTCTGGATATAATCCAATCTGTTCTTCAAATATAAATGTAATTACTGGTCAATAGTTTGGGATAATTTATACATCTGCTGAAGTCGTGGAGGTTTTATTAATTATTTTGACTTAGAGTTTTTTCCTTCTGAAAAACTGAGGATTCTGAACCATATTGCTTTGGGAGAAGTCACCCTTCTTCCTAATAAAATCTTGGGTAAAGTAGGTGGGGGTTATGTGCAGTCATTACTCACAAGTGCTATTAGAAGGTTCAGATTAAAAAAAAAAAAAACAACAACAAAAAAAAAAACAAGGGAAGTAGTTTCTTCAAAGAGTTTATTCTTTTTTTATGAAGAGCTGAAGAAGGTAGTATGAGAAAAACACAAAGTTTAAGATTTAATTGGCTAGAATAAACAATGTATTTTTCTAGTTATCAGGGTTTAATTAATTAAATTCATTAAATTAATTCCAAATTTCATCCAGTATTATGACAGCTAATATTTTTCTCAAACTTTTTCCTACATGTGATCCCTATTCTTTTAATAATAAACTTATTTCCTATTACCTGAAAAGTTTCTAACTGAAATGAAAACAATAAATATAATTCATTTAATCATCTTTCCCCTTCCACTACTGCAATTACTGTTCTTCTAACAGTAATGCATATTGAACCTGCATAATGTGAACTACTGACCAGTTGTTGGTGATAATTTATAGATGGGCTGAAGCCATGGTATATTTTATTTTGATTCAGAATTTTTAGCCTACAAAAAACTCAAGATTTTGAATGACATCAACTTATGTGGGATCAGCCTCACTTTTAGCAATAGGCACATGTGTTCTATATTTTATATTCACTATCTTTTTTACTATTCACAACAGATCTGTAAGTTACATGTGAGTCTTAGTCATGTTTTACAAATGAGGTGACTTCAGTTTACCAAGGTCAAAAAAATTATCAAGGTCACTAGATTTTAAATGTAGACAACCTGACTATAAAGTCTATGCTTTTAAGCACTCTGCTGTACCCCTCTATTTTCCAGATATTTTATCCATAGATTGACATTCTTAAATATAATATAATATAATATAATATAATAATAATGATTAACTAAACATACCCACCGTTAAATGCTTGCCACATCCCCAAAATCAAAATAGAATATCAATGGAATTTCCCGTATATATACAGATTTGCTTTGTTACTGTGCACACCAAAATTTGAAATCCAGGATCTCATAATTATATAGACAGTTGTTTTGGAAGTGCTTGTATCTTCTCTACTTGCCATTTTGCATATGATTCTATACCATGCTAGATACATCTTTTTTCTTATTGGTAGAATATTGGATGCTAAAAGCAATTTGACTTGCCCTGAATGATATTTGACAATATATGAAAGAAATTTGGTTCTATGGAAGGTTTATAATACAACACAAATCAGCACATTTGGTATTAAATACAATGTAAAGTGAATTACAAATAATTTTATCTTGAATTATCAATAGCAAAGATACATTATTTTGTGTTAACACCATCATTCCTGTTTGGGCACTGTTGTGTTGATATTATTGTGGGAGACTCTATGCTGGGTTCAAATTAAAACTCTTCCACTCTTGGGCACAAGGCCCTTATCATTGCTATTCTATTCAAGAAAGAATTGTCAGGGAATATTGGTACATGGGTAAATGAATTTCATTTGTAAGTTAAAAGAACTTTTATTATTCCTTATTATCACTGAATCTGGGAGTCAAGCTGGATAGAGTCAGAGAGATTTCTAAAGATTTTTTTATTGACCACCAAATGCATTTCTCTAAGAGTAAAGACTCAAAATTGAAGCTTTTCAAACAGTCAGTTGACTGTTACTAAAATGACATCTAGTTTCAGTTATTATTCTCTTGAGTATGCAAAATGTTACCTCACAGCCAAACCAATTTTGTGGTATGGGAAAAACATTATTAAGTAGATGAAATATCCTTGCTGAAAATATGGATTTAAAAGCATCAATACCAAGTTCCATGTAATTTCCAAATGACAACTTGATATTGATATGATAGGGAAAGCAGTAGCCATTAATAATTGATTACAATACAAATATATGCATTAAATTTTTTAAAAAAGCTTAAAAGCAGGCAAATGATAAAACAGTGATTCAGTAGTCATTATATGACATGAAAATTTAATAAAGGCATTCTAACATGTTGGGATTTTTGTTTGTTTCATATGTTTCCTGATCCAGATTTATATTTTTGAAAATAATATCTACTACCAACCTGATATTAAGAGCAGTTCCTTGCGACTCACATCCTCTGGGAAAGAAGGAATTATTTTTAATGGGATTGCTGACTGGTTATATGAAGGTGAGTTGAACAGATTTTGTTTAAAAAGCATACAAGTGACATATTTTGATACAAAATCTAAAAGAAAAAAATCTGTTCATTTCAGAGTAATACATTTAACACTATATCTTCTCCTTATTTCCTCTCAAAATTATCTTTGTGCTTTCATGTTTTTGCACGTGCTCACATTTTGCCTGGTTGTGATTTACATCTACTTATATGATTCCATATTTGGTGTGTGTTTGAATGTGTATATATAATATGCACGTATATAGTATGCACACTTGGTCTCGGCTACACAGATTTTGTTGTTGATGATACTGAACAAATGAGAGTGATGGATACCTCACAGCATTCTGGAATTAGATGCTTAATTTTTCAGATTGTCTGCAAGAGAAGAAACAAAAGCCTTTCCCTGTCAAAAAATGCATGAAAGCCACTTGACTTAGTCATTTCCATCAGGAACAGTCTGTCACATTTTAAAAGCCATTGCATAGGGAGAAAAATAAGGCCTAACTGATGGGTTATTTTCAATAACTGTTGAATCAAGTTTTGCTAATAGCTGAGAATAAGGACTGGGAATGTAGCTCGGTGGCAGGCAGAGAGCTGACCTAGCATGCTTGAGGTCCTGGGTTCGATCCCTGGTACTATAAAAAAAGTGAAATGAAATAGTAATAATAGTATAAAAATCAGTGAGATGCTGAAAATCTCTCTAGTTTTGATCATCCATTAATCATCAGCTCACTAGCTGAGTTCTGGGTACATATTGCCTGGGAAATATTCAAAGCATGACTTCAAATTCAAAGCTGAGTTTCAGATTCTGCAACTGATCTTGGCAAAACAGGTCAACACTTAAAGTAAATCTATTTGATTTACAAATAATACAACCAAGAATCATACAGAAAAGTGATTTTATTTCTTCAACAATATTTGCAGATGCAGTTTCTCTACCTCAGATTCAACAATTAATAAAATTGTTGTAATAAAAGTGAATCATCAGAGCATTCATTCATTTTTTCATTCTCTCCCACAGTAGTATTACTGAAGGCCAGCTGTATTGCATATACTTGTCTGGGTACTAAGATAGAACAGGAGGTAAAATAAATACATATGTGACCTTGAGACCTTATATTCAAGTGAAAGATTTTGCTAGGCAGAGATATGTTATTAAAAATGTTGTAGTCCTTGAAATTTATAAGTTGTAGTCCTTGAGATTTATATATAGCTGTGTATGTGCACATGCCTATTTATATCTATAATAGATTTCTGTATACATGCCAGCATCAAATAATAAAAGATTTTTAGAGACTGCTTTATTTTGAGGAGTAGTGAGAGTTACACTGAATATCAGCAATCATTATGCCATGAAAGTGCCAAACAACAGCAGCAACGAAGAAATACATGAGTAGATAAGAAGGGTTCTTGGGTTGAGAGTTTCAGAAGTTGAAACTCTGACTTTCCTATTTTAAAAAGATAAGTCTGGAGAGGCCTAGAATGGTCCACTAAATTGAGAAAGAAAAAAAAAAAAAAAAAACGCTGGAGAAAATACTTGGTTAGATCTGGGATTTGACTGGCTAGAGCTAAGAGATGCCCTTTCCAGGAGAAGCACAGGCTAAGATAAACCTTTTAACTTTATGTCACTGATATACGTGAGAGAGTGACAAGGGAAGAAACCAGGTGAATTCAGTGTGATGAGGACTCGACTTATGGTCAACACAGGATTCTCTGGAAGGGTAAAGAAATGAGACTTAGGCCAATCTAATCTCAGGAATTTTCCAACATTTTCCTTTCTGAGTTGAGTCTGAAAAATTAAGAAGTATTACACATGAGAAGAAGATATTAGAAAGGAAAATGCATGCAGAGGTAATGGCTTGAAAAAGCACAGAAGGGTTAAATAGCACAGTGTGTGCTAGGAAACTAAATCTACTTTATATTATCAAGGTATAAAATTTGGGACACAGGAAGGCAGTAAGAACTAAAAGATAGGGACCTCCCACAATGATCAGGGATTTCAATTATGTTTCTACTAATAAATGTGGAAACTAGTAGAGCTTTTCAAGTACAAGAGTGACGAGATTGAGTCTTCCATGTAAATAGACAATACTGGTTATGGTGCGAAGCTGGAATCTAATAGTGGCAAGGACCAGTGAGTGGCAATAAGGCTTTTTCTATGCTCTATCAGGAGATAATGAGCATTGGAACTGGGGTTAAAGCAGTTAGAAGGAGGGAGGATTCTAAAATTGATGAGGCAGTGAAATAGTTAGGTCTTAGTGACTGAGCAGATGGGGCGCATGAGAAAAAGTCAAGAGTAACTCTGTGACTTCTGGTGTAGGTCACTAGTAAATGGTGGTGGCAGACACAGTGAGCAAGCACTAACAAGGAGTGAATTTCAGGGAGGAGAGGAGTCAATGGAAATGTGGGCATTTCAGTATACTGGCCATGCTAGGTTAGGCAATGCAGTGTGATCCTTAGCATCCATGAGCTTTGAAGTCAATGAAGTGTATGTGCAGTGTAGACTGTGACTATTTTGCTGATTTGAACCCTGATCAAGATGACTTAGGCCACTGTCCTATTGGGGAAGCTTCATATAGGTTATGGGCATTCCACTTTTAGGGAAATTTTAAAGGACAATATTGGAGACCAATAGATAACAAATAAGATCATTTTCTTAATGAGGTAATAAAAATATGTATTTGCTCAGAGAGTGAACAGTGTCTTGAGGTTTTGGAGTGGGCAGGACAAACAAGTAACAAAATCCTTTGTGATGACACTATAGGTCTCAAAGTTTCCAAAGGGGAAGTGAAAAAAATATATAGTTTCTTCCATTCAAATTGAACTCAACACTTTGGGCCACTATGTTCCAAGTATACTAGGAAATCTCACAGTGTATCTGATTTAATCCTTATAACACTGCTTATTGAAGAAATCAAGGCTTAGGGAGCACAAATGACCTTTAAAGACTCATTGCTGATGAGTGGCAGAGTTGGCCTTTGGAAGTCTTCTGTTTCCAAAGCCATTGTTAGGCACCAGGCCGCCCTAATGTGTTGGTGTTTGATTTCCCTGGGTTCTAAGACATGGCACACATGTGGGCCCCTAAATCTTCATATTTCACTAATCATTTCCTCAGCCAAAGGTTCTGCATGCTGCTATCTGTGGACTTACTCAATGTTCACTTCATTTCCAGAAGAAATCCTTTTAAGGGAATCATTGATAGGTTTGGCAGAAGGACTTAATTCAGATGTTATTGATTCTCCCTTAACATTTTGGCTGCTGTCCCCAACCCGTGCTGCCAGCATCCCATGTGCACCTTAATCTCCCATGTCGCTTGCTTATTTGAAGTGCCAACAGTTCCAGCTCCAGAACTTTCTTTCACACATTCAGGGACACAGCGACATGCCTTGTGGAATTCATATGTTCTTTAGTGCTGTGTGTGTGCAGTTCTGGTGTGGGCAGCTTCGTATTACTTGTTAGAAGTCAATTACAATCGCACATGTGTGGAAGTTTCAGGAAGTAACACGTAACATTTCTAATTGTTTTCAAAAATTGAAATTTACTTTCTATAAATGTCATGGGAGAAAAGATAAGAGGAGTCACATAAAAGATAATAAAATGTTTTATGGCAAATTTTAAGGATGGAGCTTAATTTTTTTTGGACTAGGCCACTTTGTGATTGTGGGTATTACTCTCAACCACAGTCAATACCATGGAGTCTTTAAAAGTGTCATTTTAAGTGTTTTTTGTCTCATTCTTAGCATTATTCATTTCCCAAATAAAATAAAAACATATAAAATATGGCATGTTTTAAAGGGATGGTGAAATTCAGAGAAATAATAAAACTGTTGGGATAGAGGATAATTTTAAATATTCTTGACACAAAGCAGACCCAATGCTAGTGATGTGCATCTATGTATTTGGTATTATAATTAAATGAGGTAACTTATCAAAGGTGAATTTTTAAAAATCTTTTAAATTTTGTTTAAAAGAAAGTATATAATTGCAAAGTTCACAGCTTTGGAAAGTTCTATATTTAATCTATCTAGTAGAAAAAAATGTCTTACTTTAAATTATTTAAAGTCTATCAAGTAATGAGACTAATGTGCTTAAATGATTTATTAACATATTTTAGATTACCATATTTTTAAGAAATTGTTCTCTGAACTTCAAGCCACAGCAATGTAGCAAATATATCTGTCAAGGCTTATCTGAAAGCAATAAAATGAGGAGTAAGAATTTTACTATATCCAAATTAGTGAAGGGATAAACTATAAATAAGTATTATGTAAGGAACCATTCAGATCATGGAAAAAGAAGTATACAAATAACCTATGTCATTATATTAAATAGAATTATACATAAAATTAAGTTTGATATGCCAAGTATGGTGGTGCATATCTATAATCCCAGAGATTCAGGAGGCTGAGGCTAGAGGATCACAAATTTGAGGCTAAGACCAGCAAGTTAGTGAGGCCCTAAGTAACTTGACAAAACCCTGTCTCAAAATTTATAACAGAAAAGAACTGACGATGTAGCTCAGTGTAAATCACCCCTGCTGTCATTCCCCAGTATGAAAAACAAAACAAATGAACAAAAAATAAGTTTGATGTGGTAGAGGATTCCAAGGTGCTTCCTAGAAGAAATGGTTCTTGTATTGACTTGCAAGAATGGCAAAAATAGAAAAATATTACAGGATAAACAATATCCTTTTTGAAAGATTACAATTGTTGCATCTTTTTAATTTAATGAGAACTATTCAAAATACCTATTTTTCACTTTCTGCCTTCTCATGGATACATGAAGTCACATTTATTCCTCATTTATTCATCAGAATTTTATTGAACACTTACTGAGAGTCAGTGTAACTAGACTGTAACAGATAAGATTTTTTTTTTTTAAAAAAAGATAGTGATGCAGCCATGAAGCCAGAGAAATGCATAGTTATCAACAGTACTGAGTCTGTAGAGGTCAAACAAGCTAAGGATTCTGAGTTAACATTGAATTTGCTACTTGATTATCCATGACCTTGACGGGAGCAAAATCAGTGAGTTGATGGGACCAGAATGAGACTGCAGTGCATGGGAGCCCATGAAGGAAGGGATAAGACTATGAATACAGATAATTCTTACAAGAAAATTGGCAGTGAAATGCAGAAAATAAAGGGAAAGCATTAACCACAAGCCTGCAGGGATGGCAATACATTCTTGAGAAATTCTGTCTAAGTTGATTATAAATGGATAAAATCAGCTTGCTTTTCAGAATAGCATGTTAATCCGAATACAATGATCATATCTTAGTTTTCTGGAAATGCTTTGTGTGGAGGCTGTTTTTAAGTGTCTGTGATATAAAACCACATGTGCTGCAGACTCCATCTGCTCTGCAGTGAGATTTCCTAAATCAGAATAATAAAAACATTAAAGAGCCAAACCTACACTAAATTGGAATGGAATGCAATTTGTAAAAATAAATTGTTTGTAAATAATACAATATAATTAACGTAGGAATTTTCAATCCTTAAGTAAATGTCCCTCTTAGTTGCAATTAAAGAAGCTGGGCCTTCTCCAGAATGACTGTAAAGCAAATGCATATTAGATTATTCTATTTAACTTCCCTTTCCAGTTAACTTCACTTTTTCATCAGGAAAAAAAAAAAACACATATCTCTTTGTGTTTGTCGTTTTGATATGATAACATTTGTGGAGTAGAATATGAGACAAAGATCAATCTAAAATAAATGAGAGTTGGGTTTACCCAATTTCTACTTGGGTATAACAGTTCCCTGAGGTTTATATACCATGCTTACTTGTGGAAAGTACTGTCATACATACCTTAGTACCTCTGATAAGACCCACCCCCTCAGAAATCCAGAGTGTTGACTTTAACCAGTAGGGTTTCTTTGCACATTTAAATTTCATAGGTATAAGAATTCATAATTGTTTAGTCCTCATCATACATTCTCCAGTGGGTCATGTGTAACTCTCCTCTTTAACTGAATTGTAAATTATTCATATAAATCAAAAACAATTAGAAAACAATAGCACACTCAAAAGTAAATAATTTAAGAAAGTTATATTAGTCACCTTCCCATTACTACAAAAAATACCTTAGGCAATTAACTTAAAAAGGGAACAGTTTGGTTTAGCTCACCATTCTGGAGGTTCCAGTCCATGATCAGGTGACCCTGTCACTTTGGGCCTCTTTTAGGGTGGTGCATCACCATAGGAATGCATGCATGCAGGAGCAAAACCTACTAAGCTTAGAACCAGAGACCCAGGACTGGGATCCCATGGTGCCCTTGAAAGGCACACCCCCAGTGACCTAAGGGCCTCCCTCCCACCCAGCCTCACTGCTTAAGGACAAGGTCTATGCAACAACCACTGGCTAGTAATGGTTTGATTATTAATACCTAAAGTGGAAAGGAGAGGTAGCAGTCAGCAGAAGCTAGGAGAAGGAAATCCTGCATATTTTTTCACAGTAAAAGAAATAAGTTTGGATGAGGAACACAACCACACACATGATTTCAATGTGTAGGAGCCAAAAATAAAATTCCATGCACTCATTTCTGCCCTTCATTTGATTTGCCTGTTTCATATTGGCCGTACCCAATGAAAAGTCAGAGACCAAAGGAATATTCTTAATATTCTAATTAAAAGCTTATATCCCTAAAAGAGGAGCACACTAAGTCCATTCTGCTACTGTTTCATTGCAGGATGGCATCAGTACAGTTTTAGATTTGGAATTTATGAATACAACAACACTCATCTTTTTCATATACAGTTGTGGAGCAAATACTCCCATTAACAAAAGAATTGAGTTTATCATGTGGCATTAGGCAATAATCATGATTGCCTTCTTCAACTACTGATCCTTTTCCCTTTATTTTGCTATGTTGACTAGATATGTTAACTAGTGGATCACCCAAAACTTTATTCCTACAAAATCTTATTTCTTTGCTTAATTTTCTTAGTCAAATTGATACAATTTCTTTCTGGAACTATTGGGCAAAGAAGTATTTGTGAATGTCCTAAGTTCTAAATACATTTTTCTATGATCTCTTTTGTATAGTAAAGACACATTTTATTTCTTGTAAATGAAATATCATCAGATCCAATGCAGTGTCAGCGTCTTCTGTCTGTTAATTGTTTCTTATAGTTTGTTTCTTTTTATTTGTAATAAACTCAAAATATTTAGGGAAGACATTTCAGATTCCAATTCAAAATGTGTTCAATGGGTTATTGGCATGATAATGACTGATGATGTTAAAACTCCTATCCCAATTTTCCTAGAATTGTTCCTCCTGCCTATGCTGTTTGGAAGTGTTGCAGTGTAGGCTGTTATGACAATGGATACATTTTTCATTAAGTCTACATATAGTAGTAGTACTGGCAGGACTGTATATAGCAAAGACAACATACCCACTCCCAGGATATGTTTCTCTCTGCATGACACAAATGCTGCCCATTCCTGATGGAATGGTTCCATGTAATCCATCTGCCATCAGTTTGTCACATAGACTTATTGGGAAATTATATTATACCAAAGCTCAGTGATAGTGGCTGCCATTGCCAGGTAGGCAGGGGAGCCAAAGGCTGATTGACATGCATGGGGAAGTCATCTTGCTCATTTAATTACTGGTAACCACTTTAGTTGTGCTTGTGCTCTGGTAAACATTAAGTTGGACATTAATATCTTCACATTTTCAAATATTTACCCCTTATGATAAGTCAATCCACTTATCTTTCCTAAACATCTTGGTACTAATTTTCTAGTTTTACTCTTTCCCTCTCTGTGATGAGATGGCTTATCATTAGTTACCATGCATGAATCACAATGAATCTATTCTTCAAGCCAAATTTTCTCCAACAAAAGTGGACAACTAAATATTTGGTTCGAGATTCTGCCAATTGGAAGACATGTTCATTATTGTCTTTCAATGCCTCCATGACTTTTGTGAGTCAGATTGTACTACACAGTCTATCTAATCCTGACTTACTCATGTACATCATACAGGCCAAACCAATGTTTATTTGTCCACCGCCAGGTTTTTTCAGAAAACATACCCTAGGGCATAGGTGTGAGAGATGAGAGTGGGAAGATGAAGCAAATACTGCAACATTATGGAAAGTCCCATGTGTTTTCTGGTTCAATTCCATATATAAGACTTTTATCTTTTAGTAAAACATTACTGTGTGTGTTTAGGTATATGGTCAGTGGAGCAGATAATAATTGGTTTTGATGGGTGGTATGGATTGCATAGTCATTTGATAACTCATTGTCAGGCTAATTTTCTCAATCAGAGCCCAGTAGAGAACTGTTTATGAAATAGATAATATCCATTAATACAAGAGAGAATGAATGGTCTTTCTCCAAACTGTGAAATACCTGTGCTGTGATTATCATATGGGAGTGCCAAAAGCTCCACATGGCACCTCTCGTTGTTATGGGCAGTCACATTACTACTGTATCTGCTGAGTCACAAGGTGCAGGAGGGAGAGAAGGTCGCAACATAGCCTATCTGCACAGCAGAATCCTCAGTTGCTCAAATCCAACTCAGAACTGGAAGCCTTACAGGTCACCTGGGAACAAGAACAGAGCAAAATATTAAATATTAAAATGTGGTTTGTGTTTTCTTCAAAGTCCAGGAGAGTCTAACTCATCTTTACTTTTGCACAAGTGCAATTCCAAGAATTTTTCTCTCTTCTGAGAAGAAACCCTGATGTGTCATGGACTACCAGGTCTCTAAAAACTTTCCCAATATTTTAGACTCAAACTTTCAAAGAAGTTTGTTTTGAATTTGCTGCCATTATGCAGAAGAGTTCTAATTTTCTTGTACAGAGGTTGTCTCTGTTAGTGAAAAGACTTGTGAGTATTCTGAGGTTCAGAATATTTAACCATAAAATCAGTTGCATATACCAGCACTATTTAGCACAATATAGCACAATGATATAGCACACATGCTATATTGTGATATGTTATATATATATATCACATATATATTACATATCATATATAACACAATATGTTCTATATGAGACTGGTCAAGAGAAAAATAAATGTTCCTTCTCTTTACCCAAGTATCCTTAGTTGATGTGTGAAGGTCCCAAATTATCTTTACCAATATCTTTATCTTAGCTTAAAATCACACAGGAGTTGAGCCCCTAATTTGGGTGCAGATTCTTAAACATTACTGTGTTATCTTGGACCTCAGCCATATCCTTCCCTAAATGCAGAAATGAACTCATTCAGTGATCCCATGGTGACCATTTATTCTCTATGTACATCCCTAATTTCACAGTCATAGTTTCAACTTCTCTCTTTTTTCCCTAGGCAATTTCCCTGGGTTGTCAGAAGAACCACATCAACTGTATTTCAGTTTTATAATCACCATTGTTGTTGTAGCAACTAAGTATCCCAAACACTTGTTCTTCTAACACTTCTGCCCTCTACCAGCATGTCTTCCCATGTCACTACTAGTGACAATTGATACTCACAACTCCATCTCCTACTATGGATTATTTACGCTACAATTTCCTCTTAGAAAGTTATTATCATATTCCATATATATTTTATATTTAGAATATAATATATACGGTATACAGTAATAAAGACTGATCTCAAAATCTAATTTCGAAGGTCTATCTTCTGAGACTACTTCTGGACTATTTCTATCAGGATTCCAAAAGGAAAGGACTGACATATGCAGGTACATAATTTGGAAAGGGTTTATTTACAAAGAGAGTTTACAAAACAAAAGATATGAGGAAGTCACAAAAGGAGTGCTGTGATCTCAACCTGTAGCAGCCAAGCTACTACTAGATGAGAAAATTGTGTGGAGGAGCCTGCTTTGACCAAAGTAGTGATATCATTTAAAGTTCACAGGCAGCCTGAGGTGACATTGCAGCATAGAGCTAAGAGAATAAGTAACCTGGCTTTACTCTCTTCCTTCTAATCTCCTGCCAAAGCATTATAATGATCTGTGCTCTGGAAGCCAGAGGGCATGGGGGCCCTTTTGATGTAGTTCACATAGATTAACTTCCTGAGCCAGAAAGCGGGTGTGGAAAAGTGGATAGTGATTCTTGGGTTACATGAAAGATATCCAGTGTATTTCTTATTCTATTTCCTTAGAGTTTAAAATAGTTTAATGAATTTTAGTGAGTTCTCAATTCATTTGGTGAGAGAATGAAAAAATAGTCACATACAAATATGAATTCATGGTAACACTCATGTGGTTTTAGGCCATTTCTCACCCTTCAGTCACTGTTCTCATCCTTTCTGCTGTAATAGTGCTTCCATATGCCTTGTCTACATTGCTGATGATGGATGAAATCATGATTTTATTATTTCATACTGTCCTTCTGCATCTGTTCTTCCTGGGACTAAAAGGTAGCTCAGAGAATTCTCAGGGAAGTTAATAAAATTCAGCACACTGTCCAGAAAATATATGTGTGTAATGGAGATATCAAGGACAGATGTTTGTGGGTCACTGAGCCCACATCTCTACAGTCAGTTTCAAATGACACTTATTTATTCTAGAGGAACTTCTGCATTCTCACATCGCCCACTGGTGGTCCCCAGATGGAGAGAGGCTTGCCTTCCTGATGATAAATGACTCCCTGGTGCCTAACATGGTTATCCCTCGGTATACTGGAGCATTGTATCCCAAAGCAAAGCAATATCCATATCCCAAGGTAAGAAATATGGAAGTGGTAGTTTGTTTCTTCTGTCAGCACCAGAGACTGGTGAGATAATGTGCTGGGTTCATGAATAAGTTGTCTTTGGAAGAGAAAGTTTCATTTACTTGAAAAATAGATGCATCATTTCTTAATAGTCAAGGCACAATACTAGGTTGAAAAAGGGAGAAATGGTTTTAATGGGCATGGAGTCTTTTCTTGTGATTCTCATTCTTGTTTTTCTCATCTTCCCTGTGAAAAGAAGGTGAGAATAGGTAAAACAAAGAACTGATGCTAGGATAAGAGTTTCTCCAAGGTATAATCTAGGAGTTGCAGGTAGGTGTTAAAGAGAGGGGAAAGTGGTATCATCAAATAAGTTGGAAGTTCTTAGCTAAAAAAGAAAAGCTCTAACTTCTTTCAGATGATTTCATAGAACACTTAATATACTATATGTTAATGTGTATTATAAATCTCCTATAAAAATTGACTAAGCATAAAGAATCTGAGTAAGTAATAGACTAAGCATAAAGAATCTTGATAAAGAACAGACAAAGCATAAAGAATCACCAATGAAGAATAGACTAAGCATAAAGAATTTATTAGTATTAGTATTAATATCAGCATTATTTTGGCAGTGCAAACTCTGGAACATGGTTTAAGAAATGCCTGTGTTGAATTATAGCCAGATATAGACAGGAGAGATGATAGGGTTTTCCTGAGTGAGAAAATATGAAAATCTACCCAAATAGTAAAATTATTTTCAAATATTGACTGAGCCTTTGGAGCAGCCTGCAAAAGCAGAGTGTTTTGGGTTTCAATTGTAGGCCATCCTTAATATCTGAAGGTCTCTTTTTAAAACTTCTTTTCTCACTTATGCTTATCTAACAAAGAAAAAGGCTTATGGTGAGGGTCCCCATGTATTAGTCATGTAAGATGTCATGTAGAAAATTTCTAAAATACCACTTTATGCATTTTAGCTCTTATTAGGTAACAGGATGCTGATTTCATTTAGAAGCTGTTTTCAAACCACCCCTTTTTAGAGTTGTGCTTTGTTTTTCTCAAGATTCCCAGGGTTTGAATTTGTGCACTACTTTAACTGAGCACAGCACACTGGGCAAATTTCAATCAGTTGTTACTCCAGACCTGCTGTGAAGGCATGGTCAGGATGGGGCAAGGTCCTTCATGCTTTCCTTCTTCTCCTACTATCCACCAGACTCAAATTATCCAAGAGAGAAAGTCAGATAGGCTTGAGTATGGGAAATCAGGAATATGATGAGCATTTTCTCCAGAAGTTTCTGCCCTCCCCATCTTCCTTTTTGTAGGTTATAGTAGTAATGCAGGTTGGAGAGGAATTGGCTTCCATGATTTTGAAATGCTATGTTTCGGGTCTTCTCTGGATACAGATTAGAAGGCACATTTACCTGGTGCTTTCGGGAGAAAATGGTGATCCAACCTCTCTACAAAATAATCATATTCACAGAGAGATTTTTATTGTATTCTAAGGAAAGTTCTTGACTTCTCCAATTATAAATTGAGCTTTTTGTGTGTTTGATAGTTGGTGCCTATATAGCACACCAGTATACCTTTTATTTCCAGATCAATTGAAAGATTTTGGTTTACTTAAGATGATTAAAGTTTACATGGCAATTTAAATATAAAATGGAGAACTAATGATATACTGTGAAAGGCACATCCACCTGTTCCATGCACACTGCACAAAGGGAATAAAATCAGTCCCACAGAAGGGACAACACTTTGTAATTCATTTTCCAAGAGGAGTGAGAATTTAAAAGATATACTTAGCTTCATCTTCAAATTGCCTTCTCAGTTATGGACCAATGGTAGTTGAACTTGGAGACTACCAGGACTCACAATTTTAGCAAAACTGAAGCCAACAAATGAGCAAAAAGAAACATCTGGAAAAATTGAAATATATGAGCAGTAATTCAGAAGACACAGGACACAAACGTAGACACTTAATTATTTAATCATTTATTATGTAATCAATTATTTAACAGCACATAACAACGTTATATAATTTACAAGTGTTAATAATGTAATATGTTTTCAGGGGCACTTCACTAATATTTCTCATATGATCTTTATCTTATCTTTATCTTCACTAATATTTCTCATATGATCTTTATCACAATTGCCTATGTTTTACAAAAGGCAGACAGATTCTAAAAGGTTAAGGACTTTTATAAAAGTCACAGCTATTTTTAAGAGTAAGAAAATAACTCAAATTTATTGATTCCATTCTTCTCAATAAAGCTATCAGAGGTCATCTTGTATATCAGGAAACATTGATGAAATCAAAGCATCTTTGTCAAGTTAACAAATATTTGTAGATCTGTTTGCTACATTTGCTCCTAATGACCTGCCTGTGAATGGGTAGTATTCTCAGTTTTATACCTACAATATGCAAATATAACATGATGAGGGGCCTGAGTATTGATGGTTACTATTAAAGAGGATTAAAATAAGAAATAAGCAAATATCCTAGCAGACAAACTAAGTGAAAGCACCCTAGTCTTCAAATCGTTATTTGGAACACCAGCCCAGATATGTAAGAGTGAGACAAAGAAAGTAGAGTTGGATTTTGGTCCTTGTTCTCAGAATATATTTCAGTATTATTTTGGGCATGTTACTTTAATTTTCAAGCATATTATTTTCTACTGTGGCTTAGAACAACGTTTGCTAGTTTTTTCCCTTAACAAATGTATTGTTTCAATTTGCTCCTACATAATGTACTTTCAAAAAGTGGTACTTTAGAAATTGAAATAACACATTGAGTTCATACTAAATTGTGTTTTAAATTAAACTAGATTAAAATGAGTGCAGCAAAAACCCAATGTGGTCAAATTTACTAATGAAATACTTACACCAAACAAATATATTAGTATTTTACTTAATTCAGCATGATTCAGACCTCATAAAACACCCTATCATTAGCGATTCAGCACGAAAGAGATACACAGTTCTATCTCTGTGACCCCAGGTTAATCTTCTTAATTAAAACATTATCTCATTTAATGACAATTTAGTTGCCAGTAGAATAAGGTTAATTATTATTGAGGCTTGTGTTTCAGAATCATAGAGGAAGGAATTCTGTGGTTCTGCAGGATTTGTGGCAAATGTGAATGCTAAAAGCAAATAGATGAACTTCTAATTTGCAAACTCTTGAAATGATTCAAATATTAAAAGGTACAAATGAACTTGCCATATGTGCTTAATTTTAAAACTCCATGGAAAAGTAAAAATGTAACAAAATTTGGATGTGCTGAACAGCTGAATTTTGGAGACAGCCTGATATTTCTTTAGAGTTCACTTTTTACCTAAAACTGGTCTCAGGTATACACAATTGTTTTATTTGTTTTCATGTAGAAGCTAATGGGGCTATCAGTGATCTTGAACAGGTATAAACTTAGAGTGTTACTGACAAAGCTGCCATAACAACAGGATAATGGTTGATATGTCTGGCAAAATATGTCATAAATTCTAGATTACTGGTCAGAGGTCATAGATATCAAATTTAATTAAATTTCTTTATTAGTTTAATCAGTATATTGAATAAGAATATAAGTACACATTTCACTAACTAGATCAGAAGAATTAATCTCATAACAATAACTTTCCTTTTTAACTTATTACCATTTACTAGACACATTATCATCTTCAGTCCATGTAACAAATCTATATTTTTATGTACAGAAAAGGAACCATCTTTGACTTAAAACTATTATTTTGACATGTTCTCAGAGAACTATGTGTCTCTTTTTTGATAAGCAAGTAAATTATACTGAGAATATTAAGCATCTTTTCATGATCCATGTGAAGTAAATGGCAGAGTCACAATTTGGATTCAGATTTCTCTGATTCTCAGAATAAACTAAACCAGTTCTTAAAATGTTGTCCATTCACCATCATCATGCGGCATTGTCCTCAAGCTGAAGGTGGGTTTCATGGAAATGGGTGGAAGGTATCATATTACTTCTAGTCCTGACTTAATTTTGACTTTGTTGGTAATATTGTCTTGAACATGAATCTTTCTTTGTCATTTTTAAATCAGTTTTCCCATGCTTTTCCACTTTGAACTCACTTTGCACTCTTCAGTTTTCAACTCACTTCAACTCCCTCAATATCTCATAGTCTGTTCTGTAGCCCTCAGTCACACCATAAGGATAGCCATACCTGTTGTTTAGAAACACATTGAGCCATAAGTAGTCAAGTGATTTGATGCAAAATTTCTTCCTGATGGGAACATTTTTCATTCATTCATTCATTCATTCAAAGTGTTTGAGGCATGATGGAGGAAGTTCCCTTCCTGCCCCTTCCTTGCTCACAGTGTATTTTAGAAAAACTCCCAAGGACATTGCCCACAAATGAACTAAATGCCTAGTCAAGAGCATCCTGGATTTAAATACTAGCTCCCTTTGCTAATAGGTGGTTGGTTGAGATACTCCATTTTCATCTGGAAAATGGGTATATCTTAGGACTGTAGGAGGGATGTTTAGTGAGAAAATTCATGTAATATATGCCAGAAACGTACCAACTCCTACTTACAAGTTATTATTTAACACAAATTTAATTCCTGTTCTCAAATGATATATACTTTTCACTTCCCTTACACTTTTCATGCCAGATACTTAAGGAGGGCAGTCTTCCCATTTTTTAAGAGATCAATTAAAGAGTCATTCCATTTAAGAATCACTAAAGTGTAAAAGAAACTTCAGGTAGATGAATGCAAAGGAATACATTGAATTTTCTGGAGTTTTAAGCATGTGACTTATGCTCTGTGAAGATAGGATAATCATATGTGAATAGGATTTCTTTTCTTTCCCTTTCTTCTTTCCTTCTCTCCTTCCTTTCCTTCCTTTAATCTTTCTCTCCTTTTGAGTTAGCCACATCTCCCCACTGCAGTTCACATGCTATCATGTGAGCAGTTGTTCGATCTACCAGTTGTTTTGCGCAGCCAGCCCTTCTGGTGCCTTTCTGTGGTAGAGCAGGGTAGCACTGCCTGATGAATAAAGTTGTCATGATTTCCTATCACCTTTAATTGTCTGACTAAAATGCTTGAGAAGCAGCAATCTGCAGAAACAATTGAAAGCAATCAAGTTGTTGAATTTAAAATCATTTATACTTTAGAGAAATTAAACTTTTTTCCCCCATAACACAAAAAAGTAAATGAGTCAAAATGCCTTTTCTTTTATTCTCAATGTAGCCTAATGCTTAATATACTTGCATTACAACTTTCATTTTCTCAAAGGCAGGTCAAGTGAACCCAACAATAAAATTATATGTTGTAAACCTATATGGACCAACGCATACTTTGGAACTCATGCCACCTGACAGCTTTAAATCAAGGTATGCAATTTCAATTTCACTTTTACGGGGAAATAGATATTTTCAATCCAATTATCATTTTGTTGCAATTTAGAGAGAGATGTGATCAGCTCAACAATTCCACTTGAAAATAAAGCTGAGGTTGCCTCCATTAGTGAAGAATGAAGTCATTCTGGGTGTCTGGCTGTTCCCAAGACACATTTAGTTTCAAGGTGATTAGCAGTATCGCAAATGACTGAAGATACTGATACTGAGAATTGGGTCTTTTGCTAGAGATGTGATAGAAAGATAAGGACAAAGGATAATTTCGAACTGAATTTTCTTTTAGAAAATAGTCATTCCAGTTTTTTTAATGTGCTCTTTAAAAGAGTGTAATCTCCCTAAAATTTGTTTATTTTTCCAACTTCCTCCCCACAGCTTGCCAAGAACTTGCTAGCATTCTTCTCCAGGCAGAGAAATTTAATGAGATTTTGTTTCCACTTACCCTACCTCAGAAGCCTTCACTTTTAAGAAGTTTGATCAGACAGGAAAAAAAAGCACATTTTATGTGTCAGAAGCATAAATTTAATATTAGCAAAGTCTTTAGTAGTGAACAAATAATCAAATAATCATGTATATTTTGAAATCTGAATGGCCTCATACTTCAAAGGAAATTTTTTTCAAATGTTGCAGACATTTAGAAATTTATCAGAGTTCGGAAGAAGGAATAGGCAGGTAGGAAAATGGTTTCATGCTGGTATTGAATGATTTGGGGCTAAACTCAAATTTTGTTTTGATGATGTCTATAATCAATGCAGGGTGACTGATTCCAGCAGAACTTTCATTAAAATGTTGACATATTGAAGGAAATCTCATCCCACTTTGGGTTGCACAGATAGTGCAGCCTATTGTGTATGGAAATTTTTTCCATTTGAAAAACTAATAAAAATCTATGCAATGCTTTCTCTGAAAGACACCTCCTTAACTAGCTAATATAAACTGTTGTGTTTTTTTTAATTTTATTTTAATCAATGGGAAAGGTGAAACTCAGAAGGATTAAATGGTTGAAATAGAACCTCCGAATTAGTTGTTAGCCTTGGAAGAACATGAGGTCATTAAGTCACAGAGCACTTTAGCCCTATTGTAATGGAAGACCTAAAAGTGGATCTGAAGTGGCATACATAATGCCATTGGGGTCACCAAATCAAATAGAAACTTGTCTTTCTGAGCTTGGTCTATTAGCCATGAGGGATTTAGTCAAAGGCAAAGCAGTCATAGAAATATCCTCATTCTGTCTGGCCTTTAGTCGTGGGATGCTCTGATTTAGCAGGAACGGGCTGAGTGTCTGCCACCATTCCACAGTGTCACCTGGTCTCTGGACCTCTCTCAGGGCCAGACTCCCTCCACCTCCATCTTGAATTAAGGATCTATCGGTTTCATTCTTTATTTTTACATCTTATCCACATGGATCACTTTTACAATATCCATATTTCTTTTTAACAGGAGCTAGTGATACCTGACCTTGATTTTGTTTCCTATTTGTAAAAATGTAAACAGGATTAAATTGATTATAAGTGATATACTTTCCTCCAACCCTATTAAATCTTCCACATCATTAAATGACCCTTCTGATTTTTTTTTGTTATTTTGTTTTTTGAATTTGTGTTGTGTTCATACATTCCATTTTAGACATTGCCTTAGTTTCTAGTAACAATATAAAAATCATATATGTAAATTATATGATATGTAATTTATTTTAAAGTACATATAATTTATTTTATAATAATTTACATGTTTTGTATGCTATATAAGCAGTTGCTATATTTTTATAATCTTTAGAATTTCTGTGTAATGGCAATCAGTAAGTGAGTTATATTTCATTATTCAGTGAAGTTATAAATGATCTTTTTACTTTTCAATTTTTTTCCTGTCATAGTTAAAACTCAAAAATGACTACCCCTCAGCTTTCTTCTATTAAACCACTGTAGTTACAAAATAATAATGGAATATCCATCATTATGCCTATATAGAAGGAAGATACATAAGATAAATGTAGGAAGATGTTCTTTACCTTAAAAATTAGATTTCATTACCTCCATGTGAGAGAAAAAATTATGCTTTGAATTTAAGGTCTTAGGTCATTTCTTTTAGTCCTTTTATTTGGAAAACTGTTTGTTTATAACAACTAGAGATTATAATTAGAGAAAGGTTTTCAAGCTACCATCATCATGTGGTAGATACTCTAGCCAAAAACTATAATTAGATTTTATCTCATTTATATGGTTTTATAAAAGAAATTAAAAGGATAAGATATCCTGGGTAAAGGCATAATTTATTTTCTAAGTTTCTACCTTCATTTGCCTTCTCCATTTTCTTTATTTATTATTCATTCATTCATCCAAAGTTCAGCTAAAGCACTTCATTAAACAAATTTAGAATATGAATGCAGCCTTTCCTCAGTAGTAGTTCAATACATACTCATCTCTTCACCATTGAGCTCATCTTTATTGGATTAATGGTCTGTGATGATTCTGAAAATAAAGTAGCAGCATGGTAGGACCTAAGATATTGGCCCTGCCTGGGTACCAACCTCTAGAAGTAATGGTGGGAGCTAGAGAAGTTATCTCATCTTGTGATAAAGAGCTATTTTGCAAATTGTTGCGCTGTGAGTTTAAGGTATTACAAGCACTCAGTGCCTTTATTAGAAAATTTAGCTATGAGTTTAAAATTGTATAGTTAAATTCTAATGAAGAGGTTTTTTTTATAATGAATCATACCGATTTTTTTCATAGACGAGATGCACGTCACATTATTTGGAGGGAAATGACACATCATCCTTTGTGTTCAGACCTTTCCAGTCTGAACAGTAAAAGTAATCATCTTTGGTTTGTCCTTACCCCAAGTCTTCAGCATTATTTGACTTATTTGAAATCTTTCTCTGGCCACCCACCTTGTATGACCCATTACTCTCCACCTACATCATTCATGTGACACTGTAATATTGCTCCTGTCACTTGGGCTTGACACTGTCATGCTCTCTCTTCCTATTTCATTGAAGTATGTCTAACCTACATCTTATATTCTTCCAAGGAGTATCTGTGCCTTTTAAGAAAATCTAAAAAATAGATTAATTTGTGTTCATGACAGTGTCCTAAATGACCTTTTTACAAGTAGCACATAGTTATTAACAGAGGTCTTTGGGAGAATACTCACTAAGAGAAAGTCATGAATGCAGTCAGAGTATACTTCTGGGCAGAATTCCTGGGTTGTCTAAGAAGAGAATGATCTCAGAGTAACTGTATTTGCACAAAGATTATGTTGTGAGCCCAGAGTAGTGATTATTCATAAGACCAATTAAATCACAGGTGTGACTGCTGACATACCTGTCTGCAGGTGATGCTAGGGTCTCCACTCCATATACCCTGTTGTGGACAATTAGATCTGCT
Source organism: Sciurus vulgaris (assembly GCF_902686455.1). Classification (NCBI taxonomy): domain Eukaryota; kingdom Metazoa; phylum Chordata; class Mammalia; order Rodentia; family Sciuridae; genus Sciurus; species Sciurus vulgaris. Next base: position 85,609,916 of record NC_136463.1, on the reverse strand, counting down.
GTGCCAGACCACCCAGCTGATAGAAAGTCTCTGTTGACTTGAGTGCAATCCCTCTAACCCGCTTGTCTCTGTCTCTGTGGCTCAAGAGGACCAGATCCTCGAGTACTTCCTGGGAAATCCAGAGCCATGGAGACTAGGAACAAGCAGGAAAGCCAGTTTAAGAAAGGGACACTTCTGCTGGCTACTGGTTGTGGAACACCAGATCTAATATGTTCATGAGATGGAGTTCCAGGAGGACAGCCACATCTGCAGCAGGCAGGCCAAGAAGTGTCACATTTCCAGGTAAGGGTACTACTAGAACTACTTTCTCATGCAGAGAAAGCCTGAATGCTTTTGAGCACACAGAATATATCCCTGTGAATAACAGGGAGATGTGCACCTAGGATCCTGGGACATGGAAAGCAGGAACACAGGAAGATATTAACTGCACATGTTTATTGCCTCTCTGCCTATGTCAAGAACTACTTTAACTTCCATTTTGGGTGTTTCCAACACTTTAACATAGATATTTCAATGCCTAGAAATTACCCCATATGAGACTGTACGCATTCAATTTTGGAGAGAACTCTCAGTACAAAGATTGTGGTTACCATGTGCAAGGTCACCCTTGAATATAAATAAGGTGTATACTGAGGTATCTCACATCAGATTCAATTTTGCTTATTAACACTAGGTGCATTAAGTACAAACACACAAAAATTACATCATTTACTCAAAGAGCAATGTAAGTGTATGACTTCATGTTCATGATTTTAGCTTAACAATTTTACACCTAAGTTAGTGTCTCTTAAAAATTCAGTTATTCAGCAGACTTGCACTGGTTGTCTTTTCCAAGTGTCAATTCTTTTTAAAAGTCACTATTTGCCTTCATAATTAACAGATATAAATATGTCAGTATTTCTAAAGGTGTTGCAAAGATTTTCTAGCAACATTTCATTTGAATACTACTTTAAAAGAGAAAGCACTTGATATGAATATTTAAATTCTGTTCTGTTATTTTATTTTTAAAATCATTTATGTTCCTTTGTCATCTCGTTGTGCATAAAATACATTACTTGCTTTAGCTCTTTAAGAAAATTCTTTGGTTTTGAAAATTAGCTATGTTTTAGTCTTATCTACATTTTTTCCCCAAAATATGAACTCCTTGATTTAGCAGTCTTTTTAGCAGTGTTTACAATATTCATTTTAAATTTTTTACTTAATTTTGAACAATATTTCTACCTATCATTCAGAAATACATATTGTTGGAATTCAGCACTTCTTTTCCTGATTGAGCATAGTATCCACTATTTTTTTCTCTCCAGCCTTAATTCTCTAGGTAATCTATTAAATGTTAATACATTTATTTTCTGCTTTTTAATACTAATACTGCTAAATATAATGATGTATACAAAATAAATTAGTTAAACAAAACAGAGAAAGTGAGCAGGACATTGTCCCTTATAGGATTATAAAGTCCAGAGAGTTTGGTCACAGATTATACCTAAATTATCTATTATTTGGTTCACAGTTGTCTTGCTAACTCTATTTAGGGCCCTTCCTATTATGGTTTTCTGGAGTCTCTAGACAATTTTCAAGTGGGATTCAGTTGTTTGTGAAAGCTGCCAGATTTCTTTAGGAGACTGTTGAAGAAAATATGGTGGGCTTTACTCCATGGCAGGATAACCCTCCAACTAATGTCTTCACTTTGATGGACTGATTGTCTAGAGAGAGTGGTAGCTACTCAGCAGGGTTAGGAGTAAGATTCATGTAATTGGATATATAACTCAGATATATTTAAGGACAGGTGTTTTGTATCACAACATTTTTCTTAGTCTGGCTTTAATATAATGCCCATAGATGATATTTTTTAAGTCATTTCTAAAGCAACCCATCTCTTCTGATACTAGATAAGAATAGATGTCATTTGTATCATAAATCGAATAATTTTTGATGATTGAATTTTTTATGTGGGTGTCAACAATATTATGTATTTCCAAAAATACAATGTGCAATATGTCATCATGGAAAATATATCTATCTTTCTGGAACTGAAATCACCTTCAGGATATTATTAATTAGCATCCTTTCTATATTAAATATTTAGTAGTCACTCAACCCCTTAAGTCTGATTTCTTCTTAGTTTTAAACTCTTTCAAATAAGTAAAATAATTAACAATACTGTAAAAAAAAGTTTTGCAAACAAAAGATTTGAACTGGCTCTTGATTTGAACTGGCACTTGATCTTGAACAAAACAGACCATTTATCGCCTTGTAAGCAAAGTCTCATATATAAAGTGAAACAACATGAAGGTCATGCACAAGACATAATTACAAAGCCAAGATTAAGCTTTGTCTTTTAATTAGCTATTGATTGTGTTTTTAAAGAAACAAAGTATTACGTAGCCTTAAAAATATATTCTTGTTTTGCACATGTATCAGCACCAATCAATTAATGTTTTTCATGAAAGTCTAGCTTCTCATCATTTCTTTTTATTTTCCAAGAATTGCTTTTCTGAGGAATCAATCATTTTCAAATTTATTCTCAAATTTTATGTATATTTTATATGTGTATATATATATGAACATATGTTTACATACATTATTTGCATTTGTACATGTAAATATTTAAAAATAGCAGATTGTGCAAATAAATTTCTGTATATATAATGGAAATTATATGAAGAAGCATCCTTTTAATATTTTCAGTTACATTTGAATATAAAGTGTCTACTATTGGTTTTACTCAGATTCTCTGGCTCTAAACGTAATTTTTCATTTTTGTTTCCAAACTAGAGAATACTATATCACTATGGTTAAGTGGGTAAGCAATACCAAGACAGTGGTGAGATGGTTGAACCGACCTCAGAACATCTCCATTCTCACGGTCTGTGAGACCACTACTGGTGCCTGCAGCAGGGTAAGTATGATCACTTTTCTTCTGTGCTTGAAACAAAGAAGTTAACCCTTCCTTACAGAGAGAAATCAGGAAATCTTTTGTATAAAGTCTTTGATATTTAACTTTCAAAGGTGGTTGGAAAACAAAAAACCTGTATCTTATTAAAAGGGTACACTTGAACAGTATCAATGATAAGCAAAAGAGAACAAATTCAGCTTTTAAAAAATAAGTGAATTCTTGGGTGACATAAAGGGTAGTCTAAGCCACATAAATGTCTTTCTCAAATTTAGAACTTTTTTGTACCTCTTGTCTTTGATTAACTTGGGATCCTAGTAAACTTCTTTCTGATCTTCTGTAAAGACATTAATTTTTTTTTCTGTAGTTCAGATTATCAAAAGATACTGTTTCTTTGTCCTAAAATTAAGCAAATATAAATTTAAAAATTTAGACTCTTGAACCAACAAGTAAATTGTATTTCAGTTTCTAAAGTCAGTTTTTATAAACTGTGCAGTAAATTCAGTATATGTCATTTTTAAGGTTCTCAGTAGAAGAAATGGGGCAATCAGATTAAATTGTTCTATTAGGTGCTACACAATTGAGTAAAAGGATTCCCTGATTATTTAACAATGTAATTTCCAAATGTCTGCTCTGGAAAATATGGAATAAACATTATAGACCAGCATTTCTGTTGTATACTAACACCAAAAAATCCTGTGTGTGTGTGTGTGTGTGTGTGTGTGTGTGTGTATACACACATATATTTTATGATATTATGCAATATATATATACATATATACATATATGTACATATATTTTCTGATGTTTTGCAATAGGAGAAACAGGGCATGTTGGGTAAGTGCTCTGTCTCTGAACTGCATCCTAAGCCCTCTACTGGCTACAATTTTAGACTACAGAATAAGGACATGGAGCCCAAGAAAAGTAAAATGTTGTCACTTATCTAAGGAAGCAGGAAGAATCAGCAGCAGACTTGACAAGGATATTGTGAGAGAAAACATTCTCATATAAAAATTCCTAAACTTATTTACACTTGACTCTAGCAAAGTACATGGAGGGGTCATTAGTGTCTCATGTCTAAAGGGATTGTATCCTAGGGACTTAAGATTGGTTTACTATTGAAAACCAAATAATACAATATATAGCAAGATAAAAAGAAGAAAATAATTAAATACTATAGTAGATGGAGAAAAAGAAATTGACAAAATTTGGTATCTATCCATGGTAACTTCCAATATACATAACTAGAAGGAAACATCTCCAATCTGATAAAGGATATTCATGAAATAACTCACATTCAATAAGAAAATACCTTATTCATATAAAGATCAGCAATAAATCATGGATATCCATTATCACTTCTATTTATACAACCATTACTAAAAGACCTAATCAAAGTACCTCAGCAAGGAATAAATATTATAATGTTTGGAAAGAACAGAATGAAACTGTCTTTATTTGCAGATGACGCTTTCGTGTACATAAAAAGTAAGATGTACAAATAACCTAGAATAAAAGAACACATTTTGTAAGGTCAGTTTACTAATACAAATTTTTTGTTCAGTTTCCTGACTTTTGATAATTTTGTTGTTGTGTTACAGATTCTAATTTTCACAGGAAAAACTCATTAAACTATTTAGGGGTAAAGAATGCAGTCCCTCTAAATTGCTATCAATTGTTTATTTTAAAAGCATAGTTCTAATTTTTTATTGATTTTTAAAATGCATGTTTCTATCTTCTTCGATGCTTTAGAAACTGGGAAAAGAGGCAATAATAACACAAATGATGCAAAAAAATAAACAAGTGGTAATTATGTCAAATGGGCATACAGAACTTGCTTAAACTCATAAGTCTCATAAATTCTCCAAGTTTACACTTGTTACAAAAAAAGAATTTGGAAATCAGAAAATACATTTTTCTATACTAATATTATTTAGAAAGAAATGATTTAAACATTAATTATATAAGCATAAATACAACAAATACTCTGAAAAATTTCACTATTGAATATTATACAATTGCTGAAAGGCATTTAAAAAGATGTAAATGAATGAAAGCTAGCCCATGTTCTCTAATTGAAAAGTTTACTCTTGTTCATATGTCTGTTCTATACAAATTAAACTATAATTGAAATATGATATGAAATAAAGTCCCCTTAGACCCTTTTTGTAGAAAAATTTTAAAAATTATGTGGAAATGGAAAAACTTGAACAAGCCCAAACTATCTCATAAGAGAAGTTGGAGGAGTTTGTACTTCCTGAGTTTGAGGATAATTACAAAGCTGTTGAAGCCTAGAGATAGTAGGAGAGGTACAGTGACATGCAAATAGAACAACTGAATCACACAGTTTGTAGAAATTAGGCCTATATATGTGTGATTAATTGATTTTCAACATAGATACCATAATATTCAATGGAGACTAAAAGCACAATACTGGAACAATTGGCATCCAAAAGGGAAAAAAATGAAGTTTCACCTCTATTTCATATCATAGTCTAAGTTTATTTGAGATAAACCACAAAGTGTACTATTGGAAGTCTTTTAAAGGAAAATACAGGATATAACTTCACTGTGTTGAACAGACAAAATATTACTCATCCTAAAAACAGCAACACATGGGATCTCATCAGTATTAAAAACTTCTCATCAAAGGGACCATTAAGGAATCAGAAACTATAGACTGAGGGAAAAACTTTTGCAAAATATGTATCTGACAAGGCAAAAGAAAATCCAAAAATTATGTCAAAGAAAGTGAACAGGAATTATAAGGAAGATGATAAACACATGAAAAGGTTTCAACATCAGTAGATATTAGGGAAATATAGATTAACATTATAATAGGATAACACTTCAAACCACTAACATGACTAAATTAATCAAACAATGAAAAGGTTAACAACATTATTTGTTGATGATGTGGTAAACTAGAATTTTCATTCTTCATAGGTGGGAGAGTAAGCTGATATACTTACTTAAAAACTGATTTTTCAGTTTACTTTATTTTAAAATATTTTATTTTTCAATTTATTTTATTTTAAAATAAAGCTAAACATGTATATATCATTATGTTTATATATAAATAAACATGTACATATATATGTATACATATCACATGCATGAAAATACCTGATAATTTCATTTATAGCTATTTGCCCAAGAAATAAAGCGTGTCTACCAAAGGATTAGTAAAGAAAAAAACAAACAAAAAAACTTCATTAAAGCTTTACTCACAATAGCTAAAACTGGTGACTCTTTGTGCATTAACAGGGAATGGATTTTAAAAATTAAGACCTATCTATCCAAGAGAATTCTCAGAAATTTGAGAAGAAATAGCAATCAAATGTTGGTAGGCTCAATAATGAATTTCAAAATCATGTGATATAAGAAAAACCTCACATCAGCAAGTGCATAATATGTTTGTGATGCAGTTTTAGTTTTTTGAATTACTGAAACAAATAAAACTAATCTATAGGGGAAAAGATCAGGAGAGTGACTGCTATTTTGGAACCTCTGGGAAGAAGCATGAAGGAATGTTTGGAGGAAACATAAAGATCCTATATCTGAGGCATATAAATAAATTCACCAAACTCATCACATTATGAACTTAAGATTTGTGTATTCACTACATGTATATATTTTTAAAACATACTTTTTAAATAGTCTGTAAAGGAAAGAAAAATAAAAAGGTAGAAATTTAGAATGAGATGATAAGTATAGATGTGGATATGAGATAGGAGACTCAACCATTTATTTACTAGCTTTGACAGACACTTGTCACATTAGGCTTATATTAGGTAATTTATCTCGGTCATCCTCATTTGTCTTGTTACATTTTGGACTGAGAAGCCTTTCTGCATGTATTTAATAACGTGTCCTTAGGTTTTCTTATTCACCTGATTATTAAGTAATTTAAAAATTGGCCTGCATATTCTACTTAATCAGAGAAAGTCTGTTATCTTCTGATAAGGATGATCTAAATTCTTTTTATTGAGCATAGATAAAGGCAACAATTGGAAAATGAAAGATAGTGCAATGAATCTGATACAACTCTCCTATGTACATATGGGAAAATACCACAGTGAATCTTCCCATCGTGTACATTCACAAGAAATTAATTTTAAAAATAACTGTAGGTAAATGGGAGGAAGATCAATAAAGGGAAGGGACCAGGAGGTAGGGACAGGAAAGGGGAAGGAAAGGTACTGGGGTCTGAATTTGAACAGATATATTCCATGCTTGTATAATTATGTCAAAATGAATTCTACTCTCATATAACTAAAAAGAACCAATAAAAAGGAACTAATTTAAATGTTATAATAAGAAAATAGTAGTCCTATCATATCATTTGATACCTTATTGATGTTTTATTGTAATTCTTTGACATATTCAGAGTTAAAAAGGTTTTATTTTCAGTTAATTGAAATAGTAAAATAAATAAAAAGTAGCACATGAAGTTTTGGACTCTGTCTTTTTCTAAGAAAACTTTGTGGTAGTAATGAGTACCCTCATTGATATTTTATGCCTGTGTTCTCTAGGTACTGTGAATGTCTATGGCTTAGGAACAAATAGGAATAGTGATTTAGGCAGATGTTTTCATAATGTCTGCATGTGGTGAAGAGCTATTGAAAAACATGCCTCCAAAAGAGAAAGTGGTCAATCATAAGCGATAATAATATGAATTTAGAAAGGGAAAGTGATATAAAAATTGTAAAAACATTACTATTAAAAATTTGAAATAAGCACCTTTGCATATAGAAAAACCTCAAATATTTTGTATTTAGTTTTGTTAATTTGAATACTCTTGTTATAGAATCATTTCTTTCAAAGATTGCAAGCTATTTCATGTCACTACACAGAAACATCACTAAAACATTTTACCTGTACATATTTGAGATGGAAGTAGTCAAATTTTTCTTCTTGCAATATAATTTGGGTTCAGACCATTTGTAAAAATGCTTTAAAGAAATGTATAATTTTGGCATTTCAAATGTTTGATGTTTTTCCTAAGACTGAAGTACTACTAATATAAAAAATGGCAATGATTAAGAGTAACTTGAATATTGGAAGAAGGTCCACTTTTTAATTTTATTCCTGGCTATTTGCCTAGTTCCATTGGAGGACTTAATAATTTTGTTTCCTGATGATGCCTAGAGGTGAAAAGAGACAGCGTCTGGTGGTTCAAAACAGTTTGAATGAGGTAATCAAACATAGCTGGAAAATGATCTTCTATGCCTGGTGACATACATCTGGGAATGCTATAGGAGTTCACCATAAAAAAAAGACTCTATAATTAAATTATCAATTAATACCAGTTCACTACTTTTCATTCATTTTAAATCAGTAATGACAATGGGATATCTCATAGGGCATCACTGCTTGAAGGGAGGATAAAGTAGTCTGAAGATAACAGTACAAAAAGTGTTAAATTAAATATGCTTGTTTTGGTCTTAGATGCTTCATGCCATTAATTGTTTTGTTTCAGAAATATGAGATGACATCAGACACCTGGCTCTCTAAACAGGTATAGTATAGCTGTTCTTACTCTAAAACGTTATTTCAGTAATATGACTTTAAGAAGTTGGTAGTTTATACAATATGATTCCTTCACATTAAGATATTTACGATTTGGGTTTTCTGTGACATCATTTGCAAAAAAGTTACTTCTGTTTTGTATGGAATGCAGATTACAGAATAACTTCCAGGATCCAATTTCAGGATTGCTCATGTAAATACACATTTGTTTAGATGAAGGAAAAAAATGTTGCAACCCATCAAAACTGGAAACCATCTGCATTGTTCAAATTGCCCAGAAATTACTCAAACCTCCACATAAATTGGTCATTTGGATATTATTCAGATGAACACATTTTTTCTTAGATGTAGCCTAGCTCGCTGTGCTATTGTGTGACATAAATGAGCCTGGAATTGAGATAAGTACAAGAGAGTGAAAACCAAATTTCTCTGCAACCTGGTCTCCTACTGGACAATTTAGAAGGAAACACAAATAGGCTATCCAGATACTGTCAGATCCATTCTACTGCTCACTCCATCATTGCTGTTTTTTAAAGAGAAGCATTTCGCTTTGTGTGGTGGCGTTGTTTTGGGTTTGTTTGGCTCTTCACAGCTGTCCTTTATTTCATATTCTCTTTCTGGGTGTCATTCACATCTGTGGTTTCAATTACCTCCATATATTGAAACTTACATGTTTACAGCCACAGACACTTTTGAGTGTTCAGAAACATTCACATTCATCTTAGCATCTTTTCCTAAATCTATAAAATATAAGTTATGTCTAAACTGAACACCTTTTTTTTTCCCCTGTTAGGTCTTATATCATTTTTGCAGGGGTGGCGGGTACCGGGGATTGAATTCAGGGACACTCAACCACTGAGTCATATCCCCAGCCCTTTTTTGTATTTTATTTAGAGACAGGGTCTCACTGAGTTGCTTAGTGCCTTGCTGTTACTGAGGCTGGCTTTCAACTTGTGATCTTCCTGCCTCAGCCTCCTGAGTTGCTGGGGTTACAGACATATGTCTCCATGCCCGGCCTTATTTATCACAGGAATAATAGAACCATTATCCATCTAGCAATTAAAACAATTAATTAGCATCCATTCTGAAACTTTTTTATGCCTTTAACATAGTTTCCTCCATTTCAATCCTCAGTATGAATCTCTATTATCCTTATCTTGAATATATAATTAATCATCAAGTTTCACATTTTCAATGATCTATCAAGTCAATTGACTTCTCCAGTTCATAAACATTTCCCAGGTTTAAATGACAGGTACGACAATCCTTCCTTATTTGCAAACTCTTAACCCTTCAGGCACCTGCCAATCAGTTCACACTGCAGTTTGACTGAGTGACATTTTTTGAAGTATGCATTTGATTGATATTACCAACTTTACCCTCATATTCCATTCCTATGACTCAAACAACTTTTGTCTTCTCTTTCAGTCCTTCAGATAATGACCAGCATTCTTGCATGGTCCACAACAGATTAAACTGGAAGTTGTTTGTGCTGTGTCTCATACCATCCTTACAACCATTTTCTATCCAAGCCACATTAGCCCTCATAAGCCAAGGACCTTTTGCATATGCCATTCCTTGTGAACAGATTCTTTCAACTACTTTCTTCTTTGAAGTCTATTCATTTTTCAAACCTCAGCTTAATTTATCTATTTAAAAAAATTGCCTTCCCCAACCACCTTATCATATCACCTCTCCCAGTATAAATTATCCTAAAGTATAGACTTTATGTAACACATGCCATCATTTTTGTGATTTCTGCATTAAGATTTAGGGACAGGAAGGATGTTTGTTTTTTTGCTCTTTGTAATCCCAACATCCAACATGGGATTTGGTATATAAGAAGTACTCTACAAACATTTATTGAATGGATAAAAAAATAAAATAAAATGTAAATAAGTTAAACCCATATGTGCTTGAATTATAGCTATATAAAGAGATAGAAATATATGTATATATGTACATATATGTGTATATTTATTTTATATATATTCTGCATATATCTGTCTACATGCACAAATATCAGTTTAATCAAATGGTTTTCTCCTAGGCAATGTGCATGATAAATTGGAATAAAACCTTGGTTTTACAGCCAATAATGGACTCTCACTCAAATTCAATACTGAAAATAAAACCATAAAAATGTGAACTCAATGGAAATTGATATATTCTGAGTAGCCTTGCTTTATGAATCTATTCTTTCTATATTTTTAATGTCAGAGACATTCAGAATAGTTTAGCAGACATCAACATATCTAAACTAAAATTCCAAGTTTATGAATGGTTAAAAGAAACTTTTTAAAGCAAAACATCCAAGTTATTAATTATTTAGTACAAAATACAGTTGGCAGTTTATCACAGTCGATTTGTTTTTCTTAAGAAGTTCTAAGGAATTTTTATTGAATGACTAGAATTGCATGAGATTGAAGGGATGAGCATGGTAGAAGTAATGAGAGGAAGTAAATTTTTAAGATGACTAGAAATTTGAGTCATATGCTCACTTTCTAGATAATAACAAGGACAGAGACAAGTGGACAGGACTGGCCTGGTTTTTAAGGAACTTTAAGTTAGGATGACCAATATGTGATATATTGGGTCAAGTTACCAAGTTCAACATCCCAAGTTCATGGCATGTCAGACTCACAAACATTTCAGGTAGAACCCTCCCCCATATGTTCTTTTTATGAACCACTTTGAAGGCACCAGAATGGAAGAAGGGGTGTTGTTAGTGAAAGAATGCTTAGTATCTCTTTACCAAACAATAACTATTTATCCTTGAATGGAGTTCAGTGAGAGAATGTTGAGTAAGGTCAACATATTATAGAAGGATGGTGAATAGATGATATATGTATAAAACAAACCTTTGGGCTATTGGGTATGTGCACTCTTTGTTTCTCAGTTAAAAGTTGGGCACCTATTATGTTCTGCTCAACAGAATTAAGCAAATCAGATTTAATTATTAATTGACTATGAGAGTAAACCAACAAATTAATAGATCAACATAATAGTGTACAATGTTCAATAAATAGGCAAATACGGGATACTTTTTAGAGTATTGAATGAGAGATTCCTTAATTTGTAGAGGTTCTTCAGGGAAATTTGAAAATGGTATATGTCTCATGAAATTAAGTTTAAAAAAAAAGTAAAAATTACTACAGGAAACAGAAAGTTTGTTTCACATGGAAAATGCCCTAAAGATAGAGGGAGAGATGGAACAGATAGAATTATTGACTCTATTATAGTTGAAAAATGGGATTTATTCATTCAAGTATTTTGTCTGTGTCTGTCATGTAGCAGTAATGCTACTTTCCTGACCTTGAAGTATATATCAGAGTTTTCAATTTATTACATATATTATCTTAGGTTTTCTTAAATGTTCATGAAGTAGACTAGGAATATATCTTTTTATGACTATTAATGGATCTTCTTACTGATAAAGTTAAAATCTGTCTCTCTAGCATATTAAAATACTTATTGACTTATTAATTCAGTATATAATTTATCAAACACAATTTACAAGTCACCGTCCGAAATGGTGGAAATGTAGAATTAAAGGTTCCTACCTTGTGGGGCTCACATTACAGAACAAAATTGCATATGTACATGCATCTACACATGCTTGTATTCATATGCATACACTCACAAACAGATGCATGTATATATAAAATATATGTTGAATGATGATGGTTGTTATTTACAAAGTAAAAAGAAGGTAAAAGATGATGAAGTATGTCATAGACTTAGATGATCTGGCTTCTCTGGTTATGATTTACATAAAATAATCAGTAGAGTCCTCATTGATAAGGTGACATTGGAACAGAGATATGAAGGAGACAAGAGGAAGAGCTAGATGAAGGTAATAAAAAATGCAAAGACTGTGGATCAGGAGCCCAGGGAGAAAGCAGAAGGACAAGAAGACATATCAGAAAGCATAGGGACAAGTCATCAAAACAGGTTGGAAGGCTATTTAAAAAACCTACAGATAAAAGCCTTTTTTTTTTGTACCCTATATATAACCACTCTCATTAATTTGATAGGAAAGAATTCAGTGTTCTGTCAGATAAATACATTTCCTGAACATTCTCCTGGAAGCAAAATATACCAACCTCTAAATGTGGCTTTCATCATTTGCTTTTCAAAAATAATTTCATTTACTGAATATGCCTCTATAATTTAATTAAAAACTATCAATTAGGAATTCACTGTTGTGGCTGGGCATTTTGTTTGTGTGTTTGTGGAGAGATGAGCAATGGAAACAAGAAACTTGAATGAAATTATTTTCTGTAACTTTTTGGGTTCATATTTTAGGTAAATTTCGTGCTCATTTTCAGTATTGAATCTTCAAGTAACTAGAGCTGCTGAGTGAAAGAGTTCTGAAAACTATATGAACTGTTATAACTTTTTAAAAACTCTATAAACTGATGTAGATGTTCATATTTTCCTTGCCTATGAAGAATAAATTGCCAGACACAATTCCACACGGAAGTTTTTGTGTGAGTCAATTTAAAAGCATTGTATCTGTTCACTGTGCACAGAGCTTCTCTGTCATGTTCACCATTTACGTACATGCAGACAATGAAGTTGTCACATGAAGTTCAATTTCAAAAAATAATAAATGTCATACTCTTTGTTTTTGTAAATACTTGGATCAGTTTTCCAAACTAATTCAAAATCAGTAATTTATACACCATGCTTGACTTAACAGTAGGTAACACAAGTTTCACGTACCGTTTTAGGATTCTTATATGTGCTTCTATATTTTAGAATGAGGAACCTGTATTTTCTAGAGATGGCAGCAAATTCTTTATGACAGTTCCTGTCAAGCAGGGAGGCCGTGGAGAATTCCATCATATAGCTATGTTCCTCATTCAGGTAAGTGCTGGCTTCTTTCTGTGGTTCAATTTCATTGTCATTATGTCCCTACAGGTCCAATTCTTATGGAATTTTGAGCTTACAGTGAATGTCTGTGAAGTGCAGTCATATACAACTCATAGACATTTTAAGAAAAGAACCCCAGTCCACAGTCATAAACGCAAGCAGTAATTTTGCACAAAACAGTCTCAAAAGGCAATTAATTATTGAGTCATACATATGTGCTATGGACTGAGGGCCTTGGAATAGATAATCTAATCAATGAAAAGCATCCAACTTTCAAGGACCTGAGGACAAGCTAAAGGAAGAATTTTATTCGACATTTATTACCATTTTGTACAAATAATATTTTCAAGGCATTATAAAAATTTTGAATGCTGACAGCAAATTAAATGTCCACCAAAATTGAATGAATGAATAAATTAAAGGTACATTGACCCACACAGGAAAATACCATGTAGGTTTTAAAAAACTGTTAGATTAATTTTTATTTATTGTCAAAGACACAGGGGCTATATAATATGTTTCCAGTCTTTTTTGATTAAAGTAGGAAAATTTTTGCTTTCCTCTAAATTTTGAAAGAATGTTAACAGTTTAAAATGTTTTATTTAATTATTTAAAAACTACATAAATTCACAAGTCGTTTCAATATGTCAAGATTCATATCAGTTTGACTTAATTTCAAATTTTACAAACTTTTTTTTTTTTTTTTTTTTTTGTAGTACTAGGGATCGAACCTAGGGCCTTGTGCTTGCAAGGCAAGCACTCTACCAACTGAGCTATCTCCCAGTTCTTTTACAAACATTCTTGAGAAAATAAAACATTTCTTAAAATTAACTGAATAATCATTCTAGTGTCACAGGTAAAAAATTTATAATGATAAATATTTGTGGTTACTTTGGAATCTTTATGACATAGTATTATTTCATAGTAACAATGTACAAACTAAAAAAATGTATGGCCTCCAGGCATGGTTGCACACACCTGTAATCCCAGCAGCTTAGTAGACTGAGGCAGGAGGATTTTGAGTTCAAAGCCGTCTCAGCATTTTAGTGAGGTCCTAAGCATCTAAATAAAATATAAAAAAGGGCTGGGATTGAACTAATGTATATGTTGATAGTGGGGAGATTATTTAGATACTTATATGATGTAAGGGTTTCCAATTTATGAAGAAGCCCTTTTATGTATTGAATTCATCTTCTTCTAAAAGATTTGATTATATTCATATAGAGTTTCCTCTATTTATTTGTTTTGTTCCATAATTTGTTTTACTTTGTTGCTTTATGACTGCATTTTATTTTCTGTTATTTTTGGTTATTGTGTTGGGTAACAAATTGATTTTTTTCATTTTTGCAAATTTTTTAACTGGTAACTTTCCAAACTCTAATCAGTTCTAAGAGTATTTCAGTTTACTGGAGTAATCATAGATTTTACCTCCTCTTTTCTAACATATATGCCTTATTTGTTTACTTAAATATTTTCTTTGACTTTAATTATAAAATATAATGACTCAATAGTAGTAAACATTAAATACATAGGGTAAAAAATAAAAATAATAAAAAAGGGCTGAGGATGGAGCTCAGTGGTTAAGCATGCCTGGGTTCAATCCTTAATACCAAAAAAAAAAAAAAAAACAAAACAGAAAGAAAGAAAAGAAAAAGAAAAGAGAAGGAAGGAAGGAAAGAAAAGAAAAGAAAAAGAAATGTGGCAAATATTTCCTGACCATCTTGGCTATTTTGAAATCTGCAGAACCTTTGACTCTTGTGCACAAGAAATAGTTATTATTATCTGTATATATTTGTATTGAGCAGCTTAATGCTTTAAAGTCTCAATATCTTGTGTCAATGATTTAAAATTCAAAGCTTGTCTAAGGTCTCTGTTATTAAAGTAATTGTCATGAATTTTACTTTAATTTTAATCAAGTCTGAAATAAATAATTAAGAACATATATTATTTCCATAGTATAGATGTAGATTGATTTTAAATCTATATATATAATACATATATATATATTATTCATTTGGAAAAACTGAATATAGACTAATGTATAATGTCATCCCATTTATGTTCTAAACAAATGTATGCATTTATATATGAATAACATTTTGGCAATCAAGGTAAACCATTAAACTATATCAGGCCAAGCTGGTAGCATTTTAAATTAACATTTTCATTTTTTTTTAATGTGAAACAGAATCGTCACTAGCCAATTATTTTACCTAACATTTACTAAGGATAAACTTTGTTATAATAAACACTAGGTAAATATTTTGGACAAAAACAAAATTTATGCTTTTCAAGTCTTATAAATCATTGTGGCATTTTATTGAATGTTTAAATTCCAGTAATTTATATTTTACAAGCCATGTAAACATCTAAGTACAAAAGAGGACATACAAATTGTGTATACTCAAAAAGTATAGTAGAAGATAGGATAAATGCACCCTATGTCTTTATATGTACAATTCCAAAAAAAGAAGAAATTCTGTTCTACATATCATGAGGAAAAATGGAGTCAAATAAATTGTTGGACAAATGGTGATGGTGGCATGTGGAGACTGAGATGTTTACACAACTGTGAAAGAAAAAGAGAAAAACTTTCTGTGCCCAATCAAAGCAGCCTGACATGCAGTCCAATTAGTTATTTCTAAAATGTTCAGGAGAGCTTCAGGGAGCAGATGTGTTTGCTTTGTGTCTCTTCTATTGTGGAGATTGTAGCAAAGCCTCCAGTGAAGGAAAAAACATCTTGCACCTTTCTGGTTGCTATTCAAGCCTATTTGTGGGTTGCCACACTGAGAAATTACGATGACTAGTGATTACTTATGGATATTCTGACAGTGGACTAAAATTAATTTATTTTCTTAATGAGTCAGAATTCCATGCTTATGTAAATACAGTTTTACCTGAGTTTACATACATACATGCATCACATTATTGTAGGAAATAGTTTAAAACCACTTGTTTTAGTAGTCTGCTGTAATCCCAGCAGTTTGTCAAACTGAGGCAGAGGGATCATGATTTCAAAGTCTGCCTTAGCAAACACAAGGCACTAAGCAACTCAGTAAGACCCTGTCTCTAAATAAAATACAAAATAGGGCTGGGGATATGGCTCAGTGGTTGAGTGTCCAACTACTTGCTTCAATTTAATAATATTTAATATAAAAAAATGTTTTGTGAATTGTGTAAGCCTGCCTTGTTGCTACGTATATGCTACAAAAATTTGAAAAATTCTAAGATGAATAAACTAAATACAACAATATATAAGATATAATCTCATCATCTCACTTTCTCATGTTTTTAATCATTTTCTGCATATATTTCCAATTTCTTTTTATACTAAAATATGTAATTTTCCTTTAAAGACTGCAATCAAAACATAATTTAGTTTTGTAACATTTAAAGAATAACTTTTCTCATATCATTTAATTATGTTCTTAATATTTAACTTTTAATATTTTTCTTAAATGTGACTTTAATATCTGCTCGGTATTCCTTCAAGTAGACATATAATGTTTCAGTATTTAAATGATCCAATTTTATTCATTATTAAAGTTATTTCTATTCTTGATATTAGACATAATTCAGAAATAAGGACTCTTATGTATAAACACTTTTTTCCATTTATAGTTATTCCCATGAAAATGACATTCTAGATGTTAAAAGGTATTTAGGTAAAGCCTATGCATATGTAATGTATTTGTTTAGGTATTGATATGCAGTGGCAAATTTGCTCCTCCAAAACAGCACGAAAACTTGCAGCCTAAATAGTAATGCCTACCAAGGTAGGTGACCTTGTACCTGTCTTCTGGCTCTTGCCATGTTGTTGTACACTTAACATGAGCGTGCCCAGAAAGCGAGAAGTAACAGGACCAGGAGACTCTGCATCCTCAGTCAGAAAGACCACCACTGCACATCTTCATGTTTAGCTGTCTGAGAGCTTCCTGCTTCACTCACACATGTTTGTTTAAATGAAATTGGTACATTTTTGCAAACATTTTGCTGTCTTATACAATCAGTGACTAGATAAAAACCATTAGAGGGCAATATACCAAGTTATTGCTCTCGACCTATTTTTATTATAATGAGAGTTATTACAAATTCTATGTTTTTTTCCCTTTATTTACAGAAGCTAGTCCTTGTTAAAGTAATTGCACAAAATAAAAAGAAAGAATTTACATATTTTTCTCTGGTCTTCTCCTTTTAAACATGGCTGTAATTTTATACAAATTACACTATTACATCTTGATATTTTAAATTTAAAGTTTCAATTAATACCTTTCCATATACTATTTTTTAAAAAAATCCTTTAAGTTATTAACATTTAGTTGATTGGATGTGTATAGATAAACATAAATGTTCAGTGTTCAATCGAATGGAAATTTATTATAATTATAGATGGCACTGTATATAAAGTTTATTGAAATTATGAATTGTTTCTTTAATATTGATTACCAGAACTGGAATTCCTTAATCACATATAAAATATTTCTTTTCCCTTATAAATGTATTTCCCAATTATTTTTATTATGAATATGTAAAAGCATGCTTTGTGAGCATTTTCTTAATTTCACATATTCAATTAAAAGCAATATTTAAAAAAATATGACTTTTCTAAACTTCTATAGAGCTAAACTAACTTCTTCTGAACAATCAAGTGTATGCTACTGTATGTGAAGTTGTTCTCAACAATTATTGGCTATATGCATATGATATCTGTTTATGTACTTTCTTTAATGTACCTTCTGAAGTTCTCACTGAGGTTAAACATTTTGTTTTTGTTGTTTTTTACCTCAGACCATTAAGTTTTTGATCACTTCAGATATTCTCCCCTTCCTTCCCAAATAATATTTTTTAAATAGACCTCTAACTTATGAACTCCCATTTCAGGAACTATAACATCATACCTCCTGCAATTCAGGCTTCAATGAAAAGTTTTTGTCAGAGACATAGGGCCTTTTTTCTTTTTAATCAAATATGGGGTAATCATAGTTCCCATTATGTTAAGCGGTTCAGATTTGTGGACATAAGCAATGACAATGTCATCTTTTAAAATTGTGTTAAATGAAAAATTACATGTTGGTGAATCCATTCATTTTGTCTATTTAGCAACATGAGGCTTTGCCCATGAGAGCTGATGATTTCAGTTGGAACACTTTTAAGTGCCATGATTCATTACAAATACTGTACAAAAATACCATGCCCCAAATTCACAGTTCTATCACCTAATCAAACCAATAAATTTTTTTCATTAAATCTCACTGCTGTATCTGATTAGAACATTGTCTGAAAACAATTAGCTCATTTTATGTGATGAATAGACGGTAAATTAAAGCATTCTATTTTTAAGCACTACAACATTTTCCTTATTTAGAAACTACAAAAGTTAAACAGAATTCAGGTATTTGAATGAATAAGGCATAACCAGATAAAAAGCAAAGGCACCATTAAATTTTTACTGATATCAATGTGTTTTCATTTTACAAATAGAAATATAAAATTGATCTTTAACTTCTTGGACTAAAATAAAATCTCCACCAAGTCAGGGGAGGTGTCCTGAGTTCTAAATCCAAATACAACCACTATATTCTGGATTTCCAGACTTCTTTTAAGAATGGATGAAATCTCAAATTTTAATGCTATTTTCTCCCTAAAATTAGAGTTGACATGAGAGTTCAATTTGAAGTATATTGCCATATTGCTTCATTCAGAGGTCTATTATGTTTTTTACATTCATATTCAATGTTTTTACATTCATATTCAAGTATGTCTATTCTACCATATTAATACAGCAGAGATTATGGATTCTCAGAAAGAAATACTAGTGTGGAGTAAAAATTGTTATTTTCTGCTGTATTAAATGTCCTCTCCTGTGACTGCATTTCTGGTGAAAGTGTGTGAAAAGCTAACTGACACCCCCTTATGCAAAGCAGTCAAGCCCCTTGATAAGTATTTTTATAAACTATAGAGTAATATACCATATTCTGCTTGTTATTGGGATTATTTTCTTTACATCCAGATCAAAATCAATGTGTTCACTGTTATGAAACTCAGTATCCCTATATATATATATATATATATATATATATATATATATATATATATTTGGAAATTAAGTCTAAGCTATAATATGTGAGATGGGAATTAAACTTATTTCCCAGTCCATATTTGCCTTGGTAAATATAAAAAAAAAAGCAAGGCAATTACAGATGTTTGAAATAAAATCAAAAACTTGGGAGGTTCTTATTATGACTCTCAATAAGAGATTATTTTTCTTTTTACACTTAGAAGCATAATATTTCGAAGTAAATGGATCTTTGAAGTAAATAGTGTAAAATTTTATTTTTATGTACGCTGTGTTCAGACATTTTTCAAAGCATTGAATTTTTACTCAGGATCATTTAAATGCAGCCTCTTTGTCATCCTTAAAACATACACACACACACACACACATACACACACACACACACATACATACACACACGCACCCAAAATTTTCCTGGAAAAGAGAGAAACTAATCAACCTAGAAATTGTGAAGAAAATTTTGTCCTGACATTTAGAAATATTGAGTAAATTTTCTTTAGTAATGTTGTAAGAATTTTCTCATCTTTTATATTGACATTAAAATGCACTAAAACATACAGATGTTAGTATTGATCTTGGCACATTCAAGATGGGACCTAAAAATAAGTGAGGATAGTTATTTATTCACTTATTGTCCTGTGGAAATTTGACAATAAAATGTCTGAATTTAGAATTCCACACTAACCTTGGGTCGTATCTGTCTAAAATCTTACAAATTATGTTTCATATTGCATTTACACCTTAAGTCAACAAATACTTGTAAATGACAATGATGACTCAGACAATGTACAATGAAATTGATGTAAAAATATCAGGTACTCATTGATCTCAAATAGCTAGATGGCTGGAGAATTTCTTTAAGAACAAAGGAAAAACTATTTAGTTACCAAAAAGACATTCATAGCATCTGAGGGAAGATTATTTTACTATATACATATGTAGTAGAGGACAGAATGGTCTTTTGTTTCTGTTTTCCAGTAGTTTGGGGAGATAGATATGATGATAAAACTCTCCCAGATCAAATAACCTAGATTTTGGATTTATTTACACCAAAAAAAAAAAAAAAATGCATTGTCAGTGCACTCAGTGAATAGATTATATTCTCTGAACACAGTGCAATTGAATTAGGAGTTGACAACAACAATCATAACTTTTAAAAGGCCATCAATTTGGAAATGAGATATGATTTCTTATTATTCATGGATTAAAAATGTACATAAAAATACATAGAACTAAATGAAAAAAAACTATTCCAATAGATATAATATAGGAAAATTTATACTATTTATTTAAAGTATACATATAAATATAATAACATTCATCTTGTATATGTATCAATATACAATGTAAATGTATAAAGGAGCATACAGAGCATATGAAATTAGAATTTACGAAAAGAACAGAAGAAAGTCATTCCAACTTAGAATGAGGAAATGAAAAATAATTTTTTTGAAACTAATAAGCTAGAAAGCCAAGATAAACAGGTATGGCCAAGTAAACAGGTATGGCAAACTAATATGTTCTTTGAAAAAGTAATTGAATTCATGTTAATTATAGTTTATGCAGAAATGTTTTATGTAAAGTTGTCCAAACTGCACAGCTGCCAATCATTTAGGAAAAAGTTATAAAAGTCTTGGTACCAAAATCTGCTGTCAAGTTAGTACACAGGTGTGTGCTCACTTGAAGTTTTTTGAACTGTTTTCCTATAGCTCAGGAATAAAGGCACCATCCGATAGCCATCTGTGTTTCTAGGAATGTGTGGTGTATCCTGGAGATTTAACACAGAAAACTGAATGTTAGCAGAGAACTAAAAAATTAAATGTGATACCAGCAGTCAGTATTTTCATGTTTACCAGAGAGATGCTGGTTAAATAAAAATAAAATCAATATTTTCTATTTCTTTGCAGAGTAAAAGTGAGCAAATTACTGTGCGGCATCTGACATCAGGAAACTGGGAAGTGATAAAGATTTTGGCATATGATGAAACGACTCAAAAAATGTGAGTGTTTTTTGGTTTTCACATCAGGCAGGCAGTCAGACTTTTCAAATGAGATCTTTTCTACTAGAATTGTTTTGCTTACCATCCTAGTTAAAATAAGCCATCCATGAAAAGAATAATCTCTTTTTAAAGACTTCTATACTTCACTCGAAGACACCTTACACAGAAGCGTGCACATGACACACACACAGATTATGAAAAAGGGTGATGATTTTATGAAGAACAAAATGTATGTTTTTCAGATGGATCAAAGTCCTGTGGTTGAATAACAAAATAGCACTTGCCTATTTTTCCACAGTTTAGAAAATTCAAGTGAAAGCTCAGTGTGAAAAAGGTAAATCATTACTGATGTGTGTGTTGTTTTCTCTCCTGCACAGTTACTTCTTGAGCACTGAGTCTTCTCCCAGAGGGAGGCAGCTGTACAGGTAGGTACTGTACAAGGATCTCCTGATAGGTGGGCTTCTTAATAGCCATCCACACAAAATGATGATGACATGCAAAATTTTGAATTGTCATTTTCAGCATGGCTAGGAAGAGCCATCTTGGTATGACAACACCTCATATTCTTGGTCTCATCCCTTCGTTCTGGTCCTCTATGACCCTGGAGGACTATACCTAGAAGGAGACTTTCTTATTTTTTTCTTTATCTGCTTTTAGTTTCAGGATCTCTCTCTCTCTCTCTCTCTCTCTCTCTCTCTCTCTCTCTGCGTGCACGCATGCGTGTGTGTGTGTGTGTGGTTTGTTTTTCTCAATATCCCACATCAGTTGACATTGATGTATCTTCCCCAGTAACCTCTTCTTCTGCTGGGTCTCATTTTGAATTTTTAGTGCATTAATGTGACACACATATAATTTATTCCTAAATAACCTAATAGTACTGTGAGCACTTAGTGAAGTGTACCAAGAAGAAGCTTCCCCTTTTGTCCCTTATTTCATAAAATCCAATGAAATTGCTGAGGGAAAATGCATCCTTATTTAAGGAATTTTCATCATATAACTAAATCAAAACAATGCATGGGGGAGCATTTACATCTGCCCAATTTCCCAAAATATAAAACTGTATTCATAGAAAGATCTGGACAATGCACCTATTTAGCATTTAAATGTCTAGTTACTCACAAAGCATTCTTCAGAATTTCACAAAAATGACTTATTTTTGGCCACCAAATGACTTATTAATTCTAGACTTTATATATACTTCCAAATTTCCATTTCACAGGTCCATTTTTTAAGTATCAAAACTGCCATGTCATAATTTCAGTGGAAATTCATCGTGTTTGAAGAAGTATTGCTTCTGATTCTTACCAAATAGCCTAAATATTCCTTTGAGAGCAAAAGTGTGTTTAACATACCCTAATTCCCCCTAATTCATCCCTGCACTCTCATTTATAAAGAATTATTTTCCTTCCAAAGCAATCCCTCCTTCTTATCATATTCCCCTGCAATTCATTTTCTCCATTTATTCTCTTGGACCTTCTGAACTCATGTTCTCAATTCTGACACCTTTAGAGGAAGAAAAGCTGTTTGATTTTGGTTTGGAAGGCTTAATCCAAAGTGCTGGTCACTTTTTCTTTCTAGTGACCTTAAGCTCATCATCTTGAAACACATATTGTTATTAATGCACAATAATTCAGAGGGTGAAAATATTTGATTATTGTTTTATAACTCCTATTTTATAAAACTCTTAAAGAAAAATAACCATATCAGAAGTTAAGACTTGGTTAAGGTGAGCAAATGGAACTATCTCAATCTCTATTCTGCTTACATGGTGATTTGAATCACCATGAATCTTAAGATTTGTGGACTTGCCTCATCTTTCTCTTGACTGAGGCAGAGCAGTCAATATATCTATGACCTGTACTATTGTAGCTGACTGTGTTATAAATAAAACGTAGCACCAATAAATTTTCCCTTAAATAGCTCATCAAATGCCAGTTGGCTTGACTCTAAGATAATGCTAGTGCTTGATCCAGAAAACTCAGTGTCTTGCTCAAGCTATAAAGTGGTCATTGGTTGACTTAATGTACGGCACCAGACTTCTCTGCAGACCCAGAACTATTAGCATATTCTGTGTTACATTTGTTTGGTTTCAAAGTCTGCATTTCCTACTCTGGTAGTCTCATAATCTAAATAATGACAGAATATCAGCTTAAATTTCTCAGGAGCATGGATCTGAAAGCTTTATGGAATCATGGAAACAGAAAAGTTTTAAATCTTAGTAAGTCACTGAATTGCTGTGTGCAAGTGGGATAATTTCTAAGGATCTTTGTGGTGCTGATTATACAATATTCTGATAAAACTGATGAAGCTGAATTATATACCTAAAATGGTTAAAATGGTAAATTTTCTGTTATACTTATTTTACCACAATTAAAAATATAAATGGATATGATTATCTTATAAGTCAGCGTACTGGTAAACTAGCTAAATTGCTTTACATGGCCTATTTTATACATATATATTGCCTTTAGTAAAGTCTGAATTATAATCAGCTTTTAGTGTCCCACATATGAAATTATGACTTGTGAACTATAGTTGACATTGAACTTCAATTGCTTCTGGTACCTACTTTAACACCTCTGCTTCATCCCATGACTACAACATATTGCATATTGAAACCAAGATGACTATTATTCATACATAAATTCCAAAACCATGTTTCATTCCAAAATGCAATTGAGAATGTATGTTTTTAAATGTATGTTCAGTAACAGTTTCATCCATTGAGTAAGATAGTATCATTTAAAAATAAATGGATGAAATTGGAGGATATCATGCCAAGTGAGATAAGCCAATCTCAAAAAACTAAAGGACAAATGATCTCGCTGATAAGCGGATGAGGACATAGGAGGGGTTAGCGTTAGGGTTAGGGTTAGGCTTAGGGTTAGGGATAAGGAGGGTGGTAAGAATGGAGGAAGGAAGGACTGTATAGAGGGAAAAGAGGGGTGGGAGGCGTGGGGGGGGAAGGGAAAAATAACAGAATGAATCAAACAACATTGCCCTATGTAAATTTATGATTTTTAATTAAAATAAAAAAAGGTCAATGTGGATCATTTAAACCGTTAGAAAAAGCAATAAAGAATTAGTTTATAGGCATCAAAAATAAATAAATAAATAAACAATTCAATGTAAGTAATTTAACCTTGGTTGAATATGTCTACCCCTATAAAGTCAACCTTCATTATTGTAAAATAAAGATATGATCACTTTTCTCTTTACCTTCTCTATTTATTAAACTATGTGTTATCATTAGCATTATATGTATTATAATACAAAAATAACTTTTTTTTACCTATCTACAGGTACATTGTGAGGAAAATATGCCAAATTCTAGTGCTTAGACTTTTGAGTTAGAAAATCATGAGCTTGACTTTGTGTGACTTGTGGAAATATTTATTTATCCTTTTGACTGACATTTATTGATGATTACTTTATCTCTTGCTATCTGTGGCCAAATTCTTTTTAAAGTTTATACAGAAATATCTGCAAAGAAAATGCAAATAAGTTACATTGAGTCCTATGGAAATCAGTTTCTTTATAGCCATATATAAATACATATTACATACATACAGGCATACATAATTTTAATTTTATTACAGAGAAGAAAAATGTGTGTGTCTGAACATTAATAAAGGAAATTCATTTTGTATGTGTATGGTGAGTCATAATTTATAAGGAGCTTCTATGCAAGCACTGTTGCAGTTTTTCTCTTTAAGTTACACTATATTTAAATGTGATGTACAGATTTAAGTAACTTCTGACTTTCATTTTCTTTCCCCAGTGCTTCTACAGAAGGATTATTAAATCGTCAATGTATTTCATGTAATTTTATGAAGGAACAATGTACATATTTTGATGCCAGTTTTAGTCCCTTGAATCAACATTTTTTATTATTCTGCGAAGGTAAAGTAACAGGATTTCTGATTATATTTCATCAGTTATCTATTAATACCATCAATAAATTTAATTGTTACACATTAGAGATGCAAATTTTACTTATATATTTCATTTAGAAATAGAAATTAGGAGTGAGATCTCATGCATACAAAATTGATAAAGGTACATGAACATGGGCATTTTAAAAAGGTGAATACACATTCATATTGGCAAGACCATGCCACAGTGATTAGCTAACTCAGCTATTGTTTTCTGTTATGGCATTTTGGATCTAGGGAAAATGAAATTTCTCTGCTTCAGCTTTCTTTAATTGTGAGCAATCCCATCACCCCTATTACTTCTGTCTTTGGAGAATACCGTGTAGTCTTCCATGGTTATACAGTCTCTCTAGAATGTTCTTAGGAATAACTTACTCTTCAATCTGATGCTCTGTTTTCTGGAGAGAAGTTAGAATCCACATGCCCTCTTATAATGCGATGAAATGAGTGTTCCTGCTTCAGTCTGAACATTAAACTATTCTTTTTTTTAAGACAGAGGAAAGAATAAACCAACATTGACTCTTTTGTCCCTTTAAGAAAGGGAGGTTTCAAGATAACATGGTAAAAACTTAACTGATACATTTCAAATATCTGAGATTTTGGTTAATATATTTTTAAAATGAATATATGATTAGCCCCCTTTTTCATCCTGTTGTATGTAAAAATTTCAAGTTCAAATGCATTCTTTCTTTCTTGACTGACTGCAAATACAATATCTTTTGCATCAGATGATGGATGAAAATGTCATCAACTTCCTGAACATCAGCGATTATTATATAAAGTCTAAAGATGGAAGAGTACAGCACATAGGACTAGCTAACATCAAAGAAGTAAAGGGCATTTGGGGAGATCGGGATCTTAGCACAATCTGTGGAAATAGTACTTTTCCCTCATGTTCTTAATTTTCTGAACAAAATGCCCATCAAACACAATTAAATATATTTATATGTCTCTGTTTCATTATATTTTAACTATGAGATGCTTCCATTTGGAAAAAAAGACCCTCCCATGTAAGCATTCCAATACATATTACTTAGATGTCTTTAAAAATATTTATACATATATTTTTAAAATCCAGGTCCAAGAGTCCCATTGGTGAGCCTACACAGCACTGACAACCCAGCAAGTGAGTACACATGAATTCGCTTTAGAACAGTTCTGGCTGGCATTAACATTAGGCATTATGTTGCTATTCAGGATGTCATATAGGACTTTCTTCAAACCCAGCATGGGGAAAGCTGAAGAATGAAAATAAATCAATTGGTTTGAGTTATCTTATAGCTGGGATTGGATCTTAGCTGCCTGAAATGAGGCACTTACCATCTACCTACCATGAGGAATGAGGAATGAAGAATGAGGCAGGTGCATTTCAACCTTCTGAACCTTTCATGCTCTGGGTCATTCTTTTGTGGACTTCAGGTCCCTTCAGAACAATGCCTTATATGGACATTTGGAATACTTATGAAAGATATATTATTTTATAAATTTTATACTCTCTTAAAGATATCTATATCTTCTGGTTTAATATACTCACTTTTGTTTATTTTATACTTATTCAGCTTTAGTTTTAAAAGGATATATACATTATCAAGCAATGTAACCAAGGCAAGGACAATATTGTGTTTATGTACTTGCTATAGGTGGATAAATAAATGTATGCTTGAGCTAATTTTAGGAATGAATATCCAGATTGCTTCCTTCCTTCCTGTGTTATTTCTTTCTTTCATCTTTGCTTCCTTTTCTCCTTTTCTTTTTAGATTTATTTAATCAATGCTCTTATGCTCCAATGATTAAGCATAAACTACTGTTATCTAAATGAGGCTCATTCTGTTGAATCTTTTAATCCTTAGAACTTCCCTAAGATAGGGAGTTTTATTATCTCTTTTTTACAGATGAGGAAGCTGAGTCACAGAGAGGTTAAATAACTTGGCCAAAGTCAAACTTATAAATGGCAGGGCCAGGAATCAAATAAAGCAGTTTGACTTCAAGTTAGGGTTTATAATTACTATAGTACAATGGTAACTTTTTCTATCGTGTTTTTGTAGTGTATCACATAACTTTTATTGAAGTAGGAGTCTCGGATGTTGTCAGCTAGAAGGGACACAGATATAAAAGTGGAAAATTGAATGATAAATATTATTTTGAGCAAAGAGGCACCATTTATACATGTCAATACTACCAATACTCTACTTATTTACAATATTTCATACTTCAATACTACCATATGCAGGCTTACTGCTTGCCCTGGACAAAGATTTCAAATTTGTGTTGTAGTTTTTGTTATTGTTATTCCTGTTGTTTTTGTCTGGCCTGAAGACGGCTTAGCATATATTTTAGTGTTTGTTTATTCCTTTATCCCTGTCCCCAGTATACATCTTAAAAAGATTATAGTAAGCAAACTCAATCTGTTCAATACTAACAGTGACAGCAAAAGTTATGATAATAAAGATGGCATGTTTGATGAAATACAAGAAGGAGTGAATGACATGAATTCTTAGAGAAATTACTATATGATATGAGTTCATAATATACTTCTTGTGGGATCTGATACAAGTTAGTTAATGCCTCAAAGGATCAATTTCTTCTTAGGGAAATAAGCAAATGAGTTTGTAGTAAGGATGAAATACATTCATAACATGCAGCCCACACTTAATAAATTACAGTTATTTGTATTTCATTGTATGTTCTGCTTTTAACAGAGGATGAATTAAAAGGAGAGTCCCCATCTGATTTTAATTTTATTCTACTGTAACAAGACAATGTTTTTATAATAACATTGCTGCAAATTATGAAACATTTTTCTGCAAGTTACAAAATTGTCTGTTGCAAATGATGAAACATTTTTGTTTAAGGGAAGTCTTTCTGATCTTCCCAGTTAGATGCCAAATCTAATTATCTCATGATCAAGAAAAAAAAATTAAAATGGCTATAAACAGTGGTCAGGTGTTCACTTTTCAAAGAACAATTACTTATGTTGATAAAATTTATATTCAATAAGTCTGTTTTTTAGTTAATGAAAGTAAATGCACCAATGAATCAGTAATAACTCATTTTTGAGCCACAGAAAAAAGTCACAAAGAGAAACTTGTGAAGGAAATATTAAAATATTTAGCAAGCATTAAAAACATTTTAACCCAATAGTTGTCAAAGAAATGAAAAATGCCATGTAAGTTTTCCTAACAAACTCATAGTATACAATTTTTACTTTAACGATAAGGATATAAATAATTTCTCCTAACTTGCTGGCAGAAATACCAATTGCAACCACCATTTTGGAAAAAACTCATCATAAGCTTTTGATATTTTGTGTCCTTTTTATTTATTTTTGGTGGTTTGGTTGAGAAAATAATTCTAAATCAAATTATTTTAACAAAGTTATTGATAATAAAAATATTATAAGTAACAGAAAAAAAATAGGACTTCATAGGGAATTTTAATGTAATATTACTCAGTCCCCTGGATGGTTACCATTTACCCTTCCAGAATCATGTTTAACTCTCCATTCCCCAATGTCCTCTGACTCTGAAGTAGCTTGTGTAAATAACTTTGGTTCTGTTGCCTGTGGTTGACCATCGGATTCAGTGGATAGGAACAAGGTAGGCAACTGGGGAGAGGAAACAAGCGACTTGAAGTTATCTTTCCATCAGTCCTGTTTCTAAAGAGTCATCACAGGTTGACTGTAAGCTTTGGCTAACTTTATTGACCCCTCAATATGGATCCCTTGCACAACCATCTGCATGGAGGTTCTAATAAACTACTCTCTCCTGACCATCAGGCCTAACCACTCTCGTCCGCTTTGGGTTACTATACTATCCCTATCCCCCTTTTTCTTTATTGGTACTGGAGATTGAGCCCAGGACCTCCTCACGCTAGACAAGTGCTGTACCACTGAGCTACATCCCAGCACTGTACTATCCCTCAGGTTCCTCCTACCCCAATGTCCATACGTCTGTTTAAAAAGTCCCTTTATTAAAAATCTTAAGAAATTATTCTAATGATTGAATGCCATCACTTTCCTAACAGGATTAAGATAAAAATATATTTATAAGCACTAATTTTTTTAAAAGCATTTAAGCTATATTTTTAAGTGATTTAGGAATCAAAAGTTTTATGCTGCTTCAAAAAACCTTTGAAAGTGTACATAAAAATGCAAGAAGATAATACTTGCAAATATTAAAAGTTCTTACATTTGTCTGGCAGCCTTCCAAATGATTATGCTGCTGTTCTTTAGTGTTTTCTTAATGTTCTACAATGAACATATAACTTTTATACTGAAAAATAAATCCTTCAATAAAATACTCAGTGACTGAAGACATGGGATAAATATGTGGAATTTTACTTAGTTAATATTTCAAAAGTCCTATGTCTTACACTGCTTTCTATATTAGTCTATTTTTCATTACTGAAGCAGAATAATTAAGGCAGGCTAACTTTATAAAGAAAAAGAGAGGTTTATATTGGCTTGCAGTTTTGAAGATTCCCTGGTCAATATCAGGTAGACCCTATTGATTCAGCTTCTGGTGATAGTGTTCTTGCTGTCAGAGTCCCAAGTGGCACAAAGCATCTCATGACAGAGGCAGAGAACACATGTATATATGTGTTGGTGTGTTTCTCTCCCTCTGCTTATAAAGCTGCATACATTCATTCATGGGGGTTCCCTCACAAACAGCAAAGTCAGATTAGGTTTCCAACCTCCTGACACTGGGGACATAGGGCTCTGATGATTCATCTCCTGGATGAATCTGGGGGACAAACCATATTCAGAATACAGCACTGCTGTTCCATTTTGTCCCTTGAAATTTCAGCCTTGTCCTTCTCTACCTTCATGTTTTCTTTCTTTTTCTCTTTCTTTTGAGCTTCTATTCCTTTTGTTCTTTTTGATTCCATCCTTTTTCCTCATCCCTCCTTATACTGCCTCTTTCCTGTTTTCATCTCCTTCTCAGTTTTCTGTGCTCATTATCTTCTCTTTGCTTCCTTAACTTTGTACTTAAAATAATACACTCACTGACATTATCTCCTATTTACGATGTTTTAAGAAAAAATGTGTATTAAGTGTACTTTTTGAATTTATCATGAAAAGAATGCTGTGTATTTTTCATATTTTGAAAATGGTTTTAATCTTTATATTTATTTGTCTTACCTAGAATTTATTTCTCTGTAGCCATGCTGGATATTTATTTCATGAGTAAACTAATGGTGTTCAATTTGAAAGTAAAACTTTCTAACTATGGCCATAATCATATAATTAGTTTAGTTTATATATAATTGGGTTTCTCCCCATTTGCATTTTATAAAAAACAGTAGGAAATTCCTAGCATATTACTCTTACCTTGGTGCCTCTAGAGGTATCTATTTGATTATTTAATTATTTGTTAATACAATAAGATATTACACATTTATTAAGAATTTCTTAAATTAGAATGACTTGTGAGAAGTATAAAAGTAAACGTTTAATAGATAAATTGCCTACCTTTATAGTTAAAAATATCAAGTGAGATTTACTTCTACATTTTAAAAGGATTATTTTTACTCTAATACTTAAGTGTATTTTACAGTTAGTGCTTATATTATAAATGGTAAACCCTTGAAAAATAATACAAATTTTAAGAATTTACATTTTTAAATATTTAAGATGGGCTGTGTGATAGCTTCCTTGAAAATTTGCAAGTGTTTAAATAATCTGGGGTTTTTCTTTCACATTTTAAAAATGTAAGACACTTCGAGGAACATTCAATCTTCTCAACTTAGAGAGGAAGACATTTATTTACACAGATGTAGTTGGCTTTGCCTGATGTAGAAGTCACAGTCCAATGAGAGTGACATGGAATGAAATGATTATTATATTGTAATAAACAGATGTAGCTAATGGAAAGAAGTCAGTGGACAGGCATTTCAAGAGGAAGAAACCTTCACACACAGAAATGAGAAGTTATGAAATTATTCTCATTTGCAAGAAAAAGTTGTTCAGCGTGGCTAAAACAAAACAGTTCAGGAAACAATGAAAGATTATGAGGCTACATGAGTAGACTGAAGCCAGATTGTACATCTTGCATTTCATTCTTAGGAATTCACGTTTAACCATAATGACTCAATTACAAATATTTAACATCATTAAAATGCTCTTATTCTGGTTATCAGATAATGCAAAGTTAACCAGGCCACCTACCTCCACCAAGAAAGAAAAAAAAAAATAATCAAAGAAAACTGAATAAAATATATGAAACAACTATTATTCTATGTTGTTGGATGTTAGTCAACAAGGATCTCCAATCCCTGAAGGAAGGAAAGAAATAAATTAGTGTCATAAATCCACTGGCTTTAAGGTTGGAAATATTTTCTGAACTACAGAGCAGAAAGGAATAATCCAGGTACAGCCATGGATACCTTTGAGTTGAAGAGACAGAAATTTTTTTTCAGAAGGGTTGGAGCTTAAGGAATATTAGAAAGATGGGCTGATCCTAGAAAAGAGGAAGGTTCATGGAAAGAGAACCCCAAATATCAGCAGACAGCTGCATACCTGGAGACTTTCTGAAATACTCATCTGAGGATGTGCTGCAAGACACTTCATGACCTAAGCAAAGCCAGAGCTCACCCAGTGCTGGCCTTGTTCCTTTTCTCATCAGCTGGAACACCAGGGTATTTAGGGCACATCCCAGAAGAGCCATGCATTTTAGTAGAATTAAACTAATCATAGAAAAAGGGTCATTCAAACCTACACTAAAGGGTATCTTAAAATCTTGAAATGATCAAGCCGACCTACAAATAAACATCTGCCAGATAAAGCCCAACAATTTTTGGGAGGGAAGGGGAGTACTGGGGATAAAACTCAGGGGCACTCAGCCACTGAACCACATCCCCAGCTCTATTTTGTATTTTATTTAGTGACAGGGTGTGGCTGAGTTGCTTAGTGCCTCTCTTTTGCTGAGGCTAGCTTTGAACTTGCAACCCTCCTGCCTCGGCCTTCCAAGCTGCTGCGATTTCAGGCATGTGCCACCACACCAGGCAAGCCCAACAATTTTTATAAAAATTACAGTGCAATTTAAAGTTCAAAAATGTAAATATTCCAATGGTCAGTGTCCAGTAAAAATTTGGGGGGTATGTGAAAGAATTAAAAAATATAACTCAGAATTTCTACTAGTGAATATTCAGACTCAGATTTAGAAATGATAGAGATGATAAAACCCACTCACAAATATGATAGACTATTAAAATATATTAAAAATGAAAACTAGGAAAATAAATAGAATGTATTTTTGTAATGGAACTTTATAAATTTAAAATGTCTTAAATAAAAGCTTTATTAGAGCATACTAAAAGCATAACAAACAGCACCAAATGAAAGATAGGTGAACTTGAGAAATCTAAAAATTTCTAGGGAAGAGAGCAAAAGAATGAAAGAAATCAACCAAATTACAATTAATCACAGGCTAATATCTTCATCTTTCATAGTTTTAATTGGAGTCATAAAGTAGATGTGGCTAATAAAAATACTTGATGAAATAGTAGTCAATAATTTTCAAAATCTCATGAAAAATAAAAATTGAACATAAAAAATAAGCATGATACCTCTCAATAAAACCACATCAAAGTATAAAACAATAAAATCATTGTGGAAATTGTGGAATTTCAGTGATGAAGAAAAAATCTCAAATCACCAAAAACAAAAGGGCATATGATATGATATAGACTAGCAATAGAGAAAAATGTACTTCCATGACAGGATCAATAAAATTGATAAAATTCTAAAGAGATATGTAAGGAAATAGAGAACAAGTACAGTGTCATTACCATTTTCACTAATAGAATAGATGATGGTAATTCACATCCTACAGACACTTAGAATTATAATAAAGGAATATAATAAGAAATTTTATACCAGTAAATCTGATATCTTAGATAAACTGGATGGATTCCTTAAAAGACATAGGCTGGTAAATATTCACTTGAGAAGTAACATAATACATAAACATACTATTATTTACTAAATTTTTTAAATTTACGATTAACATTCTTTTCAGAAATGAAACTCCAGTTCCAGATAATTTCACTGGTGCATTCTATGAAACATTCAATAAATTAGCAACAAGCTTGCACAAAATTTTTCAGAAAATATAAGGTCACCCATTATATGGATAAATAAAATTTTCATAAATTTAAATGTGTTACTCCTTAACTAAATAGAAGCAAGTCAAACCTAGCAATTTTCAGAGAGGATAATACATTATGATTATATGAAGTTTACACAGGAATTCATATTGCTGTAGCCTTCAACATGTAATCAGTGTATTCACCATAATATACCGACAACGCAAATGATTTAGAAAAAGCATTTGATAAACTATAATAATACATTAATAGTAATTAATAATTACTCAGCAATATAAAAACAAAAATTACTTAATTTGATGAACGATTTCTACAAAAGTTCAACAGCTGGCAGTATTCTTCTATTTTTTAGTTGATTTTATTTTGAAATAGTCTCCCTATATTGCCCAGGCTGGGCTCAAACTCATGATATTCTTGCCTTAGCCTCCAGAATAGCTGATGCCATTCTTCATGGTGAAAGACTGAGGCTTTCCCTCCAGGTTTGGGGAAGTCACGATTGCCTGCTCCAACCCTTTCCATACGCATGTAGAGGATATAGCCAGAACAGTAGTAAGAGAAAGACACATAAGTAGTGAAAGTGTCACCATTTGCAGAAGACATACTTGTTACCAATCAAACAAACAAAAACTATGTAATAGCAGAATAAACTATTAGAAATAATTGCATTTATAATGGTTATAGTATAGATGGATATACAAAATGCGATCATTTTATAAAATGCAATAAAAATCAAAAGATCGTCTAAAATACTTTTAAAATAACATCAGAAATTTAAAATTTCTAGTAATAAATCTAATGAAAACATATAAGTACCCTAAAATAGAAACTATATAACATGTCTGGGAGATATTAAAGACTCAAATGAATATAGACTTATACACACTTACATATTTTAATATGCAATATCTCCCCAAATAGACCTATATGTTTAATACAGTATAAACAAAAATTTCAGCAAGTTACTAACATCCCCTTTATGTTTTGTCAGTTTGAATTATTTGTTGTTGCTTAATTTTCAATATTTGCTATTGCTGTAAAGTTCATTGATCTTTACTACAGAATCTAATATTAATTCCACCCAGTATATTTTTTATTTTAGACTATACATTTCATATATTTCATATTCTGCAGTTTTTCTTTTTAGGAATATCTTACATGTTCGTGCTTTTTTTCTTATTGAACAGCTAGACTATAGTTTTAATCTGTTTTAATGTCCTTATCTGGAAATACATCATCTGTGTCATTTCTGTATTGTTTTTACTGATTAATTTTGTTCTTATCCTGAGTTTTGTATTGGTATTCAGACATTTCAAATTTCACCCCATTTAATGTTGGATAATTCTGTATGTCTTTCAAGATTCTTAAGCAGAGTAGTATTATGATTAGATTTTCATTTTGCAAATGTAGTGCTAATTTTGGCATATAGGTGTAAATGAAGAAAATTTCACAGGGGTAAGGAAGTTCAGTTAGAAAATTGTTGTAGTAATTTAGGAGACAAATTGTGAGAGCTTAGCCAGTGCCTAGCACAATGACTGCTGAATGGTAACAACTGGTGATTTTTGTGTGGTATTGTACTGATTCCAATTAATGCACAGGAGTTAGCTATTTATACTGTCATTTTTGGTTTATAGAATATTTTATATTGGAAAGCAATTCTATGCTGAAGGAAGCTATCCAGAAGAAGAAGATAGTAAAGTCAGAGATAAAAATACTTCATATCGACGATTATGGTAAAGTTCTGTGCATGCGCTGTTATTCAAAAACAATTTTCTCTGCATCTTATAGTTTTACATGTGAGTGACTCTCCAACTTTAATATTTTTTTTTTCTTTCTTTAAAAGAACTTCCTTTACAATTGTCCTTTCCCAAAGACTTTATGGATCGTAACCAGTATGCTCTTCTATTAATAATGTAAGTGTTTTAATTGTTTTTAAAATAAAGGGATCTAAAGATTGTATATTATTTATGCTTCAGTAAAAAAACAGAAGCCCTATATGCGTAGTTTACTTGGGTAGCTGTCATTTGTGTGACTGCGAAGGCAATTATACCCAAGTCCATATCCACCTGCTGTAGATCCCTGCCACACATGGGAAAGCAAACCAGGGTTACAGATTATTTCAGTTTTCTTTGAGAAACTAACTGGCTTGTCTTATCATTAGGCTTGTGCTTTGGTCTTGTTGATATTTTTGACGTGAGAGGAAAGTAAGAATCTGTACAAGGAACCAATTTAAATATTTGCCTCATTGAAAAAGGAGACTTGCATCATTTTTAGAAGCAGGATTATAAAAATTTTGATTTTAGAGCCAGCTAAAACTCAGTTCAAATTGGAGCTGCAAGATTTACCAACTCACTACTTAATTTTTCTAAGCTTCTGCTTCCTTATAAATTAATTGAAGCTAATACTGTGGTATTTTATATTCATATATAGTATTTTAATATGCAAAATGTTTATATAAAATATATATTAGTTTAGTGTTTGGTAGAGCATAAACACTTGGAGGAAGTGTATAATAAATTGTAAGCATAGTCATAATTATTATTATGGATAGTAGTATTTTTGAGTATTTAATTTTATCAATATAAATATTTAATGTGTGATTTAGTATTCATAAAATTATTTAATGTGTAGATATTACTGAAGCATTTAAAGTGGTATAGTCAGACCACAGAATTTACTTTGCTGCATTTTTGGTTGATGAAGGAAAAAAAGTAAAGAAGGGAGGGAGGGAAAGAGGGAATGCTAAATCATGTCAAGTTAATTCTATTTTTAAATCCTGTTCACATTAAATATTAATTCACTTTATTCAGACTCCTTAGTTTTCAGAAGTAAATTCTTAGGAGTTATGCTGAAGATGGCACCAACACCAAACTAAGGATTTTTTAAAAATTTATATTTATAATATTTTCTATTCTTTTAAATATCATGTTCATTTCTAAAATATTTGTACTTGGAGATATAATGTGGGCCACAATGACTTAAGTATAAAGTATTTTTAAGACAATTTTAAACTGCTCATAATTTAAAGGCATATTTTTCTTTTATAATTAAATCCAATTCTCAGTAACAAATTGACTTCACAATCTAAACACAGTAAGAATTGAAATACTATTTCATAAATGAGCAATTAGACATTGCTAAGCAATATGTGGAGTGGCCACTATTTAATGAGTCTATGAGCTGATTTAGTGTTTTAGATGTGACTGCTTTATTGCTATTCTATGCACTGTATCTGATACTCAGCAAATTATGAAACATTTCTTGATCTGTGGAGGTGGGTTCACATCTAGTTCTATGGAGAAGTTCTATGGAGAAGTCAGGAGTTGGAGAATCATGTACCTGAATGAAAGAAAAATTGGCCTTGAAAGAAATGGCCTCTGGCCATTTGGAAACAACCTTATGGCTAAATCTTCATTATGGGACCTCAGAAGAAACTGCCCTCTGAGAACTTCTCTTGGCCATGTGTCCTCTACCCTAACCTAATTTATGTTATTGAAAGGATAAGTGGATTAATGGGGACAGAATATTTTTTCTGTAATAGAAAATCTAAGAAGCATTGCCACCACAGATGGACCCTGATGGCTTGGATTTACTGTGGTCTCTATGTAGTCATGATGCCCTTTCCCTGCCTATACCCCACTCCTGTCTCTCATCTCCCTCCAAATGCTTGTCTTTCTCTAGTCTTTTTGTGTAACTCTATAGTGAGTCCTTTAAGGCCCAGTCATCTGTATTTAATTCTATATTCTGTCACTTTCAACATTTATAACTTCATGTCTGTTTTCTTTATATTATTTGTTTCCTACTCATGTATATGAAATGTAGTACAACATATGTATACCATGCTGTTCTATGTGGAAGAAGCTGTAGTAATGGCTATGGAGTGATTAAAAGAGTGCAGGCATAGTTTTTAGACCTGTTCGGTATATTTTCACAATGCCAGCATACACAGAGGAACCTTCTGTCATTCTGTAATAGTGCAGGACTGAAAGTAATGTGAGCAATATAGGACCATTGCTGATGCTTAGGTGATAAATACGTAAAATGAATCTAAAAAGCCTCGGCCTTGGTAGAAACAATCCAGAGAGTTGTACCGTGGAGTTTAGTGTGGTGCCACGGGCCCATCATCTCATCCCATTGTCTGCTCTGTCACATCTGCCCGTACCTTCCGTACTGGATAAAGGTCTAAACCAAGGGGACAGTGAATGTTCAACAAGTTATATGAATTTCCAGAAGCAATATGATGTATGGTGCTTCCCTGACTTTTTTCCTCTCCTTAAATCCCAGGGAACCCCTGGTCATCCATCAGGACTAACCTTCCCAAAATATACTTCCACTCTACTTCGTACTCCATCTGTATCCTATCATGTTCCCTAGTATCTTCCTCCTCCTACATCCACAGCCTTCTGCAAGCCCCCTTCATGATCTTGAGACAAATTTGTGGTATAACACTGTTCAACTTAAACTTTTATAAGAATATTTGTAGATGTTCTTTAGGGAATTCCTGACTCCCACTAGATTTTTAACCAAAGTTTCTGAAGCAAGATCCATACTTTGGAAGTGAGTACTTAGGGAAATAACTTGTAGTTAAAGAAATATTTAAATATCTTAAGAAAATGAAGATTTTTAAGTCTTTTAATTTATGCATCCCAAATATCAGGCAATGCTTGCAACTAGCTCTTAAGAAGAGTCACTCTACAAATATGTATTGAGTGAATATGGATAAAATTCAAGAAATTTATGTGTATGGTCATTCTCATGCTTTTAACACAAAGAAATTCTAACTGGGGAGCATTATTCATTTTCATCTAAGTATTGTCATCATTCAATCAAAGTTTTACACATAAGAGACCTATATTTTGGTCATCTTGATACAAGTGAGCTGGTTTTGAGCTGTTTTCTGTATAATTTTTGTGTTAAAGAGCATGATAAAATTTATTGTTTCATTCACAGTGAGTGAAATTATCCAGCCATTCATATCCAGCAGTTGAAAACATATTTTCACTGGTTTTTTCATACGTATTTTTCATGTGCTTAATATGTGAAAGATTGTTTAGGATTGTGATTATCATCCAACTCATGGGACCATAGATTCTTGTCTTTATTCACTGATGTTTCCTGAGAGTTCATCTTCAAATCCCACAAGAGCCAGACATCTTAGTGGGATGACTTCCTTTGGTTTGCTACTGTGACCTCTCTTAGGTGCTTTTTTTTTTTTTTTTAACCTTTTCAGACTTTTTTTTTTAATTAAAAATCATAAATTTACATAGGCAATGTTGTTTGATTCATTCTGTTATTTTTTTCCCTTTCCCTCCCACCCCTCTTTTCCCTCTATACAGTCCTTCCTTCCTCCATTCTTACCACCCTCCTTATCCCTAACCCTAAACCTAACCCTAACCCTAACGCTAACCCCTCCTACCCCCCCATTATATGTCCTCATCCGCTTACCAGCGAAATCATTCATCCTTTAGTTTTTTGAGACTGGATTATCTCACTTAGCATGATATCCTCCAATTTCATCCATTTGCCTGCAAATGCCATAATTTTATCATTCTTCATGGCAGAGTAATATTCCATTGAATATATATGCCACAGTTTCTTTATCCATTCATCAACTGAAGGGCATCTAGGTTGCTTTTTAATTGCACCTTCAGGGCAAACTTGTTGAAATTCCTATCTGAAAATGTAGCGCTCACACCAACCAGCTCCTACCTGAAAGAGAAATCTTCACTTGAGAAGCACCACCTTCTAGATTCTTCCTCTATATGTTTATACAGTCAGCAGTACGCTCAGTTTCCTTGCCCTGCTGGAAAAATTCTACTACTTCTTTCACATACATTTCCGGAAAGTTCTATATACAAATCTAGTGTAAACGTGTAACCAAAACAGATATTAATAACTCCTTTGCTGTCTCTTCTGTTAAACTCAAAAGTCCTTGATGGAAATGACTGAAATTGGAATTGGAACAAGAATTGAAGCATAATTTGTATTCAGTAAATATCAATAGAATGAATGCATGAGTACATGAACAGGAAAGTAAATAAATCCATCAACCTGAGTATTCATCAAGAATGAAATGAGTTGGGAAAAGAGAAAGAAGCAAATGGCTGCAGAGTTTATAATGTGTATAAATTTAGTCTCTACACAAGTCAACTTCTTTGAGGCTTAGTTTCCTGTTCAGTAAAATGAGAGGTGAATTTCCCATCTTAGAGTCTTTGTGGATAAGAATAAATATCTATTAATTTTCACATGTCTTCACACTGTGTCTTTACAATTAGATCATTCAACTTTTCTCCTTCAAATAGTAACAATTAGTAATAGATATTAATGACTGTTTATTGTGTAAGAGTCCTTTTGATAAGAATGCATTGACCCTTTTAAATACTTAGAGATATCATGTGAGATAAATATTTTGTCCCAGTTTTAATACAAGGATATTGAGAATAAAATATATCATGTATCTTATTCCTGAAATCACAAGCAGAACAAAACTAAGGTTTGAACTGAGAAGATTTTTTTGGGGGGTGGCGGGTACCAGGAATTGAACTCAGGGGCACTTAACCACTGACCCACATCCCCAAGTCCTATTTTGTATTTTATTTAGAGACAGGGTCTCAATGAGTTGCTTAGTGCCTTGCCTTTGCTGAGGCTGGCTTTGAACTTGTGATCCTCCTGCTTCAGCTTCCCCAGCTGCTGGGATTACAGGTATGCATCACCACGCATGGCTTGACCTGAAAGTTTATTTATTTTTGGATCCTAAACCATTACTGTCTGCCTACACAGTTCACTGCATTATTATTGGCACATTATCAAAGGGAACACTAACCTGACTCAGAAGAGTCTTCTATACAGACAAATTCTAATGTCCTTCTGGTCTTCTTCCCACTTCACAGTTTACAATAATCTCTGGAATGTAACATTTTCCATGTGCATCATGTTAGTGCTTTGGTATAAAATTCTTATCTTGGAAAATAACTAAGTTCCTGAATATTACATGTGAGAGATCAAATTTTCAGTCCAGACTGTTTGATAAAATTCTGAATTCTAAACAAATGTTCACTTAATGGGAAGTCTTTACACTCTTTATTTGTTTTGTAGATTCCTAGACTTTGAACAAATCAGATGGCCAGAGGTAAATTTGTTTTGTTTCCCAATGGTAGAGACAGATATATTCCAAAAACCTCTAACATTATGTGATCCTTCATTTTTTTCATACTAAATGTTCATTCATTTTTGTGTTCAGTTTCATGCAAAAATAACACATATACTGTCTGATATGGACAAGAGGGCTAATATTTATTTCAAAGAGCAGTTATTACCTTATTATGTAATGGGATTCAAAGCTTAAATTTTAAGTTTCTCACTTTTGTTAATCTTCCTCATTTTAATGGATGTAAAATGTACCCATATTTAATATGCTGGGAATTATTAAGAGGAGAAAAGACACTGGCATTTAATCTAAGTAATGGAAGGTAGAAGGTGATCATTTCATTTTTTTTTCCTCAAACATTTTAACCTTGTTCTTTCACACTGTAGATAATGCATCTTAATGTCCCCATGAATTTCTTACTGCTATTTAAAATGTGAAACAGAGTTTTTACAGAGATTAGAGTTCCCATTTTATGGGTAAGGATACTTTAGGATTAGAAGTGGAGGGTAATGTGCTGCATGCCGGAATCTACTAAGAGATGAAAACTTGACAGGAGGGTACATTTGAAGACTTTTATTAGTTTTTCCATAAATAATTATAGGGGAAAAAGGCATTCAGAAGATGTAGCATAGAATCAAAAAGACTAGAATTAGAACTTAGCAAATAAGTAATGGCTGTTTAACATCTAAATCTAAATCCTATTCTGGATAATTTCAATTTCTACTAAGAATAATAATTCTAATAATAAAAATAATAATTCCAATTTTCTTTTTCTTTGGCAACATAATCATTTATATGCTAGAGATCCTAAATGAATATTTTCCTGAGTTTCAGTCTTATAATTATGCTAAAAAGATGGAGTTATTTATTTATGATTTATAATTTTTAATCTTAGTTTATTAAATTGTAAAATGTTTCTACTATTAGTACCTGCTTATAGTGCTATAGTTGTTTTATTATTATTATTATTATTCATTGAACAGAACAATGTAAGTTAAGATTGAAACTTAACTTCATATAGTTAAGTTTCTTTATATAGTCACATTTTTATTGATAAATAAATGTCTAGACTACAGCTAAAGGATTAGGAAAAAATGTTTTAAAAAAATATGTACACCATACATTACTGAAGGTTTTCATGCTGCCCTACTTAGGCCAAAATGGAGATTCAAAGTTTGTGTATAATTAGCATCCACTCCAATATTACAAGTCCATTTCAATCTCTACATATACACTATGTATTACAGTTCTCCTTTCCTTGAGGAAATGGAAAAACCTCAGTTTGTTGTGAAGATTGTTATGTGGTTCTTTTGTTTAGCTACTTTGTTCTATTTTTATCTAAAATACTTCCACATTAAGTCAGCACTAGAATATTTTTCACTGTCATTTCTAAAGCAAACCTTCTCATAAGAGATTTACATGAGTTATATACACATGAAGAAGAGGATAGATTTCTCTGTCCTTGGTCTGTTTATAAGATATGTGAAGATGTCATTTAACTGTGACTTAGGTGTGACCCCTCTAAATGCAAGGGAATTGAGCAAATGCTATTCTAGGTCCATAGTGATATAACTGTTCCCAAAGAAAAAATATTCCTACCCCCTTTTCTTTCTACATCCTCACCTACTCCATTAGAAATTGTCTCAAATAGGAACTGGCCAAGGATAAGAATTAATGTAGTAAGACTTTGACAGCAGAGATGATTAAGAGATTGAAGCTTCCTCCCATTTTATTGCACATTTTCTGTCCAGGAGATGTCCCTGAGGTGCTTTTCTATTGGTTCCGTTCTTATATTTTCATGTGATGTCTAAGATGTTTATCCTGAGGTTAATTTTGTGTGGATAATACTACCAGTACATTTTTGAGTTTTAGAGCTGGCTCATTAATATCCATGCTGTTCAATGCTCCAACCTTTACTGATAAGCTTTCAGTTTTTGGCTTCCTCTTACAATGTAAATAACTGGATATAGAGAACTGGATTCCACTTTTTCTTCATTGATCTCATGAGGGTTGTTATGCAATTTTTGCATCTGGCTAAGGAGACGATCTTTGGCTTCTATTCAAGAGAAAGAGCAAAATAGGATCAAATTCCCTTCATGCAAAAAAGAATGCTTTCAGTAGGTAATAATTGATCATGGCAC
This sequence comes from Sciurus vulgaris, assembly GCF_902686455.1. Taxonomy (NCBI): domain Eukaryota; kingdom Metazoa; phylum Chordata; class Mammalia; order Rodentia; family Sciuridae; genus Sciurus; species Sciurus vulgaris. The sequence continues at coordinate 85,567,212 of NC_136463.1, read as the reverse complement.
AAGAAAAAAGAAGAAAGTTGTAAAGAGAAGGAATATGGAAAAAATTCAGTTTTTATAAATGCAAAAGACTTTCTCAAATTTGCTGGTAAAAAGTCATAAAACATAAATCCACTGTATGTTTTGTTTTCAAAGAAATTTTTAAAAACTTGAATCTGATCATGATAGTGAACACTTGTAACCTCAGGTACTCGGTGGATGAAATCGGGATGATTCTAAGTTCAAGGCCATCTTGTGCATTATAGTCAAACTTTATCTCAAAAAACAAAATGAAATATAAATGAATGGATAAATACAATGTGCTATATATGCACAGTGGAGTTTTATTCAGCCATAAAAAAGAGAGTAATTTTGTCAGTTACAGGAAAATAAATGGAACTATAGAAAATCATGTTGAGTGAAATAAGCCATACTCAAAAAGTCAAGGATTGATTATTTTTTTTTTTCTCTTATAAATGGAAGCTAGAGAGAAAAAAAATGGGGAAAGGAGCACAGGAGAATAGAAAGGAGACATGTAGACTATAGGAAAGGGATCAGCAGGATGGAGGATAGAAGGGAATAGGGAGATAATTGGAATGAAATTGGCCAAATTATGTTATGAGTATATGCAGTATGTCAGAATGAATCTCACTATTATGTATAATTATAATGTGCTATAAGAAAAAATTCTTAGAAAGATAAAATCAGAGGATGTAACTCAGTGGTAGAGCATTTGCCTAGCATGTGCAAGGCCCTGGGTTCAATCTTCAGCATGGCAAAATAATAATAATAATAATAATAATAATTTAAAGAGATAATTTTTTTATTAAAAAAGACTTAAATTCACTTTTCCATGTTCATTCTGCAGTGAAAGACAACAATATTAAATTGCCCTAAAATGTAGTGAATTGATCCACCCAAGTATATAAGAAGTAGAAATACTAAAGACATTTTCTTTCAAATAAACTACAATGAGAACAGAGATACTCTAAACAACATTATCCTATGTAAATTTATGATTACACAAATAGTATGCCTTTACTCCATGTACAAACAGAGAAACAACATGTATCCCATTTGTTTACAATAAATAAATAAATAAATAAAACCTAAAAAAAAAAAAGAAGAAAGAAATTGAAAGCACTAATCCAATTCTGAAGAAACTTACAAGATACCTTGAACACATAGGTGATAGACTTACAAAGGGACAGGCAGTCACTCAATGGATTTATGTTGACCAGCATAACTAGATGCAAAAGATACTTCTTTTTCTTTCAAATGTACAAAGTTACTGCTAAACAACTGCAAGTCAAGTCAGCAAAGATTTTGATACATGTCCTATCAACTATTTTAGGTAGAATTATCTAATAGTTTATTCATAAAAAAGATTTTTAAATTATGTGTAGTTGTGCAGATGGAATGGGCATCTAGAACACTTTTGTTGACCGAAGTTCACTTTCCTTTAGAAACTGTGTTTTTGAATATGGATACATGAATTATCAATGTAGACTTGACTAGAAATAACCAGATTTGATGAGCTTATCTTCTGACAAGAATGGAAGGTAAAAGTTTAGGTCCAAAGCATTAGCCAGAACTCGGTTAAAACTACTGGGACACCTACCATGGACACACTTTACATATATATATATGTAAAGTACATATATATACACACACACACATACATACACACACACACACACACACGTCTTGTTTAATCACTGTTATACAGTATACTCTTTTAATTGTTGTCATAACTCTCATCCTCCATGCCAAAGATAATCAAATATAGGAAGAAAAGTCATTTGTTTAAAGTCACTGGGCCAGGTGTCAGTTCAACTTCATTTGATCCCCATACCACCCATATCCCTTTCAATAGTTATACTCTCAGTTCCCAATAAGATTTAAATCATTAATTAAAACAAATTTTTCTAAAAGATTTAATAGTGGGTCTATAAATGCAAGTAGGTGAATAAAAGTGATTAAAGATTAATACAATTTGAGAACATACTTGGTGTATTAGTCAGATTTTTCCCTGCTATGACTAAAATTATTTTAGGGGAGGAAAAGTTTATTTGGTGCACATGGTTTCAATGGTCCCAGTTCATAGATGGCCAACCCTATTCCTTAGAGTCCAAGGTAAAGTAGAACATCACAGTGGAAGAGTGGAGTAGGCAAAAGCAACTCAGGACATGGTACCAGGAGGCAGAAACACTAAGCCTGGCTCACAAAATATATATTCCAAAGACACACTCCTAATCACCCACCTCCTCCAGGCACACTCTATCTACCTATATATCTATCACCCAGTTAATCCCTATCACAGGATTAATGCACTGATTAGGTTAAAGCTCTCAGAACCCAATCATTTCACCTGTAAACTTCCTTGTATTGTCTTACAATGAGCTTTTGGGGACTTCATCTCTAAACCATAAAATTCTACCCTTGGCCCCCAGAATTTCATGTTCATCTCACAATGAAAATACATTTTGTCCAGTTCTAAGAATCACCATAATCTTTAACAGTTTCAGGATTACCCAAAAGTCCAAGTCCAAACTCTCCTCTGGGACTCAAGGTAACTTTTATGTTTCCCCTATAAAAATCAAAAGCTATTTACATATGTCCAATATAAAAAGGCATTTCCATATAGAGAAACTGCGGTATGGAATGAACAGATAGGACCAAAGCAAGACTGAAATCTAGCTGGGCTAATGAGTCCTGTAGCTTCACATCCAGCATCTGGGCACATGACATGATGATGTTGTTTCCAAAGGTCTTGTTCAGAGCTCCCATATGGCCTTACTTGTCATAGCCCACATGCACACTCTCTTGACTTGTCTCTACTACCTGATTGTCTTGTTTTGAGTTGCTTTCTCCTAGGATGCCCTTACACCCCAATGTTCTGTCTCACCTTGGCTGCAGAGCAATGGAGCCAGCCATCTATGGACTGAGGCCTCTGAAACTGTGAGCCCCAAAATAAACTTTTCCTCCTCTAACTGTTCTTGTCAGGTCTTCTGATCACAGCATTGAAAAAGCTGAAACACTTGGCAAAACTAATTACCTATTTATTATTAGGTCAACCTCATCATAATCATTACCAGAAATAGTATCTTAGGAACTGGAAAATTGAGTGTGGATATCTGTATGAACAGCCTTGATCATTTCAAATGCTTTCCTGGGTATGACTCAGAAGAAAAGGAATTCAACCAAGAAATTATTAACCTGGGTAAGACATTTGAAGATGATATTAGTAACATCTCTAAAAGGAGATTTCTCTGACAGGAAAAAAATGTAATGGTACTCCTAAAAGATGAAACAAATATACACCAAATTCATCCTGCCATACTTTATTTAGGAAAATCCATGTAGTTGAAGGAACTGAAGGACAATAAAATAAGAAAGTAAAGGAATAGGCCCAAGAGATCTTTAGCCAATGTATATATATGCACATATATATTACTTGAAAAAAGGCAAACTACTTTAGACTTTAGATATGTATGTATATATACCATCACTTATTGTAAAACCCTATGGACGAAATTTCAGACTTAAAGCAAAGAATATAGTGTTTAAAATTAATCTCCTACCTAAAATTCATGGGCTACCATAAAATAAAATTCCTCCTAAATAACAAAATCAGAAGCATTGACAATTGATTTTTCTTTCTAATTTAGTGTGATGTGACTCTTTGAAGAATGCATTTTCTTTCCCCTGTCTACCTTGATCTCCATTCCATTCTTTACTCTTTCTTTGATACTTATTTTTTGTGCATCTTATTTAGAACAAAATTGCAATACCTGTTTCTCAATGAATCTGTCTCTTCACAGGACATTCATGCAGCTGAGTCAATCTATTTTAGACCTAAAAAGAGCAAAAAATGATATGACTATAAGCAATTCTTTCTATGTCTCCTCCTTCAGCTACCTCAGTCAGTTGAACACAGATAAAGCAGCTGACAGAAGAGCAGTGCTAAAACTCTGCCACACACTGGACCAGTCATGCAAATTGCTTGTATTAGAAAATATTATCCTTCCATTTATTGCAACCAAAGTTTTACTGATAAGGAAGTCTTTTTTTTTTAATGTATTGCACTTAATAAATAATATGTGTCAATCAAAAAATAAAATAAAGCCCCGCGTGTGGTGGCACATACCTTTAATCCCAGCTACTCAGGAAAGTGAGACAGGAGGACTGCAAATTTAAGACCAACCTGGGCAATTTAGTGAAAACCTGTGTCACATAAAAAGAAGAAACAACAAAAACTACCATCCTGCTTATTTGTGATTTTAACTTCTTACCAAATATTTAATAATAGAAACAAAGAATAAAAATTTTAAAAGCATATAATTGTTCAAGGTGACTCAGCAGATTGGTTGAAAAGTCAAGGACCAAGACGTTTGTCTTCTGAATATAACTATAACCCTGTTTTCACTTAAATGCCACTCTGTGAACCTCATCTCTTTAAATTACTGTTAGTATAAATAATGTACTCATGTCATAAAATGGATCTTGTTCTGTCATTTTAAAGATTTCTGGGATTGTGGTTTGTTTGTGCTTCTGTACTTTATTACGTCCTTGTATTGTGAGCTCCACATCCACTCTGACTCACCCAGTGTTGCAGATATTGAAGTAGATGAGAATTCTGCCCTTGAAGACCTGAACTTCTAAAAAAAAATTTGCCTTCATTTGATTCTGCTGCTTGTGTTTAGGAAAAAAACAAGTTTCATATTGCTGTGACCTTTCCCCTTCTTAAAACAGAATGAATTATTCTGTATTTTTTGCAAATTTCAACAAATTTTTAAATCCCCAACCTTAACAATCTCCCCTTTTGAAACAATCTCCTTTCTATGGGTTCCCAGAGATTTCTGAGATGGAGGGGAAAGACAAAAACAAAGTATTGTAGAAGAAAAATGAGGAATACATACAAAAAAAGAGAGAAAAAGAGAGAGGAGAAGAAAGAAAAAGAAAAGAAAAAGAAAGAAAAGAAAGAAAGAAAGAAAGAAAGAAAGAAAGAAAGAAAGAAAGAAAGAAAGAAAGAAAGAAAGAAAGAAAGAAAGAAAGAAAGAAAGAAGAATGGTTGGAGCTCAGTGATTCTGCATGACCAATATGCCCACAAGTTATGTTACCCATTTACTTTGTAGTGAATACATACACAGTAATACATTCCCTGTGACCATTCCTGCCACCAAATGTCTTGCAGGACCTCCCTCACTGAATGAATACTCTTTGCTTGACTTAATTTACAAAACAAATTCAGCTTATTTTTTTCTTACCCTTTGTGAACAATTAACCTCCACTGTAGTCCTCCAAGTGCCTGCCTGTTCCTTGTAATGGCAGTGATTAACACCAAACCCATGTTCTTTTAAACTTTCCTGAAATAGTCATACCTACACTATGCATCAATTAAAGAAATGTGTTCAGGATCTTTGGTTCATAATATATCAACACAAATCACTATTCTGACATTAAAAACTTAGAAATACAACATCGAAGTTAAAAATGTCAATTTAGACAAGAGATTAAAGGAGTGAAATTGAATTTTTATCCCTAGGTATTGCAAACATGAATCAGTTACTGAACATTTTTGTTTTGGAAAATGTGTAGTCATTTACTGATTATATTTTTGAAACATGCCATATTTTAAACTGTATTTTAAAATAATTTGTCTGCCATAAAATATATGGTTTTTCACATTTTCGCTAAATTTAGGTGAGAACTCCTAAAATAGCTATGAACAATGCAGAGAGTCACATGTAAACTGGAAAATTACATCTTCCAAATTAATTAAATATTTTATGCTACCTTAGTATTGCTGCCAGAGTCTAGTATGAACAGTCCTAACTTAAAAGCTCACAATATTCTGCTTATCATTCCAAAGGGTCTGTTGATTGCACTTTTTATTTTCTTTTAAGGCTTTAGCTGTCATTGGTCCATCTAGAAAATTGTAGTCCCAATGACATAATAGCTCATTCAACATTGCAGTTGTATTTTGTCTGTAGATATTACGCAGTTTAATTTCTGTGTGACTAGTCAAAACCCTTTTCTACTCTACTTTGGACAATAAATAGCTCAACATAAGCTCAAAATAATATAGTAAAAAGAATTTTTATTGTTCTATGCATCCCCTAATGGATTTACTCATTTTATTTCATTTAGCATTTTCAAATACATTATATCATTTAATGCCTACAAAGAATTCTTTGAAGGACACAGGTTAGTATTTTAACAATATTATTGATAGAGAAATGGGGTCTTAGGGCTTTAGAATCTTGCCTATGTTCAAAGTGAGGTTGAGACTCAAACTTTGGTATTTTTACAGTTAAGTATTAAAGGTTGAAGTTAACTTTGGTATCTTGTCCTCTGTGAATCGTAATATTTGCAGTAAATCCCAAAGTTTCCAAAGTACAGTATCTTTATGTCCACTCAGGTATTTTAAAGTCTTTTCATTTTAAACTTCAGGTCAGTCTATTTTTCCTGAAAAGGTCTAGTTCAACAAGCTTAGACTGTGTCCTACATATAGCAGAAATAGTACTATGCATAATGATTCATGCCAGTTCTCAAATGCTAGACAAACTGTATCAGTATCACCTGGGAAAAGGAAATAAAACAGTCTTCATTCTTAATGAGGCAATTAGAATTCTAGGTTAGGGCACACAGATATGTACAGTAGTTAATTCCCAGCTTTCTGATCAGAAAGTAAGGTTGCAAGAATTAATATAAAAAATAAAATGCAAAACGTTTTAGAAGGCTAAGTATGCAAATTTGGTGGAAAGACAAGGTAGATCCTGATTTGAGTCAGAAGATCACAGTTAAATGTGAGATTTAGGAAGGAATGGAGGGAGATTTGATTAATTAACTTCCATGTTACAGTTTTTTTAAGATAATGTTTTCTTATTTATAAATGTAATAAGCAATGTAACAGACAACTTCTTCCCCTAAAAGTTTAATTAAATTTTGGTAGGTTAAGGAAATAATGACTTTTCAGCACTTGCTTAGATCATAAAAGATACATGAAATAGTTTGCTAGGGTTGACATAAGTCAATAGTTCTGACTGGGTATCTTAAAGAAGAGAAATTAATTTTCTTCCCACAGTTCTGGAGGCTGGATGTTCAAGATCAAGATACTACAGGGTTGGTTTCCTCTGAAGTCTCTCTTCTTGGCTTTTTCACACATTGCTACCTCTTCACAAGGCAGTATTCCCTGTGCATGTACATCCTTTGGGTCCCATGAGTGTACAAATTTCCATGTCAATTAAGGGCAGCTGTCAGATTGGATCGGGGCTCACGCTAATGGTCTCATTTTACCTTTGCCTCTTTAAGAACCTTATCTCCAAATATAATCACATTCTGAAGTACGGGGGGCAACAATTTAACATGAATTTGGGGGGAACACAAGTCAGTTCCTAAATAGTGTTCAATATACTTTAGTTGTTGAAGGTCTTCTCATTTTCCCTATTTCTTCCTTTGTCTAACTTGCAGCTTCAAAATAGTCCCTTTATCTTCTCAGTTCCAGTTCTATTTCTTCCTCAGAGGTTATTTACTTTAGTAAACTTTATAACCCAAATGCTTGCTAATGAGGATTGCTTTGTGAATTGGTGCTTCTAGATAAACATTTGCATAAATGAAGGAAGGAGTTTGGTATCTTTCCCTTGGAGAGTAAATGGGGTAGGAATTTCTGTTGTGTGACTCCACTAACAATGGAGGGTTTTTTTCCGAGTTGGGTGTTTTTATGTTCCTTGTTATCTATCACATAGATGTCTAGCTACCTGTTTGAACTGTACCTAGACTTGGACCTAGATATTCTGTGTGATTTTATGAGAATCTGTGCTTTAGTTTTTCTGTATTCTAGAAAATGAAATAATAAAACATCATTTTAGTCTGACATTTAAAAATTGTACCCACATTTTTCCTCTGGAGAGAAAGTTCATGCTTTATAATTTGTGTGTCCTTCTTTACATCCAGCTTCCAGATTTTTCAAACATCTGTGACTCTGCTTCCTTTCCTTGCTCTCAACTTCAGTATTAAAAAAGAATTTTTCTCACTGTCGAATTCTTGTAAGAATTCCACCATGGAGAGGGAGACTCAGGAAACATGAATGCAATATTTCTTTTTGAGTCTGACATTCTTTAGGGTGTTACATTTCCTGTTAAATTAGCAAATGGTTTCCATAATTGGTTCTGTTCTCTTATCAGAACCTTCAACCCCTACAAACCACCTGCAAGATATTTTTAAAGCACATTTGAAGAAATACAGACATGTCAACTTGCCAATCATTCTTTAGAAATATCTATAGAAATCACTATGCATTTTTCTTCATCTGAACTGTGCAGTTTTAAGACATATTTTTATTTCATTCAGAGAACTTTTCATTTAAAACTTTACAAAGGAAAATGATTCTTTTACTTTCAAATTTATCATCAGGAATTATCAAAAATTTAATAGCCAACACAGGTCCTTGCCATAACTCTTGTTAACTAGTAAGCATGAAAGCTAAAACTTTTCCCAGATTGTCCATCATTCTCACATTCATTCAATATGTTGCCGTTTTCAGGGATGAAGAACCAGGAGGCCAGCTGGTTACAGATAAGTTCCACATTGACTGGGAGTCTGTCCTTCTTGATACGGATAATGTGATTATAGCAAGATTTGATGGCAGAGGAAGTGGATTCCAGGGCCTCAAAATTTTACAGGAGATTCATCGAAGATTGGGCTCAATAGAAGTAAAGGACCAAATAGCAGCTGTGAAGTAAGTGAGGGCAAATTTTTCTATTGTAGTTGCTATCGTTATGACAACATAGGTATATTACACATACCATTACCCACTGACTCAGAGGTTTCTAATTTATTGACTAGCAAATTTTCCAAGTTAAGTATTTATCTGTAGTACCTTTTTTCAAGTACTAACACCTGGGGGCTATAATAAAAGTATAATTATATTTCCCATCTAGAATTAGAATTTACTTTAGATTATGAAAATGGAAGTGACATTATATCACTGTATTATTTATTTATGATAATCCATAATGTGTGTTATTTCCCCAGTTAGTTATAATCTTTAAATAAATTTTAATTACTATTATTACACTTGGATGAAGAAGTGACTTCAGAAAATTCATGGGTTGTTTACCACAATTCATAGAAGTCAGTGAAGTTGTTTTTAAAATAGAGATGTTAATCTACAGGCCTGAAATGCAGCTGAAGATTCTGCATGTAGAACATGCTTCCAGGTAATACAAACTTCTAGACCACCACTTTGAAAAGCAAGATTTTAAAATATATAACCCTTCCACATGAGTGGAACTAGTCAATAAATCTTATGTTTGTGTTTGTGTGTAATGTCCACTATAAATTCATTCATATGTACATTGGACTCAAGATATAACTATTTATTTTTTCTTTATCCTTGCAGATTTTTACTGAAACTGCCGTACATTGACTCCAAAAGATTAAGTATTTTTGGAAAGGTAAATAGTACAAACACCATATCTATCTATCCACTCATACATACACACATTGTGTGTATATTTGTAGATAAACTATATAATTATACTCTTCATTGTACTTTAATTTTTTGTATTCTCCATTTGAAGAACTGCCATGGTTCATACTGTGTACAGTAATCATGTATTAATTTACCAATTTTTTGTTAAGAATTGAGTTGATGCCTGGTATTAGAAATATAGTAGTAATGGGGGAAAAGACTTGTTCTCATAAAGCTTACCATCTAAAGAGGGGAAACATTAAAGAAATGGTAAGCATAATTGCATATAGGAAGGAGTCTCATGAGGAAAACAAAAGATGATGTATGAAAGAGTACTGCAGGAAGGTCTAATGTTAATAAGTTGCTCAATAAAGGGCCCTTTAAGAAGATGATACTTAAGTCAATACCTAAATAAGGAAAGGAAGCCAGTCAACCAAATCTCTTGAGGCTGTCTATTCCCCACAATAGGCACAGCAAGTACCACATTCTTAAGAAAGATTGGCAGAGGCCTATAAACTAATATAATGATTTGTTCTATATTCTTTGGAAGATATTTACTTCATATCTGCATATATACATATATATGTATGTATTATATATATTTTTTGGGGGGTTACTGGGAATTGAACTCAGTGGTGCTTTATCACTGAGTTATATTACGAGCACTTTTTATTTTTTATTTGAGACAGGGTCTCACTAAGTTACCAATATTGGAGCTGGTCTTCAACTTGCAAGGCTGGCCTTAAACTTGTGATTCTCCTGCTTCAGCCTCCCCATTTTTGGGGATTATAGTCATTCACCTCAATTCCTGGCAAAGACTTTAATAGATATTTGTGGATCACTTATTTTATGTACCTCACTAGTCAATATGCTATCAGGATAATAAAATGACAGAGAAGAGCCCATGAATTAATTTAGTTTTCAGATGAATTCTTGGTGTTCATGGATGCAAGCATATTTCTACTTTTCATATGTAAATCTGGAGATCAATGACATGAAATAACTGCTGATTTTACTAGGGTATATATTTCAGTGTCATACACTGACAGGTAGGTACATAAAAATACCACTTAATAAATGAATAAAACATGAATCAGCACAAATCGCTACCATTCTCCCCCCACTTCAGATGCTTGCAGTACCTTTATAAATTCTAACTTTGTTGTCAGTAATAGTCAATAGGTTAATGAAAATTTGTTTACAGTACTCCCTGAAAACATAAATGTGAACAAATAAATGACAACAAATCACTAATTGTAAGAATGTTAGTGAAAAAAAAGAAAAACACATAAGAAAGTAGTCATTACAGAGCAATGGAAATTCTAGATACTTAAGAAAATACATGTAGTATGTAACCCTGTAACAAGGCTACAGCAGTGGTGATTCTTAGGACACTGTGCTAGGCGAAAGGAGCAGGTCAGAGAAGAATGGGTACAAATGAATCCAATTATATGAAGTATCTGTCTTGATCAAGTTCATCAAGGCAGAGTGGAATAACATTCTCCAGTGGTTGGAGGAAAGGAGAAAAGGCCAATGTTTTAATGGGTCCTCAGGTTCAGATTTGCAAGATGTAAAAGTTCTGCAGATCTGTTTAATAAGTATATGTGGACATACTTGATGCTTCTGAGCTGTACTTAAAAGTAGTTTAGATGGTAAACCTTACAGGTTTTTGCCACAAAAAAAGTATATATAGTGAAGAGGATTTACTTACTAATGGTCCTGATGTATGTAATAATTTACAAAGGAGTCAGGGCTTTATTTGCTACACTCATAAATAAACATAAAGGACTAAATGAGCTATATGAACCTGTATGGAAATTTAAAGGCAATTCGGAAGGCTGTGAAATGTCTATTGAGAATATGAACTATGTTGGTGAAAATCATTGAGGACATTGAGGAGGTGAGGGAGAAACTTCTCATGCAAATATACTGTCAGTATGAGGCATTTGGGAGAACATGAAATAAAGTAACCGACTGTAAATGAGGCTTACATGATAGGCAGTAAACAGAGGAAGACTGGGTACAGACTTTAAAGGATTCTCCACATCAGCTGAGGAACTTGGATTTTAGCCTATAATAATTGATAGGAATAAAAACTTAAACCTAAGATTTAGAAGTTCAAAGTCTTGGCATTGTACCCCTCAGTCACTGTGCAGGTATTGATGAACCTCAGGGCAGTTGATACTGGCAAGTTAAACATACAGACTGAATAGAGTGCAAATATAAACATTAATGAATTTATTGTAAATGGAAAAACTATTTCATTCCAACTAACAAACATGCCTGTTTTGACTGAATTTGAGTGAAAAGATGACTTTTTGAGCATACAAATGAAATTATTAATCTTAAGACTTCACAGAATTTTTGTTGTTGTTTTTTCTTAGACTATGCTTGTTTTATTTCAGTACAAATGATGCTAAACTCATAAACTGTGCTAGGAAGTAATGTTCTTATTTTTCTTAGTGTTTGAAAAACTTGTTTAAAATTTTAATTAGATTTTAAAAGTATCCTGGGCTATTACTTTCTTTGTTGGAAAATTTTAAATTAATTTTTAAATTTATTTGGCCATTAAAGGATCATCACAATTTTTCATTTCTTTTGGAGTCTCTTAATACTTAGGGAGCCACCTCAGCTCTGAACACAGGGCCTTGAGTATTTATGCATTTGTTTGTTTGTGTGCAAATTTATCTTTCTTGGAATTTTATTGATGAGATTTCTTTGAGATTTCTTTGAGACTTGTATTGAGTTCGTGCTTTTACATTATATTACATTATATGGTGAATTGGGACTGAAAAATCAAGTGCAGACTTATGGCTCAAATTTTCAGTCAAGATTAATTTTTTTCATTAGCTCTGTATAAACCCATGACAAGAAGAAGAAGAACAAAAACATTTTCACCATCTCTTTTGTTCATGTTTAAATCATCCTTTCGGAATCTGGCCTTAATCATGGTCTCCTTTAATCCATGAGTGGAGTCATGCATTCTGTGTACCCATCCACTGAAAGAGCCAACACAGCAGAAGGCCAAAGTCATTACTGTTTGGAAAAACCAAGGTCTTTATGCCTGGTTTACCTTTCAGGTTTCTAGTTTCCCTTTGTAATTAGCCTCTGCAAATTAATTAACTTTGCATAAATTTAATGATACATTTAAAATTATTCTTAATTGTTTGGAGGGTTTTGTTTTTGTTTTTGTTTTGCTACCACTTTACATTTGTTTCGGGGGATGTTTTGTTTTCTTTTCTTGTTTTGCGCTGAAAGATCAATAGGGTATCCGAGTCACCAAATACTGAAACCGGAAATATCACACATGTGCTATTACCATCAATGAGGGTAAAGTAGGTCTCCCTTGCAAGAAGATTGCAGACTGAGTTTAAACTGGTGTGAAGAACCTTGCAGTTTCTTTGGTATACTCCCTTTGAAAAGTAAGGATGATTGGCAGTACTAGGGCCAGGAATCTATCTCTGATTAACTTCTTTCCTTTTCTTGCACCAGTATTTGAATGAATTTCCCAGATTTTTTTCTTCTTTTGGTCCAAAATTCTTCTTGTTTTCTTAGTGGTATATATTTGTATCTATAGCTACCTAATTTGCTAATTTTATCCAGTATAATTGACTTTACCAGCAAAAGTTAAATATACTTAGACATTCTGAGATATGTTACATTTTAGTCTCTATAAATTTGAAATTGTGAATTCTTTTTTTTTTTTTTTTTTTTTTTTTTTGCAATTTAAACCTTACAGTTGTTTATTTCTGGAGTTTTCCACTTAATATTTTTGGACTACAGGTAACTGAATCCATAGAAAGCAAAACCTTGGGTGGGGTGGAGACTTCTATACTGAGTATCTGAAAAACACTTTTATTTGGATTTAAGACAACAGGGATTAGGTAAAGATGTTGGAGTAAGTTTAAAAAATTTTTCCCAGTATTGGTCAAACTTTGGTATTTTTTAATTTTTTGATTTTTATTGGTGCATTTAAATTACACATTAGTGGAATTCATTGTTACATAATTATAAATGCACACAACATAAAATAGAATTTGGCCAGTGTCATTCCTTAGTATCCTAAAACAATCAATATTTTTTGGTTTTTGTATAATTTAATTTTTCAGAATTTGAAAAGCAATTCTCTCTATACTCACAAACTATGTAAACATTTAAAGAAGAAAAGGATTGTATTTTTAACAATGTTTCTGGGTCAGGAAATTATATATATATTTTAGACAATGTTGATGATTTCTACATAGTGAAATGTTAAGCCTGTAAACATTAGAGACACATTGATTAACTGAATATATTACTTTCTGAAAATATCACATGGATATTGGAGGAAAGAGAAGAGATAAACTTCGGCTAGTGTAAAAGGCTTTATATCTAATTCCATTTTATTATATCACAAATATTCCCTAAATTTTAATATTTCAGTATACTATACCTTTTCCAGTTATGTCTTCCACAATACAATTAAAGTGGAATTCTCTTTGGTTATAGGGATGCCTTCTAACCTTCTACCTCGCTGTCTTTGTTTATGCTTTATTCTAAAAGCAGCCTCCAGTCCATGCACTGCTTTATAATTCCGTCTCTTATTAAGCCTACTGTAGGTGGCTCTTTCTTCATGAAAGCACTCACTAGATTTCTTTGACTGGACAACACCATTCCCTCCTGTGTACACAAAGAACACTGCCATAGTTTCTTATAGCTACTTCCCCATTAGGTAATGTATTATATTTAATTGTATTCTTATTTCATTTCCAAGTCAGACCACAAGCCTAGTCAGGGTTAGTGATGTTTTATTATTTTTTTTTGTTGTTGTTGCAAAGGCATTTGAATTGAGTTTATCTCATGTTCTTTCTCTAATCTGTTCTTTCTTTTCTTTCTTCCTTCCACATATGTGTATTCTGTGTGTGTGTGTGTGTGTGTGTGTGTGTGTGTGTGTGTGTGTGTTTACTAGTGATTCAAATCAGAGCCTCTTGGCCTCTTGCATGGTAGCCAGGTGTTCTACCACTGAGTTACATTACATCCCTAGCTCTTAAAACATGTTTCCTCAAGGTCAAAAATAGTTGGATCTTTCTTTTTTTTTATCCAATTTGACACTGACTGCAATTTAAATAATTTGATCAGATCATCTATTTTCAATATGTTTGTCAATTTGGTTGCATTTAAATTTACTATCTTGCTGTTAACTGTTTATTCCATTTTTAGTTTGCACTCAGATTTTTTCTGTCTTTTATATTAAAGGAACATTTTTAATGATTTAATTGGTTACTGTTTTCTTATTGGTTATAATTCTCTTTCGGTGATTTTGAAAGTTACTTTAGGGCTTAAAATTTACACTCCTAACTGTTCATAGTTATTTTCCTCTAGTATCATCCCACTTCATAACCACTATAGTAACTGCACAGTGATGTATGCTGTCTTTCCCTTCAGGACATTTTGCTGTATTTATCAGACATTCTATGCTACATGTGTTGTAATGATTCATATATGCAAAGTAGTGTTTTCTTTTAAAAGTTAATTTTTAAAGACTTAAATAAATCTAATTCTCTTATTCCATCTTGATGAAATTAAAAATTTTTACAGAAAATTACTTTTTATTATTAAAACTTTTAGAATTATCACTGAACTAATGATATATGTGTGAATGCTCAGATTTTTGTTTATGTTGGTTTCTGAGATATATGAATATCAGAACAACATATGTATTTGTTTCCTTATTGACATTTTAAGATTTTATTATATTAAACATTAGGCCTTGATCATATATGTGTGAAATATTTCCTTAGCTTGTTGATTGTCCTGGAATGTTATAAATGATGAGTCACCCCCCCCCCCCCCCCGCAAGTTTTAAAGCTTTTATTTGGCAATATTTTCCCTAATTCTTTCTTTGGTGATTTCTTCTAATGATTTTATTCTATAATGTATCATTCTTAAAAGGAATTTATTCTGTTTTATCTGGTTTGGGTGAGGAAGAGAGCAAAGTACTTGTAGGACATGGTGAAGATTTACTTAGTTTCAAATAGCCATTTTTCTAACTCACTGATTGACTAAATCACACTAGTACTTCATAATAGCTATATATTAATTTCTCAAATATCCCTGATTTTATCTCTTATGCAATCTGCTTGTCTACTCTTATGCTACTCTTATATAGTCTTAAATTATAACATGTTGAATAATAATTCATTTTAATATTCTTAAAAACAATGTTCCACTCCTTTCTTTTTCAAAATAATACTGGTTTGCCTCTCCTATTATTTCCATATTTCCATTTTTTTCAAAATTTTGTTGTTTTTGTTGTTTCTCTTTGCATTTTGCATTTTGTTCTGTTTTGTTTAAAGAATAGAAATTTATCTTACAATTCTGGAGACTGGGTGTACAAGGTCAAGGTGTGGAGATGGTTGCTCTGCTTCTCTTAAAAATGATGACTCTCCCATTGACTCTTCACATGGTCCCCACTCTGTGTCAACTATAAGTTAGAATTTTATTGAATAATTTTGTAATGCTTTGAGGAGAATTAAAATCTCAACAAGATAGGGCCTTTCCTCAAGTCACACAATTTATATAGTATGTCTCTTTTATTTAATTATTTCTTTTTCTCTCCCAGTAGAATTTTGTGGGTTTTTTTTTCCCTTAGAAAACTCACATCTCTGCTCTATATTGCTTATTTCTTGGTATTGTTTTCTTTGTGTGTTTTAATTTTAATGTGAATGATACGTGTCCTCTATGTTATTTTCTAACTGGTTTGCTAGAATGGTGAAAATTTTTTAATAGTGAAATATTTAGCTCATATCTGGCCATGTTTAATTATTGGTATGACTTAACTGAGGATTTTAAATAATTTTAATTGGAATAATTATCCTCATAAACTAACCGAACCTCATATAATATATACTTTCAATTTTTAATTCTTTAAAGCACCAAAATATTATTATTGAAAGCAAGAAAAATCTGGGAACCAAAATTTTTTTGAACTATATTCTCAGAAAAACTGTTATAAATTGAACATAATTGGCAAATTAAAAACTTATTTAAACATCATTCATAGAACTGATGTTAGTATGAATACCAAGTCAATATTTATAAGGAATAAAGTCAACTCACTCAAGAAACATTTATGTAGTGTATACTGTGTATCCAGAATTTTTGGAGGTACTAGATGTAAGTCAATTCCAAAGCAGAAAAAAAAAACATATTTTTTACTTGAATTTATAGTTTAAAATGAAGCGATACATGGAAATAAATAATAATTAGCAAAATATGTAAAATGTCAGATGATGATAGTGCAACCCATAAAAATAAAGCTGAGATGCAGAGAGAGGCCCTGAGATTAGGGATGTGATGGTAAATTTAAATTAGGTCAAGAAAGCTTCCACCAGGAGATCACACTTAGATTAAGAATAGATAGTGCATGAGGGGGAGGGTCATGGACATTTGAAGAAGAGATTAGGTTTAAAAATGTGAGTGAATGTCTAAGCTACCTAAAACTTTATTGATGGAGTTAATCATTCAATTTTTAAATTTTCTTTTCTATTTAGTTATACATGACAGCAGAATGCATGTTGATTCTTTGTACTAAATGGAGTACAACTTTCCATTTCTCTGGCTGTAAATGATGTAGAGTCACACCATTTGTGTAATCGTACGTGAACATAGGGTAATGATGTTTGTCTCTTTCCACCATCTTTCACTGTTGAAAGTTATTGTACCTTTTCAATTGACAAAGAACTTTTCAGAGTTTCAGACCAACTGGAGTGCCTTCTAGATTTTGAAGATTTTAGTATTTATAACCTGAAGAACATATCAAGGCTGGTATCAAAATCTAAGTAATTATAAATGTTAAACAAACAACAGATTAAATGCAGAACAGTACAGCAAAAATTGTTTTTCATAGTATATTTTAAATTGTTTATTTGAAATTAATTCATCATGTGTTATAAGAGATGAAGTTCAGAAAACATCACACAGGCATAAGTTTATAGGAAGCACCTCCTTTCTCTCTAGTTGGGTCAGTGTACCTTTTTACTATATTTGCAATATAATTTAAACAATATAAAAAATATATATCCATGGAAATATAAGTCCTGTGTAAAATAGCAATCTTTGCTCCACCCAGACTTTTTACTAAATTTCTTACATCATTTTTTTAAAAAGGAAAAGGAACATTTTTTTTGTAGTTTCACCAAATGAACTTTTCATTAATAATATAAATTTATTTATATTTTATAAGTAATGTTATAATGCTTGAAACATGGATATTGAAAAGCAGTTGTAGAGAATGTCAAAATGTGACCACTGGGAAACCAATAAAATGTTGACTCAATGGAAGCAGAGCATCCTGCCCTAATTATTGAATTCTTTGGATCCTTATCAAATCAAAAACAAACTCTAATTGACTACAAACTCAATAGGATGATCTTCAGTTTTAGGATCTGTCTGATGATATGAGTTGTTTTGAAAATTTAAATCATCATCTTTATATCTAACTAGAGCCTATAGCTGATACTTGCCCTCTTTCTGAATGTATTTTTCAAAAACTCATGATCCACCCTTGCACTCACTGAATAAATATAAAATGGTTGAGAGGAAAGTGAGTACTTAAAATTTAATTTATTCTAATTCCTGCCAGTGTTGATTTTCTTTTAAAACTAGAAACTGTTTCTCTGAAATAAATAAAGTAACATTTTGGATTTGATTTTTTTAAATGCTTCAGAAAATAATTTATTCCATAGCATTCACTATCATTATGTCTTAGAGGGTTTTTAGCTTCATTAAATCCCAAATTTTCATATAAAAAAATAGTAGAACACAACCCCTTGTGCAACAGCAATGGTTTATACCCCTACCTTTATTGTAAAATTATAGGGCAGAAAGGGAGCACCCATTCCCAACGGATTACAACTGAATTTTTTTTCATGTCCCCCCCACTTTTTTTTAAGTTCCAATAGTCTAGAGGATTCTGGTTGAAGCCATGTAGACATTTCCTAAGTAATTTTAGTAAATGATTATGCTTAAGAACTTGTTATTCAAAATGTAGACCAGCAGTTAGTTTGTTAAAAATAAAAACTCCTTAGCCCCACGCCAGATCTACTTAATCAGAATTTTCATTTCTAACAAGGTTCCCAAGTGATTTTTTTCTAAAGTAATTTTATTCTGGAATATATGATGTATATAATATTGGAGGATACATTTAGATTAAATAAAAGAGTTCCTAGAGTGGAACAAATGGACATTTCTATCATCTCACAGAATTTTTCTTTATTTGTTGTTTGTTTTTACTTTTGTGGCAAGAACAGTAAAATCTACTCATTTGGCAGGAGTCCTAATGCCAGTACTTATTAAAAAAAATTCTACTCATAGTACTCATAGTACTTATGACATCTCCAGATTTGTTCATCTTATGTCTGATACTTTGTATTCTCTGACCTACCTCATTTTCATCCCCCATCCCACCACACATTATCACTTTCATTTTCTATTTTTATTGAATTTTTTTAGATTCCACATATTTGAAACATCATGCAATATTTTACTTTCCTTGTCTGACTTATTTCATTTTTCAGTGAGCATAACATTCTCCATCTTCATTCACTTTGTGGCAAATGGAAGCATCTCCTTCTTTTTAAAGGTTGGATAACATTCTGTTGTACCTCAGTTCTACAGTTTCTTTATCTGTTCATGAATGACACTTAGGCTGCTGCCATGTCTTCGGTATTGTGTATAATGCTGCAATGAACTTAGAAGTGCAGATATCTTTTGAGATAAAAATTCCATTTCCATTTGGTCTGTGCCCTGAAGAGCAGCTGATGGGTCATAAGGTAGTTCTATTTTTAATTTATTTAGAAAGTGTCATACTGTTTCTCTTGATGGCTCTACCAATCTACAGTCCCACCAAAAATGAACCTTCACCAATATTGTTATCCCTTTTTGACAACAGCTATCCTGACAGATGGGAATGATCATCTTGCAGAGATTTTGATTTGCATTTTCCTAATTAGTGATGTTAAATACCTTGTCATGCCTCTAGTGGCCACTTTTATGTCATCTTCAGAGAAATGTCTATTCAAGTGGTTTGCCCATTTTGTAACCATGTTTTATGTTTTCTTGCTAATATTTTATCAGGATTTTTTCTATATGTTCCAAATTTTACCCCTTATCAGATACATGATTTGCAGACATTTTCCTAGTACATTGGCTGTCATTTCACTGTGTCATTGTTTTCTTTGCTGTAGAGAAGCTTTTTAGTTTGATGTAGTCCCATTTACTTTTGCTTTTATAGCCTGAGCTTTTGGTGCAATATAGAAGAAACCATTGCCAAGGCTGATATCCAGGAGCTTTTCCCCTCTGTTCAATTCTAGGAGTTTTATAGTTTCAGGTATTTTATCCATTTTGAGTTGATATTATATATGGTATAAAATAAAGGTCTAATCTAATTTCATTCTTTTGTGTATGAAAATAGTTTTCCTAACACCATCTAGTAAGTAAACTTTCCAGTTGTGTCCTCTTGGTGTTCTTACTGAAGATTAATTAGATGTATGTGTTTGAATTTGTTTCTGGACACTCTTTTCTCTTTAACTGATTCATGTGCTTGAATCTGCCTCTCCAGAAGGCACTATTATTCTTAGTTCCTGCAGGTAATTGCACTCTGAAAGACATGTGAAACTCAAGTCAGTACTAACCAACATACTGTCCATTTATTAACCTAGATTATTTGAGCATGATGTGTAATTCTCTGGACTGAAGCTTTAATAATTGAGATATTCAGTTCTTCTCTCAAGATGATCAGCTTAAATAAACAACTAGCTGTTAATCAGTTGGAAGTTTGCTTGCCCACCATGATATCAAAACCAGAAAAGTTACATGCATCAAGTAAGAAATGTAATGCCTCCCTCACCATGGGAAAGTCTCACTTGTGGAAATATTCAAAGCCCCTGACTGTTACATCCTTTTCTTATCTCCATGATAGAGAAAAAGAAACAAAATACTGAAAATATTCCCTCTAGGGACAGGACTTTCAAGGGCCCTCCCCACTTTGACCTTATAATAATTATTTTTTTCTTGCTTTGCCCTTACTTCTTCATAATTTGTTTTTTATTTATGTTAATTCATTTACAACTGCTACTTACATATTACTGACCTAATGCTCATCCTGTCTCTCTCAAAGAGCAATGGTAGGGTAGTCTAAATCATTAAGGATACTTGAAGAAGATTCACTCAAGCTTCTGAGTATGACTTAAACATTACAGTATAAACTGAAATTAATTTCCACAGCTTATAACCCAGTAGGTCAGTATCTTACTGTAAATTATTAAAATCTCTTCTGGAACTTTCCTAGCCAGATATTGGACTGCAAAGGAAAACTGGAAAATTGAATCATTATTTAAGAATTTATTGTTATATTAGTTCAAAAACGTTTCAAGATGATGTTTCAAAATTAAAGTCTTTATCCAAGTCATATAACAATGTTATTAATTGCATCCCATGACTTTTAATATTTAGTTATATGGAATATAGGGTAGGGAAAAGTAATTTTTCTCTCTACTCTCCATGTCTTCTTAGGTAGCACTCCCTGTAAGTAATAATAATAGCAACAATAACAAATACATTTAGTAGCATATATAAATATGAAATATAACCAGACGAATGGAACATGTCTGGAATAGATCTCAAAGAACTGGTTTAGACTCCAGGTTTAAATACCATCATCTCTAAAACAGAAAGAAGAGTGAGGGTAAAGCCCAAGCAGAAGCACTTAGCAGGAAATGCACCATAAAGCACAAGTGAGGTTTGTTATGCAGGTAAAGTTAGTGCCTTCTTCAATGATGAGCTTCTCTAATGATTCTATCATCCCTGTCTTCCTGGTGCTGAGGGGAGACACCCTTGAAAACTAAGACTTCCTTTATAGATTAAAGTTCTCTTACAAAAGGTCAACTCCCTAGCACTGTTTTCAGAAATAGTCTTGTTCCTGCAGTTTCTCAGAATAGGCAGCTCAAATAATTCTTATGCCAATGAAGTATATTTGAGGTGGTAGATTCTGGTCCCCTACAGTCATATTTTGAGGTAGAATGTCCTGAGCCCCACCAGGAATTGAAAGCAGAATCTATATTTGTGATGCTATATTTTAAATATTTGATTCTTCTTTCCTAATTCTAAATAACAACCATTGTTATTTAAATTACATGTGTGTGAGTATATGTATATATACATATATATAATTTTCTTAAAATGATACTTGATTTAAAGAAGGCTTTGTATTCCTAGCTTTGAATTATTAGGGGCATTTCCCAGATGTACAGTATGAAATCATGGAGCAAGTATTTGTCATTTGGTGATATCTAATTTTCTATTTTACTTAAGTTTATTAAAATAACCTGTTAGATAAAAATTTAAACTATTCAAAATCTTCATTTGCACAAAGTGATTTTAGTGCATTCTTTTAAGTCTGAGAAATTATGATACATGTTGATATGTACATTAGGCACATTAGCAAATCATGATCAAACCCTAAAATATGTCCAGGGATAATTGTTCTAATTTTTTGGCAGGGGTATGGTGGTTATATTGCATCAATGATCTTAAAGTCAGATGAAAAGCTTTTTAAATGTGGATCTGTGGTTGCACCCATCACCGACATGAAGTTGTATGGTGAGTGTATTCTACAAACTAATGTAATATAATTTATTGGTTTACAGAAAACAAAATCCCAATGCAGAGAATCTCAATTGAGCTCATTTATCATGTGTTATTAAAGCCTGTTTTGATTGTTTTTCACCTCCCTGATTCAATTGATTTTACTGGAGCATGACAATTAAATTTGAAATGGAGGAATAAGTGATGGAATATGCTAGGTTTTTAGTTTATTCCTAACTTTCTTCTTTCTTGTGTCACAGCCTCTGCTTTCTCTGAAAGATACCTTGGTATGCCATCCAAGGAAGAAAGCACTTATCAGGTAACTAAATTAAAAATAACAGCAAATAGAATCTTCTGCTCTAAAAATCAGGTCAAATTGCTTTTTGAGGTAGATCTATAGATACAGATGTTTGTGTTTTTCTTTATAGGCATCCAGTGTGCTGCATAATATTCATGGCTTAAAAGAAGAAAATATATTAATAATTCATGGAACTGCTGACAGTAAGTATTATATTTGCTGCTACTGTTTGATGGAATGTGACCTTTTACAAAGGGATACATCATAAAACTTGCTTACAGAGGGCTTATAAACCAAAAAGAAAAAAAAAAAAAAAAAAACAGGAGGTGGGACAAAGAATGATGCATGATAGGAAGTGGGGAGAAGGAATTCAGGGCTAAGAGAGGCAATGATGAGCCTCAAATGGCAGCATCTCCAATAAAACTTCCTGAGATGTTGGGAATATCCTATCTGTGCTAAAAGCACAATAGACATTGACCGCTTATGACTGAATTCCATTTGGTGTGACTGAGGAATATAATTTTTAATATTGCTTAAATTTTACTAATTTTAATTAAATAGCCTCATGTGGCTAGTGGCAATGGCTACCATATTATTCAGCAGACCTGAAATGGAAATAGACCTATAAAACAGAAAAATAATGTAAAGGTGCAAGCACTGAGATGAATTTCTTGTGAGGTTACTCATTTACCTGAAGTTAAAATAAAAGCTTCCTAAAACAGCAATTTTTTATCCCTTTTCATTTTTTAATAATTTTAAACATGGTAGATGGATGTGATTGATATTATAAATGATAAATAATTACTTATATTCACATGAAGCTTTCAGCGCTCAAAGAATTTATATTTTTATTATCCTATATGATATCTCACAACAGAATGTTGAGTATTTATAGTCCCATTCACAGTTGAGAAAAATCAATTTCAAGAAAGAAACATTTTTCCAAGGCTATCTGACAAGTGAGCCAGGAGAGTCCAGATCTTGAATCAATATTTTCTCAATCCTGAACTTGTTTTTGTTATCCCACCCTAACCTATCACAGTATTTTTTGCCAATTAAAAAAATCACTAAAAATTTCTCTTAGCAAAGAGTATAGAGTATACTATCTCTGCAACTTACCTTTTAAGCATGTCAAGCTATAGTTATATTAGAGCTTATATCAATGTGTATGTGTGTATTATATATATAATAATATAAAATATATATATTATACAATTACATAAGCAAATTTTATATAATATATAAAATGTGGGAAGAAACAACTAGCCCTTAGGTAGAATTCTGTATAAAGTATGTGACTACTCCCTCTCAAGGAGCCAAAGTTAAGTTCCTTCCTTCCTTTATGATGGTTTGCATTTAATGTTGTGCTTCGAGAGTATTATGTAGAAAAGAAGAGAAGAACTTCACAATGAAAACTTGTCCTCCAACACATTAACCAGGGATGAAGTTTCATGTCAACAGCTATGAGTCATGTTCATAGTAGGTATACTGCATATGAGGTAATGAGAATGACACTTCACCTATGTCATTCAGTACCCAAAAGCTATAACCACAGTCTGAACTTGAGAAAAACATCAGAGAGGAAATCCAAATGAGGATTCTACTATATATCTGATCACTTCCCCTCAAAACTGTGAAGGTCATCAAAACCAGAGAAAGCCTGAGAACACTCCATAGATCAAAGAATACTAAGGTGCCATGATGTCTAAATATAAAGTGGTATCATGGATGGGACTCAGGAACAAAAAAAAAAAAAAAAAAAAAAAAAAAAGTCAAACACTCAGGGAATCCAAATAGAATAGGTGTACCTAATGGCAGCACACTGATATCAGTTTCTTTTGCATGACAAAGGTCCCATAATAATATAAGCTATTAACCTTGGAGGAATGGGGTGAGGGATATACAGAACTCTTTGAATTCTCTTCATACCTTTTCTGTGAATTTTTAGATTTATAATAGTTTTAGCTGTTATAAATTGGAAGACTTTTCATTAAAAGACAGATTTAGATTGTATAATAATTATAAAATATCAGCGTTGGATGAAACATGGTGAAAGAGACTATAAAACTTTTGGAGGACTTTAGAATTTTGTTTTAAGATATTAAAACTTTTTACTTGCACCTTAAGGGTAGTAATAATAAATAGCACTTATTAAGTACTATGTCAGAAAATGTGCTGAAAGCATTTAGTTTTTTCTTATTCATTCTGCACAAAAATATTATACAGTGGATCTTACTACATTTTTATTTAATATGTTGGATAAATAAATATTTTAAAAGACACACAACTGTTAGTAAGAAAAATAAATAAATAAATAAATAAATAAATAAATAAATAAATAAATAAATAAAAAAGATTTGTTTGAATCCAGGAACTGAAGTTCTTATTTACTGTACACTGCATCCTCAGTCATGTGAATAAATTATATTCAAAAATAAATTAATTTACCCCTAACCATCGCCCTACAATATGCTAGTGCTCTTTCAGATTTCTCTGTCCATATGATATTGCTATTCAGTAAATCACATTCCTATCTGGTTCACTCAGTTCTGGGCCTGGCTGTTCACCTACCTGATAAAACAGAAATTCTGGTAACTTCAGAGGACTCTCCCCAGTGCCTATGAATAGGCACAGGCACCACACAACCCACAAAACCCTGCAGAGGTCAAGATACTCTGTCAGTGACATTCTAATGTACCACACTTAATGTTATCTTGAAAGATTATTAACTAATTCACTCAGCCTAACAGTCTTTAATGTCCCCCATTTAGTCCTAGGAAAGAGATGAATGCAAACATCAACAAACTATGTACAAGACACTAAGCAGCAAAAAATCCAATTGGAAAATTTATTTGTACATCTTTTTACCTGAATCTATATGGAGAAATGATGGGGTTTATTATGTATAGCTTCCATATAATAAGCAAATGTGCTGTATAAGGGACTATTTTACCTCTCATTGCCCCTGTTAATTAACATTCCTAGTAGCTTACACTTACTGAGAAATATGTCCTTATTTAGAGTTGATGTGGTAGTTTTTCCATTAAATATAATAAGAAGATGTTGGGAAAGAGCTTGCATGTTTTTAAAAGATTTGAATCATCATTTGATATCTTTTATCCTCTGCTATAGAATGATTATTTGGCATCATCTAACTAGAACATTAAAAAGGATTAAACCAGTGATGAGGCTGCCCTGGGTTTGCAAAGAAAGTTTCAAAATATTAGTTTAGGAGTGATTTGAGAAATGCAAAGATATACAGAATACAGAAGGGAATAGCCCAGGTGGCACATGAGCGAAGTGCTGTGCACGAAGATTTGAGTGCTGTGCACAAAGATTTGACTGGTCCAGGATTTCACAGCTATTTGAGCCAACACAGTTACCAAATCTAGAACTACTGCATTGCTTATTTCAAAGTGTTGGACCTTGTATTCAGGCAGAAGGAAGACAGAAGGAAGCAGGAATAACCAGTATGCTGTACATTAAATATTTAGCTCTTGAATAAGGAGATGTAGAAGATATGTACTATATTTTCTCAATATAGGGCATTCTGTTCTAATTTAATATAATAAAGCAGAATACCATTATCTAACTGAGATTGGATTCCAGTAATCCTCTTAAAGGAATACAAAGCTATTTTTCTGCATTCATATTTAGAAAAGAAATTCACTATTTTAAAATCCTTATAAGGCATAAAACAACTGGAAATAATAAATGATATTAAAGAAGTATATGTCAATACCATCCTGTACAGTAATTAAACCTTAGTCATCACTCCAGTAAAACTGATTTAATGTTTTATAATATTAAATTTTGCCATTATATCTGACACCTTTCTAGTTAAAACCAAGGAATAGCCTTTTAATTATACAATGTATGTAAAATACCTTTTATCTCTTTGAAAAAAACTAAAAATTTTCTGATCCTAATAAATGTATTTTCTTCAAATGTCATAATTTAATTTCTTTCAGCAAAAGTTCATTTCCAGCATTCAGCAGAATTAATCAAGCATCTAATAAAAGCTGGAGTGAATTATACTATGCAGGTAAGCCGTTATTTAGAAGAGCATGGTGTTTGTCTGCCTTCCTTCATTATAAGTTACTTGAGATAACGTTATACAGAGGAAAATTGATTTGTCTACAGGTTGAAGGTTCAAGTCCATGATCATTTGACAGGCCTTGGGCCTGTCACAGGCAGCACATCATGGTAGAAGGACATGGGAGGGTAAAACAGATCACATCATAGACCAAGGAGCAAAGGAGTGAGGGAGGAGTTCAGGTCCCACAGTCTCCTTCAAAGGCACATCCCCACTAACCTGGAAACCTTCCACTTAGCCTCACCTGTTAAAGGTTCTACCACCTCACTAAAGTGCCTCCACAGGGAGCAAGATTTTAACACATGGGCTGTTGGAAAATATTCAAGACACAAACTATGCCAAGTGTCCTTGTCTAAATTCCTCTTTTACTTGTAAGATATACAACACCATTTCTGCATTCTTCTATTCTCAATGTAATTATTTTTAGTATGTTTTCTAGGTAATAAGTTTGTATTCTTTGTTCCCAATTACATTGAGAATGTGGGTTGCTTTATGCTTTAAAAATAAATGTCATAAACCTATTCAGAAATGTCCTCCTCAAAATTTGTATACTATCAATATTGAATTTTTAAAAAGATTAATTTTCTATTTCCATCTGTCCCTTTGTCTTGTTTTTACTTTAAGAATGATTATTCACTATTAAGAATGCTTATAAAAAGTGGAAGAGAAATAAGTGTGGGGGGGGAAATGCTATAAGAAAAGAGGATAAGATAAAATTCTATTTCTAATTTCATTTATATCTGTGCATTCACACCTTTAATAAATATTAATCAAAGACTTACTTTAATAATGGTAAATGTGCTGTAGGGGTAACCATACAGGCTTCATGCTATCAAAATCTTCCAGCTTGATGGAGTAACCACAGGAGAAAAAAAAGTAAATAAATTTCTCACAGTTGGAGCAAACAATTGTGTTAGTTATATTTCTGTGTTCTGACAAATTATCTGAAATAAACTATGAGGAAAGATCGATTTTAGCTCATGGCTTCAGAGGTTTTGGTGCATATCTCCTTGGCCCCATTACTTTGGGCTAGGAATGACACAGTGCATCATGGTGGTTTTGTTCACCTCATGGCTCCTAGGAATCAAAGAGAGAGACAAATGGATCTGAAGTCTGAATATCCCCTCTGAAGGGCATGCTTCAGTGACCTAGCTCCCTTCCACCACGTTACACCTTGCAGTGTACAGCACCTCCCAATAGTCCATCCAATGGAGATGAAGCCTGTAACATGGGCCTTTGTGATACATTTCAGATATAAACCATGGCATTCCACACATGGCCCCCAAATCTCATGTCTTTCTCACAGTGCAAAATACAGTCAATCCATGGAATAGGAAAGAATACCAAGGAAAATGGACCAAAGCAAGACTAAAGCCCAACAGGGCAAACATTAACCACAATAACTCCATGTCCAACATTCAGGATATTTGGTGGCATGATGGAAGCTCCAAAAGGCTTGGGCATCGCTGCTCCTCTCTGTAACCAAATAATTCTAATTTAAATACAAAAGGAAATGAGATTGTGGTTAGACATGTTGATATTCCTTTCTTATTTTTTCTTCCTTCCCTCTTGCCTGCCTACCTGCCTTCCCTCCCTTTTTTTCCTTCCTTGGCTGTACTGGGAATCAAATTCAGGGCCTCACACATGATAAGCAAGCACTCTGTCTCTGAGCCACTGAGCTATATCTCCAACCCCTGGTTAGATACTATTTTTCAATGTCTGTATGCCAGAGGGGAAAAAGGAAAGAAAAAAGGAAATGAATGCTGAAGGTAAAAGTTTCTTTAATAACTTGAAACCATCTTCCCCTCAATGTCTTAGGTCTACCCAGATGAAGGTCATAATGTATCTGAGAAGAGCAAGTATCATCTCTACAGCACAATCCTCAGATTCTTCAGTGATTGTTTAAAGGAAGAAATATCCGTGTTACCACAGGAACCCGAAGAAGATGAATAATGGACCCTATTTATACAGAACTGAAGGGGATATTGAGGCTCAATGAAACCTAACCAAGAGACTGTCATATTGTAGATGCTCAGAGTTTCAAGGGCAGCTTAAGGAGATGACACTGGAACAGCACACTCAGAGATAATGAACTAGAATTTGAAGACCGAAGTCCAAGTCTACTGTGTTGCCAAGGGTGCAGAATCTGTTGCTTTGTAAAAGAAGGTCAAAGGGTTGGTTTCCTGGGAGAAATTAGTTTTACATTAAAGTAGGAATAGTGCATGTTTTCTTCTGTTATCCCCGTTTGTTCTGTAACTAGTTGCTCTCATTTTGATTTCAATAGCCACCACCATCTTTGCACATAATGCACAACTTACCGTCAGTACTACAGTCCCTGATCTCTGATGGCTGAGCTGCAGTCTAACACTTTCCTGTACCTTTACAATAAGTGCAATTCTTTCATTGTCTATTATTATGCTTAAGAAAATATTCAGTTAATAAAAGCAGAGTATTTTATGTAATTTCTGTTTTAGAAAAACATTATTAAATGAGTCGAAGGACATGTAGGAATATGGATTTCAGCACCTTCCAAAGTTCAGCCAGTGATCAGTAGATACAATATCTTTAAATCACACGAGTGTATCTCTCAAGATACGTATGTACACGTGTGCATATACAGTGAATCTATCTTTATGTGTTATTCATGCTACCAAGGGTACACTTTTGATGAATTAGAAAAGATGCTCTTTTACAGGCTATAATGGATGCTTTGTTTAACGAGCCAAATATGATGAAACATTTTTTTCCAATTCAAATTCTAGCTATTGCTTTCCTATAAATGCTTGGGTTGTGTTTGGTATTGTTTTTAGTGGTTAATAGTTTTCTAGTTGCAATTTAATTTTTTGAATATGATACCTTGTCACATGTAAATTAGATACTTAAATATTAAATTATAGTTTCTGATAAAGAAATTTTGTTAACAATGCAATGCCACTGAGTGCTATTTTGCTCTATTGGTAGAGAAGACTTCTTTTTCAAACACTGGGTCCTTTTTCTCTCCTCAGTGCAGAATCAATTCTCATTTTCATTGTAAAAGCAAAAATCTGGATTATTTCATTTTCTAGTTTTTATTTAGTATTCCATGCCTGCCCAATTCATCTGTTACTGTTAAATTTAAATCCTTCTGGTGAGAATTAGAAATGAAATATTTTTATTCATTGGCCAAAAAGTTCACAAACAGCAATGTTTGCTATTTAATTTTAATCAAAGGCACAAAATGCATTAATTCCTGTGTTCTGTTGACTTGCAGCAGTAAGTAACTGAAGAGTGTGAAATAAACTGGACTGTGTAGAGTCAAAACAAGTCATGAGAATATGAACAGTGGTGACTGAAGTGAAAGAGCATCCTCTTACTTTGCATATGGGATCTTGCAGCAGATGCCTAAAAGTGTAACCAAGCTTTGAAAGGCAGAAAATCTAGGCGGTATGCTGTGTTTTCATGGTTAGAAAAAAAATTCGTAGGCAAGACTAGATTATCATGTATCTGAATACCAGGAGGAAATTTTTGAATGACAAGAAATCTCTCAGTCACCCTCCTGTTTTGTCAAAAGATCAACCTAATATTCTGGGTGTTTAGAAATAAGTGAATCACTGATTGGGTCTTCCACTTTGCTTCTGGATGCTTTGGAATTGTGTCTTCACTGCTCCATTAGATTCAACTTAAAATGGGAAAAGCTCTCTCCTCTAAAAGACCCAGTTTAGGTCTTTTTCAAGAATAGTAAACACATTTTTTAACAAAATAAGTTGTAATGTTTAAAAGGAAAGTTTTGCCTATTTTATTAAGATGGAAAATTTCTTTTTAGGCTAATTTGAAGTCCAACTGAAGCTTTTTAATCAATATTTTAAATTTCAACCACTAGAGTTTTTTACAATGCAAATTATTATGTTGTCTGAACGATGTGGTTTTATTGAATGTCAATTTGAGTAACATTTTAAAAGTATTGACCTTTTACTGTTCATCATTTCTCGTTTTATTATTATTATCAATGTTTATCTATTTTTCAATTAATTTAATACAGTTTGTAATGTGAAAGACATTTGTCTGGGACCCACTTTCACCTTAAAGTCTAAGTAGATCTAAATGAAAACAACTGTTTAGTAGGAAGGTAGAAATTTTTCATCTTTGTGATTCTTTGAGTTTTAATAACTGGTCCACTATATAAAGGAAATGCTCACCAACACATACCCACTCATTATCAAAGAATTCATGTAACTGGATTTTTCCTTTAATATTTGCCTTGGTCAATAATCACACTATTTCAAACATATTTATGCATTCTGAAAGTGTCCTCAACAGCAAGCTTTCAAAGTGTTATTTTCCCTTTAAGAAAAACACCATGGTAAACTAAAAATGCTGTAACAAAATAAGTAAGCAATATTAACTCATTCATACAAACATATGACTAATAGTTTTTTAAGCTATTTTGCAAGACACAAGTTTTTTTTTTTTTTTTTTTTTTTTTTTTTCTTTGCTTCAATCAAGAAGATCGCCAACTGGCAGGCATTGTGGCACATGCCTGTAATCCCAGCAGCTCAGGAGGCTGAGGCAGGAGGATCTTGAGTTCAAAGCCAGCCTCAGCAACTTAATGAGACCCTCAGCAATTTAGTGAGACCCTGTCTTTAAATAAAATATACAAAAGGGCTGAGGATGTGGCTCAGTGGTTAAATGCCCCCGCCTTTAATTCCTGGTACCAAAAAATTAGAGACTAACAAATCCATTGGTCTAAATGAGTATTTTTTGAAGAACTGAAGGAGGGAGATACTCCTCCAATGAACCACTTTTGCTTCTGCTGCCATAGAAATACCTCTGAAGGTCTTGCAGGAACCTTTAGTTGTGGAACTATTAAAAATAAATTACCTAAGCATTGGTCCTAGACCTACAAAGAATCATTTAAGCCACTGTCGTTCTAATGATGGACTTTCAAACAGAGTTCCTGGGAATGAATTGCTCACAAGTCTCTAGGACCACTGAAGTTACATGGATTCCGTAAGGAATTGTGTGTGAAATGCCTTTGGTTTCTCCTCACATGCTCTGATCACCTTTTCTGGAGGCAGCCAGTTTTGCATAAATGTAATATGACCTCTTAGTGGTGCTCTGACTTTATATTCTTTGGATTCTCTAGTACTAATTAATGGTGGCTACCTACTAGAACCAAAACACAGCACATACTCACTACAAACCTATATGAGAATGCTAATACCCCATTGAAGCCCAAATAATAGAAGACACTAGCAGGTGACTGTTCTCCTGTAAACATGGTTCTTGGAAGACTCTATGGGCCCTGCTGCCCACAGCTGCATGACCAGCTTTCTGGTACCCATTTCAACCTTCTCAGTCCCCACTCCTATTTCTCAGGACCACTTCCCAAAATAAATTGCATTGACACCAATTGTTGACTCAGGTTCTGCATTCTGGGGGAAACTTTTCTTCCCATAAGAGCTTCTCATTTTGAATATATAGAAAACAAAGGAATACAATGAGAATAAAAATGTGGTTTCTTCCTGGGTTGAATGTTGTCTCTACCTAAAATTTATGAGACTCTTAATAAGAGTGGCAAACATATGCTCAGTGTTGCATAGGCATTATTAGAATCTTCTCAACATGCCCAGAATAGACATTATTTCCATTTAGTACATAAGGGAATTGAATCTTAAAGAAGTATGGAACTTGACCAAATTTTTGACTAAAACTAAGTCACTGCATCAGTCAATTTAGACCATGCTCTCAGTCTTTCTGCTCTGTGATACCCCCAAAATAAGGAAAGATTTAACTCAGGTTCGTCCCATGTTGAAAAGGATTCAACATTTCTAAGCATAGAGTTCTAGATATTTTTTAGAATGACAGAAAGCATTAATACTGAAAATCAAATAATAACCCAATATACTGTTCTTGGTTACATGAATGAATTTCCTAATACCAAGAGGGCATGTGTAATATTAAACATGTTTTTTTCTGTCAAAAATATATAAGAATTATTTCTATCCACGAAATATTTTGCTCAGTTGACCATAACCTGAGAAGTCATAGTAAGTTCTCTTACTCAGGCATTATGTTAACAACATTCCAAAATCATTCCAGGAGGTATTCATATACTGCAAGAAGCACTTTGTTGCTCACAATGCTCTGACTTGTAAACATGAAAATCTCATGCAATCTTTAAATGTTAAGCATCTAGAAAGCATATTGCCTCACTTAGAGTCCTAGGAGGCTCCTACAATTCTATTTGCCATCTGACTTAAGAAAATTTTATTACCTTACACTTTTTTCCTACTATAGAAAATAGATTTGGTTTACTATTGATCAGATCTTCTAACAATAATTATATTTCCTTTGGCAATATTCCAGTGATTGTCAGCACAGATTCTTTGCCCTAAAAAATTCCCTCTCTCATCACAGGCAGGGTAAATAGATTTTTAAAAGGAAGCAAGTCACATGAAAGTATAATCTTGACTATTTTTCTGTTAGACTTCCAGTTGAGTTAATGATTGGTTAATGTAAACATCACAGATCATTAATGCAGCAGTTCATTCACTAGGTGATTCTTTGTGCTGATTACCACAACCTGTCTATGTATGTCAATTCTAGTACTATTTTAACTGAGATACATTTGACATGAGTGAAGTTTGAGAGTACTGAATTCCATCCTGCTAGATCACAAGTTCAAAACCAGCTGGCCCCAGCAACTTAGCAGTACCTTAAGTAACTCAGTGAGACCCTGTCTCAAAATAATGTATAATACAATATATGTATATTATATATATACATAAATATATTATTATATATATTATATTATATATACATATTATATATACATATTACATAATATATATATATATATATATATATATATATATATATATATATATGGGCTGGGGATGTGGTTCAGTGGTTAAGTTGCCACTGGGTTCAATTCCTGGCATCAAAAAGAAAAAGAAAAACACCCAAAATAAACAAAATAAATAAACAAATAAACAAAATAAACAAAATAAATTTTTAAAAACTCCATCCTGTCAATGGCATCAAAGAAATGGAAATCACACTGTTCTACATTAAGCTTTTTTCACATAATCTCAACTAATGCTCAAACTAAACATGGGAGATAGAAGGTATTATTACTTAATGAAAAAATCAAGATTCAGAAGTTAAACAATTTTCCATTAATGTCATGAAGCATGTAAATGGCAGATCCAGAATATGAAATCAGACAATAATAACCTCCAGGCCTTCACATACTATGATCTCATGTACGCATTTTTTTTAACTGGTAAATTCCTAAAGTTCATTGTGTATGTCTTTAGGGTGGGTTAAACTTTCAAGTCCCTTGATGTTTGTTCAGAGGTGTCATTTGGCATACTTCTGGCTGCAAGTAACTGAATTTGAATTTTTAAATGATTAAATACTTATGACATAAATGTGCTTGACCATCACCTGGGAGTGTGATAGATATGCAGACTTTCAGGTACTATGCTAGCCCTCCCTCCAGAATCAGAATCAGAATGTTCAAAGATCGCCCAAGTGATTTGTAGGCACATTAAAATTTGAAAGGCAGTGATTTAAGAAGTTTTATCATCTCCACATCTCAAGAGAATTCAAAGTTGGGTGTTTCTAGGGCAGTTTATAGATCAATAATGGCATCAAATCCTGGCGTGTCCCATCTTTCTGTTTCCTCAGTTTTGGTCTACTGTCTGTTCCTTGAAATGTCTTCATATAACTGAAGTCTTCCTGGGCAATATCTACTGGCACAGCCTTATCTTTTATCAGGAAAGGTCATTTCCCCCAGAAGTCTTAAGCAGAATTGCTTTTACAGCCTTTTTGTCTAGGCTTTAGTTACAAGCCGGTCTCTAACACAGGGAAGCTGGGAAGTGACACATCTGAAACTGTACTCTCTTTAGTGAAGGTGCAACAAGTAAGGAGGATGGGAGAGTGAACATAACTGGAAGTACAACGTGGGGCACAGAGGAGACACGTCTGCCTACCCATGGCAATAAGGTCATCAATGTTGGCATTTCATCTACAGGCAATTCCCCAAGCTACTGAGCAGTGTTTAATGCAATCCTTCCTCTGAAGGTGCCTCACTTTTCCTCCCAGAAGACCCTCAACATCTGTTTCACCCTCTGTTCCTGAGAGTCAGCACACTCCTTTCTAGTCCACATTTTCTGTTTTCGCCCCTACTCTTCGTCATTGACATGTTTTCCAGTGCAGGCAGGTAGTCTTGAAATTAGCTTGCTGTGCTACCAGTCCCATCTTGCAGCCTTTATTTCCTCTAACATGATTTATGGTGCCTTGATTATCTCCATATGGTTTGAATTGCTAGGCACACTATTAATTCTCCTGATTGATGGATTGTGGAAGGTTTATACTGATGGGGAAAGAAAAGGCTTGACAAGGAAACATAGGTAACACAACTTCCCCATTCACATATACTTTTTAATGGATGTAATTCTCATTACATTCCAACACTTATCCTTTAGGACACCATGTGTGACATTTAATGATCTATATAGTGTAATTGGATATTTCAAATCCTTGGGTAGAACAAATTGTAAATTCCCTTGCCCAGATAAATAGAAATTTTCTACTTTGAGGTTGTCTTCAGATCATATAACACCAAAAGGAAATTTTGTCCCCATTATGTGCCAGATATTGTGCTGTATGTAACAGCATTGATCCTTTTCAAATGACTTAATCTAATTAACATGTCTAATGTGTAATTTACTCAAATGGATATTTAAATGAATATTTTAGCCCAAATTTAGCCAAATGAGTCATCATTTACTAAAAAGTATCACCATATTCAATCATGTTTTGGTTTTCATTGAGTCACTTTACTGCCCACATAATTAAATATGATATTCCCTTTGATCTACCCACATTAAATAAAGATAAAATCCTACATATTTTATCCAAAAGGGCTCCATAACCCACTTTCATTCTTATAGCAGTTGGTCTCTATGTAGTTTCCTGTCCCACATTTAATTGCAGGGAAATTTTCAGTCAAGTTCTGCTATTGTTTGAGAATTATTTCTCAGTCCAAATCATGTATAACAGAGACATTGATATAAAATAATACTTAGATTTGTTTTGTTATGGTGTTAGATTTATTCTGGTGTATTGATCAAGGATGGAAGGAAAGCATTCACATCTTTAAAAACAGAAATATTTTCAGAGAATAAAAATACAATAATAAAATAGCAACCACAACCAACCACCTGACTTTGGAAGTCAGTTGTGTTTCTACTCAGTGTGGCTCAAGAACCAGCCCCCCACATTGTGCTTCACTCTTTTTTTATTTTTATTTTTTTTATTGTAAACAAATGGGATACATGTTGTTTCTCTGTTTGTACATGGCGTAAAGGCATACCATTTGTGTAATCATAAATTTACATAGAGCAATGTTGTTTGATTCATTCTGTTATTTTTTCCCTTCCCCCCACCCCTCCCACCCCTCTTTACCCTCTATACAGTAGTTCCTTCCTCTATACTTGCCCCCCTCCCTAACCCTAACTCTAACCCTTCCCTCCCCCCCATTATGTGTCATCCTCCACTTATCAGCGATATCACTCGTCCTTTGGCTTTTTGAGATTGGCCTATCTCACTTAGCATGATATTCTCCAATTTCATCCATTTGCCTGCAAATGCCATAATTTTATCATTCTTTATGGCTGAGTAATATTCCATTGTATATATATACCACAGTTTCTTTATCCACTCATCAATTGAAGGGCATCTAGGTTGGTTCCATAGTCTGGCTATTGTGAATTGAGCAGCTATGAACATTGATGTGGCTGTATTTCTGTAGTATGCAGATTTTAAGTCCTTTGGGTATAGGCCAAGGAGTGGGATAGCTGGGTCAAATGGTGGTTCCATTCCAAGTTTTCTAAGGAATCTCCACACTGCTTTCCATAGTGGCTGCACTAATTTGCAGCCCCACCAGCAGTGTATGAGTGTACCTTTCTCCCCACATCCTCGCCAACACCTGTTGTTGCTCGTATTCTTGATAATCGCCATTCTAATTGGGGTGAGATGGAATCTTAGGGTGGTTTTGATTTGCATTTCTCTTATTACTAGAGATGTTGAACATTTTTCCATATGTTTGTTGATTGCTTGTAGATCATCTTCTGTGAAGTGTCTATTCATTTCCTTAGCCCATTTGTTGACTGGACTATTTGAATTCTTGGAGTAGAGTTTTTTGAGTTCTTTATAGATTCTGGAAATTAGTGCTCTATCTGAAGTATGATTGGCAAAGATATTCTCCCACTCTGTAGGCTCTTTCTTCGCATTGCTGATAGTTTCCTTTGCTGAGAGAAAGCTTTTTAGTTTGAATCTATCCCAGTGGTTGATTCTAGCTTTTATTTCTTGTGCTATGGGAGTCCTGTTAAGGAAGTCTGGTCCTAGACCAACAAGGTGAAGATTTGGACCTACTTTTTCTTCTATAATCTGCAGGGTCTCTGGTCTGATTCCGAGGTCCTTAATCCATTTTGAGTTTAGTTTCGTGCATGGTGAGAGATATGGGTTTAGTTTCATTCTGTTGCATATGGATTTCCAATTCTCCCAGCACCATTTGTTGAAGAGGCTATCTTTTCTCCATTGCATATTTTTGGCCCCTTTGTCTAGTATGAGAAAATTGTATTTATTTGGGTTTGTGTCCGTGTCCTCTATTCTGTACCATTGATCTACCTTTCTATTTTGGTACCAATACCATGCCGTTTTTGTTACTATTGCTTTGTAGTAGAGTTGAAGATCTGGTATTGCAATACCCCCTGTTTCACTCTTCCTGCTAAGGATTGCTTTAGCTATTCTGGGTTTCTTATTCTTCCAGATGAATTTCACAATTGCTTGCTCTATTTCTGTAAGGTACACAATTGGGATTTTAATTGGAATTGCATTGAATTTGTATAGCACTTTAGGTAGTATGGCCATTTTGACAATATTAATTCTTCCTATCCAAGAACATGGAAGATCTTTCCATCTTCTAAGGTGTTCTTTAATTTCTTTCTTTAGTGTTGTATAGTTCTCATTGTAGAGGTCTTTCACCCATAAAACAGAAGAGGAGGGAACCCTCCCAAACTCATTCTATGAAGCCAATATCACACTGATACCTAAACCAGACAGAGACTCATCAAGGAAAGAAAATTTCAGACCAATATCCTTAATGAACATCGACGCAAAAATTCTCAACAAAATTTTAGCAAATCGCATACAAAAACATATTAAAAAGATAGTACACCATGATCAAGTGGGTTTCATCCCAGGGATGCAAGGTTGGTTCAACATCAGGAAATCAATAAACGTAATTCACCATATTAATAGACTTAAAGTCAAGAATCACATGATTATTTCAATAGATGCAGAAAAAGCATTTGATAAAATACAGCACCCCTTCATGCTCAAAACACTAGAAAAAATAGGGATAGTGGGAACATTCCTTAACATCTATGCTAAGCCCATGGCTAATATCATTCTAAATGGTGAAAAACTGAAAGCATTCCCCCTAAAAACTGGAACAAGGCAGGGATGCCCTCTTTCACCACTTCTATTCAACATCGTTCTTGAGACTCTGGCCAGAGCAATTAGACAAACCAAAGAAATTAAAGGGATACAAATTGGAAAAGAAGAACTCAAACTATCCCTGTTCGCTGATGACATGATTATATATTTAGAGGAACCAGGAAATTCCACCAGAAAACTCTTAGAACTCATAAGTGATTTCAGTAAAGTAGCAGGTTACAAGATCAATGCCCATAAATCCAACGCATTTTTATACATAAGTGATGAATCTTCAGAAAGAGAAATTAGGAAAACTACCCCATTCACAATAGCTTCACTCTTTTTGTTTTTGTTTTTGTTTTTTTTTTCAGACTGGTTTTCTCATTCTCCAAGACTTATGAGATCATAAAATTTGCATGCTTTTCTTTGGTCCTAGGTTAATAGGTACTACTCAAAGAAGTTAAGCAGCTTTGTATATGTAACTCTGCTAATTATGTACTTTGCTACTTTAATTTATATACACTTTTGAGGTAGAGTGGTGGTTTGGTTCACTTAGGCATTGGGTGGTGATTGACTTAGGTTAATTGCCGTAACCATCACCTTAAACTTTTATCATTTCTTTATGGTAAGTACATTCAAATTCATCCCTTCTCTTTTGAGATATCAAATGCATGATTGTTTATTAAATTCACCTTGCAGTATCAGAGAACACCAGAATTCCTTCCTTCTGTCAAACAACAATCTACCTGTATGCTGGCCTCTCCCCCCTCACCCATCTTCAATTCCCCATTGTCTGGTAACCATTATTCTACTCTCAACTTCTATGAGATCAACGATTTTAGAGTCCACTTATGAATGTGATCATTCAGTGTCTTTCTGTGCCTAACTTATTTAACCTGTTTTTCAGGTTCATACATGCTGTTGCATATGATAAAATTTTCTTCTTTTTATGGTTGAATTATGTTACATTCTATATATGGACTAAATTTTCTTTATCTACTTATCTATGGATGGACATTTAGTTTGATCCCACCTGCTAACTGTGGTGAAAGTCCATACTTACTAAAAGTGATTTGTGGAGTCAATGATCATTTGTCACGAAATTAGAAAAAACAATATTGAAATTTGTAAGAAAACATAAAAGACCCTGAAAAGTCAAGGCAATGTTGAGCAAAAATAATAAAGCTGGAGGCTTATAATACCACACCTCAAAATACTGAAATTATATTAAGTTCATCTAGACTATAAATAATAGTTGGTAATTTTTTATTCTTATTCACTTTTATGTCAAATTCTAATACATTGATCTCAATTATTTTCAGTTATTTTTAAGTCTCAAATCCCCCCTCATTATTGTTTCATTAAAAATAATGGATTGTTCACATTTACTTTTAAATGTATGTAATTTATATTATGCCCTAAACAATTTATCATTTCCTGGGTAAATAAAAAGATGAAAATAGTAGGAAGAAATAACATTAACTAGTTGCTTAATTTGTACCAAGCCCTAGAATAAGTTTATCCATAGACCTATTTCAACTTTCAGTTAGTAATTAACTGAGAGCACCATGTCAAATTTAATATGAAGAAACTGTAAATTTAACAAACCTGAGTTATTAGAGTCAAAGTAAGGCACACTTGTTAGTGAAACACAAGACAAACGTTACTCAGTATGTTGAGGAAATAAGTGTTTGTCACTCACAAGACGTCATTGAAGTCAGGTGATCTCTCTTCTACGTAAACCATCTGAGCAGGTGGCTGCCAAGCTACAGCCTCAGGAAAAGAGAAGGCTGAGGAAACACAGTGCCCCCTTCAACTGCCCTTTCTCTGAAATGACACTCATCACATCTGCTTGTAGTCCTTTATTCAAGACAGCTCTCAGAGGCCCCACCTGTCAGCAGGAGGTTGGGAATTCAGGGGAGCAAATAGAGAATTTAGAGAGCACCAGCTGACATAGAAAAGTCCACCTTTCTGAACATCAAATGTTTGACTTGCTCCTTCAATTCCCCAACACACAGTATGTAATCAGGGCTAGGGATATAACTCAGTTGGTAGAGTGCTTACCTTGCAAGCATAAGGTCCTGTGTTCAATCCCCAGCACTACAAAATAAATAAATAAAAGAACATAATCAACCCCACCCTCAAGGAAGACAACCCCAATCCCTTTCAGCTCAAAACCCAATTTCTGGATGCCAAGAAGTGGTCTTAAAACTAAAGCCATATAAAACTCACTTTGACCTTTAAAACCATGTTTTCTGTCCTCCACACTCCTAATATACATCAACAATGAAGATAGAATAATCAAAATAAATAGTCTCACTTAGAATGGGAACAAATGCTAAATCTGCCTTCAGGGGCAACACAGCTTTCTAGCCTCCTTCTGGCTGTAGACAGATTGGAACCCTCATATCTCATCAAATATCCTCCCATAAATAGTGAAATGCTACTTGAAATACAGACTCACATAATTTAATATTGAGAATTTAGTATCTTTTTTATTCATTTATTTAACTTTCAAACAACTCTGAAATGAATACACTTAAATTCCTTTTCACATATCATTTTAGAATCTGTAGGGGTTTTTTGTTTTCGGGTCTTTTTTTTTTTTTTTCGATTTGGTGCTGGAAATGGAACCCAGGGTCTTGCACATGCTTAGCAAGTGATATTTCAATGAGCTCTGCCCCATACATTTAATTAAATTTTTTTGTTTTGATAGAAAGGCTCACTAAATTGCCAAGAATGGTCCCAAACTTGCAATCCTGCTTCCTCAGTCTCCCAAGTAGCTAGGATTACAAGCATGTGCCACTATACCTGATTGGAATCTTAAGTATTGTTGTGTAGATAGCATGTGTAAGAGTCTCATTCTCTCAATATAATTTAACACTATTTGTAGCAAAGAAGGAAATACTACACCCTTAATCTGAACTTTATGTTGATCTTCTATTCAAAGGAATGAGTTATTAGACTTCCACTTTCTCATTATTATCAATAACTAAACTTTCTGAACTCTGAAAGACCCAGTTAGCTAAACTGTGAGACCTACTCCTTAAATTTGCTTTTTATTTATTTATTTATTTATTTATTTATTTATTTATTTTTTTATTGTAAACAAATGGGATACATGTTGTTTCTCTGTTTGTACATGGCGTAAAGGCATACCATTTGTGTAATCATAAATTTACATAGAATAATGTTGTTTGATTCATTCTGTTATTTTTTCGCTTCCCCCCACCCCTCCCACCCCTCTTTACCCTCTATACAGTACTTCCTTCCTCCATACTTGCCCCCCTCCCTAACCCTAACTCTAACCCTAACACTAACCCTTCCCTCCCCCCCATTATGTGTCATCCTCCACTTATTAGCGATATCATTCGTCCTTTGGCTTTTTGAGATTGGCCTATCTCACTTAGCATGATATTCTCCAATTTCATCCATTTGCCTGCAAATGCCATAATTTTATCATTCTTTATGGCTGAGTAATATTCCATTGTATATATATACCACAGTTTCTTTATCCACTCATCAATTGAAGAGCATCTAGGTTGGTTCCACAGTCTGGCTATTGTGAATTGAGCAGCTATGAACATTGATGTGGCTGTGTCTCTGTAGTATGCTGATTTTAAGTCCTTTGGGTATAGGCCAAGGAGTGGGATAGCTGGGTCAAATGGTGGTTCCATTCCAAGTTTTCTAAGGAATCTCCACACTGCTTTCCATAGTGGCTGCACTAATTTGCAGCCCCACCAGCAGTGTATGAGTGTACCTTTCTCCCCACATCCTCGCCAACACCTGTTGTTGCTCGTATTCTTGATAATCGCCATTCTAATTGGGGTGAGATGGAATCTTAGGGTGGTTTTGATTTGCATTTCTCTTATTACTAGAGATGCTGAACATTTTTCCATATGTTTGTTGATTGCTTGTAGATCTTCTTCTGTGAAGTGTCTATTCATTTCCTTAGCCCATTTGTCGACTGGATTATTTGAATTCTTGGAGTAAACTTTTTTGAGTTCTTTATAGATTCTGGAGATTAGTGCTCTATCTGAAGTATGATTGGCAAAGATATTCTCCCATTCTGTAGGCTCTTTCTTCGCATTGCTGATAGTTTCCTTTGCTGAGAGAAAGCTTTTTAGTTTGAATCTATCCCAGTGGTTGATTCTAGCTTTTATTTCTTGTGCTATGGGAGTCCTGTTAAGGAAGTCTGATCCTAGACCAACAAGGTGAAGATTTGGACCTACTTTTTCTTCTATAATCTGCAGGGTCTCTGGTCTGATTCCGAGGTCCTTAATCCATTTTGAGTTTAGTTTCGTGCATGGTGAGAGATATGGGTTTAGTTTCATTCTGTTGCATATGGATTTCCAATTCTCCCAGCACCATTTGTTGAAGAGGCTATCTTTTCTCCATTGTATATTTTTGGCCCCTTTGTCTAGTATGAGAAAATTGTATTTATTTGGGTTTGTGTCCGTGTCCTCTATTCTGTACCATTGATCTACCTTTCTATTTTGGTACCAATACCATGCCGTTTTTGTTACTATTGCTTTGTAGTAGAGTTGAAGATCTGGTATTGCAATACCCCCTGTTTCACTCTTCCTGCTAAGGATTGCTTTAGCTATTCTGGGTTTCTTATTCTTCCAGATGAATTTCATAATTGCTTGCTCTATTTCTGTAAGGTACATCATTGGGATTTTAATTGGAATTGCATTGAATTTGTATAGCACTTTAGGTAGTATGGCCATTTTGACAATATTAATTGTTCCTATCCAAGAACATGGAAGATCTTTCCATCTTCTAAGGTGTTCTTTAATTTCTTTCTTTAGTGTTGTATAGTTCTCATTGTAGAGGTCTTTCACCTCTTTTGTGAGACTGATTCCCAAGTATTTTATTTTTTTCGAGGCTATTGTGAATGGGGTAGTTTTCCTAATTTCTCTTTCTGAAGATTCATCACTTATGTATAAAAATGCGTTGGATTTATGGGCATTGATCTTGTAACCTGCTACTTTACTGAATTCACTTATGAGTTCTAAGAGTTTTCTGGTGGAATTTCCAGGTTCCTCTAAATATATAATCATGTCATCAGCGAACAGGGATAGTTTGAGTTCTTCTTTCCCAATTTGTATCCCTTTAATCTCTTTGGTTTGTCTAATTGCTCTGGCCAGAGTCTCAAGAACGAAGTTGAATAGAAGTGGTGAAAGAGGGCATCCCTGCCTTGTTCCAGTTTTTAGGGGGAATGCTTTCAGTTTTTCACCATTTAGAATGATATTAGCCATGGGCTTAGCATAGATGGCCTTTACAATGTTAAGGAATGTTCCCACTATCCCTATTTTTTCTAGTGTTTTGAGCATGAAGGGGTGCTGTATTTTATCAAATGCTTTTTCTGCATCTATTGAAATAATCATGTGATTCTTGACTTTAAGTCTATTAATGTGGTGAATTACGTTTATTGATTTCCTGATGTTGAACCAACCTTGCATCCCTGGGATGAAACCAACTTGATCATGGTGCACTATCTTTTTAATATGTTTTTGTATGCGATTTGCTAAAATTTTGTTGAGAATTTTTGCATCGATGTTCATTAAGGATATTGGTCTGAAATTTTCTTTCCTTGATGAGTCTGTGTCTGGTTTAGGTATCAGGGTGATATTGGCTTCATAGAATGAGTTTGGGAGGGTTCCCTCCTCTTCTATTTTATGGAATACTTTGAGAAGTATTGGAATGAGCTCTTCTTTAAAGGTTTTGTAGAACTCGGCTGAGAACCCATCTGGTCCCGGACTTTTCTTTGTTGGTAGGCTTTTGATGACTTCTTCTATTTCAGTACTTGAAATTGGTCTATTTAAATTGTTTATGTCCTCCTCGTTCAGTTTAGGCAATTCATATGTCTCTAGAAACCTGTTGATGCCTTCAAAATTTTCTATTTTGTTGGAGTATAGATTTTCAAAATAGCTTCTAATTATGTTTTGTATTTCAATCCTGTCTGTTGTGATATTTCCTTGTTCATTCCGAATTTTAGTGATTTGGGTTTTCTCTCGTCTTCTCTTTGTTAGTGTGGCTAAAGGTTTATCAGTTTTGTTTATTTTTTCGAAGAACCAACTATTTATTTTGTCAATTTTTTGTATTGTTTCTTTTTTTCAATTTCATTGATTTCAGCTCTGAGTTTAACTATTTCCTGTCTTCTACTACTTTTGGTGCTGTTCTTCTTTTTCTAGGGCTTTGAGCTGTAGTGTTAGGTCGTTTATTTGTTGAGTTTTACTTCTTTTATTAAATGCGCTCCATGAAATAAATTTCCCTCTAAGTACTGCTTTCATAGTGTCCCAGAGATTTTGATATGATGTTTCTTTGTTCTCATTTACCTCTAAGAATTTTTTAATTTCCTTCCTAATATCTTCTGTTATCCATTCATCATATAATAGCATATTGTTTAATCTCCAGATGTTGGAATAGTTTCTGTGTTTTACTCTT
Source organism: Sciurus vulgaris (assembly GCF_902686455.1). Lineage (NCBI taxonomy): Eukaryota > Metazoa > Chordata > Mammalia > Rodentia > Sciuridae > Sciurus > Sciurus vulgaris. The sequence goes on along the minus strand of NC_136463.1, from coordinate 85,522,803 downwards.
TCATTTATTTCTAACTTCAATCCATTATGATCTGATAGAATACATGGTAGTGTCTCTATCTTCTTGTATTTGCTAACATTAGCTTTGTGGCATAATATATGGTCTATTTTAGAGAAGGATCCATGTGCTGCTGAGAAGAAAGTGTATTCGCTCTTGGTTGGATGGTATATTCTATAAATGTCCGTTAAGTCTAAATTCTTGATTGTGTTATTGAGATCTATGGTTTCTTTGTTCAATTTTTGTCTGGAAGATCTGTCCAGTGGTGAGAGAGGCGTGTTAAAATCACCTAGTATTATTGTGTTATGGTCTATTTGGTTTCTGAAATTGAGAAGGATTTGTTTGACATACATGGATGAGCCACTGTTTGGGGCATAGATGTTTATGATTGTTATATCTTGCTGATTTATGCTTCCCTTAAGCAGTATGAAATGACCTTCTTTATCCCTTCTGACTAACTTTGGCTTGAAGTCCACATTATCGGAAATGAGGATGGATACTCCAGCTTTTTTGCTGAGTCCATGGGCATGGTATGTTTTTCCCCATCCTTTCACCTTTAGACTATGGGTATCTTTTTCTATGAGGTGAGTCTCTTGCAGGCAACATATTGTTGGATCTTTCTTTTTAATCCAATCTGCCAGTCTATGTCTTTTGATTGATGAATTCAGGCCATTAACATTCAGGGTTATTATAGAGATATGATTTGGTTTCCCGGTCATTTGGTTCATTTTTTAAATTTTATTTATTTATTTTTTTGACACAACTTGTTTCCTCCTTTATTTGACAATTCCTTTAGGATAATTCCTCCCTTTGCTGATTTGCTTCTTTGTTTTTCATCTCTTCCTCATGGAATATTTTGCTGAGAATGTTCTGTAATGCTGGCTTTCTTTTTGTAAATTCTTTTAGCTTTTGTTTATCATGGAAGGATTTTATTTCATCGTCAAATTTGAAGGTAAGTTTTGCTGGGTATAAGATTCTTGGTTGGCGTCCATTTTCTTTCAGGGCTTGAAAAATGTTGTTCCAGGCCCTTCTAGCTTTTAGTGTCTGGATTGAAAAATCTGCTGATATCCGTATTGGTTTCCCCCTGAATGTAATTTGGTTCTTTTCTCTCACAGCCTTTAAAATTCTGTCTTTATTTTGTATGTTAGGTATTTTCATTATAATGTGCCTTGGTGTGGGTCTGTTGTAATTTTGTGTATTTGGAGTCCTATAAGCCTCTTGAACTTGATTTTCCATTTCATTCTTCAGATTTGGGAAATTTTCTGATATTATTTCATTGAATAGGTTGTTCATTCCTTTGGCTTGTTTCTCTAGGCCTTCCTCAATCCCAATAATTCTTAAATTTGGCCTTTTCATGATATCCCATAGTTCTTGTAGATTCTGTTCATGATTTCTTACCATCTTCTCTGTTTGTTCAACTTTGTTTTCAAGGTTAAATATTTTGTCTTCAATGTCTGAGGTTCTGTCTTCCAGGTGTTCTATCCTATTGGATATGCTTTCTATGGAGTTCTTAATTTGGTTTATTGTTTCCTTCATGTCAAGGATTTCTGTTTGGTTTTTTTTCAGTATCTCTAACTCTTTATTGAAATGATCTTTTGCTTCCTGTATTTGCTCTTTTAACTGTCGATTGGTGCAATCAATCAATGCTTGCATTTGCTCTTTCATCTCATCATTCAGTGCGTGCATTTGCTTTCATCTCATCGTTTGCTTCTCTGATCATTTTAATTATGTACATTCTGAACTCCTTTTCTGTCATCTCTTCTGCCATGCTGTCACTGGGTTTTATTGATATAACATCTAGATTTGTTTGCAGCATTTTCTTTCCTTGTTTTCTCATATTGTTCAGGTGTCAGAGGACCGCTGAGATATTGCAGATTTCCTCTATTGACTTACAATGTCCCTGAAGATTTCTATATATATCCCCTCTTAGCCTTCAGTAGGCTGAAGTCTTGGAGGAAGTTGATAATGCGGTGCTCCACAAGGAAGCTGCCTCTCTAGGAGTGGTGGCCTTCAGGTGGGGTATAATCCCTGCTAGTGGGCAGAGGTGCCTCCACTTGCTGACCAATGGTCATCCAAAGGGGACCTAGGCTGCCGGCTGAGGCAAGGCCTGTTTGGGCCTGAGTCTCTGGTTTTACCGTCCTTGTGGGGAAACCTCACCCAGCAGGGAAGACTCACCCGGTGGGGAGGTCTCGCTGGTCAGTTCCCTCCTAGAGGTTCCCTTCAATTTACAGCTACCGCCTGGGCTGGGCTGCCTTCCTCGGCAAAGTTCCCAGGGGCCCGGCCCTACCTCCTGGGCCTGGGAGCCTCTCCCTTCGCAGATGACTCTCCCTAGGCTGCCCTTCCTCAGAGAATCTGCCCGCAGGCCTGGAACCTTCGCTCCGCCCTAAGCCTGTCTCTGTGCGGCTCTTCCACCAAGAAGCCTCCTAGATCCTGGGACCCTGCTCTGCACCTAATTGCCTGGCTATGCGTCCCCTCCTCTGAGCAGCCACCTGGGGTCCTGTACAATCGGTCTGAATCCCAGAGACCCGCCACACGCCTCTTCCTCCAGACAGCCGCCCAGTATGCCGGTGCGGTCACTAGGAGTCCAAGAAATTCACTGCGTGCCTCCACCTCCACCAACCACCCATAGCCCTGGGCAATCAATCACTCCGAGTCGAAGTGACCCTCCCCGTTCCTCCTCCTTCTCCAGATAACCCCCGGGGTGTTCAGGAGCGGTCGCTCTGAGTGGCTCTGAGTCCACGTGACCCGCAGCACAGGTCCTCTGGGCAACCGCCCGGAGCTCTGGTGCGGCCACTCAAGACCAAGCGTCCCACCACACTTCTCCTCCAGGCAGCCCCCCTGTGTTCAGGAGCTGTCACTTTTAAGTCCAAACAACTCACCACTCGCCTTCTCCTCTGAGCAGCCGCCTGGAGCACTAATGCAGTCACTGCGAGTCCAAAGGACCCGCCGCGCTCCTCTTCCTCCTCCTCCTACTCCTCCGGGCAGGCCCCGGGGTTTAGAAGTGGTCTGAGTCCAAACAGCTCGCCACGCAGCCCCTTCTCTGGCAACCGCCTGTAGCTCTGGTGCAGTCACTCCGAATCCAAGTGGCCACGCTCCTCCTCCTCCTCCTCCTCAGGACGGGCCCTGGTGTCCTGAGTCCACACAGCTCTCCTCGCCACTCTTCCCCTGGGCAGCCGCTGGAGCCCCAGTGGTTGCTCCGAGTCCCAGCGCTGTGCCCAGCGGCCTCCTTTAGGGCGCTCCCAGCTGTCCGAGTTCACTGCTCCAGCGGGGGGAGGGGCGTCTCGCCGGCAGTTCTACTTCACAAAGTTTCCTGCGTTCCGGGACCACTGTCCCATCCGGGATGCCTCCCCAGGGGGTGAGAGTCACCCGGCTGCTTTGAGTTGGTCCCAAGCGTCTCAATATCTCCTCTTTTGAATCCTGAGTCCTGGAGCAACATGAAATGCAGCCACCCTCTAGGCCGCCATCTTGAAACCCCTAAATTTGCTTTTTAAATAAGATATAATTCACAGACTATGCAATGGTGCTTTTTAAATTAATTATTTTCAGTTGTTTATAAATGTATTCATTAAGCTATATAAAAATTACCTTAATGTTCACCTTTGCTTAAAGAATTCCTATATATAATCTTCAGTGTTGGAGTCCATATATAAATTATGGGTTTGTTAGAACCATTAAGGCAGGGAAACTGCTTCTCTGGAAACTCCTGGGTGAAATTCCCCAGTTCAAGAAAAACCAGATAATGCTGGCACCCTGTCTTAGCTCAGCCTTAGGATCAACCAGTACAGCAGGAGATGGGCAAAGCCTACCAAGCACTGAAACAAGACTCCTCCCACACTGAAACCTTTCCCTGCTTTGATGTACTTCCCCTTAAATAAAGAATTGGGGCCTTTCGTGTTAGGTCAGTTCCAGTTCCTATCAGGGCTGGAAGACTCATCAGGAGCCCTGCTTTTTAAATCTGATCTTTGACTTTATTTTATTTCTTATCGATTATTTCAGACTTTTTATACTCCCAGGCAGCTCAAACCTCCTGAGCAGGAGACTTCTCTGCTCCTATGTTGGCCACCCCGTCACTTCAGTAATCACCTTCCATGCCTTTGTCAAACTAATCAATAAACAAAGATTCTCCAAAGTCTGTTTTTTCAGGAGTGAACACTGCAGTGGGGATACAGGTGAATGCATACCTAAGAAGGAGTTGGCTTGTAAAGGTAAGAGGAAGAGAGTTACATAAGCTGTTTCAAAACAACTATCCTTCACTAAAAGGATCAATAGCAAGGGTCACACGAGTCCAGGATAGACAGGCAATTGCTGGGAAGATGTCCTTGTAAAAATGCCTTTTTGTGTAAGGCTGAAGTGGTCTTTGTGCAGGGCTGTGGTTCTTGAGGAGCCTCTAGTAATAGTTCTTGTTATCAGTTGTTATAGTTTGGATATGAAGTGTCCCCCAAAAGCTCACATGTGAGACAATGCTGGAAGGTTCAGAGGAGAAATGATTGGGTTGTAAGAGTCTTAATCAAACAGTGATTTAATCCCTTGATAGGGATTAACTGAATGGTAACTGAAGTGGTAGGGTATGGCTGCTGGAAGAGGAGGGAAATGGGGTGTGACTTTGGGTATATCTTTGTATCTGTTGAGTGGAGACACTCTCTCTCTCTCTCTCTCTCTCTCTCTCTCTCTCTCTCTCTCTCTCTCTCTCTCTCTCCTCTCTCTCTCTCTCCTTCCTGAAGATGTGAGATGCTTCCCTCTGCCACACTCTTCCCGCATGACATTCAGCCTTACCTCAATCTGTAAAGAATGGAGTTGGCTCTGTCTCTGAAACCATGAGCCATCAAATAAACTTTTCCTCCTCTACAGTTGTGCTGGTCAGGTCATTTAGTCACCAGCAGCGAAATAACTGACTAAAACATGAGTCATGCATACTGATATATCCTCCTTTTTTACTTCACAGTGTTACTTATTTCTTTGTTAATGTTTGACAGAAGCAACTACATATTGACATCTCCCTTTCTCTAGCCACTATCTTTCTCTGGGCTTGCCAATTTCTCTGGGCTTGGCAATTTGGCTTGCCAAATAAATACAACCATATAATACTTGGTTTATTTCATTTAGCATGATGTTTTCAAGGTTTATCTATGTTTTAGCATATATTGATACTTCCTTCATTTTTATGGCTAAGTGATTTCCCTTTGTGTAGACATACCATGTTTCTTTTATTCATTTATCAGTGGATCAAATTTGCATTTTGGACACTTAGGGACTTCAATGAATACTACTGCAATAGTGCATTCTGCAAAGTGCACATTGATATGTAAATTTGTATGTGGATATATTTTCAAATGTCCTGGCTCCATATTTAAAATGAGAGTTACTTGACCATAGAGTAACTCTATGTTTAACATTTTAGGAATTGACAAGCTCTTTTCAGAAATGACTGTATTATTTTCCAGTCCACCTGCAATATGTGAGAGCTAATTTTCTCCATATCTGGCCAACACTTATTATTTTCCATATTTCTTTTATTATAATCCTTCTAATAGATGTGAAGTTTCTCATTGTGTTTTTGATTGCATTTCCCTAGTGACCAAAGAGGGAGAATAACTTTTTATTATTTACTGTTCATTTGTATATCTTTAGAGAAATGTCTAATCAAAATATTTGCCCATTTTTAATTGGATTGTCTTTGTAAGAATCTTTTTTAAATTCTGGATAATAATCTCTTATCAGATACATAATTCACAATTTTTAATATTGTGTGGGCCTTTTCATTACTTTAGGGCATTTTTTAGCACAAAGACTTTCATTTTGATGAATTACAAGTTTTCTGTTTATCATTTGTCTCTTATGCTTTTGGTATTATATCTAAGATTTCATTGCCTAATGAAAAGGTCATGAAGATTTATGCCTGTCTTTACTTCTATGACTTTCATGGTAATTTTATATTTAGATCTATAATCTATTTTGTAATAATTTTTATACATGATATGCCATTGACATTAAAATCTGTTTTTTTGTTTGTTTGTTTGCATATGGTTCAGCAGTTGTCTCAACACTTTTTGTTGAATAGACCATTGTTTCCTCTTTGAGTTCTCTTGACAGCCTTATAAATCAGTTGACCATAAGGATCTATTCCTGAAGTCTCAATTCTATTCCATTGATCAATATGTCTGTACTTATGCTAGTGCTGTATAATTTCCTTTAATTATTATAGTTTTCCAATAAGTTTGGAAATCGGAAAATGTGAGTCCCTGCATTAGTAAGCCTTTCATTGTTGTGACCAAAGTGTCTGACACAAACAACTTAGAGGAGGAAATATTTATCTTGGCCCCCTATTCAGAGATTTCAGTGCATTGTCAGCTGGCTCCAAAGCAAAACATTATGGTAGAACAGTGTGGAAAGGAAAGTTGTTAGCTCATGGCAGTTGGGAAGCACAGCAGGGTCAGTGGGCCAGAGATAAGATACAGTCTCTAAGGATATGCCCCCAGTGTCCTACATACTCCAAACATGCCCCTCCTGACTGGTTTCCACCTCCACCCAATAGTCCATTCAAATGATCAATCCATCCAATGCACTAATCCACCAACAAGGGCAGAGCTCTGTGATCCAATCACTTCCTATTAGTCTCAGCTCTGGACACTGCTATACTGGGGACGAACTCTTCAACACATGAGCTTTTGGGAGCATTTTAGATCTAAATCTTAACAGTCGTCCAAATTTATGATTGTTTTTCTTGTTCTCATTGGGTTCCTTGAATTTTCCCTATGAAATTTAAGACTGGTCAATTCCTAAACAAAACACAGATAGAACTCTTACAGAGATGAGTTGAATCAATACATGGTTTTGATAAATATCAGTATCTTTGCAAAATTAACTCTTTTAATCCATGAACATAATGTCTTTTGTCATATTTGATTGCATTCAATAATATTTTGAAGTTTTCATTATAAAAGTTTACGATTATTTTGTTAAATTGATTTCTTAGAATTTTTCTTTTTAATGCCAATATAAACTATTCATTTTGCATTGTTTGTTTCTCCTGTATAGAACTATGAGTGACTTCTGTTTATTGAACAAATATCTGTAAATTTTGCTGAATTCATTTACAAGCTTTTAGGACTGATTTTTAGCAATGTCCTTAACATTTTTTATATGAAAGCACATATGTATATGAAAATCCATATATATGTATGTATACATAATAAATATATATATATATATATATATATATATATATATATATTTCTTCCTCTCCACTCAGGATACATTATTTTTCTTTTTCTTACCTAATTAATTTAGGTACAGATGATAAGAAATTATTGAACAAAAGTCATAAGAAAGGATATCCTTGTCTTATTTTTGATCTTAGGGCATGTACTTTGAATGTTTCATCATTGACACTGATGTCCCTGTGTTTTTCAGAGATGCCCAACATAAAGTTGAGAAAGTTTCCTTCTTTTTCCATTTTTTGGAATGTTTTTTGTCGTAAAAGGAGGTTAGATTCTGTCAAAGGATTTTCTGCATCTTTAGAAATAATCATATATTTATAGCCTTATTTATCTCTTATTCTATTAATAAGAATAATCTCTAATTCTATTAAGAAGAATCTCTAATTCTATTAATAAAATATATTATGGGAACTTCATATATTGAACCAAACTTGCATTCTTGGAATAAATATCAGTTCGGCAGGGTGTTTGATCAATATTTTTTTCCTGGATTCAGTTTAATGATTTTCTTTACTCAGTGTTGGAAACAGAACCCTGGGACTTGCACATGCCAGGCAGGTGGCCTTCTGCTAAGATATAGCCCAGCCATACTATTCTTTTTTTCTTTTTTCTTGATGATTTTTACATCTTTAATCATGGCAAAATGGCCCAAAATTGTCTTTTCAGGGGATATTTTTGTTTCATTTTTAATATCAGAGTAATAACTGCCACATAGAATAAGATGAGAAGTGGTTCTCTTCTTCTTGCACTTTAAGAGTGTATATGGAATTTGAGTTAATCATTTTAAAACATTTTTTTAAAACATAAAATTTACAAGTGAATATATCCCTAGTTTGGACTGCCTTTAATGGAAATGTTTGTGATTTCCTATTCAATATATTTATTTGTTCCAAATCTGTTCAGATTTTTTATTCCTTCTGTTTGTTTCAGTAATTTGTGCCTTTTCAAAAATCTATTTTCTCTAGGTTACCTAATGTGTTCACATACAATTGCTCATAATTTTTATAATCTTTTAAAAATTTTCTATAAGCACAGTGTTAATATTCTGCCTCTCATTCATTAAGGATTTTAGAAGCTGATTCCTCACTCTTTTTCTTGTTCAATCTTGGTAGAGGTTTATACACTTTATTAGTCTTCTCTGAAAACTAACTTTTGATTTTTTTTTTTTTCTATCACTTGTGTGTTGTTGATTTCACATGTATGTCCACTCTAATACTTATTATTTAATGACCTAACATATAATATGTAGTACAGAATGTTCCATGTGAACTTGCTAGTTCAAGGATCCCAGGCAGGATTAGAGTTTAGAATTTTAAGAAACAGAAAAATTTTAGTAGTTGACTCATATGCATGAGGGGAAGGCATTGAGTGGAATTAGGTAGGCAGGAAGAGGTTCAGGCAGTTCTTCATAGGGAGGACAGGAACCGAACTCTGTTGAATTTGTAGGAGTCACTGAAATTTACCAAGCAATCTATGATATCACCTGATTTATATTTAATAACACTAATTCAACAGTGGTGGGGGAAATACATTGAAATGTTAAAAAAAAATAGAAAAAAAGTTTGAAAGCTACATAGTCATCCACAGAAGTGATGATGGTGGTTTTAATTAAAATACTGTCCGTGGAAATGGATAAAAGTAGACATTTCAGATTTATTTCAGATGTAAAGCCAGTTATGCTTGCTGACACCTTGGATACTCAGGATAAGGTAAATACTGGGCATGAGAATGTTGCCAAGGAATTCGAGTTGAGCAACTGGGTAGTAGCTATTTGATGGAATGAATAGAAATCAGAAGAAAAGCAGACTGAAAAGATAAAGGAAGAAATCAAGAATTTTGTTTTGACCACATGGTTTAGAATGACTAGGCTCTGAGGTGGATGGATTTGTTGCTTTCAGAGGTTGTAGTTATATCTTTCAATCTGATACTTTTCAACACTTAGATTGCATACTACCTTGAGATTATGTGAGTTTCTGCAATACGGCAGGTAGAGTAAAAGGAAGCAATAAAGCAGACCAAGAAAGAGTTGAATATGAAAGACAAAAACTGAAAGAACCTGCATCACTTAAACCAAGAACTGATACCATTTTAAAATTGAAATTTTGTTTTGTATTATAATCATGCAAAATATTGCAATACCTTTTGACATAAGTTCATAAAAAAGGAATTTAATTTGTTCCAATTAAATTGCCAGTACTTGCCCTTTATCTCCCCTCCTCCTCTCCCTATACCTTTCTTGTATTTGGCTGGTCATCCTTCTATTTATTTATAGTTTATTTTAATTAGTGCATTAGACATATGCATAAAGGTGAAATTCACTGTGGAGTATTCATATATGTACATAAAAGGGTTTGGTCGGTTTCATTCCATTTTCTTATCTTCCCTGTCCCCCCTCCCTTGCCATCACTGCTGCACTCTGCTCCACTCATCTCCATTCTGTTTTCATGAGTTTTCCCCTATGCACATACTCCTTGATTCATTTTAGTCTAGCTTTCAAAAATCAGAGACAACATTCAACCTTTAGCTTTCTCAGTCTGACAGTTCACTTAACATGATGTTCTCCAGTTCCATCCATTTCCCAGAAAATGCCATAATTTTGTTCTTATTTATGGCTGAGTAAAACTTCATTGTGTGTGTATATGTCAATTTTCTTTATTCATTCATCTGATGATGAGAAAGTGGGCTAGTTCCACAACTTGGCTATGCGAATTGTACTTCTGTAAACATCAATGTGGCTGTACCACTATAATGTGTTAATTTTAGTTTCTTGGGGTATATGCCTGGGGAGAGAGAGCTGGGTCCTATGGTGGTTCCATGCCTAGTTTTTTGAGAAATCTCCATATTGCTTTCTAGAGTGATTGTACTAATTTGCAGTCCCACCAACACTGTCTGAGTGAATCTCTTCCCCCACATTCTTGCCACCATTTATTATTTGTATCTTGACTTTGCTATTCTGACTGGAATGAGATAAAATATCAAGGTAGTTTTGATTTATGTTTCCCTGATTGCTAGAGATGTTAAACATTTTTTCATGTATTTGTTGACCATTTGAATTTCTTCTTTTGAAAAGCATCTGTTTAGTTTTTAATTGGCTTATTTGGTTTCGTGGTGTTAGGGTGTTTTTGGGGGGGATAATTATGTAATCTGGATATTAATCCCCAATCAGAGGAGCAGCTGACAAAGATTTTGTCTCATTCTGTAGATTCCCTCAACATGCTATTAAAACTTTTCTGTGCAGAAGCTTTTTAATTTGATGCCATCTCACTTATTGATTCTTGATTTTATTTCTTGAGTTTTAAGGATCTTGTTAAGGAAGTTGGTACGTACACATACACTGATGTGTTGAAATGTTAAGCTTATGTTTGATTCTAGCATTTTCAAAGTTTCTGATACAATTCCTAGGTCTTTAGAAATTTATTTTTGTGAGATATGGGGGTCAAGTTTCATTTTTCTACATAAGGATATCTAGTTTTCCCAGCACCATTTGTTAAAAAGACTATTTTCTCCAGTGTCTGTGTTTGGCATTTTTGTTGAGTGTCAGATGTCTGTATGTATGTAAATTTGTCTCTGTGTCTTCCATTCTATTCTATTGATCTTCATATGTTTTGGTACCAGTACCATGCTGTTTTTGTTACTAGAACTCTAGTATAATTTGAGGTCCTGTGTTGTGATTCCTCCAATATCACTCTTTTTTCTTGGGATTGCTTTGGCTATTCTGGGTCTCTTATTTTTCCAAATAAATTTTAGAACTGATATGTGTGCACTAGACCACCCCTCAAAATAACCTATATGAACCTAGTCCCTTTCTTTGTTCAATGGCTCATTTTTCACCAGGAGAGTGAGTCCATAAAGAGCTGAGATGGCGTGTGAGGTTTGCGTCCTGCCCAGTCTTTTCCTGCCTTCAGATGGTTTTTCTAATTTCTTTTTTCAGATTCACTACTAGAGTATAGGAATATAATGATTTATATATGATGATCTCATATCCTGCTACTTTGTTTATTTTTACAGGAAAGAACTAGTGACATGTTTTAACCATGGCTGACAGGTCAAAAGTCATTTGCCTATGCTTCCTTTCATCTCAATGGCCTGTGCTTCATCTCACCATAGAGACTGGGTGGCTGAACATGGAAAGGCCTTCTGTTCCTACCATTTTGTCTTCTTGCATTAACTAGGATTTCCAGTATGATGCTGTAAAAGAATGAAGAAAAGAGATATCTTTCTCTTTTTCCTGATTTTGATAAAAAGGTCTCTATTTTCTGACAGATAGGAATAATGTTAACTATAGTTTTTTTTTACAGATATTTTTTGTCAAATTGAGGAAATTCCCTTTTACTTCTAGCCTGCTGGGAGTTTTTAATCTTGAGGGAGTGTTGATTTTTGTGAAATGTTTCTTTCTTTCCCTGTACTTCCTGAACCTACTGATAGGAATGTGTGATTTTTGTCCTGAGCCCGAGGTGATGAATTACATTAATTGATTTTGGATGTTTCATTATCCTTACATACCACAGATAAATCTGACTTGGTTGGAGTATCTAATTTTTCTTATATATTATTTGATTTGAATCGGCTATATTTTGCTGATGATACTTTCTGTGTAATTTTGAGATGAGCCAGAAAATCTGTAAATACTTCCTTTCTTTGTGGTATGACAAAATATTTTATATTTTCTTCTTAGTTCTTGTACCAGACTTTAAGTTCTGGTTTATTGCAGTGTGAAATTACACACATATATATATGTATATATATACATTTAAAATAATAATTTGAGCATTAGTAGTGTTCAATAGTGATGGATTGGATATTGATTTCTTTTCCTTTTGTTTTTCCAGTGGACTGAACAAGAAAATATATTTTAAAAAATTAAAATGCACCATATGTTCAGTACTTATTTAAGTTCTCAGTGAAACTAAATAACTACTAATTTGTTGTAGCCCATAATTCAACATTGCAGTCTCAGGAAAATAATACCAAATTTCCCACAAATAATATGATTACTAAAGTTAGATTAAGACTTTTTTCCCTAATCTCATAGAATCAATTATCATATTTAAAAATCACATGGAGAAAAAAAAATTCCTGCAATGTGATTATATTTTATACTCACTGTGATTTCATTCTTTTCAGATCTGTAAAGTCTATTTATTACACTCATTTTTTGTGTAATAATGTAAAATACTTGCATGATTCAGAAATAATCCATAATAAAGACTATAAACTAGTTCTAATTTTATTCATTCTTCTCATTAAGTCCATATATAGCATTAAAAAAATTTGTGTATTTATTTTTAAACAGAATGATTTGATAATATATATCTAATGTATTTCATATATATAATTAATTTCAGTTTCTTAAGTGAACAGTGAAATATACATAAAGAAATTTTTCACCTTGACTTTTTTATTCAAAAAGAAATCCTGGAGATCAAGCTATAAAATGATTAATATATATTCCTTTTGCATTTTACTGGTACATATTAAGAAGTATGGCAATGACAAACTAAAAATATTGACTATTTAGAGAAATTGTATTAACTTAAAAATTAGTGTTCAGAAATGACATTTATAGTGACCATTCATAAGAATACAGTATGTCTTTTGATTTGTGTTTATTCAGTAGTATTTCACAGTTTATCTCACATGGATTGGGACATGTCTTGTTTTCATGGATTTCAATATGACTATATTTTAGTTTATTTTTTATTATAATAGACGTTTCTTCTATTTATTACTATTTTTTTGTATAAAATAAGCGAACACATTTTTTATATATTTTTAATGAGTCACTTTACTAAATTCATTTAATATTTTTATTATTCAAATTAGTTTTACATGTCTGCAGAATGCATTTCAACTCATTGTACACAAATGGAACACAAATTTTCATTTCTCTGGTTATACATGATGTAGAGTGAAACCATTCATGCAAACATACATGTACATAGGATAATAATGTCCATCTCATTCCACCATCTTTCCCATCCTCATACACCCTCCACTCCCCTCATTCCCCTCTTAGCCCAATCTAAACTTCCTCCGCTCTTCCCTTGCTCCCCACACCCCATTATGGATCAGCATCGACATATCAGAGGAAACATTTGGCATTTGGTTTTTTGGAATTGGCGTATTTCACTTAGCATATTTTTCAACTTCATCCATTTGTCTGCAAATGCCATAATTTTACTCTTCTTTATGGCTGAGTAATATTCCATTGTGTATATATACCACATTTTCTTTAACCATTCATCTATTGAAGGGTATCTAGGTTGGTTTCACAGTCTAGTTATTGTGAATTGAGCTGCTATAAACATTGATATGGCTGCATCTGTATAATATGATTTTAAGTCCTTTGGGTATCTGCTGAGGAGTGGGATAGCAGGGTCAAATGGTGGTTCCATTCCACGTTTTCTAAGGAATCTCCATACTGTTTTCCAGAGTGGTTGCACCAATGCAGTCCCACCAATAATGTATGAGTGTTCCTTTTCCCCCATAACTTGCCAACACTTATTGTTGCTACTGTTCTTGATAATTATTATTCTCATTGGAGTGAGATGAAACCTTAGGAGTTATTTTGATTTGCATTTCTCCATTTGCTAGAGATGTTGAACATTTTTTTCATGTATTTTTTGAGCAATGGTATTTCTTCTTCTGTGAAGTGTTGATTCAGGCTTTAGCCCATTTATTGATTGGCTTGTTTGGTTTTTTGCTGTTAAGTTTTTTGAGTTCTTTACATAACCTGGAGATAGGTGCTCTATCTGATGTGCTTCTGGTAAAGATTTTCTCCCATTCTGTAGGCTCTCTCTTTATATTACTGATTGTTTCCTTTGCAGAAAATCTTTTTTATTTTGAATCCACCCCATTTATTGATTATCAATTTTATTTTTTGTGCTTTAGGAGTGTTGTTAAGGAAGTCAGGTCCTAAGCTGACACGAGGAAGATTTGGGCCTACTTTTTCTTTTATTAGGCACAAGTTCTCTGATCTAATTCCTAGGTTCTTGATGCACTCTGAGTTGAGTTTTGTGCAGGGTGAGAGATGAGGATTTAATTTAATTCTATTACATATGGATTTCCAGTTTTCCCAGCACCATTTGTTGAATAGGCTATCTTTACTCCAATGTATGTTTTTGGCATCTTTGTCTAGCATGAGATAGCAGCATTTATGTGGGATTGGCCCTGTGTTTTGTATTCTCTACCATTGTTCTGCCTGTCTATTTTGGTGCTAATACCATGCCACTTTTGTTACTATTGTTCTGTAGTATAGTTGAAGGTCTGGTATTGTGATACCCCTTGCTTCACTCTTCCTGCTAAGGATTGCTTTAGCTATTCTGGGTCTCTTATTTTTCCAAATGAATTTCATGATTTCTTGCTCTATTTCTGTGAGGTATGTGATTGGGATTTTATTTGGAATTGCATTGAATATGTATAGCACCTATGGTAGAAAGGCCATTTTGACAATGTTCATTCTGCCTATCCTAGAACATGGGAGATCTTTCCATCTTCAAAGATTTTCTTCAATTTCTTTCTTTAATGTTCTGTAGTTTTCATTGTAGCATTCTTTCACCTCTTTTGTTAGATTAATTCCCAAGTATTTTATTTTTTAGAGGCTATCATGAATGGAGTGGTTTTCCTAATTTCTCTTTCAAAGGATTCATCGTTTATGAATAGAAATGCATTATATTTATGCATATTGATTTTATATTCTGCTACTTTACTGAATTCATTAATAGTTCTAGAAATTTTCTAGTGGAATTTTGTGAATCCTCTAAATATAGAATCATGTCATCAGCAAATAGTGATAGTTTCCGTTCATTTTTTTTTTTTTTTTTTTTTGTCTGTCTAATCACTCTGGCTAGAGTTTTGAGGACTGTGCTGAATAGAAGTGGTGAAAGAAGGCATCCCTATCTTGTTTTACTGTTTAGAGGAACTGCTTTCAATTTTTCTCCATTTAGAATGATGTTGGTCTTGGACTTAGCACAGATAGCTTTACAGTGTTGAGGCATGTTACTACTATCCCTAGTTTTTCTAGTGTTTTGACCATGAAGAGCTGTTGTGTTTTTGTCAAATGCTTTTTCTGCTCCATTGAGAAGATCATAATTCTTTAAGTCTATTAATGTAATCAATTACATTTATTAATTTTTGTATGTCAAACCATCCTTGCATTCCTGGGATTAACCCCATTTGGTTGTGGTGCACTATGCTTTTAATATGTTTTTTTATGTGATTTGCCAGAATTTATTAAGAATTTTTACAACTATGTTAATCAGGGATATTGGTCTGACGTTTTCTTTCCTTGATGTGTTTTTGTCTGGTTTTGGTATCAGGGTGATATTAGCCTCATAAAATGAATTTGAAAGGGTTCCTTCCTTTTCTATTTCATGGAATAATTTGAGGACTATTGGAGTTAGTTCTTCTTTAAAGGTCTTGTAGAACTCAGCTGAGAATCCGTCTTGTCCTGGGTTTTTCTTGGTTGGTATGCTTTTGATGGCGTCTTCCATTTTTGTTTGAAATCTATCTGTTTACATTGTGTATGTCCTCCTGATTCAGTTTGGGTAGATCATATGTCTCTAGAATAGTTTGTTGATGTTTTTGAGATTTTCTATCTTATTGGAGTATAAATTTCAAAATGGTTTCTAAATTATGTTCTTTATTTCAATAGTTTCTATCACAATATTTCCTTTTTCATCACAAATTTTAGTAATTTGAGTTTTCTCTCTCCTCTTCTCCTTAAGTTGTATCCATGTTCTGCTGAAATGAAAGTGTATTTGCTAGTTGATGGTGGAATGTTCTACATACATCTGTTAAGTCTAAATTATTGATTGTATTGATGAGTTTTATAGTTTTTTTATTTAGTTTTTGTTTGGAAGATCTTCTAGTGGTGAGATAGGTATGTTAAAATCACCCAGAATTATTGTCAATTTTATTTATTTTTTCCAAGAACCAGCTTTTTGTTTTGTCAATTTTTTGAATTGTTTCTTTTATTTCAGTTTCATCCATCTCAGCCCTGATTTTAGTTATTTCCTATCTTCTCATTTTTGTGTTGATTTGTTCTTCTTTTTCTAGGGCTTTGAGATGTAATGTTAGGTCATTTATTTGTTGACTCTTTGTCTTTTAATGAATGAACTCAATGCAATGAATTTTCCTTTTATCACTGCCTTCATAGTGTCCCAGACATTTTTATATGTTTTGTTGATGTTCTCATTTACCTGTAAGAATTTTTTTTTACCTCCTCCCTGATGTCTTCTGAGATCCATGCATCATTCAATAGCATATTATTTAGCCTCCAGGTGTTGGAGTAGTTTCTATTTTTTATTGTATCATTGATTTCTGATTTTATTCCATTATGACCTGATAGAATACAGGGTAGTATTTTTATTTTTTTGTATTTGCTAAGAGTATCTTTGTGCCATAATATATGGTTTCTTTTAGCAAAGGATCCATGTGCTGCTGAAATGAAAGTGTATTTGCTAGTTGATGGTTGGAATATTCTACATACATCTGTTAAGTCTAAATTATTGATTGTATTGATGAGTTCTATAGTTTTTTTGTTTAGTTTTTGTTTGGAAGATCTTCTAGTGGTGAGATAGGTATGTTAAAGTCACCCAGAATTATTGTGTTGTGGCCTATTTGATTCTTGAAATTGAGAAATATTTGTGTGATATACACAGATGCTCAATTGTTTGGGGCATAAATATTTACAATTGCTATGTCTTGTTGATGAATGATTCTCTTAAGCAGTATGAAATGTCCTTCTTTATCCTTTCTGACTAAATTTGGCTTGAAGTTCACATTATCTGATATGATGATAGAAACCCCTGCTTTTTTACGAGATCCATGTGAATGACATGTTTTATCCTATCTTTTCACCTTCAGTTTGTGGATGTCTTTGCCTATGTGGTGAGTCTCTGGAAGGCAGCATATTGTTGAGTCTTTTAATAAAATCCAATCCACCATTCTACGTCTTTTTATTGGTGAGTTTAGGCCATTAACTTTCAGGCTTATTATTGAAATATGGCTTTTATTCCCATTTTGGTTCATTTTTGGTTTTTCACTGGACTTGGTTTCTTTTAAATTGACTTTCCCTTTAGTGTAGTTCCTCCCTTTGTTGATTTTATTTGTTGTTTTTCATTTCACCCTCACGGAATATTTTGCTGAGAATGTTCTTTACTCAGACTTTCTAGTTATAAATTCTTTTAACTTTTGTTTTTCAAGGAAGGTTTTTATTTTGTCCTCAAATATGAAGCTTAGTTTTGTCAGATATAAAATCTTGGTTGGCATCCATTTTCTCATACAGCTTGGTATATATTGTGCCAGGACCTCCTAGCTTTGAGGGTCTGGATTGAGAAATCCACTGAGATACAAGTTGGTTTCCATCTATATGTAATCTGAAAGTTTTCACTTGTTGCCCTTAAAATTGTATCCTTATTCTGCATGCTGGGCATTTTCATTTTAATATGCCTTGGTGTGGATCTGTTGTAATTTATTACTTTCAGTGTCCTGTAAGCCTCTTGTGTTTGATTTTCCAATTCATTCTTCTGGTTTGGGAAATTTTCTGATATTATTTCATTGAAAAGAGTGTGCCTTCCTTTGGTTTATATCTCAGTACTTTCCTCTATCCTGATATATCTTAAATCTGGACTTTTCATGTTATCCCATAATTCTTGGAGTTTCTGTTCATGGTTTCTTACCATTTTCACTGGGTGATCACCTTTATTTTCAAGATTATATATATTGTCTTCATTGCCTGAGGTTCTGTCTTCCAAGTAATTTATTCTGTTGGTAATTCTTCCAATTGAATTTTTAATTTGGTTTATGATTTCCTTCATTTCAAGGATTTGATTTGTTTTGTTTTGTTTTTATCAGAATCTCTATCTCTTTTTAAAGTAAACTTTTGCTACCTGTAGTTTTTATCTCTTTATTGAAGTTATTTTTGTTGCCTATATTTGCTCTCATATCATTCTTTACTTTGCAGATTATTTTAACTATGCATATTCTGAACTCCTTCTCTGACATTTCTTCTACTGTTCTGTCAATGGATTCTATTACTGTTGTATCTTGGTTTGTTTGAGGTACATTCTTCCCTTGTTTTTTCATGTTGTTCATGAGTCTTACCCTGAAGCAGTGTAGATCCAAGGTATTACTGTTTCTACCCTAGAGACTTATAGCACCCCTACAGGTTTCCAATAGCTCAGCTTTAAGGGAGAGATCAATATTATCAGTACCTAATGCAAACAAAATGCAGCCTTAAATCAAATAGCTCCTATTTAGATAATTATAGTTCTATCACAATAAACAGAAATAATGTATTCCATTATTATCAATATAAACAGTAGATTTGCCAAAGAACTGACAGTTTCTAATGGTGGACAAAGATAGAACTGGGGGGTTGTAGGGTGTGATGTTTATGAGGTGAAAGATGAGAATATAGAGGTACTAGATCATGAGAAGAGTGAAGAGGAGTTAAAAGAGGTTGGCTGTTAGCAAGGGAAAATAGAAAGTGAATTCCAGGAAACAAATAATTGAGAGGAAAAGAGAGAGAGAGAGAGAGAGAGAGAGAGAGAGAGAGAGAATTAAAAAAGAAAGAAAGAAATAAAGAAAATGAAAGAAAAAAGATAAAAAATGTAAAAATAAAAGAATATACAACAAAACTATAAAAAACTGTAATATACTATTTAGACATCTCAGTTCTCAGGTAACCTGATGCATAAAGAGTACTTGGTTTCAAAAATGTTTGCGATGTGAGAGTGGAGAAGTAAAAAAAAATCTCAAAGGAAAATTGAACAATTGTTTCTGTTGGGGTTCAATATATTCTCTACTTCCCTTTTTATCTGAAAGGTAGGGGTGTCTGGAGTTTGCTGTTAGGTCCACCATCAGTATGGGGAAAGGATACTGGGTTAGGAGGATTAGTCTTGGAGGTGGAACTCCTGGTGGTGGGGTACAGCAATTGCGGGTCCACATTGGAAGACTGTAGCCCAGGAATTTCCTTTGGTGTCCACTCAAGTGATGTAGAAGCCTGGTCTTAACTCCTTACAATGCCTGTGGACCCCACAATTCCTGGTCTGTAATTATTCTCTAAACTCTATCTCTCCTGCCCCCATCCTTTCAACTTCTCTATCAGAGACCTCTCTCTCTCCAGAGTTCCTGAGGGCTGAATGCTGGGACCTGTGTGCCTGTTGTGGAGAGCTGTTCTGAATTGGGCAGATCAGGACCAGGCATTGAGAGCTGCCAGTTGGCCATGGAGCTGCAAACACTTGGCTGGGTTGGTGGCTAGGGGTGATTTGGACACTGGGGATTGGGGAGTCAGAGGACCCTGTTGACTGCCAAATCAGCAGGCCCAGATGATTGATGGATGCTGGATTAGGGAGGGAGTCAGGGACTGGACTGGGATCTGATTCTGGCAAGTGCTGCCGAGTTGACCCTGAGACTCCAGTGAGTGTTGGGCTGGTTGGCTGGGCAAGCTGGGATCAGAACGCCCTGACATCCTCTTCCAACCTACTCATCTTCTGCAAGGCTCTTTTCTGTCTCTGCAGCAAGATGGTGGCTATTTAGCCCACTTAGCAGGTTACGCCTCAGGTGTAATCAAGCCTGCAGTGACCTTAGTGATGGCCTTCCAGGTCCTGGCTATTGTCCCTAGATGGAAATAGCCATGTCCCAAGTTGGTGGCAGTGGTGGTGATAAACATGTAAGTACCTTGATATTTGGCTTCCAGGCCCTGGTCATTGTCCCAAGATGAAAGCTGCCCCAACTAAAAATGGTTATGGCAACAGTGGAGATAACCCAAGATGGTGGCAGATGTGTCTTAAAATGGAGGTGACTGCTTTCAGAGATGAGGCAGCAAGGGTGGGTGGGGCAGTGGTGTTGAGAGGCATGATCAAATATGCAGTCTTGTGGTGGGCCATGCTGTGGCAGGTGGTGCTGAAGCAGGTGGCTGCCTCCAGGCCCTGTCTGGTGTCTCAAGGTGCAGTCTACCATGATGAGAGAGCTATGACAGTGGGAGACTGGGTAGCACTGCAGGGAAGGAGGGGTCTAGGGTGTCAGGACAGTATTCACTTAGTTTTCCGGATGATTTTTCCTAGTTCCGTCAGGAAATTTTTAGATATATAGTATCTACAATAATAGTTTCACCTATTTCCTTCTACTTCTTATACTTCTACTTGATTTACACTTCTAATTACTTTGTCTAGTATATTTGCATATATATGCTATATATTTATATATGGGCACAGATATATGAGATGTAGTTATGTATCCCTATGTAGACATGGATCTATTTATTTATATCTACTTATGTGTAAGAAATACAATAATACTGATTATGTTTTTAACATCTTATATTCTCAATAATTTAGCTTTGTCTTCAATTGAGAGAGAAGTGTCAAAGTCTCCATTATTAATTTAGGTTTATTTTCATTTGTATTTTCTGTAATTTATGCTTCACAAATGTTAATGCATGGTTATTAGTCACCTCAATGTCCAAATAGTATTGTTTTTCTATTTTTTTTGTTTTCTTTTTTAAATTTTTTTAAAAACTTTACTTTTACAGAATGTATTTTGATTCATTGTATTGTTTTTCTATTTTTAAAGAAGTTCTATAGTTTTATTTAAATATGTGCCTCTTTCACACATTCAGAGTTGGCTTTTCCCAGATAAACAGTGTCTTTTCTGTTAATTCTATAAGTATTCTTTTAAAAATTCAGTAAATAATTCAAATTGTAAATTATGGTAAAAATTTAATAATTTTTTAATTTTTTCAGTTATTTTCTTCCTTGTTGCAAATATAAATTGAATCTGCTTATATTACTAAATTTTTATTTTTTTTTACAAAATATCCCTTTACATACCTATTTAAATCAAGGAACTTACTGGTGTTATTTGTTCTTTTTCATGTTTTCTGTACTTTGGTCTTCATTTATATAATTTCCTTTTAATTTCCACAGCTTTTGAAAAATTTTTTCAGTATTCTTTCAGATACATCTTATTTTTACAATCATTTCCTTATAAGTTTATCAAATTCTAATATATGCCATAGCATCAACTTTAATATCATTTGCTTATATTCCTTATGCTTGTTTTGAATTATAACATCACAATCTTCAATTGTATGTTGCTATTTACCTGTACCTATCCAATATTAGCACTAATATGTTTCAAATTATTTCTTTTATGTGCTTGCTAACAAATACAAGTGATGCAAAATTTCAGTTGCTAAATACATATAAATATATACATGTACCATCTCATGATGTATCATAAAGAATCTCATGATTTATCCAAGAATAATTTTCTTAATATTCATACTGGTGATGAAAAATGAATGGGAGAGAGGTTTTAAAACTACTGGCATTTTCTCAAGAAGCAAGCCAGTGACAGTAAACAATTAGTTTTAATTGTATTTTTCATGGCCATACTTTACTGGAAAAAAGAAAAAAAAAGCAGTTTCTGTTAAGAATGTCTTTGAAGAAAGGCATACACACACACACACACACACACACACACACGAATGTCTTTGAAGAAAGGCATACACACACACACACACACACACACAAATACCACATAAATGTTAATATATATCTCTATATTTATCATTGAATTCATACCAGTGTACTTGAATATTCTGTTATAAAACATTATGCCTGAAGCACTTCTCCTGCCTACTAAAGTAAAATGGTGGTCTTAATAAGAAGTGCTTGTCTTGGACCTTTTATGATTTGCAGGCTGAGCTAATTCCTTTTTCAATAGAACACCATTTTTAATTGCAAAAATAACTGACAGATAGATTATGGTAATTCATATTTGGATATTTAATACAATTTTTTAAATGAAGAAAGAACGCAAATTCAAGGAAATCAACATTGCTCCATACTAGCTATGTCTGTGAACCATAAAAATAACTATATCTGTTAACCATAAAAATTTATATTTTCAAATATAGAAAAAGTTGGTGTCTGCTACTCTAATTCTGAAAGTGTCCTACCAGTTAAGACTTTTGTGCTAAGATTAATGATATATTATGAATGTGATTTTAAATATATATATTACATGTTAAAATGTGAAAATATGTGGAAAATCTGTATGAAATTTGTGATCCAGTATTTTCAAATGATTACTTCATGATTTATAAGATGATTCAAGAGTTCATGTTTTATTATGAGTGGTTCCCAATAGTTGCTCATAATTTGCTGTTTTTGCCCATTTAAAAAAAATAGTTTTGAGTCATTTCAAGAGGTCACAGTCACCAGTTCACTGGTACCACCTGACTTTACCTCTGAAACCCTGTTTTATTGTGTGTTTTCATTTAGAACATTATCCTCACCTTTCTCTGAGGTGCTCTCCAATGAGTTCCTTTTGATAATTTGGAGGTTTCATTTTTTAGCTTTCAGAGACCTCTGAATTCCCCTTACCTTCCTTCTGCTATATTATATGTCACTTCTCATACCATACAGGTCCTGTGTTGTTGGTTATTTATCCCACTTGTGTTTTGGGGAGTATGGATCACTGTTGTCACTTTATTTTTTCCTGGAGAATGCCCATGTGTTTATTCTTTTGCTTTTCTAGTAAGTATGGTGATTTTTATATAAGTATTCAAAGATATTCTAAAACTATACTCCTTCCACCTTCTCATCCTACTTATTAGGAAAACAACAGCTATTGATATGGGGTTTTGCTGTTTGATACTGGTGATGATGTTTTGACAGTCCAACCTCCATTTAATATCAATCTAAAACCAGAGATAACCTTCAGGTGGTAATTGCTGCTAGTTATATTTAGTCAGATAAATGATCTCTAATTCTTTGGTCATGAGCAAGTACTGACTAGTTAGTGAACATATCTTAACCAGTGATTAAATATTTTGAATATTATTTTTGCAGAAAACTGGTTTACTGTTATTATTAGTATTTTATATTCATAAATCTCAATTCCCAAAGGAGACTTGAAAAGAAATTTAAGTAAAGGGATTGAATGTGCCCTGACTTTTTAGTCTCTACAAATAGATTATTTTTCTCCATTGTTAGATTGTTACACCACTTTTTTTCTCTTCATCAAATTTTCATATGCAAGAAATGATTGTTTGAGAAAATAGCATTATCCAATCAGTTATGATGAAAGCAATACTCAACTGCAGCATGAACCTTAAGTTGTGAGAACATATTTTTATTTTTCATCCCAGAGCTCAACAAACTTTTAGTATGCAAATATAGTCTGTGAGATTTTTGAGTGAAGACATCATTTTTATACATTTTTACACCCCTGAGATTTAGAAGAGATTGACATACTGTAGGCATTCCATAAAGGTGTTTTGATTTACCAAAATGAGAGACATACTTGAATTAGCAAAAACTACATTCAAATGTGTATACTGAAAATATGATTTATAATTTCAGGTGCAATTGAATATTTAACATAGAGCAAAAATTGTAATGTGCAGCAAGTGAGCCTTAGCTCCCTTCTTTAAAATGTAATTGGCAATACAATTGAGCTCACTGACTGACGTGCGTGGAAATGGTAGATACCCCCAATTTACCATTCTCCAGATGGAACTATTTAGTCTGAAAAGTATCATTTGTAATGGAAGCTATCTTTATTTTGAAAAAGAAACTAGTAAAAGCATAGAATTTACATAAGCAAATGAGGTGTCAAAGGCAATCCTTTAAGTCTAATCTTTTATAAAGCAAAAATTCACCATTCTGAATCTATAATATCAAAGGAAATAAAATTATCACCAGGAACTTCTGGCTGAAACTATACACTCCTTGTATTTCATATATTTATTCATATGTCTAAATTTTTAAGTAAGTGCAAAAGGTGAAAGAAAGAGAAAAATAAGAAAGGAAGGAAGCAGGGAAAGGGGATACTATGGAGAGAGAGAGAAAGAAGAAGGAAAGGCCTAAGAATAATAACAAGTCTGTGGAGCAATATTTTAGTCAAATTAAAAACAAAATTAAGAACAAAATTAAAAGCTTCCATGTGGAGGGGAGTTCATAAATGAATAAGTAAAAGAAAGGATGGATGTTGAAGGAAATTCAGCAAAAAAGGAAAAGAAAGAAAAAAGGAAACAGAAAATTCATGAAAGAGAATCCTGTATTAAGAGGATGACTAAACAGACCTTTAAAACTGCTGCATAAAAGAGAAAATAAAGGCCCAAATTGATCAGGTATACATACACATTATATGTAATTTTAAAATTTTCATGCATTATAATACATATTTTAAATGTAAACATTAAAAACATAATAATATATATTATTTTAAAATTTTGTCTATTCATAGACACCTAGGTTGTTTCCATAATTTGGTTATAGTGAATAATGCTATAAGGAGCTTCAAGGAGCATGAGAGTGGAAATATCTTATGAGGTGCTGATTTCATTTCCATTGAATATATACCCAGAAGATGGATTGCTGGTCCAAATGGTGATTCTATTTTTAACTTATTTAGAAGCCTCCATACATTTTTCCTTAATTACTGTACCAAAATGCACTCCTATCAGTAGTACACAGGGGTTCCCTTTTGTTGAAATCACAGCCCACACATTTTATCTTTTGGATTATAGCTATGTTAGTGGGTAGGACCTGATATCCATGGTGGTTTTGATTTATAATTCCTTGATAATTAGTGATGTTGAATGTCTTTTCATATCCCATTGGCCATTTGATGTCATCTTGGTTTAGTGAAGTCCTTTTTAAATTTATTGAATTATATGGGTTCTTTATAAAACTTTGAAATTAACCCCTTATCTGATACATGGCTTGAAAAGTTTTGTAGTAATCTGTCGATGTCTGTTTATTTTGTTGATTATTGCCTGTGTTGTTCCTTTTAGCTTGACATAGTTCCACGCGTTTTTTTGTTGTTATTGGTGTGATTGCCAAGAGATCATTGCAAAATCAGTGTTCAGGAGCTTCTCCCTATGTTTTCTTCCAGGATTATAATAGTCTCATGTATTACATTAAGTTATTGTATGCACTTTAAGTTGATTTATTGTTTATGATTTTAGAAGAGTATCTCTCATTCTTTAACATGTGGAAATCCATTATTTCCAGCACCATATATTGGAGAACTAATCCTTTCCCCATTGTAACTGTTTGATGCCCTGGTCAAAAAGAAAAAAAATGTTGGCTATATATGTTTATTGGTTTCTGACCTGTCTATACTGTTACACTAGTCTTCATATTTATCTCTCTGCCAGGACCATGCTGTTTTGATGACTATAGCTTTGTGATTTTTCAATCAGAAAGTATGGCACTTCCAGCTATTTTTCTCAGAAATACTTTAGCTATTTGAGATCTTTTTTGGATCCATACAAATTTTTTTTAAATTGTAAAAAAATGGGATACATGTTGTTTGTCTGTTTGTACATGGGTTAAAGGCATACCATTTGTATAATCTTAAATTTACATATGGTAATGTTGTTTGATTCATTCTATTATTTTTTCCCTTCCCCCCACCCCTCCCACCCTTCTTTTCCCTCCAAACAGTCCTTTCTTCCTCCATTCTTGCCCCCCTCCCTAACCCTAACCCTAAACCTAACCCTAACTCTAACACTAACTCCTCCCACCCTCCCCCTTATGTGTCATCATCCACTTATCAGTGAGATCATTCCTCCTTTAGCTTTTTGAGATTGGCTTATCTCACTTAGCATGATGGTCTCCAATTTCATCCATTTGCCTGCAAATGCCATAATTTTATCATTCTTTATGGCTGAGTAATATTCCATTGTATATATAAACCACAGTTTCTTTATCCACTCATCAATTGAAGGACATCTAGGTTGGTTCCACAATCTGGCTATTGTGAATTGAGCAGCTATGAACATTGATGTGGCTGTATCTCTGTAGTATGCTGATTTTAAGTCCTTTGGGTATAGGCCAAGGAGTGGGATAGCTGGGTCAAATGGTGGTTCCATTCCAAGTTTTCTAAGGAATCTCCACACTGCTTTCCAGAGTGGCTGCACTAATTTGCAGCCCCACCAGCAATGTATGAGTGTACCTTTTTCCCCACATCCTCGCCAACACCTGTTGTTGCTTGTATTCTTGATAATCGCCATTCTAATTGGGGTGAGATGGAATCTTAGGGTGGTTTTTATTTGCATTTCTCTTATTACTAGAGATGTTGAACACTTTTTCATATGTTTGTTGATTGCTTGTACATCTTTTTCTGTGAAGTGTCTGTTCATTTCCTTAGCTCATTTGTCGATTGGATTATTTCTATTCTTGGTGTAGAGTTTTTTGAGTTCTTTATAGATTCTGGAGATTAGTGCTCTATCTGAAGTATGATTGGCAAAGATATTCTCCCACTCTATAGGCTCTTTCTTCACATTGCTGATAGTTTCCTTTGCTGAGAGAAAGCTTTTTAGTTTGAATCTATCCCAGTTATTGATTCTTGCTTTTATTTCTTGTGCTATGGGAGTCCTGTTGAGGAAGTAGGGTCCTAGGCTGACATGTTGAAGATCTGGACCTATTTTTTCTTCTATAATCTGCAGAGTCTCTGGTCTGATTCCAAGGTCCTTAATCCATTTTGAGTTGAGTTTTGTGCAGGGTAAGAGATATGGTTTTAGTTTCATTCTGTTGCATATGGATTTCCAATTCTCCCAGCACCATTTGTTGAAGAGGCTATCTTTTCTCCATTGCATACTTTCAGCACCTTTGTCTAGTATTAGAAAGTTGTATTTATTTGGGTTTGTGTCCATGTCCTCTATTCTGTACCATTGATCTACCTGTCTATTTTGGTACCAATACCATGCCATTTTTGTTACTATTGCTTTGCAATAGAGTTGAAGATCTGGTATTGCGATACCCCCTGCTTCACTCTTTCTACTGAGGATTGCTTTAGCTATTCTGTGTTTCTTATTCTTCCAGATGAATTTCATGATTGCTTGTTCTATTTCTGTAAGGTACATCATTGGGATTTTAATTGGAATTGCATTGAATCTGTATAGCACTTTTGGTACTATGGCCATTTTGACAATATTAATTCTGCCTATCCAAGAACATGGGAGATCTTTCCATCTTCTAAGGTTTTCTTTAATTTCTTTCTTTAGTGTTCTGTAGTTCTCATTGTCGAGGTCTTTCATCTCTTTTGTGAGATTGATTTCCAAGTATTTTATTTTTTTCGATGCTATCATGAATGGGGTAGTTTTAATAATTTCTCTTTCTGAGGATTCATCACTTATGTATAAAAATGCATTGGATTTATGAGCATTGATCTTGTAACCTGCTACTTTACTGAATTCACTTATGAGTTCTAAAAGTTTTCTGGTGGAATTTCCAGGTTCCTCTAAATATATAGTCATGTCATCAGCGAACAGGGACAGTTTGAATTCTTCTTTTCCTATTCGTATCCCTTTAATTTCTTTGGTTTGTCTAATTGCTCTGGCTAGAGTTTCAAGGACGATGTTGAATAGAAGTGGTGAAAGAGGGCATCCCTGCCTTGTTCCAGTTTTTAGGGGGAATGCTTTCAGTTTTTCACCATTTAGAATGATATTGGCCATGGGCTTAGCCTAGATGGCCTTTACAATGTTAAGGAATGTTCCCACTACCCCAATTTTTTCTAGTGTTTTGTGCATGAAGGGATTCTGAATTTTATCAAATGCTTTTTCTGCATCTATTGAAATAATCATGTGATTCTTGACTTTAAGTCTATTGATATGGTGAATTACATTTATTGATTTCCGGATGTTGAACCAACCTTGCATCCCTTGGATAAAACCCATTTGATCGTGGTGCACTATCTTTTTAATGTATTTTTGTATGCGATTTGCTAAAAATTTGTTGAGAATTTTTGCGTCAATGTTCATTAATGATATTGGTCTGAAATTTTCTTTCCTCGATGTGTCTCTGTCTGGTTTGGGTATCATGGTAATATTGGCTTCATAGAATGAGTTTGGGAGGGTTCCCTCCTCTGCTATTTCATGGAATACTTTGAGAAGTATTGGAATGAGCTCTTCTTTAAAGGTTTTGTAGAACTCGGCTGAGAACCCATCTGGTCCTGGACTTTTCTTTGTTGGTAGGCTTTTGATGACCTCTTCTACTTCATTATTTGAAATTGGTCTGTTTAAATTGTGTATGTCCTCCTCGTTCAATTTAGGCAATTCATATGTCTCTAGAAACCTGTTGATGTCTTCGAAATTTTCTATTTTGTTGGAATATAGATTTTCAAATAGCTTCTAATTATGTTTTGTATTTCAATCCTGTCTGTTGTGATATTTCCTTGTTCATTCCAAATTTTAGTGATTTGGGTTTTCTCTCGTCTTCTCTTTGTTAGAGTGGCTAAGTGTTTATCTATTTTGTTTATTTTTTCAAAGAACCAACTATTTATTTTGTCAATTTTTTGTATTGTTTCTTTTCTTTCAATTTCGTTGATTTCAGCTCTGAGTTTAACTATTTCCTGTCTTCTACTACTTTTGGTGTTGGTCTGTTCTTCTTTTTCTAGGGCTTTGAGCTGTAGTGTTAGGCTGTTTATTTGTTGATTTTTACTTCTTTTATTGAATGTGCTCCATGAAATAAATTTTCCTCTAAGTACTGCTTTCATAGTGTCCCAAAGATTTTGATATGATGTTTCTTTGTTCTCATTTACCTCTAAGAATTTTTTAATTTCTTTCCTAATATCTTCTGTTATCCATTCATCAAGTAATAGCATATTGTTTAATCTCCAGGTGTTGGAGTAGCTTCTGTTTTTACATTGCAGTATCCATCTTAAGGCTTCTATCCTATCTATTTAGCAAGACTGAAGAGGACAGAACTCTTATTTCATATTAGTTCCAGCAAAAGCCTGAGAATGAATGCTATTGGTCTTTTGGGTTATGTGGCCATCCATGGGTCATTTGTTGTGGCCAGAGAAATGATGTACCCTGGATGAGTAGACCTGGTACTCTTTCCAAGTCTAGTATATGTGTTGCTGAAATGAAGCCCTGGTTCTCCTTAAGTTAGTAGTTCAGGTCAACAATACCTGATACTTGCATATTGAGAAAGAGGAAAAAGGCATTTGCCACTAGAAAACTGAGGTACACACATCAAAAGAAATGGTAAGGGATGACAGGTAATTATTTCCACAAGTACTGATAAAAATCCTCAAGGTTTAATGTTTTCTTCTTTACCTGTTCCCATCAAAGAAAGAACAGAAATTACCTGTTCCCATCAACAGAATTAATTTTATGTGTGTGTGTGTGTGGTGCTGGGGATTGAACCCAGGGCCTTGTGCATGCAAGGCAAGCACTTTACCAACTGAGCTATATCCCCAGCCCAGAAAAAAAAAAAATTCTGGAAAGGAAAAAAAGATATTCAAATTTTAGTAAGATTTTCTATATGATTTCGGTTACATTTTCTTAGTTCATATCCTACGACCTAGATTTTACTGTCTTTGCACATGCAAAATTTCAATAAACCTGTTTTCACCTTTCTCAACTTTTAACCTTGTTGATTTATATCATCAGCAAAAATGTTATAGTAAGTGAGCAATCATTTGCAAAGAGAAAAAAACCTGGTTGTGTAGGTGGGTGGACAATCAAGTTTAGAGACAAACAGAACATAATCTCAGCATGTCACCTTAATACCTCAGCAAGTGTCACACCTTGTGAAGAGCATGATAACCAGACATCTTCTTTTCATACAACTCTCTCTGAGGCAAAGAGGATAGAGGGGGTTTTCCCTCTAGCAGAAAACTGATCAAAAAATACATATTTTCAAGCTTATGGAAAATAAAGTCTTAATCATTTCTGGAGATTATTTGTTTAGCCCCTTAATGTCAGTGTTTTCTAAATATAAGATGTAAAGGAAAGAAGTATAGGCTCGTGAATGAAAATCCTAACATTTTAGTCCCAAATATGCTAAGATCTACATGTGTGCATGTAACTCTAACCATCAGTATTTCTGTCTCTTTATATGAAAAGATGATAAATTCCATATCTCTGCAGCATGATTCTCGTAAGAATGGAATATTACTATGACCACCCATTGAGGAATTGTAAAGTGTCTTACAAATGCAAGATAGCATTTTATTACTCTTGATATTATTATCACTTCCAATTTTGACATATACCTCTATGGAGTAACATCCCTGTTGCCTACAATCTTAATAGTTATAAATTCTACTTCACAGACTTTAAACTAATACTGATAACCTATAAATATGTCTTTATCCTGAACTCTCTCCTGATTACTACATGCATATAGCCAATTGCAGATTTAACATATTCACTGAGCTATCTGATGGGTCTCTTGTACTTGACGTAGTCAAAGCAAAATGTGATGCTAATCTTCCAATCTTGTTCTACTCCTCTCATCTTCCTTGCAGTAAATTGAATTGCAAATCACTAGTTGGCTCAGGTAAAAAAAAAAAAAAAAAAAAAAAAAACTATTATTCATCATTTATTTTACTTTGTACTTCTTATTCAATTTATTGACAAGTTCTCAAAATATATCTACAACATGATTCTTCAGCATTGTCACTTTAAACCACTTAGACAAATCCTTATTTCTTCCAGTTTTTTTTTTTCCTTCTCTCCAATAGGCCATTTTTCAGAAAAGTAAGCTCAGGTGATTCCTTTTGTGCTTAGTGCCATATTTTTCATCATGTGATTATATATCAAATTAACTACTTTGATAGACCAGGTATTGAGAGGTATCTTAAACAAAGGTTCTACTCAACAATAGCATCTGTATTTGAACATGACAGGCAAGCCTATCATAATCAGGGCTTGCTCTGTGATCTTTAATGTGAAGGAGAAACAGCCTTCTTGGCAACAGAACTTAAACAATTGAACAGTGAAAAAACATGAAAGGAGCTATAGGAGAGAAGTACATTTGTTTTTGTTTTTGTGAAATATATTATGTCACATAAAGGTTATGTAATACATGAATAATATATGTATGTTATTTATATACTATATATAATATTTATACATCACAAATATAACATTTATACATATAATAATTCAAATGCATATATAAATATTTCATATGTATGTAGTAACTAAAAGTCAGAGGAAAAGTAAGCTTAGATTTTGTGCCCCTGACACAAAGTAGTAGTACAGATAGTGTTATGACTTGATAAGTTTCTAGTTCAAAAACTCTGTTTATACAACTTTTGAAACTTTTTCTCATTTCTCTACTAGCTGTGGGAGAGAACATGGAAATCATTGGGGTCTGACTGAGGAATCTCAGTTGTAAAATCTCAGCCAGGATGCCAAAGAATATTTTTACTGCCATTCATTTAAGAGAGGATGTTAGAGATTAAAATAGCCCTTTGCTTCCAGGCAAGTGGCCCATGCCTGTAATCTCAGCAGCCCCTTTGACTGAGGCAGGAGGATGTCCAGTTGAAAGCCAGCCTCAGCAAAAGAGAGGCACTATCCAACACAGTGAGACCCTGTTTCTAAATAAAATACAAAATAGGGCTGGGGATGTGACTCAGTTGTCAAGTGCCCCTGAGTTCAATCCCCAGTAACCCCTCTAAAAAAAATAGCCCTTTTCTGATTCAAAAATGCTAATGAGTTAGCATTACCAATACTGACTGTATCAGAAGTGGGAGTCCATAAGGTATATGCTTAATTGGTATTTGAATATTTCATTTCATGCAACTATAACAAATTAACCATGAAATCCCATAAGCCTAACATAAAAAAGATTTATTTCTCACTAAGACTATGCTAGAGAAGAGCCTGGGAAAACATACCAGGACTTTAATGAACTCCTCAACCTGTAGGTTTCTCAAATCATCTTCCCTTGCTGTCTATTGGGTAAAACTATCACATGACTGCCAAATTGCAAGGTGAGAGGAAAATGTCTTTGAAATGTGAAGTGAACATTACTGTTTCCATCATAGTCATTCTGGTCACCAATCCTACCTTTACTCTCTTTTCCATAGAACATACTCAACTCCTGCACAGGGAGATGGCCTATAAATTTTTGGTTGTTCATCTCAAAATTTAGGATGCCCAGTTGATGTATCGAAATCTCTACATTGACCTTATGGTTGTTTTCTTCTAGTTTTGAGAACAATAAAACTAAAAACAAAACAAAACAAAACAAAACAAAACTTGCCCACCAAATGCAATATACAATATAGTAAGTAAAACTTATATAGCTACAATAAATCTCCTTATCTAAAAAGGAGAAGTACATCAAAATTCTGAAAACCTACTGGGTAGACTTCATGTGACCCTATACCTCAGAAAGAGAGAGACTATTACTGTGTGTTAGCTTACACCTATACTCCCAGCTACTCTGGAGAATGGACAGGAAGATTGCAAGTTGCAGGCCAGCCTGGGAAATTAGCATGACCTTGTCACAAAATAAAGAAAGTGCTGGGAGTGTATCTTAGTGGTCCTGGCCTAGCATGGCTAAGACCCTGGATTTGATCTCTTGTATCCCCTAACCCCTCCCCAAAACAAGAGAGGGAGACTGTTGAATAGGCTCAGATTTCTTACCCTGATAATTGATTCATTGTTTATGTTTCTTTCTTCTCTGATATTCTTCTTTCCTGATAGTCTTTCTTAATATCTTAATATCAGTCTTTCCTGATAGTCTTTCTTTCTTTCATAATATCTGCTGTTGTCTTTGAGAATAAGCAGTGCTTGGGTACTATGTGACTTTATCAGCCTATTTTGTGCCACAAAGATTGGGGTCCCAGAGCTCTTTAAGTTACACTCTTTGAGTTCAAACTCTAAAACCTGATTACTCTGCTTCTTATTGATTTTATTTCATCTGCACTGTGTACCAGTAACCACACCCACAGTTCTATTGCAAATATATTTCTTCTGACATATATATTTTTGGCATTTTTTTAGTCAACATCTACCCCTTTCTCTTCCCCCTTTCACTTACTCAATAAATACACTTACTGATAGGTATCTTAAGTATATATGACTTGGTTAGCTCTATCATTATTATAAAATTGCCCCTAATAATTTTATAAACTGGAAGTATTTACTGGGTGCTCTCTTTCAGTCTGATCTTTGCTGGGAGTCAATTCAATCAGTTGAAAGTTTTGATAGATATTTGCTACTTTGTCCTTTTTATTTTTGTACTGGTTTACAGCTCAAACTTGGTTTTTCTAACAACTTCCCAAACTTCTGAGACTTCTCTAGTCCCTTTGATTTTTGTGCCAAAAAAAACCAGAAAAACAGTAACTGGTTCCTAAGCTCATCTTTTCAGCAGTTCATTCCTGATGTTACTGAAAATAAATAAAACCCACTACCACTGTTCATTGCTACACTATTTGTCCAGAACATTAATATATGATTTACCTTTCAATTTTTAACAGAATATATTGATCATATTTTGTCATCCATGTTGAATAACACCAGGTATGTGGTGGTGGTCATGTGATTAGGAGAATTTGAATTCTTTTTATTTTATAACTAAACATAAGTACAGATTTTAAACTGTATTTACAGCTCTTCTAGAAAATGGGTATTAGCTAGAAGTGGCTTGCTACCAGGAACACCTTGAAGAATAATCAAGAAAAAATTCCTACTATTTGAAATAATATTTTATCACATGACCCCTAAAACATGATAAAAGCTGTACAGAGAAGAGTTCTAAGGGAAAAAGTAGGTATTTATCGGTGAACTCCTCATCTGAAAAGTGGTTCTGTAAAGTAGCTCTGTGCAATAGGACCATCAGTACTCTATTGTGTTTAGTGTGGCCAATTTTATTCTTATTCCATTCCAGATTAGAATATGAGAACAGAGAATGTCCACCTACAACCCTGATGGCACATGGTCTTGGTCTTGCCAGTCTTTATAACAGAGAGAGAATAAATTTCTATTGTTCAAGCCACACGGTTTGTGATGTCTTGACACGACAGCCTGAGATTGCCTAATATAGTGCATATTTAAAACAACAATGTCTTGAGATGAAGATAAGTCTACTATGTTTTCTTTTGCTTATTGTTTTCAGTTCCACAAAATAATTATTCCTTTACTTCTTTTTGCTTTACTTCTTTTTCAGTAGTAAAATGATTTAAAGATCAACCAGGACAAACCACAAGCTTTACAAATTAATAACACTTAGCAAATGTGAATTTTATTAATATTTAAACAATTCTTCTGAATGTTAATATGGAAAACAGAGGGAATTACATGAGCCTATGTTCCCTGGCATTTATGATAAAATAATATTTGTTCATTGCATCATTTTTTAAAAAAATTATCTAAAACAAACTAGTTTTAATATACTTGTTTCTATTTTAACAATGAGTATTAAATTTATAAACTAAATTTTGAACACTTATTACATGCCAAAGCTCTAGATGCTAAATATTCATCAGTCAACAAAATCCAGACAAGTCCCTGCCTCAGGGATATTGATAAGCAAAGACTGGTATTTATATTTATAATATAAATATTATAAATAGGCTGAATATCTAACATGCCATGTTGTAACATGTAATATCACATTGGAACAGAGACTTGGGTGGGAGCAATTGCAATTGAAACACAGGTGATATTTGAGTAGAAAATCTGGGGAAGGTGAGAGGACATCTCCATATCTAAGAGGAGATCATTACAGGCAAAGTGAACAGCTGTGGTGTGCAGGTCAGAGCTGGAGGAAAGTGATGAGGAACAAGGAAGCAGGGGAAGGATGTGATCAGAACGATGATGATCTGGACCCCAGTTAATCGAAGGCTCTGTCTTTGCACTTGAAGAGATGGAAGACACTGCAGAGTGTTGAGCAAAGCTGTGGTGTGATCTGACTTCTATTTTATCATGACCTCCCTCAGTGTATTGAGAATACACTGAGAGAAGGCAACAAATAGAGTCCATGAGGAGCATAACAAGGAGAGATGATGGGGGCTTGACTTAGGAGTATTGTGAATGAGAAATTGAGAATTTGTCTGGTTCTGAACATGTCTAAAGGTAGAGTCACTAGGATATGCTGATATAGTCAATATAAGGTGATAAAGGGAAGCAAAGGATAAATACAAATTTATTCATCTAAATAAGTAAAAAGAGAAGTTATTTTCTGTAGTAGAGTAAGTGGGAGGCAACACATATGTTAGAGGCAAGAGTGATAAGCAATTTCTTTTGGCCATATTAAGTTGATAATATCTAGTATGTATTTGATATTTGTGTCTGGAATTGAAGGAATAAACATTTGAGAGTTGTCAGCAGATGGAAGTTGTTTAATGCCTTAACATAAAAGATACCAGGAAGGAAGAGTGTAGATAGATAAAAGGAAAAATTCAAGGAATTAACTTTGTGCCATAATTAGATTTATGATTAGATGCAGCAGCTTTAATAAAGCTATTGTCAATTGTTATTTCACCACTTCTTGATTATATTTACATATTGCATCCAAACAAACTTATAAAAAGCTGTGGAATTTTACATCATTTGTGTGTTAGTCAGCTTTGACAAAAGATAATCAGGTAACTTATAAGGAGGAAAGCCTTTCTTTGACTCAGATTTCAGAGGATTCAGTTCAGGACTACTTGGCCCTATTTCTTTGGGACTCTGGCAAGAAAGCTTATTATGGCAGCAGTGCATGACAGGGAAGGTTGCTCCCTTCATGGCAGCCAGAAAGCAAAAAGAGAGTAGGAAGAGGCTTGGGTCCCAATATCCCTTTCAAGGTCATGCCCCAAATGACCTAACATCCTCCTCTAGGTCCCACCTCCTAATGATTCTACCACCTCCCAATGGTACCACCAGCTGGGGACCAGACCTTCAGCACATGGGCCTGCGAGGAGCACTTCTGCAAACCATACCTCTTACTTAACAAATAAGTTTAAAAAAATTGTGTAGTTAAAGGTGTAGTTGATTATAATAGGGCTTCCTTTTAAGCTATGGATGATTTTTATATCCATAAGTCTACCGTTTTCATAAACATTCTGAAGTCTGCTAATTTTGTTTTCTTTCCATCTTTATCATTCCAGATCAACAGGTCTGTTGTTGATATTTCTGAATATCACTTTGTGATAAGCCTTGATGATTGTGATTTTTTTAAACAATACAATAAAAAATTGTCCATATTCTAAGTATTGGAAACAATAGAGTACTTTTGCATCATTATAAAACTAGCAACAAAAATAACACTTGCTCATAAATGGGAACCTAAATATTACTAAGCACATAAAGTAAGATTTAAAGGAAGAGAAGCTCAAGGTATATAAGACAGGACTTGAAAAAAGGCAGTTTTATCTCATTATAATTAGTTGAAAGAAAAGAGCCTGAATTAGTTAAAACCTATATGTTAGTCAGCTTTCCATTACTATAAGAAATAATAAATGTCTGAGAAAAGTAACTTAAAAAGAGAGAAGATCTGTTTTGGCTTATAGGCTTGAAGATTTCAGTTCACAATCAATTGACCCTGTTATTTTGGTCATGTGGAGAGACAGCACACCATGGATGGAGTATATGTCAGAGCATCACCAGCACTTACCTTGTAAGTCAGGCAGCAAAGAGAAAGAGACTGTGTTGCAAAATTCTTTTTAGAAACATGTTCCCACTAACCTAAAGGCTTTCCACTAGGCCACACCTCTTAAAGATTCTACCACCTCCCAATAATGCCTCCCTGGGCACCCAGGTTTGAACACATGGTACTTTGGGGGACATTCAAAATCTAAACTATGGCACCTAAATTTTATTAGGTGTTAAAGAAAACATTTTACGATTATGAGCATATAAAAAGATTTGCAATAATGTTAGTTGTTCTTAGTCTTTGTGCTACCATAACAAAATAACTGGGACTGTTTATGAAAAAAGAATAATTTATTTGTCTTTGTCATTTGTATTTGTTATTTGTATTTGTCAATTCTGGTAGCTAGAAAGTCCAAAAACCACTCTGCTAGGGTCTGGAGAGGGCCATCTTGCTGTGTGACAGCATGACAGATGGTGTCACATGGAGGAAGTACATACAAGGGTGGTGAGTGGCATGTGGGGTGCCGAAAATCATTGGTGGTGGCTTTGCTCTCAGGGAAACAATGCAGTCTTGTGAGACCTAATCCATATGGAAAGACCATTTTTAATCCCTTCATGAGAATGGTTATGACCTAATTTTCTCTTACTAGGCCTTGCTCATTAAAGGTCCCATTACTTTTCAGTACAATTACATTGGAGAATTGAAACTAAATATCAGTTTTAGGATGGACAAAGCACATTGAAACCATACCAATGTCCTTGTAAGTGTTTCTATTGACGTAAAAATTGTAAGTCCCTATATTCCTTCATTCAAAGGTGATGGTGGAGAGCAAATTTGGGATACTTCTAGGCAGGCTTTAATCCAAATATGATTGCCAACAGAGTCTGCCTGAATTAAAGCTTGATGTTCCACACACTATCTTGATAAGTAATTGGGCATATTACTAACATGCAGCAGCTTCATTAATTGATTTCTCCTTTGGATTTTTCAGTGATTCATGTGCACTAAACACTCTTCTAGAAACAAGACATTATTGATGAACAGGACACACAATCTTACGTTCTGAAGAATTTTACAACTTAGCAATAAATAGTCATAAAAGTGAATAATAACAGCTGGCTGCAGTGGCACACGCCTGTAATCCCAGTGGCTCAGGAGACTGAGGCAGGAGTTGTGAAAGAGTAGAGACCCCCTTGTAAAAAGAAATAGGTAAAGACCCTCTGATATAAAACAAATATACCTAGTTAAGATTGATCAAACCAAAATGAGTGTGAATAAAATCTTTTGAGTTGTGCTGACTATGGTAAATACAAGAACAATACCCAAGATAAACTAATGTGGCCATGAGTTAGGACATTGTGACCATTTCTGTGAAGCAACCCATCCCTTCGGAGGCCCCAGAAGCTGCTGGTTTCAGATATGGGTAGTCTGGCTCCCCATGCCTAGATCTCCCTGCTAACCCACCAGGTGCAGCCTGAAATAAGATAAGCTGGAGCTGGCTGCTTGCATTCCTTGGGGTAAAAGATGAAAAGGAAAAAGTCCCCTATTGTAAGTCTGCCAGGATATTTTATGGTTTTCACTTTAAAAACCAGCTTGCTGAAGTCAGTCCCCACGACTGCTCCACTTGGAGTGGGGGTCCTGACACGTCAGCCTGTTTTTTCTCTTTCCCCAAAATAAACTTTTTTCCTATTCTAGTCTCTGGTGGTCTCACTATGTGTCAATAACTGGACCCCATAACAGAGGATCGTGAGTTCAAAGCCAACCTCAGTAACTTAACAAGGTCCTAAGCAACTCAGTGAGACCCTCTCTCTAAATAAAATATGAAAAATGGCTGGGGATGTGTCTCAGTGTTTAAGCACTCCTGGGTTCAATCCCTGCTAAGATCTAAGATATTTGAGCAAATATCAGAATGATGGAAAAGATTTAGCACCTACTCGCACTGTGGGAAGATTGTTACAGACAGAGGAGAACTGTGTAACAAGTGTATGTGTTTTCACTTATTCATCTAATAAATATTTTCATAATAAAAAATGCTAGGTGTTATAATTCAAATAATAAAGTTCTGATCCTTGAAGATCTAATAGTCCTCTAGCTTAATGAGCAATCTTCTCAAGCTTTAATATTCAATATTAACAACCAGTTACCAGAAGCATAAAGAGGGATGAGTTAAATTTTGAGTAGAATTTCTTCATTAAAAGAAATAGGTCTGGTGCTCCTTGGGGACATCTAGACCCCTTGCTCCCGCTCTACTTTGGTTTTCTGTTTCTGTTTTTGTTTTTGTTTTTTCTGGCTATTTGCTTTTCTTTATATGAATGTTATAAAGAGCTATGCACTTTGTGCAAAATTTTGGTGTCCCATTATTCCAATGCTATGACATTGATGCTGCTCACTACTCATTTTATCATCCTTCTCTCCTCTATAAACTGAACCTCAAGCAGATTATGCACTTTACATACAATTTATTTTGTGTAATTGTACTTTTTTCCTTGCAGAATGTAATTCATTCCCTTGTCTTTTCCTCAGTGTTCTCTGCTTCTGCTTCTTGTTCTATATTTTGAAAATACTATTTATTTAGAATAGTTTTAGTTTTGACAGAAACATTTTGAAAATAGTGTAGACAGTAGGCACACACCCAAAACTGGATTCCTTATTAATATCACTTCTTAGTAACATTAATGTGGTACATTTGCAACAAAATGTAGATTTAATTTATACTACTTTAGTTTTTACCTAATGTTCTTTTTATGTTTTACAGTTTCATTCAGTGTACTTTATCAGATTTAGTTCTCAGAGTTCTCTTTTTTTTATTGTAAACAAATGGGGTACAACTTGTTTCTCTGTTTGTACATGAAGTAGAGTCACACCATTTGTGTAATCATACATTTACATAGGGTAATGGTGTTTGATTCATTCTGTTATTTTTTTCCTTCCCCCTACAACCCTCCCACCCCTCTTTTCCCTCTATACAGTCCCTTTTTCCTCCATTCTTGCCTCCCTCCCACCCACCATTATGTATCATAATCAGTCTTTTCTTATTTTTGATGAATCTCAAAAATTTTTAGAAATACTGGTCAGTTATTTATGCCTTATTCCTCATTTGGGGTTTGTCTGACATTTTTCTTGTGACTAGGTTTATGGGATGTGGGACAAAAATCACAGAGGCAAAGTACCATTTCTGCCACATCAGTGGTCTGTACACTATCAATATGAATTTTCATCATTCGTTTTAACGTGATAACACAGCTAAAATAGTGTTTGTCTAGTTTTCATTACTCTCCCCTTTATATTCTCTACTCTTTGTGAAGAAGTTGCAATGCACAACCCAGCTCTATGAATAGAGATTGATGTTTACCTCTCTGGAAGACAAATTATATACCTAAATTATTTGAAATTTCTCTGCATGAGAAATGTATATCTGACCACTTATGTTCATTCAGCCAATTGTTTACTTGGTATGAATTAATGGACACTTATTGCATTTATTCTGTTGCTCACATCCTATTCATTGTATTTTGTGAATTTTCTACCTCAAAAGCAAGGAAAACTGTTTGCTTTCCCCCACTTTTGAATTCCTTTTTTTTTTTTGGTCAAAGAAACTCAACACACTTTTTGGAGTGTTTTGTTTATTTTTTTTTACTTTTTAGAGTTATCTATCAGACTAACATAAAGAAAGTCCAGCCAGCATATTCTTTGAAGACCCCAAAACAATCTTAAGTAGGGTTTTTTTTTTGTTTGTTTGTTTGTTTCATTTGGTTTTGTCTTTGACATGGGTACCTGTTGATTCACAAGTAAGAGGTAGCCTTTGCTGGCAGAAGGAAAGAGGTGAATTAAGTGACAGAGGAAAGTGAGCAGCACTAATGTCCACTGCCTGATAATTCTGTTACCCAGAAACCCAGATCACGTTTTCAAACCTGCAACTCTTTATTCTTCTTAGTATCCTCTGTGTAGAAAGTACTCTTCATACTCACTGTCCCAGTTTTTCAATATCTACTCACTTTATAATTCATCGAAGTCTGTTTTGCATTCCACCATGATGTTAGGATTTAACAATTCTCAGCTGCCTTA
Organism: Sciurus vulgaris; assembly: GCF_902686455.1. Taxonomy (NCBI): domain Eukaryota; kingdom Metazoa; phylum Chordata; class Mammalia; order Rodentia; family Sciuridae; genus Sciurus; species Sciurus vulgaris. Next base: position 85,482,179 of record NC_136463.1, on the reverse strand, counting down.
ATGGCAAAATTCGATATTTTAACAGTTTAATTTATACATAAAGATCCAAGACCTTGGTAGGCTTTATTTTATTGGAAGTCACTCAATTTCATCACCAGAAATTTTAGTCCAATTAAATAAGGGGCTCATCTGTGAATCTCCACAGGTACTTCTCCTTGACATTAAAAAAAAAAAAAAAAAAAAGCTGTCCTCCAAATCAATGGGATAGAATTATACTTAGCAAAGAGACCCTGTTTGGACCAGCATTTTTGCCACTGTGACTAAAAGACCTGACAAGAACAATTTGAGAGGAGAAAAAATGTTTATTTGGGTCTCATGATTTCATAGACAGCCAGCTCCATTCCTTGGGGTTCTAGGTGAGGCAGAATATGAGAGTGGAAGAGTGTGGCAGAGGGAAGTGATTCACAAAATGATCAGGAAGCAGAGAGACACTCTACTCCCCAGATACAAAATGTATACCCCAATGGCATACCTCTTATGATAGGGTGATACCACACCCTACCTGACTTCAGTTACCAGTTAATCCCTACCAGAGATTAATTTACTGATTGAGTGAAGACTCTTATAACCCAATCAGTTCACCTCTAAACCTTCTTCCATTGTCTCACACAAAAGCTTTTTGGGGATACCTCACTTCTAAACCATAAAAGAACCCTGTCTCTGAACTTTGACCAGTTGCCTAAGGAGTCCAGATTAAACATAATATTCACACAAAATTTAATTGAAAATTTTCTTAATAATGTATCATTAATCAAAAGTATGCAAAGTTCTTAATTTTCTAATAAAATAACCTTTGATTAGCATAATTTATTAACTTATTATTGCTATACATTCATACTCAGTAAGCTTCTAGTTATTTTGAATTATTAATCCTTTAAATTATTAATCACTATAATTTTTTAACCTGAATCGCTTTTACATTATGCAACAAGTCTTACCTTTTATTTTAGACATCTGAGCATATACCTTATTTCCTTTAGTATTGAGAAAGTGTTTAAATCAGATTCTGTGTTAATAAGAACCTGTTTTTCATGATAAAGCATTCGCATGTATCATTCTAATTCATCACTGAACAAAGTTGTTTTTAATTATTATACTTTGATATGTTAATAGTTGTTTAAAGAAAATAAATTTTCTCTCTCCTCCTTCCCCTTCTCACTCTTTTCTTTCTCACTCTCACCTTTTCTCCTGTCTCTCTTATCTCCTTTCTTTGCCCCTTTTCCCTCCATTCTTCTTTATTTTCTTCTCTGCTACTTCCTCTTATTCTCTTTTAAAAAGTAAGACCCATCTAATTTCTAATTTCTGAACTTATTTCAAAAGAAAGTGGTAACATTTGTAATAATATTTTAAAAGTTCAAGTTGAACAAGGAAGTTCAAATTATTTCATTGGCTTCAGTTGCAGTGTTAAATGTACTACTCATGAAAAGCTCCATTAGAAGATTCCACTCAAACTCTTAGAAATAGAGAAAATGGAATTGACTTACGCTTCTTGTCAAGGAAGACTAACATATTTTGCATATTAGGCAATGTATTATGTAATACACCAATTACCTGGAAGAAGAAAAAAATGCTCAAAGATAATTTGTGTGGGATTCATTTCTGATAGGAGTCTATTTCAGAACAGTAAGCTTTTAAGGAGAAGAGTTTCATGACATCATCTGCAGTGCAAAGCTTGAGATATTTGATCTCAACTAAACTGATAACCTTCTGTGTATAGGTGAGTGGACCTAGAAACCTAGAGACTCAGATATATTTCATCTCTATAGTCCAATGGAAGAATTGACCTTGCCTCTCACTTTATGTATTACATGAATTTAGTTGAATTCCATTCTTCCAAAGCCACAACCTCCAGCTATTAAGATAGAATATGCTGGAGTTTCTGACTTCTCCTTTCTTTTTGTCCTGTTAATACTTAGTCCATAAAAAGTTTCTGCCTTTTTTGGGAAAAAAAAAAAAACATCTTCTATTGGCTCATTCTCAATAGTTTTTATTCACTTTGGCATGAAACAGTAAGAAAATCAAAACTGTGTTGGAACAAAATACCATCATTTCAGCAATATTACAATTTCATGTACTTTTATACTTGCTTTCATTTAAAATTTTTTATTAAAATTATCTTTATAGCAATTTTCCTAAAATACTGCTTTTACAACTGTTCAAAATTCACTACTAAGTACGAAATATGGTCTAAATTTCTAAATGACAATTCCAGTCAGTTTTCAAACTGCTTTACATTTCTTGTACAATTTTGTTTTCTCTTGCTACACTGCTTAGTAACTTAGCTCAAATCAAAATAGTTTATTTATTTCTCATTATCCATAATCTCATGTCCACATATTTTTTTTATATTATCTGTTGTCTATTATAGTGCAGCCAGAACTGCTTCTCCATCTTACACGTACCTCTGTGAAAATTGTGCCAAACTTTAATCCTTAACTTTAAAAATTTGCTATTTGCCCTTGCTTTGTTACCACAACCCAGAAGAACTTTCTACCCTTTAACACCTGTAGGTTATCTGTGCTGTTCATCTCTTTCTTTTTTATAACCTTAGATGATTAGTTATTATTTTGGAAGGCTAGGGTCTCATGGATTTGTGCATATTTGACTTAGGTGAACAGAAACTACATTTCCCGGAATTATCCTTTTCTATATAGTTCCACTTTAGAGTTGGTTATAAAAGAAAGGTTTATGAAATATAGAGGGGGCAATGAGGTAGTAGCCACTGGTATTTTCTACAGGTTAATGTACAGTGCCAGGCATTATTGCAGCTCACACATCACTGAATTTTTGGCTCAGTGTGTTAGGGTGGGGGCAGCCCTGACTTGTAATCCTTCTATTGTAACAGGATTTCCCTTTTTTTCTTCATTCTGACCTAGGAACAGCTGTATAAGTGCAGTTCTATGATAAAGGGTGGCTGCTTCAACTGAAGGTCACCAGAATGGCCAAGATGGTAAGAGACACATGCAGGTTCCAATTAGCCCTCATAAGTTTCAGTTTATCTTCATGGATTACAATTTTTTCCTCTCTTCCAATTCACATCCACCTCTGCTTTCTGATTGCATATGCAAGCAATCTTTAGTACTCAGACCCAGATGCATCAGCAATATATATAGTGCAAACTCTAGAGTGATCACACACAGACACACCAATCACAAAGAAAAATAATTGGTATGCTAAGGGAAGAAGAAATGAAATAATAAAATACTCAATAAAAACTAGAAAAGGCAGAAAATAAAGGGAAATGGAAAAAAATAAATTGCAACAAATAATGCATGGGTATAAAGTAGATATTAATATAACTGCATCAAGATTCACTTCAAAAGTGAATGATCCTAATTCACCTTTTAAAGTAAAAAGATTGAAGAAGCACTGGGACTCTCAGAAGAGAGTAGAGTAGAGGAGGTTGCTTTTCAAGCTGCTCCATGCTGTGAGGCAAAGAAAACAAAGAGCTTCTCAGTGAGATGGGTAAAAGAGGGATTTAACTGAGATTTAATATTGTACTCTCAGAACATATTGGGGACTCAGAAGGTTGGATACAATAAAATAAAAAGAAAGCCTACCACCAGCACTGGCAAATGCCTGAGTTGATCCATTATAGTCAAAGTGGGAAAAAAGACTAAGAGAACAAACAATTCAGATGGCATTTCTGGTTTGTCTTGATGTGGAGATAACAGACCAACTACACTTCCAGAATGGTCCAGGAAGTGTGCTACACTATATCCTAATGTGGGAAAGACACTGTGCATCTCTCAGTTGTCCTCTGAGATCTGAGGCAGAAGCCATCTTTCCACCATGCTACAATGGCCAAGGATTGTGGAAGCAAGTCCAGGATGCTAGACCTAGGAAGTCTGGGCTAGGTTCATAAAATAGACCTGGCAAATGCACACCAAATGACTCAGAGTGTGCCTAAAAGACCAGAAGAAAATTAAACCTGGAGACTGTTTTACCCAGGGGAATGTGGTTCATTGAGACCTGAGAGATCCTAGAACCCTTTATCCCTTTGTGTCTGGTGGCCTACAGGACCAGATGGGGGTGGCTAGGAATTGGATCAAGACAGAGGAAGTGACTGTGCACTTGGGGACTGAGTCTGGGAGGCTGAGAAGGGTGGGATCCTTGGTTGCAGAGTAGGTAAAGGATTGGCTGCTCTGCTGCATGAGTGGGACCAGGAGAGTATCTTGGGGTGTAGTCTCTCAGCATGAATCAGCATCTGCCGGACCCTAGAGGTGTACTGACTTAAAATCCTCAGACCAAGTACATTTCAGCAAAGAACCTGTGCCTACACCCTACCTTCATGACCTCTGCCTCTGGAAACTCTACCTACAGAATTCAACAGGGACTCCACCCTGAGAGTGGAGCAGACATCACTCTACAACCTATGGCAGCTCATACTGCCAAGAGGGGAAGCTGAGAATTTTTGAACTCCAAACAGCAACTTAATGAGTGACACAAAAAGAGGATGGATAGGATAGCCTGTGGCCACTACTCTTGTGCACAGTACATACCTCAAGAAAAAAATGGAAAGAAAGACATTTGGGAACAGACAATGAAAATATATTCTCATTTACTATTTTGATCTCAAAAGTAAAAACTACTCCTTAATTTTTATCAATAACATTTTATCTCTTTTTTCTCATTTCTATAATTTTTAAGGTAGTTATTTTTCATGACTGTCTTTTTAGGGCTAGTGATTTGATCAGTGTATTTTGGTTTTGTTTTATTCTCTCTCTCTCTCTCTCTCTCTCTCTCTCTTTTTTTTTTTTTTTTGCTAACAACCACATTCCATTGTTGTCTCTTTCACTCTTCCTGCAATTTTTAACTTCTATTTGCTCTTCTCCTCACCATCACAATCATCACATCCTTTATCTCTTCTGCATCTCTCTTTGTTCACCTTTTAAAATTGCAATTGTTTTTACAAAATTACTCTTTTTACTGTTGGAAATTACGTATCATACCATTTCTGTTCGTTGGGCTAATTAATGTTGTGCTCATAGTAGGAACTAAACATTTAATTTAATGCTGTGTATTATTTGCATTGGTTGTTGTTATTATCTGTCTCCCTGTAAACTGTGAGGTACTAGAAACCTATGAATTCATAGAATGGAAGCTCTGATGCTCAGAGTCATACTGATAGATAAGAAGACACACAATATGAAAAAGCAAGGGAACAAACCATCCCAAACAAATAAAAATACCTCAGTAACAGAATTCATTGACATCAAAGTGGATAAAATATCAGAGAAAAAATTTAGGAAGTTCTGGTTTGTGAGGTAAAAGATGATGTAAGGAACTAAATTAGAGACAAAATAAGGGAATTAAATGAACACTTCAATAAAGACATAGAGAATCTGAAAAAGAATCAATCAGAAATCTTCAAAATGAAGGAATCAGTAAACCATATTACAATTTCAATGGAAACCATCACAAACAGAATACACCACTCAGAAGACAGAGTTTTAGGCAATGAAGACAAAATATATAATCTGGAAACTAAGGGAGACCATGGAAAAAAGATATTAAGAGACCATGAATAGAATTTTCAAGAAATACAGTATTACATGAAAAGGTCAAATTTAAGATTCATTGGAATAGATGAAGGCTGTGAAACACAAACACACAAAAAAAATGCGCAATATTTTCAATGAAATAATATCAGAAAATTTTCCAAACTTTCAGAATGAAATGGAAAATCAAATATAGGAGGCATATAGGACTCCAAGTACACAGAATTACAACAGATCCACAAAAATCACATTATTATGAAAACAATGTACATACAGAATAAGGACAGAATTTTTAAAAGCTACTAGAGAAAAATAACCGATCACATTTAGAGGGAAACCAACCCAGATTTCAGTTGATTTCTCTCTAAGACACTAAAAGTTAGACATCTTGAAATAATATATACCAAACTCTGAAAAAGAAAAAAAAAATCGATGCCAATCAAGAATTCCCAGAAAAAATTAAGCTTCAGAATTGAAGAGAAAGTATAAACCTATGATAAACAAAAGGTAAAGAATTCACAACTAGAAACCTCTACTACAAGACATACTCAATAAAATATTTTATGAAGAAGAAATGAAAAAGTGAAAGTGAAAACCAGCAGAAGGAAGAACTACACTAGAAGAATTGTTAAAGGAAAAACTAATATAACTTAAAAACTAGAAATACATCATCAAAATGACAGGGAATAAATATCATTTCTCAAGTATAACATTGCATGTAAATGTCCTCAACTCTTTAATCAAAAGACATAGATTGAAAGATTGGATTAAAAAAGAAGACCTAATAATGTGCTATCTCTGAGAGACTCACCTCATATGCAAAGACGTCCACAAATTGAAGGTAATAGGATGGAAAAAACATATCATTCACATGGATCTGGTAACAAGCAGGGGTTTCTATTCTCATATCAGATAAAGTAGACTTCAAGCCAAGGTTAATCAGAAGGGACAAACAAGATCATTTTATATTGCTTAAGGGAATTATTACCTCAAACAGTGGAGCATCTATATATACCAAAAAAAAAAAAAAAAAACCTTCTCAACATCAAGAATCAAATAGACAGCACCACCATAATACTAGGTCACTGGGTAGATCCTCCAAACAAAAACTAAATAAAGAAACTACAGTACTAAAAAATACAATTAATAATTTAGACTTCACAGACATATATAGAATATTTTATCCATCAATGACTGAATACACTTTCTTCTCAGTAGCACATGGATACTTCTCTAAAATAGGCCATATCTTAGGTCACTAAAAACTCTTAGAAAATACGAAAAATAGAGATAATATCTTCCATTCTATCAGATCATAATGAAATAAAATTCAAAATCAATGATAAGATTAAAAAAATAGAAGGTACTCTTACACCTGAAGAATAAATAATACACTATTGAATGGTGAATGGAAAGCAGAAGAAATTAGATGTGAAATTAAAAAAAATTACTTAGAGATAAATGAGAATAGTAATATAACATATCAATATCTCTGAAGGCACTTCTAAGAGGAAAGTTCATAGCATTGAACTCATTCATTGTAAGAATAGAAAAACACCAAATAAATAATCTAACATTACATCATAAGGCCCTAGAAGAACAAGAAAAAAATCAATATCAAAACCAGCAGAAGACAAGAAATAATTAAAATCAAATAAAATCAGAGAAATTAAAATTTTAAAAATTCAAAAAACAACAGAACAAAAGTTGCTTCTTTGAAAAAAAAATAAAATTGATAAAATCTTAGCCAACTAATGAAAAGAAAGAAGGAAAAAACAAAATGTTAAAATTCATGATGAAAAATGAAATACTACCACAGACACTACTGTAATTCAGAGGATAATCAGAAACTACTTTGAAAATTTATTCTGCAATAAATTAAAAAATCTTGAGGATATCAGCAAATATCTACAGACATATGACCTGTCCAAATTGAATCCGGAGGACCTAGAAAATTTACAGAGATCAATTTCAAGACGTGAAATTAAAGATGCCATCAAAAGTCTAACAACAAAGAAAACCCCAGCAATGAATTGATTCACATTCAAGTTCTACCAGACCTTTAAAGAACTATCACCAATCTTCCTTAAATTAGTCTATGAAATAGAAAAAGAGAGAACCCTTTTGAACACGATATATGAATCTAGCATCACCCTGATATTAAAGTTAGACAAGATAGATCAAGAAATGAAAACTTCAGACCAACATACTTGATGAACATACATGCAAAAATTCTTAAAATACAGACAAATTGCATATGAAACATATTAAAAGATAGTGCACCATGATGAAGTGGGTTTCATCCCAGGGATGCAAAATTGGCTGAACACAGAAATCAATAAACATAATTCACCACATAAATAGATTTAAAGACAAGAATCATATAATTGTCTTGAAAGATGCAGTAAATGCATTTGACAAAATACATTGCCCATTCATGTTTAAAATATTAGAGTAACTAGGGGTAGTAGAAACATATCTCAGTATTGTAACTATATACAACAAACCCAAGCCACCATCCTTCTAAATGAAGAAAAACTGAAAGCACTCCCTCTACAAATTGCAATAAGATAGAAATGCCTTTTTTTAATCACTTCTATTCAATATAGTCCTTGAAACTCTAGCCAGAAAAATTAGGCAAAAAAAATCATAATCATAAAAAATAAAGGTATATGAATAGGAAATAATAACTCAGAGCTCAAACTATCCGTTTACTGACAGCATGATTCTGTGTGTAGAAGACACAAAAATCTCCACAATAGAATTTCTACAACTCATAAATTAATTCAGCCATGTAGCAGGATACAAAATTAACACCAAAAAATAAATTGCATTCCTATATATCAATGATGAATCAGTTGAAGGAGAAATTAGGAACACTATTTCATTTTTAATAATCTCAAAAAAACTTGAAAATCAATCTAACAGAAGAAGTTAAGGACTTATACAATGAAAACTGTAGAATACTAATGAAAGAAATTGAAGAAGACCTTAAAAGATGGAAAGATTTTCCAAGTTCTTGGATAGGCAGAATTAATATTGACAAAATGACCGTACTCCCAAAGGTGCTGTATGGACTTAATACAATTCCTGTTAAAATTCCAAAAATGTTCTTCTTAGAAATAGAAAAGGCAGTCATGAAATTTACTTGGAAAAATTAGAGGCCCAGAATAGCCAAAGCCATCCTTTTAAGAAAAGCAAAATAGGAGACATCACAAAACCAGACCTTAAATTATTCTACAGAGCTATAGTAACAAAAAGCAGCATGGTACTGGCCACCAAAACAGGCATGAAAACCAAAGGAATAGAATATGAGACACAGTCACACAAATACAGTTATATTAAACAAGGTATCAAAAATATACTTTGGAGAAAGATAGCCTCTTCAAAAAATGTTGCTGAGAAAACTGGAAATCCATATGTAGTAGAATGAAATTCAACCCCTATCTCTTACCCAGAAAAAAACTAAAAACAAAGTGGATGGAAAACCTATGTTTAAACCAGAAACCCTATGCATACCAGAAGAAAAAATAGGCCCAGCACTCCAGCATGTGGTGTAGGAACTTACTTCATCATCAAGACTCCTAAAGTGCAAGAAGTAAAATAAAAAATTAATAAGTGGGATGGTATCAAACTAAAAACTTTCTTCACAACATACTAAACAATCAAGACTATGAAGAGAGAGCCTATAAAATAGGAGAAAATCTTTGCCACCTGCACCTCAGATAAGGCATTAATTTCCAGAACACACAAAAAGCTCAAAAAGCTCAACAGCAAAAAAATCAATCAATCAATCAATCAATAAACAGACAAAGGAACTGAACAGACATTTCACAGAAGAAGAAATATAAATGGTCAGCTAATATATGAAAAAAATGTTCAACATCTCTAGCAATTAGAGTAAAGCAAATTAAAACTACACTGAGATTTCATCTTACTACAGTTAGAATGGCAATTATCAAGAATATAAGTAACAAGAAATATTGGTGAGGTTGCAGAGAAAAGGGTACATTCATACATTGTTGGTGAGACTGCAAAGTAGTGCAACCACTCTGGAAAGCAATATGGAGATTCTTCAAAAAACTAAAAATGGAAGCACAATTTGACACAGTTACTGCACTCAGTATATATCCGAAGGAGTTAAAATAGGATATTACAGTGATGCAGTCACCTTAATCTTTATAGCAGCACAACTCACAATAGCTAATCTATGGAACAATTAGATACATAATATTCCATTTTGATATTCCATTGTGGTATTACTCAGCCATAAAGAAGAATGACTTTATGACATTTGACAGTAAATGGATAGATCTGGAGACTATCATGCTAAGTGAAATAAGCCAATCCCAAAACACCACAGGTCAGATGTTCTCTCTGATATGTAAATGTGAACCCACAACAAGAGGGATAAGGGAAGAATAAAAGTTCAGTGCATTAGACAAAGGAGATGAAGGTAAGGGTGGGGAATAGAAATAGGAAAGGCAGTGGAATAAATCTGACATAACTTTCCTACGTACATATATGAATACACCACAGTGAATCTCAACATATGAACATCCACAATACTGGGATCCTAATTAGAATAAGTTATATTTCATGCTTGTATAAATATATCAAAATAGATTCTACTGTCTTACATAACAAAATGCAACAAATAAAAACTGGAAAGAGATTTTCAAATACATGCAAATTAGCAACACACCCTTAAAATACATCCAAAGAAGAGGTCATAGGTAAAATTAGAAAATACTTAGAAATGAAAATGTTAACTCAATACCATGATTCATGGGATGCAGTGAAATTGGTGCACAGAAGGAAATTATAGCTGAATATGTATACATTAAAAAGAAATAAGATCTAAAGTCATTAATTTTACATCCCAAGGACCCAAAAAAGAGGAACAAATTAAATCCAAAACTATTAAAGAAAGGATGTTATAAAGATCATAAAAAAGACAATTTTAATTGGAAATGTAAAATCATCAATGTAACAAAAGTTAGTTCTTCAAAGATATTAATTAAACAAACTTTATTTACAGTGACAAAGAATAAAGATATAAATATCAAAAATCAGGCATGGAAAATGTACACAATATAGCAAGTTACAAGAATATGAACAATTAAATATCAAAATTATATGTTCTAGATGAAATGGATACATTTTTAGCCATACAAATTACCTAAACTAATTGAAGAGGAAATGAAGAATCTCGCCAGATATATAATAATATGTTGAATCACTAATCAACAATCTTTCAACAAAGATCAAACTCAGATGAACTTATTGGTATGTCTTACCAAACATTTAAAAACACTAAGTGAACACCAAGCCTTCTCACAATTTAAAAAAAAAGGTAAAAAATAATTGACAAGAAATATTTCCTAACTCAAACTATTTGCCTATTGTGAAACTGATAACAAAGTCAGACAAATGATATCATAAGAAAATTTCAGATGGTATTTTTATGAATACACTTGCAAAACCCTGAACAAAATGCCATCAAACTAGATCCAACCACATATTAAAATTATTATATTCATTGAATTTTCAAATAAATTCTAGGCAACTGTGTATTTCTCTGTAATTTTCTTTTAATGTGATGATCCATGTTTGACAGAACACTTAAAACATTTTAAGTATATATTAACCTGAATGACAACTTTATGGGCTTAGTTGTGTGTTTGTTTTCACTTATTATTCTTTGAAAATGTTCCTCGTATGTTTGAACTTTTACCATTTTGATATTAATGTATGGTAAGCAAAAGCAACATTGTGAGTTATAATAGCTTTTTGCTTTTTTATGTGAATAAAGATGCTGATACATTTGCTTTCTTTCTGACATAGCATAAGCATAAACTTTTTCCCATTTTGTCTCAGGATCGTATTAGATTAAGACTAAGAGTTATTCTCAAGAGCCATTCTGATATAGGGAATTGATTAGAGTCAAAATTTTATAGGCAGTTTTCCAAAATTCCTCCTCATCTAACTTGGCTTTGATTTGATTTGTGGCTATCACATTTCTTCCCTTAGTAATTGAATGAGCCAGTGTTCCTTGAGCAACCCACACCCATTAGTCTATAAACAGTGTGCTAGATCAGGAACAAGATGGACAAATTGTCTTAAAGGGGCTTTATGTTTTAGAGAGGAAACTGACAATAAGCAGATAATCACATACATACATATATATATATATATATATATACATACACACACACACACACACACACACACAATATTACACAGGAAGTGATAGTAACATTGAGAAAGAAAAATCAGTTTTAGAAGACAGTCTGAGAACAACAGGTTATACTGTTCAATGCACAGTGGTCTCTTAGGAGACAACAATTGATCAAAGAACTGCATGAGAGGCATGAGTGAGCCACACAGATAACTCAGTATGTTATGGGCAGAAAGAAACTCAGAAATACTTTAGGTAAGATCTTGCTCGTTTTTATTTGAAGATAAAAAAAAAATGCATTTTTTTTTTCTTTTTTTTTTTTTTTTTTTTTAGCAAAGATGGAAAGGACAGGGGCCATGACCACAATGATTTCCAGTATTTGTATATGTTGCTTAGTAATTAGATGACCTAGGGCTATCTCCTTGAATGTCAGTTCCTTATCTGTGCTGTCAACTAAAATTATATGTTTATTGTTGTAAGTCATGGATTGAGATGTCAAGTTAGGTCCAGGGTGCTGGTTATATTTTCTTCTGTGATCTCAGTGATGGTTACAGGAATATATTCATTTTGCAAACAGGTATGATTATGCATTTTTCTGCATTTTGTATTTAAAAGTAAAGGTCAAAATATATAACTAATTAGCAGTTTTCTTACAAAATATAAGCAAGATTGTGTGTGTGTATGTCCATGTGTGTGTGTTTATGTAGGAATATAATATGTCCAACCAAGTACCTGGTATATGTCGGCTATAACAAATGTCATCCCTATTTTGTCTATCCCAGAAAATTCCTTCAAGGAATCCTAGAGATTTCTTTTAGCTTACTGTTGTCAAAAGATTAATTATAAAGTAAATAAGTTTTTAAAAAATTGATAATGTATTCAATGATAAAGAAAACAGTACAAACCAAACCAAAAAAAGCCTTAACACACTTTTTCCCCATTGTTTCAGATCTATAAGAACTCAAATATAGCATGTAAGACAATTATATAATATAATATGATTAAGGATATAATTATAAAGATGTCAATATTAACTTGTAGTATACAATAAGGTGCATGAACTCTAGATAATGATATCCAAACTTTTAATGTACCTGTGTCAACTTTGTTGAAATATTTTAAGCATTGGAAACTTTGGACTTATAGGGTTTAAGATCTAACCACCAGCTGCCAATGTAAGCCCAGTTTTATCAAACATTCTAGTCTTCCTCTCCCTTTCCTCAGAGACATTTTTTCCTTTAATCATAGTCCATCTAATTTCTTATTTTATTACATTTACATTTATTTAGCTTTTCTATTTTCTTCCAATTTACTGCCCATTATTGTTCAGCCAAAAATATATATTTGTGTAGAAGTCATCATATATGCAGAACCCTTAAAAGAATCAATGTGAGGGAAGACTTTTATATTTATCTTTATTCTTCTATCATTTTAATATGATTGGGAAATTTTTCTATTATTACTTTTTCCTTCAATTCCCTCCCTCTCTCCCGGCTTCCCTCCTTCTCTTTCTCTTGCGTCATCCTTGCATACATTCTTTTATTTATTTATTTTTTAAGGTTTTGCAATTTTTCAAGTAGCTCATGATTTTTGCCTTTGTTTTAAGGACCTAAACACACACCCTCACTAGAAATGCAAGGAGAAAGAAGTGTGATCAGTCAGTCATACAATCACAGCCCCAGAAGTACCTGTGTCTTGCCCTCTTCTCTCCTTACTTATAAACTACCCATTTTGAGAAATCAGTCAATCCCTGAAGACTCTCTTCATGTTATTCACTTGAAATTTTGAACCCATCCCATAAGCAAGAACATCTGTATATTCTCTTTCATTAACTTGAAACCTTTTCAGATTTATCTGTGGGATGGTTTTCATTACTATAGGAAGTTAAGAAACCTCTGTGTAATTGCAACATTATAGGATTCTTTACTTGAGGCAGGTGACTTTTACAATGTGTAAGAGGTATTCAGAGTCAGCAATAAATCTTAATGACATGGGCTCAGACCGTTTAATCAGGCAGCTTCAAAGGATATCTCTTGAGGCCATTTCATCTCTTCTGCTTGACAGTCTTGACCCAAGATGAGTCTGAGTTCCAAATTCATTAAAGTTCTCAAACCATGACATTTATTTTGTCCTAGAAAAAAAATAGGGTTTACCTAATCAAACTTGTCTACTCGTCTGCCTAAGAATTCTTACAATTGTGTTCATCTCACCCAACATTTGTCGTTTCCTCATTCACCACAAATGTTGCTTGTATAATAATGAAAAAGAGTAATCAACAGAGAAAGAGTCTTAATAAATCTGTGAATTAAATCCCTGAATGCTAGCAAGTTTCACATTTTGTCAGGCTAGCACACTTTGGTGGGTAAATTTTATTCTGGGTCACCATCCAACCACTTCACATGGATTCTATTGACTTTAACCATGGCTTTGAATCCCTGAGAGGTGATTTGGGAAGGAAATCTCCAATAGATCTGTCTTTTGGGGCCTACAGAGAGTTGGGATTCAGGTTATAGAAGGCAACTTCTCCAGTCAGGGAGCAGAGATAATAAAGCGAAGAAGAAATACATTCAAAGAAAAGTTGCAAACTTTTAGGAGTTTTGCTTACTTGTCTGTGTTTTTGTCCAACTCATGTTTCTGCCCAGTTATACATCTGCTTTATAAACACATTCTTAAAATCACAGAAATTCTCCATGTATCTTGTAATATATCATAATTACATCAAGAATACTTTGCAATTATACTGGCCACTTTGAAAATTTTCAACATCACCACAATGTTCATCCTAGAAGTAACAAGGAAAAATATGGTTATTATTCAATGTGTCTTTTTAAAATGATAATAAGAAGACTCTATATGTAATTCTGGCTCCAAAATAACTACATTAATGGGCTGTTTTGGCCATAGTTAAGTTAAAAAAAAAATAAGAAAGAAAGAAAAGCTAGGTACATTTTTACATGTTTGTTGGGACTGCAAATTACTATGGAAATAAGTATGGAGATTCCTCAAAAGACTAGGATTGAGTCTACCTTATGCCTCAGCTATTCCACTCTGGTATTTCTCCAAAAGAACTAAAAGCAGTGAGCTATAGTGATACATGCATACCCATGTTTATAGCAGCACAAATCACAATAGCCAAGTTGTGGAAGCAGCCTAGGTCTTAACAGATAATAGATAGAGAAAATGTGGTTTATATTCACAGGCATATGTATTCAGTCATAAAGAAGAAGTAAATTATATCATTTACTGGTAAATACATTGAACTGGAGAAAATCATGCTAAGTGAAAGAGACTCAAAATTCAAGGGTCGAGTGTCGCCACCCGCTGCAACAATTGCGCGGGTATTTATTGGAGGCGGACTGGGAATAAACTACTTTTCCTATATTCACTAATTTATAGAGGAAAAAAGACTTTGAGAAGAAGAGATGCTTTGCTTAGAGGTTAGAGGAAGAGAAACTTTGCTTATCAGGAAGAGAGACTTTGCTTAGAGGAAGAGACTTTGCTTAGAGGAAGAGAAACTTTGAGAGAAAGATAGACTTTGCTTATCAGGAAGTTTTTAGAGAAAGAGAGGCTTCTGTGCTTATCAGAGATCTATTTCTTCTTAGAGTTGCGTCCCACATCCTGTGAACTAGGTGCTATCTATCTGAGGGTTAGCTGCTTCTTCTAGCTGCTGCTTCTCTCCGCTAGCTGCTTCTGCTTACTGCTGCTTCTTCTCTCTGCTAGCTGCTGCTGCTTACTGCTGCTTCTTCTCTCTGCTAGCTGCTGCTGCTTACTGCTGCTTCTCCTTGCCCTCTGCCTACTGCCTGCTTATATTCCCTCCAGGAGGCGGAGGGAGGGCCACGCCAGTTGAGATCAGGAGAGGAGCCAGCTGCCCTATCATGGCAAAGGTCAGAATGTGCAGGCCTGAGCAGGAGCACTCGGGAACACCTGTGCACGCATTGTGTGCATGGACTTAATTGAATAGGGCCAATGATAAATCACCTGAGTGTGCTTATGTTAATTAACCTCCTCACTGCCGAGGTGATCAAAGCAACTTCTGGCTGGCCGCCAGGCACCATCCCGACACAGCCCACTTGGCACAGCCCCCAACAGTCAAGTATTTTCTTTCATATGTTGAAACTAGAAAGGAAAAAAGGAATAAAAAGTGTTTCTCAGCTTTGAAAGGTGGCATACACTTGTAATCTCAGTGACTTGGGAGAATAAGGCCAGAGGATTCCAAATTTGAGGCCAGTTTCAGCAACTTAGTGACACCCTTTGTCAAAATAAAAAATAAAAAGAGTTGAGGATGTGGCACAGGGGGTAAGTGCCCCTTTGTTCGATGCCTGGTACCAAAAAAAAAAAAAAAAAAAAGAGAGAGAGAGAGAGAGAGACCAATAGAGAAGGTTGAGAGGGAGCATGAGGGGAGGGGAAGTCACAGGAAATGAAATTGAACAAATTACACTAGGTTCATGTATAAATATACCACAATGAATCCCACTTGTATATGTAATTTAAAAATAATAGAAGGGAGACCAGTAAAGTAGAGGAAGGAATCAGGGAGAGGGAGGAGGGAAAGTAAGAGGGAGAGTTTCTGAGAAACATGATTGATCAAATTATGTGCATGTGCAAATATGGTACAATGAATCACTTAAATATAATTATAATACACTGATTAAAAATACTGAAAACATGAAAATATGCAGGCTATTTAGATTTAGATTTGAAATTACTAATTTGACTAAGTGTTTTTCTTTGTCATTGTTGGTTTCTGTTTTTTTATTTTGGGGGGTTGTTTGTTTTTGGTACTGGGGATTGAACCCAGGGGCACTTAACCACTAAATCACATCCTCATCCCTTTTTAAAATTTTTTTAATTAAGAGACAGGGTCTTACTTAGTTGCTCAGGGCCTTGCAAAATTGCCGAGACTGAATTTGAACTCGCAATTCTCCTGCCTCATCCTCCCGAACCAGTGGGATCACAGGCATGCTTCACCATACCCAGCCAGTTTTTTTGTTGTTATTGCATTTTACCTAGCCACTTTTTATATGTTGTCTTTACCTTGCTATATCTTTCCTGCTTTTTGTGTTTCTCCACTACAAAATACTACTTCCTTTTTTTTTTTCTCCTTGATTCCCTTTTCTAACCCTCAACCTTCTTACTCCTCTGATTATGTCCCCAGATCATAATTTTCTTAAAAATTAGACTAACAAAACCAAACAGAAACAAAACACAAATAAAAGAAACAAACAAAAAACAGTATACTAGCCTTGGAAGGCAAAGACCCTGCTTAGAAGCTGGGTGCTGTGGTGCATACCTATAATCCAAGCAATTTGGGAATATGAGGCAGGAGGATTGCAAGTTCAAAGCTATCCTCAACAACTTAGTGAGGCCTTAAGGAACTCAGTAAGACCCCATCTCTAAATAAAATATATAGAATAAAAAGGACTGAGGATGTGGCTCAGTTGTTAAGCGCCCCTGGGTTTAATCCCTGACACCAAAAAGAAAAAAAAAAAAAAAAAAAAATACCCTGCATAGGTCTCTGTTACAGATAATTTTTTGGATTCCTCTGAATGTCTTAGAGGAAAGGCATAAATTTACTAATGAATTTGAACAGTATTGACACTCTGTAATTCCCGAATGCTCAGATAATATCAAGTAATACTATGTAGGTAGGTCCTTCTGATTCTAAATTATGGGTCAGAAAACAATCAGACCTACAAAAATGATTTAATAGGCCTAGAAATAATGCAGCTTTTAATGAAATACAATTAACAGAACAACACACAATATGGAAAAATTATTGCTAGTGGTTTGGTTATGTCTTCATGTTCCAATAAAGATTCACTAGACTTGCAAACCACTTGGATATTTTAGAGACAGGTTTTCAATACTTCCAGATAGCATTATGAAGGAAAATGAAGAAATTTAGGTTGATTTTGTCATAATGGGCCTCAGTGCAACCTTAGGCTATCTTTAATACATGGACCGAACACAGCCCAGATGGCAGAACTGATTGCCCTAATTAGAGCAGGTCACTTGGCAAAGGACAAGAAAATTTATGTAACAGAAAATGCCTAAACCTTTGTCCAGGATTTTGTGGTAGTTTGGAAAGTCCACAGGAGAGAAACTTTCATATATGGACTCACACCTTCAAGTTGAAGTTCTCATCTTGAGTCTCATTTTCACGAAGGTCAAACTCTAAAAGGTTGATAACTGGAGTTGGGAACACAAGTAATGTGAGCTAAAGTATTCTTTTTAAGTGGAAATGTTTGTGAATAACAGGCAAAGAATATTTTTGAGGTTCAAAAGGGTAGTTTTCAGAATGCAAAGATGAAGAAATAGTGCCTGAGTTTTGGGGAAAAGGAAGAGCTTCAGTTTAGCATTAGGATCAGCTTCAATGTTGGAACATCAAACTTCAGTTTCAAGTTTGGAAAAAGCCTCAAACTTCCAGGAGCACAGCTATACCACTCCTTGGTGTTTCTCCAAAAGAATTAAAGGCAGAGTACTATAGATATGCATTTGTACCCATGCTTATAGCAGCATATTTCACAAGAGCCAAATTATGGAACTAACCTAGGTTTCCAACAATAGATGAATTGAGATCCAAAAACTCAAAAGCTTTCCTGGTGTAGTGGTACATGCCTATAATTCCAGTGACTCAAAAGGCTGAGGCAGGAGGATGGCAAGTTTGAAGCCAGTCTCAGCAACTTAGTGAGACCATGTCTTAAAATAAAGAGGGCTAGAGATGTAGGTCAGTGGTAGAGCACTTGCATAACATGGGGAAAACCCACTGTTCAATTCCTCGTTCTGGAAAAAAAAAAAAAAAAAAAAAAACCTTCCTATCATTACTATATTCCACAAAAATTTTCATACAGAAAGAAAAAAGTAATGTAACTAAAGAGTAACAGGAAACAAGTCTTAGGAAAGTAAAGAAAAATGTGGCCTAATTGAAATCTATTGATAACCAAAATATTTTACAGATAGACACAGAGAGTAAGTCTTTAAAATGAAGATCCAGTTGCACAATAACATGAAAAACATATCAAATTAAATGACAGTAAAATTGAAAATAAAAAAAAGTAAAAACAATATACCAGGCAATGGTGATAAAAGAAAACATGTAAAATAGTTTAGTGTGCTACAAAATATAAGCCAAAGCACAATGGTGAACTTGTTAATTAAATGGTTATTTAATACAGAATAGATTAAAATAGGCATCTTCTTAAGTAATGGCGAGGTGCATGAGTGTTCTTTTAAAGACTGAAGCTCAAACACAAAGAGAATCTTCTCATTTATTTTGACCAGCAGATGAAATTTATAAAAGCATTTATTCTATGCTATCCCCAATACATTTTTCATAATTTAATTAAGACCTTGATAGAATCCCAAACTAACCTTGACATAAAACAAATGATCACAAAGGATCTAGATATAAACCACAAACATCATTTCTCACATTCCTCTTATGACCACCTGGTAGCGCTAGAGGATCTCAGGTGGAACCTGCTAAATTTTTGCATGATCACGCCTATCCAAAAGATAAAGTGGTCATCATTCTTTACCCACACTTGTGGGTAATTTTTGCAAAAGTGTTTTAACAGTCTCCAGCCATGCCTCACCTGCTGACAATTTAATCTTGATAAAAATTTAACTGGACATGTGTGAGAGTCAAAACATCAAGCCCCACTTGAACACATCAAAAGAACTTTTATGCAATTAACACCTTCTGTGTGATTTTTATTATGTTCTGGTTGCTAAGGATAGATCAAAGACTTTTCTTGTCAAAGAGCTATGGTTCTTACAGAAGGAAAATAGTTTTTCAATTTCGTGTTTCCAACTTGGGGATCTCAGACCACATTTCCGGTGATTATTCATTCTGCTGAGAGTGACATTAAATGGTTCTACAATACATTGCACTTACTCAAAACTCTACTATTAATAATGTCACCAATATTCAAGCAAAGAATTAAGAATGGATGAGATTTCTCAAAATTAGCAAACTTTCAGAAACACTTGAACTTTTCTGGCCCACACGTCCCTGCTCTTGAATGAAAGGCAGTGATATCATTTTCTTTGGAACTTAGGGATTTTATTCTTTGAGCTAGTGATAGGATAATGCGTGCATCTATGAATAATTGCCCAAGTCTTAACACTACTATGTTGTAAGCATGATCAAATACTGCAAGAAACTTTGCATTGCCCTCTATTTTATCATGGACAGGCATTTTTCCCTCAAAATTCTCCCAAGGAAACTTTGGAAGATCTAAAACCTGGAGACAGGATTTCCTGGAAACATCATCTAAGAAACACAGTCTTTGATCCCTGATAAAAAGGACTTTAAGATAGTTTTAGCAATTGACATAGCATTAAAACTCCAAGAGAATTGATCCTTGCATTCTTGTCTACCAATTAAGGAGACACAAATCTATTTGGAAGTCTGGACCCCAGATTGAGAGTTTGACAATTCTGTGAATGGGTCAGGAGCCAAGAACTTCTAGATGCCCTCCTATTAATCTGTCCATAATAACATAAAGCTAACACTTTACACCAAAGATCTTCAGAATAAAGTCACCAGATGCTTACAGCCTCATAAAACATACTGCCTATTGCCTATACCCATGTTTCACACTTTCGACTTTGCCCAGTTTACATTCATATGTTGCTAATAGCATAGAATCTATAGTAGGATCTTATTTAAGACACATTGTAAATGTTACTACATCCTTCTTTATTGTTTACAAATGTGTCATAAGTTATTCTCCAGCCTTACTGTTAAGGTTGCAGACTATACCTATAGTACTGTATCTTAAAGATACTGAATTTCATATGCATTGCATGAAACATTACATGAAAGTCAAATTGAAATCAGCTTTCATTAGACTTTTCTGGTACCTGAAATAAACTGACATTATTAGCTCTAACATCTGATCTTGCAAAAAGCAGACTATAACTTCAAAGGGGGAAAATTTTTCTGAAAAAATATAGTACCATCCATGGTGGTTGGGGTCAAAATAGGCATCTAGGCTGTTGTATCATTCGTAGACCACTTGTTCTAGGCAGAGATTCTCCTTCTGGTTTTTTATGAGTCATTTCATTCCAAGTTATTTGCCTTCTTAAGAAACACAGAACTGGTCTACTACCATGTTTAATGACATGAATAACCCTAAAAAAAATCAATATCTAATTAAGATCCTAGTATATGCAGGTGCTCCAAACCTTTACTTTTTTTACACAAAATTATTACTTTTAATTCTCCAGTAATAGTTAGATTTTGGTGGAATAAAAGAACCTGAATTTCCATAAACTGTGTTCCATTTTGTATGAACTCTGGGGTTCAGGAATAAAGCCAGCCCAGGCTACTTAGAATGAACAAAAATTATCATGAACTCAGTTTTATGCCATCATTCAGGAAGTGATTCCTATAATAAAAATGATCAAACCAAAAATATGGATAGAGGCTTTTTTGTTAACCCCATTCAGAATTAGAAATGGTAATTATTCCATTCTCAAGGATTGACAGAAAAGTTCAAATTGTTTGGACCAAAGAATAACGGATAACCCAATTACTTTGTTTTTCTGTTAGCTAGCCAAGGTAGTCTCTATATTGTTAATCAAACTTGATATTACACTTGCATTCGTTTGCTCAGGCTATCATAACAAAATACCAAAAACTGGGTATCTCTAACTAAAGACATTTAATTTCTCACAGTTCTGGAAGATGGAAATCCAAGATCAATGTAGCAGCAGATTCTGGTGCTGGTGAGGCCCTTCTTCTCAGCATGAGGATGGTCGCCCTCTTACTCTCTTGTCACATGGTCTTTCTGCTATTGTGCTAGAAAAAGCCTAGGTTATCTTTAGGGGACTGTTATTAGAAATATGAACACTGAAAGAAACTCTGGTTAGGACTCAAAGTCCTTTGGACACTCAAAGAGCTTCTGTTTATTAGAGGATACACGTGTCACCATGAACAAAATGTTCTTAGAGACATGGATATTAAAATGATTCTGTTGGGGGTCTCACATAAAGACAACAAACACATTTTGGAAGCTGGAAGAAACACAAATCTTGTTATCAAGTGGCATGTCATTTAATCTAAATTGTTTTCTAGTGATTTGGGAAAAGCAGAATTTGTGATGAACTTGGATATTTAGCTGAGGATGTTTCTAAGCAAAGTGTTGAAGGTGTAGCTTTTCTCCTTGGTAGTAAAATACAAGAAGGGAGAAAGAA
Organism: Sciurus vulgaris; assembly: GCF_902686455.1. Lineage (NCBI taxonomy): Eukaryota > Metazoa > Chordata > Mammalia > Rodentia > Sciuridae > Sciurus > Sciurus vulgaris. Next base: position 85,460,294 of record NC_136463.1, on the reverse strand, counting down.
ATTGAAGGGATTTTTAAGGGGAAAAAATCAGAGCTTGAAGATTTGGAAAATTCCCGGTCTATCCACATTGCAAAAATAAGAACTTTTATTCTAAAGGGAATATCAAGTGGGTAGTCATACAATCTCTCCCAAATAAATTATTCACATAGTAAATCAGCCACCTCAGTTCAAGTCAGGGATAGAGGTAAGATTATACCACGAGAACCACACCCAGGTGGAGGTAAAGAGAACAGAGAAAACACAACAAAATGGAAGGAGGCTAGTACACTTCTGGAGATCTACAGGAAGAGACAGCAGAGGTATGAATATGCAACTCCAAGGGCGATTCAGAGATCATTGGGGATGTCACTCACATCATAGACCCAGTGGGCAAGGTTGTTCAAATCCACAGGTGTGGTACCTCCTTGGGAACAGCAGACCACTAAGTGCTTCCAGCATAAAATTGCTGCCTACTGCCTTAGGGTTGGGACCATTGCTATGGCAAGGATGCCCCTTAAAGCTGTGGGATCCAGGTTTCCACAAAGAGCTACATGGGGTTCAAGCAGCACTAGAGCCACAGATGTGGCTGATGTCCCGGAGAGTTATTTGCAAGTCTTCAGGTCTAATAAAATTTGCTGTGTTATGTTTTGAAGTTGTTTGGAACCTGTTGCCATGTCTTTCATCTAATTTCTCCCCTGTAGAAATAGAATATCTATACTATACCTGTTCCACTACTGTGCATTGGAAACATAACTTTTTGATTTCAGGGGCTCACAGCCAGGGAGAAATTTTGCCTCAGGATGAATCAAGCTTCTAGTTTCTCCCATATTTGATTTAGAAGATATTTAGACAAGTCTTTGAACTTTAATTTGAAGGTGACATGAATTAGGACTTTGGGACTGTTGTGATGGATAGAACGTATTTTACATGTGAAAAGGACAAGAATTCTGGGAGACAAGTAGAATGTTATGAACTGAACTGCGTCCCTGAAAATTCTTATGTTGGAGCACTGGACCCCAATGCAATTTTATACATAGAAAGAGATAAGGACTTTAAGGAGTAATTAAGGTTAAATCAAAAGTCAAAAGTACAGAGCTCCAATTTAATAGGATGGATGTTCTTTTTATATGGATAGTCATGAGCATTTTTTTCTCTCAGCTCATGCACGGAAGAGGCCATATGAGAATGTAGCAAAAAGGGCCTCTCTGCATGTCATGGAGAGGGGTGCCAGTAGCCATCTTTGCTGGTATATTAACTCGTCCCTCAGCCTTCAGAACTGCAAGGAATAAATTTCTGTTGTGTATGCCACCGAGTCTGTGATGTTTTGTTATAACAAACCAAGCAAACTAATACACTTGGATAAAAGCCCGAGTCTAGGTAAAATAATCCTTCTATAGTGTTAAGGAAATAGTGACCTGGCTGTCCAATGTAGACCAACATGGATTCTGCAACTATCTTTTTCCTTTTTGTCTTGGTTTAGTATCCCAGATCATGACACTCAATGATACATATTTTGATTTTAGCCATGTGCAGCAGTTCTCATGCAGCGTGCATTCTTCAGAGTCTTAATGCTGCTCTGCAGTTGCATTCATGACCAATGACCCCTAACTTCAGAGAAATGAACTCATCACCCAGCAGAAGGACCAAGAAGGTCAGGCCCTTGTCCAAAACCAAACAACTACTTCTGAGATAGCAATGTTCTCTAGCAAACAACAGTGCTGTACCTCTGAGTACAACGGTTTTTGTGGCTAAACAACTCTTTTCATCATTTACAAAGGACTGAGACCTGGGGCCATAACCCCACCAATTATGGAAATACAACTGCAGAACACTTGTGAGTCACATACTGATGTCTTCATTCAAAACTTCTCTTTTATAATGATACTTTAATAAATTAAGAAACCCAAAACAATGGCCCAAATCTGTAGTGCTGCCCTAAGCACTTCCGAGTCCAGAATATCAACAGGAAACAAATAAATTGTGCTTATTCCCTCTAAGAAGAACTTTCAAGATTTGTCTGTTCAGGACTCTTGCTGAACTGCTTGATAAAACTTGGTTTGGTGATACCATGTTTTTAAACTCAAAGTTGGAGATCTCTAGTTTCAAACAACTAGTTTTGGGTTTGGTCATTAATTCTCCTGCTTTTTATCCCTAATATATGTGCCTTATTTTAAACTTACTAATTTGTTGTACTTTCTTTAGGTTTAGTTGTTGTTTTTAAAAATTTTAGTTTGATGTCTTATTGGATTATAAGTTGTGGTTAATGATATGGTTTATATTACTTCTATTTTGAAATTTAAAGGATAACATTATGAAATAATAGCTGGCCTATTATAAGCATAAGTGTGTTTGAAAATAAATTAATTACATTATCTTTTGAAAAGATCAATCTATATCTACCCACCACACATTCATATATATGTTTTATATGTATCTAATTTATTTTATCATGTATGATAAAATCTAATAATAGTTCATTTTAACAACTTATTTTAGAAATTTTCCAAATTTTTATAAAGCCTTTCAAAATTATAAACATCAGAAGAGTGGAATTCCTTTGACCAGGCTAACTTTTTGTCAAATTTAATTTTACTGTAGTTCTGCTTTCTTTTACTACATTTAGTCAAAATGTTTGGATGTTTATATTTAACATTGTTAATGACAAGTCAATCTCTTTGCTAACTTTATTTAATTTTTCCAGTTAAGTATGCTTGTTTGTAATAAGTGAAAGATGTGCTGGTTGCCAGAGTAACAGATATTCCATTTTTCTATTTGTTAAAATACCTCAGGTATCATCAGAAATCAGAAAGTAAAGTATCCATTTCAAGGGGATATACTGAAATCAATTATGGACTACCGTTTTGTTCTGCAGTGAGTGTCAGAGAGTGCCATGTGACCCAGTTCTCCAAATACAGTGGAAAAGAGAGATACTTGCTAAATTCTAGGAAATTGTTTCCTACTTGATTCAATTCAATAGAGCTGTGAAAAGGAGCCCAATCCCATGACACCCTCAACTTATTTCATGATTTTAAAAACTTGCAAGATCACTTCCTTCTTGGAATTTTAGCAAACATCTTGTTGTCATATGAAGAAAGCCAACAAAATTTCAGTGGAACTGATTGACAGCCATTAAATCATTTACTTAATGAATTATTCAACCGTTAACTATGTACTTCTGTACTTATTATGTGGAAATTTTCTGTTCCATAGAATTATAGATTCCTTGTAGGCCTCAGTTTATCCATCTGTAAAAAGAAGATAATAACAATTGCTACCTTATAGCTTTGTTGGAGAATGAATAAAATAAAATAGGGAAAAAATTAGAAAAAAGTTTATTGCATATGAAGTTTTCAATAAATATCAGATATTGTTATATTTTTGTAGTCATAGTAAAGTTTTATCAAATGTTCTGTTGTTCATAGCCAGATGCACACAATTATTGTGTTGTTGTGTTATTCATACATGTACCTGGGTGACTAGCTGATAGCTATTAATAGTTGGCATCATCACAACATACCATAATGACAGATTATATTATTACATGACATTTTCCTTCAATTTCATTCAAGATAATTTTCCATCTATAGATGATTCTCAACTTATAATGGAATTGCATCCCAATTAATCCATTATAAGTTGAAAATATCCTAAAATTGTGTTAAATATGCCTAGCAGACTGAACATTGTACTTAGCCTAGCCCACCTTAAACAAGCTCAGAACACTTATATTTGGCTAAGGTTGGGCTAAACCAACTAACCCGAAGCCTATTTTATAATATAGTGTTAAATATTTGGTGTAATCCATTAAACACAGTCCTGAAAGTGAAAATCAGAAAGGGTGTTTGGGGTAAGGGTATGCTTTGCACAATTGTGAAGTTATTCCCAGTTATGCAGTATGTAGTCTCCGTCATTCTTCTAAGACTTTTTTCTTTATTGTTTTAGTCAGCTTTTTCCCTGCTGTGACCAAAAAATCCTGACAAGAACAATTGGAGGAGGAAAGGTTTATTTTGGGACTCATGGTTTCAGAGGTCTTAGTCCATAGACAGCAGCCTCCATTCCTCAGGACCCAAGAGAGGCAGGACATCAGGGAGGAAGGGTATGGTGGAGGAAAGCAGCTCGGACCATGTCACCAGGAAGGGGGATGGTAGAGAGAGAGAGAGAGAGAGAGAGAGAGTTCTCCTTTCACAGACAAAATATATTCCCCAAGGGCATGCCCCTAGGGACCCACCTTCATCTCCTCCAGCCAAACTCTGCCTGCCTGTCACCACCAAATTAATCCCTATTAGGGGATTAACACACTCATTAGGTAAAAGCTCTCACAACTCCATCATTTCACCTCTAAACCTTTACATTGTGTTACACATGAAATTTTGGGGCCACCAAATGTCTAACCATAATAGGTTCCAATGAAAAATATTAAGAAATTGAACATCACCTCTATCACCCCCAAAAGAAGTAAAGCAAAGTAGAGATAATAAGAGATAACCCTCTCCTCATCATTCTCTAATGCTATACCAAAGTTCTTGACAGTTTACTTTGGTTTCCAAGCTTTTAACTCCTATTAAAGAATACACACCCATCTGATTTTCTGGTCATATACTTTAATTTCCTTCTTCTTATTAAAAACAAATTTTTGAATAAGACATCATCAAAGCATAGGCAGATTCATAATGTCCACATCACATGCAACTTTGCCTGTGTTGTTCCATATCCATGAACAGAACCAGCATAACATCTGTCTCTCATTAGAATATCGGGGCTTGTATGAATCTGCCATAGGCAGTATAATTAGAATGTGGACGAGGTCTAGGTGCTACTTCGATGTAAGCAGATACACACTTTCTCTTCCCAATTGCTTTTAAAATGTCAAATCGCTTTCATACATTCCTGCTTGTCTCTACTCAATGTGAATTTTACCTAATTTATGAAAGGAATAAAAGTATTGCTTTCTAAAAATCATGAAAGATATCTGGAATTCAGGAGATAGTCAAAATATTTCAAGGGCATTTTAGTGTTTTATATCCCTTCTTTAATCTTTCAGTAAAATGGTATCCTTTTAAATGCAGAATTGCTCTGATGAAATGGGTTGAACTTACAGAGTACCATGACTGCCCCATTTTATTTCTCAATTAACTTAGGAAAACGGGCTAACTACCTACCTTAGCAGAAATTGCTCTTAGATTTACCTTGTCTTATTTTCTGTAGTAAAGTTATCCTTGATGTCACTGTAAGTTAGTTCTCACCACAAATAAAAGTTTAGTGTCCCATAGGCAGATAGAAGTCATGAGAAATACTAAAACTAGATTAAACAAGCAAATTAAGTGATTTCTGACACCATACAGACTTTCAAAGAGTGTTTGGATTGAGTGGTCTGTATATGTTCCTGCTAAAAATGCCAATTACCAAGAAACTATAAAATTTCTTTGGATACTATTCTTGAACTTGGTTTGATGGACATTCGCAACTTCTTTTTCATCTTAGCAAGTGACAGAAAAAATTTAATGAAGAGGAGTTTAGCAAGAAGGTACAAACCATTAAATTGATCTTATTATGTAGAATCCTAAAATGAGGATCATGAAGAATCAAAGCACCCACTGAAAACTGAAACCATACTTGAGAATCAGAAATAATGGGATGTTCTTTCATCAGTACTCTTGCTAAGTCAATGTGGTTACTCTACCATATTTTCTCTTTTCATCATAAGTCTATGAAACCTCACTGAATCTTGCATATTGGTAAGCCCATACGGTTTTGCCTCCAATTCTCTATTTTTTCTTATATCCCTCAAGTCCTTTCTCAGTATATCATTTATGCCAAATGTGACGCTTTTCTGAATTCTTATAAGATCAGTGTTACTAAAGGTCCTATCCTATGTCTATTAGATGGGTTTTCATCTCTGTGACCAAAATACCTGACAAGAACAACATAGAGGAGGAAAAGGGTCTTGGGGGTTCATGTTTCAGATGTTCAGCCCATGGTCAGCCAGCTTCATGGCTCTGGGCCCGAGGTGAGGTAGAACACCATTGTTGAAGAGGAAAGCTGCTCAGTTCATGGCAATCAAGGAGAAGAGAGAGAAAAAGAAGTAAGGGACAAGATAAAATTCCCAAAGGCATCATCAGAATAATCCACTGATGAGGCCCACTGTCATGATCTTATCATTTTATTTCTGAATGTCCCAGCATTGCCTAACATGGGAGTTTTTGCAGGGCAACTCCTCAAAACCAAACCATAATACTATATTCTTGAAGGACTTTTTAATTTAATTTTATTCTTATTCTTGTTATTATTATTATTGTCATTGTCATTTGTTATGCTGAGGGTGAAATTCTGGACCTGAACTTCGTGCATGCTAGGTTAGTGCTCTACCATTGAGTTGCATCCCCAACCATTCATAGGTCTTTAATGACTCTTCTTCCATAAATGCACTTTCCTGAAGTGAAGGTCATTTGAAACCCATTCGTTTTTTTATTGAAAGGTCATGTTTCTGGGCTGAAAGTTCTAAAAAATCTAAATAAATCTGGAGGGCTAGTCTGTTAAAGTACAACAACTATTAATGTTCTTTGGCAGAAGGGTTTATCAAGACTTTAGTTGTCACCTGAAGAGCTGAGGATTTCCCTGATGGGATGTGGGATAGAGGAAAATATTCTATATTGAATGAAAACTATTCTCTGTTGAATGGAAAAAATGGGGGGAAATACCATGAAAATAGAAGCGAGATTAGGAGAATAGAAGAAAGATACTGAGGGTGAGGGAGGAGCATATAAGAAGGGAGGAAAGGTGGAATGAAACTGATTAAACTATCCTATGTACATACATGAATATACCACAGTGAATTTCACCAGTATGTATGTCCATCATGCACTAATATTAAAGTTTTAAAAATCTATAAATCAACTGAAAAAATACCAATAAAGTAGAGGAAAGAGAATAGGGGGAGGGAGGAGAGGAGGGAAAAGGGGAGTACTAGGGACTGAATTGAGCAAACTATATCCATGCACTTATGATCATGTCAAAATGAACCCCAATGTGATACATAACTATAATTCACTAATAAAAATGTTTTTAAAGGACCATATATAAGGAAAAGCATTTTGGGGACTTGGATATTCCATGGAGATGAAAAATATTGTTTCTTTGTCTTTTTTCTTTTCTTTTCTTTTCTTTTTTTTCTTTCTTTCTTTTTTTTTTTTTTTTTTTTTTGAGAAATCGCTCCAGCTTCTTCTTTGTTGACTCAAATAGAATGTCTTTGAATCAAAACAACCAAGGGACCATATAATTTCAAATTTATATATAATAAATAAAATGCCTTTGGGGTCTCAAGACAAGAATAGATTTGTTTAGCCCTGGCCACAATCAGTATTCCCAGTAGTTCTATCACCCAAAAAAGACACACTTGTATCAGACTCGTTCAACCTCAGCCCCTGGAAACTGTTGTCCATCTTTATAATTTTGTCTTCAAGAGAAAGTCATGTAAATGGAGTCGTATAGTAGGTTACTTTTGAGACTGCCTGCTTTCATTCAATGGCATACCTCTGAGATTTATCTGTGTTGTTGCATGCTAATATTTTATCATTTGTTTGTTCCTTTTTATTGATATGTATTATTCCATAGTATAGTTGTATCACAGCTCATTCTTCCATTCACCTGTTGATGGATCTTCAGGCTGTTTCCCTTTGGGGGCAATTATAATTAGCACTGCTATAAATAGCTATATGGAAGTTTTTATGTGAACCTAAGTTTTTATTTTCCTCAGAGGGACACCTAAGAGTGCAATTGCTGACTCATACAGTAATCCTGCATGTAACATCTGAATTCACCACCAAACCCTTTTCACAGTGACAGTGCCATTTTACATCCCACTCCCAATAGTATGTGTGAGTTCCAATTGTTCTGTGTCTTCACCAACATTTGGTTTTGTCCCTTGGGGTGGTGGTGGTCTGTCTTGGTTCCATCTTAGTCATTCTGACAAGGTTATGATGGTAGGTCATTAGAATTTCAATTGCATTTTCTAAATGACTAGCAAGCCTGAGCATCTTTTTTTTGTGGGTTTTTTAGGCAAAGTAATTTCAAATATTTTTCACATTCTTAGATTGAGTTTACTTTCTTATGACTTTAAGAGTTCCTTTTTATATTCTGAATATAGATTCTTTGTCATATACATCTTCGTAAGTGTTTCCTCTCAATCCCTACCTGGCCGTGCCTACAAATGCCTTTTTTTTAGGTACTATTTTTTATTTGTTCTAATTAGTTACACATGACAGTAGAATGCCTTTTGACTTATTATAAGTAAATAGAGCATAACATCTCATTTTTCTGGTTGTACAAGATGAAGAATTACACAATTCCTGTAATTATATATGCACATAGGGTAATAATGTCTGATTCATTCCACTGTCCTTCGCACCCCCATGCCCCTCCCCTCCCTTCACTCCTCTCTGTCTAATCCAAAGTACCTCTATTCTTTCCTAACCTCTCCACCATAAAATTAGAATTCACATATCAGAGAAAGCATTTAGCTTTTGGTTCTTTGGGATTGGCTTATTTTCCTTAGCATGATATTATCCAGCTCCATCCATTTACCTGCAAATACCATGATTTCATTCTTCTTTAAGACTGAGTAATATTTCATTGTGCATACATACCACATTTTCTTTATTCATTTATCTTTTGAAGGGCACCTAGGTTGGTTCCATGATTTAGCTATTGTGAATTGAGCTGCTATAAACATTGATCCTACAATGGTGGACATATAACTTTATACATTTGTCAAACCCCATAGAATACACAGCACAAAAAGCAAATTGTAACTTACACTACCAATTTTTGATGTAGATTCATCTATTATAACCAATATCTTTAGATTCATCTATTATAACAAAGTCACGGCTGTGGTGCAGGATTGAATAGGGAAGTGGTTGGTTGTATGTGTATTTGATTCTGGGGATATATATATCTAAACCCCCCCTTTTTGGCTATGAACCTGGTAAAATAAATTTTGCTAATTTGATTTAAAAAGTACTTGAACTTATTTGAGTGTAAAAAAATATCCTAAAACTTAAGTCGGAAAGCATGTTTACTCTCTTGAATCGTGGGGTATTTGTATTGATTCTCAAGGCATGATGTATAGGATAAACTGTTCTGGTGTACAGCAATACAATTAATCAGGAAAACAGAAAGCTAATCTAACATTAAATTATTTGAAATGTTCCCCGTTCCCTAAAAGCAGGCTGAAGAGCGCTGACACCTTCTCCATGTCACTTCATCCATTTTGTTTCTTTATAGAGGAGTGTGCATAATTAAATCCAAGTGTAAGTGCTTCCAGAAACATGTGACTAAATAAAACATTCATGTCATCTCATCTTTCTGATAACTTCATGAAAAGTTATTGAATTAATTAGGTGAACACTCCACTGTAGCATCTCTGTGCCAGTTCTTGCAAAATAGCCGTGACTAAGTCAGGCTGCTGGGTTGTCTCTGAGCCAAGTTTTGACAGCATTTTTGACTTCTTTTTCCCTCCCATGCATTTTAACGTGTTCAAAATGTGACAATGAAATGGGAAGAAGCTACACTTGATTCTGTTCCAGGAGAAACAAACTTCCAAAAAGAAGTAGGAAAACACACTGAGGTATGTTCTGATTTACATGTTGCACTGGTTATTTATTCATGGTCTCTCCCTTCCAAATCCCCGCTTGCTTCCTAGTCCTACTTTGTGATGCTACTACAGTTGTGTCCTGTGTAAATGCCTCCTTTTCAGCTCTTGCAGTGTCACTCTTCTACAATAGAAAGAGCTGGAAGGACACTGCAAGATGGAGGGATTTCCTGCTTTTAGTGTGCTAATTTTGATGGCATAGAAGATCTCAAATCAGCATATGGGAGGTGTGAAGGGACCTTCATGGACTAGCTAAGCTCCAGGCTACCCAGACAGTTTACCCTGCTCAGCAGGTTACACCTGCATTTAACTCTGTCTTCCTTCCTCTGGCCAGTTTCTTTAGCCTGAAGGCTGGCAATCCTGTGGTATCCCTTTTCACAAAGATCAAAATATAAGATGGAACAAGAAAGATATTCTAAATTAATTCCTTCCTGGATTCTATTCCCTCGTTTCTAGGGATACTCAATTTATGCATTTGCTACTTTGATACATCTTTGAGGATTTTTTTTTAATTTTTATTTTTTAATGTACAACCACCTCGTTAACTATTCTATATGTGAAATTTCCCTCTTCCCATTCCCAGGATGGTTTATTATATCCTCTGAGTTCCTGACGTATGCACATGTTTTATGTATAACTTTCTAAATGCTTAGCAATAGGAAATCTAAATGTGGTAGTATAAACCAGATCAGTTTTATTAGCGAAGACTAGAACAAAAAGCTTATTCTTCCCTAGTATTGATTTCTAACAACTATTTAACACTGAACTCCTATGACTTCAATGCAGGTTTATAAAACGTTAGTATATCCAAAAAGAGCTATTCCAACTGTTAAGGGTTTGTGTATTAGTAGCATCTGTAGTATATGATGTCTCAAGAAAAACCCACTAGCTCTTTAATTTCTTCCAGCTTTCATTTATTCTGCTGCACTTGCATAATTCTACCTCCTTTATCACTAACATGTGGAAAAGGAGATTGTTACATTTTCCAGTCACCATTATACATACACATTATATTGCCATAGTTCGTTTGTGTCTTTTTCATTTTTTTTTTACTAAAATGATAGTTGCATTGTACTTCACATACAGTAAGGATTTGAAAGGAAGTGCACACGATAAACTGTGGAATCTTCAGTATCACTGCAGCTGCTTTTACTAGGTGCATATTTCCCTAAGATAGAATCACTGACTACTTGTTAGGAAAGTTGTAGTATTTGAGTACAAATTGTCTAAAGGAATAAAAATTTCCCCAAAATTTCTGCTCTATTTACCACAATGAGGAGTACATACTACCTTCCTGCTAAATGGATTATCCCACTTAACTTAGCACTGTAAAAGGAACATTTCAAAGACACTTCAAAATTCAAATAGCCTGAATTTTCCCATCTTCTATTATATACCATTCCATACTTTTGACTTGTGTTACTATTTACCCTTGTTTTAACATTTTGCTCCAATTTAAATCATTCTTTACCTCCTTTCTTAATTAATGACCTTGTTATTGTCCTCATCCCACTATGTTCTATGGCCAAAAGTTTTAGAAAGACAGTAATGTATAATGAACAAAACACTTTCCCATCTTTGTTTTCTGATGTGGGTTTATATTTTGACCACTTCTTTATTGGTATATCATCTTGGATAGATCTTTTAGAGTTTGTTTTTAACTTATGGTAATAATATAATTTACTCTATGTAAATTTATGATTTATGTAAATTTATGATTACACAAATGGTATTTAAATTTATGATTACACAAATGGTATTTAAATTAAATAAATTAAATGGTATTTAAATTAAATAAATTAAAATAATAGTAATATAATTACTAAAATAATATAATTTACTCTATGTAAATTTATGATTACACAAATGGTATTTAAATTAAATAAATTAAATGGTATTTAAATTAAATAAATTAAAATAATAGTAGTCAGAATTCCACCCAGATGATACTATGTAACAAACAATTCATAGTCTCAAAAATAATTAATTTATTGGTCAATGCTGCTCATGTCCTCAAGAATGGCTCCACTTAAAATATGGTGACTGAGGCTCAAGTCAACAACTTGTCTTTTACTTTGAAATCTGCAGCTACTAAATCATAATCATTTTATGGTAGAAGGCTAAAACTCATGAGACCATGTTGAACCATACTTAAAATAGATATGTTTAAAGTCTTTGTTTCTATTTTCTCCACTAACATTCCATCAACCAAAACAAAATATACAACTATGCCGAAGTCAGAAGTCAGTGTAATAAGAAGGCCATAATACCCATGTTCTTCAAGGCAGCACTGCCAAGAAACAGAGCAAAGTGTGTAGATATTAACCTGTTACAGGGAGGAAGTGAGAATTTGAAAACTGTAATCTTATCCACCCCAGTCTTCCTTTTGTTCAAGCATTTACTTCTCAACCACATGCAAACTCCCCACAACAAATAAGACACATAAAAATGTCATCCAGTGTCTGCATGAATCTCAAGATTCAGAATCTCACGCTTTGTATCATGACTCTGTGCAGCTCTTCTGGTTTAGAAAACTGTGATGTAAAAATCCATGTTGTCTTTCTGAATACCCAGGGCAAAACAGAGATGAGACATCTAAAAAGATACTTCCATTTGGAAAGAGAACAAAGATACTTAGAAGACTGATTTATAATTCAAAAAATTTTTTGGGAAAATTTAAGGCTCATCTACCCAGATATTTGTGTTTAATACTTGACTAAGCCTCTATTTTGCTTCTTATAAAAAGGTCCCAATCCATTTTCCCCCATAGCCCTTAACTGCCCTGTGGGACCATGCTTGCTATGTAATATAATCTACTATTGCACACCTATTATCTCAGGTTCCTTATTTCTACCACCAATCTCCTGAAGAGCAAGGCATCAGAAAAATGGAAACGAACAAACAAAAAAAAATGAGGTATGTGATACCATTTCTCATCTATCCATTTGTCAAAAACAGTTGACATGGACATCGGGTATAGCATTTGTGGAGAAACTATTACTCATACAGTTGATGAAAGTGTAAATTGCTAAGCCACTCAGAGAACAATTTGTCACTATCTATTGTAAAAGCATACATTCTTTGAATATTTTCTAGGAAATTTTTTTCACTGGATACACTGTCAAAATGTCAAGTTATTTATGTGAAGAGTTTATAGTAGAATTTTTAAATGACAAAAATTTAAAGATAAGTTTAAATTTCCATTAGTATGTCATTGTTTAAATGAAGTATGTTATCTACCTACAACAGAAATATCCATTATCATTGAAAGAAATTAAGGAGATCAGTATATATGTAGATGTGAAAATATGTCTAGAATATATTCTGAAGTAAAGAAGAAAAAGTAAAGAACATGTATAATTTGAAATACTTTCATGTAACAAAATTACATTCAAGCAGTGCTTTGTTTACACACATGCAAACATGTTTTTATGCCACTAGATTATAGAAAAGAAAAATTAGCCATGTTGATTCAGGAGTCCTCTATACACTAATCAGTTTATCACAGTGATTGGGTGAGGCACTTGTGAAGTTGTTCAGATGAGATCAATTCTCAGTCCCAACATTTACTAGCTATGTGATCTTGGACATGCTTTTATTGTTTCTGTGTTTTAATATCCTCATCAGTAAAGTGTGGTTGAAGATAATAGTACCTACATCCTACAGTTTTTTTGCAAATTAAATGAAACACTACACAAAAAGTTTCTAGGATAGTGCCTGGTAAACACTAAGTCATAGATAAATGTTAAGTGACATTATTATCATTAGCAAGATTTCAAGACACATCAGTGGTAGCTAAAGTAGATTGTCTTTTTAAGAATGATATCGTTAATAAGTGGAGGATGACACATAATGGGGGGGAGGGAAGGGTTAGTGTTAGGGTTAGAGTTAGGGTTAGGGAGGGGGGCAAGTATGGAGGAAGGAAGTACTGTATAGAGGGTAAAGAGGGGTGGGAGGGGTGGGGGGAAGGGAAAAAATAACAGAATGAATCAAACAACATTACTCTATGTAAATTTATGATTACACAAATGGTATGCCTTTACGCCATGTACAAACAGAGAAACAACATGTATCCCATTTGTTCACAAGAAAAAAAAAAATAAATAAATAAATAAATTACTAGCACGTTCTCCCAAAAAAAAAAAAAAATGTCTCTCACGTGACAAGGTGATTGAATTGAGAATCAGTACTTCTGTACTGCATTTCTGGTAGGGCTTGAACATACTTAATTGCAGCTCCTTCTTAGCCAAAAGGGACATTCTATTTAAGATATAAAGAAAGTAGAAATTGATCACTTCTGGCTGATAGGTTGATTGTTTTCCCCCTGTCTTTCTAACAGAAATTCAATCACAGTACATAACTCTCTGGCCTAAATAGATTTGAAGGAAAATATTAAGAATTTGCCTGACTAAATATATAAAATTACAACTTTTTTCCCCAAATCTTGAACTTGTTCCTTCTCAATGACTAGGTGAAGCTACTCATCTTCTCATTTCAAAAGCCTTTTGGTAGAAAAAGGAATGACACACTTTTCCTCTGATTAGAGGCTGTTGGCCTGTGGAAGCTACAGGTGATAACTAGAAGTGGGCATGGTACTCGATCAGGTAGGGATGCATGTTTGGCATTCTCTGCTTGGTCCCGAACATTGATTTTACTAATATTACTCTGTCTTAATTATTGTAGTTTCATAGCACATTAAAGTTGGGTAGAGGGCTAGGGTTGTAGCTCGGTGGTAGGGTAGAGCACTTGCCTAGCACATGTGAGGCACTGGGTTTGATCCTCAGCAACGTGAAATTAAAGGTATTATGTAATAAGTAAAATAAAGGTTTTTTTTTTTTTTAATTTGTTTTAAATAGTTGGGTAGAGGTTGTTCTCCAACATTGCTCTTCTTCTTTAATTTTGTGTTTGCTGTTCTGTGTCTTTTGCTCCTTCATATAAACCAGCAGGGGACCAAGTCTTTACTACATGGAACTCTGGAGGAACATTAAAGATTTAAGCAATAGCTAACTTCCTATTTTTCATTTATTTTGCTATAACTTTTATTATTCTTTTTCTTCTTACTTTGTATTTTTACTCTTCCTTTTCCAGTTTCCTAATGTGAATGATTGATTTTAGATGCTTTCTAATACATTCATCCAATGCTATAAAATTTTCTCTAAGTTCTGTTTCCCCATATTCCACAAAATTTTGAGAAATTATTTTTACTTTAATTTAGTCAAAATATTTTTAAATTTTTATTGAGATTCCTTGTTCGACCCAGGTGTTACTCATAAGTGTATGGTATAATCCCTGTGTATGTTGGAATTTTCTCGTTATCTTCCTACTATTCATTTCTAGTCAATCCCAACGTGGTCTGAAATCAGACATTGTATGATCTCTATTCTTTTAAGTTTTTAAAGTATGTTCTATGGCCCAGAATGTGGTCTATATTGGTGAATGTTCCATGTGAACTGCAAAAGAATTGCATTATGCTCTTTTTGACAAAGTGGTACCCATGTATGGATTTTATCCTATTGATCAATAATTTTATTCAGTTTTTGACTTAGTCTCTTCAGACTGCTGTAACAAAATGCTGTAGACTAGGTTGCTTATAAACAGCAAAAATTTATGTCTCACAATTCTGGTGGCCAAGAATTCAACATTCAAGTCTCTGAAGGATTCCGTGTCTGGTATGGCTCCTCTTTCTTGTTCACAGAAGTAACTTTCTTGCTGTTTCTTTATGTGGTAGAAAAGGTAAGAAGTCTCTTTATAAAGTTCCTTTTATAAGGTCACTAATCTCATTAGATTCATAGATGGTTTCTTCTCTGTGTCCACACATGACCAAATAAACTTCTTATGCCCCATTTCCCAATATCATTAATAGTGTCATTACCTTGGGTGTCAGGACTTCAGCATATGAATTTGGGGGATAGGGTAACACAAACATTCAGACCATAACAGTTCAGTCATGTCCTTACTGATTCCCTGCCTGCTGTCCATTTCTGAAAAAGTGGTAATGAATTCTCCAACTAAAATGGGAATTTTTCTATTCTCCTTGCAGTTCCATCATTATTTTTTGTCTCATGAAAATTGATGCTGTGTTATTACAAGTTAAGTATTGTCACCTCTTCTTGGAAAACTGACCATTTGTCTCTATACAGTGCCCCCTTTTATCCCTGATAACTTTGTCTGATACCCACCTTGTCTGAAATTCATACAGCTATCCCTGCTTTCTTTTGATTAGTATTAGTATGCTATGTCTTTCTCCATCCACTTATTCCGAGGCTGTTCGTGTCTTTTTAATGTGGCATTATTATAGCCTACATATAGTTGGGCCTTCTTTATTGATCCACACTGATATTTGCTATCTTCATTAATGCATTTAGGACAATGATGTTCAAGGTGAACATTTATATAATTTCATTGATTTCTACTATATTTCTTACTGCTTTCATTCATTATCATTGTTCTTCATTCCTATTTTTGTTTTCCATATGTTTCTACCCTTCATTTTGTTTGTTTGTTTTTTTTTAAGGTACTGGGGATTGAACCCAGGGTTTCACACATGCCAAGCAAGTGCTGTACCATTGAGCTATGTTTCTAGTCCTGTCCTTTGGTTTTAACTGAATACCTTATAGTATTTCATGTTATTTCCATTATATATACACACATATATATTATGCATTATTTTTTTAACTTTTTGTACTGGTTGGTCTGGAGTTTGCAGTGTAAATTTATAACAGACGTCCACTTTCAAATAACTCTGTACCACTTTAAGCATAGTATGAGTCCCTTATAAGAACAAAACAATCTAACTTCTCCCTTCATCTCTGTTGTAATTACTGTCACTCATTCACTTACACATAAGCATGCACACTCGTATCTCTTTGCATAATATATAGATGTATTTATAAATAATCAAACATAGTGTTGCTATTATACTTTTGAAGAAATTGTTATTTGTGAAATCAATTGAAAGTAAGAAAAGTTCTATCTTGGCTTATTCCTTCCTTAAACTCTTTATGTCCTGCTGCATGTCTGAGTTTCTGACCTCCATCATGTTCTCTAAGGAACTTCTTTAAGCAGTTCCTGCAATTCATGTCTCCTGGCAATAAATCTCTCCCTTTTTGTTTGAGAATTTCTTTGATGTCCCCTTTACTTTTGAAGAATTGTTTTTTAGGATACAGAATTCTAGACAGATTATGTTTTCCCTCTCAGCACATTTAAGTGTTTTAGTTCATCCTCTTCTGCCTGGTGCCGTTTCTGGGAAGTCGGATGAAACACTTCCATTTCCTCCTTTATTGGTAAGTTGTCCCCACCACTCATCTCTTTCAATGTTTCTTACAAATCTTTGATTTTTCTACCATTTGAAAATGGTTTGCCTACTTGCAGGGTATTATTTAGTTCATTTTTTTTTCTTTAGTTCATTTTTTTTTTTCTTC
Organism: Sciurus vulgaris; assembly: GCF_902686455.1. Classification (NCBI taxonomy): domain Eukaryota; kingdom Metazoa; phylum Chordata; class Mammalia; order Rodentia; family Sciuridae; genus Sciurus; species Sciurus vulgaris. The sequence continues at coordinate 85,443,245 of NC_136463.1, read as the reverse complement.
TCTCTCATGTTCTGAATTTCTTGGATCTGTGTTTGGTTTCTGACATTAATTTAGAGAACCTGGCAAGGTCTTCTGGTTCTTGCAGTTTTTCTTGTCCTTCTGATAGTCTCATTTTGGGTATACCATGTCTTTTATAGTTTTCCCACAGTTGTTGAACACTCTGTTTATTTCAATATTTCTTTTCCATTCTCCCATCTACCTTTGCTTTTTTGTTTTGGCAGTATCTATTGACATACTCAAGCTCAGAGATTCTTTCCTCAGGTGTGTTTGTTCTGCTAATAAGGCCATTAAAAGCCTCCTTTATTTCTGTTGGTATTTTTGATCTGTAGCATTTTTAAAATGTTTTCTTGAGTTTCTATCTCTCTGCTTACATTTCCTATATGTTCTTGCATACTATCTACTTTGTCCATTAGATTCCTTAGCATGCTAACCACAGTATTTTAAAATTCCTATCTGAATATTCTACCATCCTTCCATGTGGGCTTCTTAGACTTTTAGAGTGTCTGTGTTTTTTTTTTTTTTGGCTTTTAGAATGCTTTGTATATTCTCCTTCAGAGCAGGATGTGCTGTCCTGAGTAGGCACATTGAAGCTGCTCTAATTAGACTTTGGTAATGTGAGGGCAAGGTTTATTGGGCAGGGAACTATTCTCTAGTCCTGGGATTCCATGTCTCTCTTAGTGAGCCCAGGGCCTTTGTACTGTGAACATTTACAAATGTTTCTTAGTTTTTCCGTCTCACGATAGAAGACTGGAGTTGGTTATTTCTCTTCTTCCTTGTGGAAGACTCGAGCTGGCTGGATTTGTATATTTCTTTCTCCTGGGGCAGTGATAATGGTAATACTCCAGTGGGCAAAGTTTAAATTAATTAATTCCTCCTGAGGGCACAGCTTGTTAAGAACACAGTGTTCAGGTGTATTTTAAATATTTCTTATTCCCCACCCCTGCAAGAAGCATGAAGGGGCACTTGTATTTAATGCAAGAACCTGACACAGCTCCTAGAATTAAAACTAACAAAAGCATTGAACATTCTATGGCTGAGTCCCCTGGAAGTTTTGTTCTCACTGAGGCTTCTACAATTTCTCAGTTATAGTTTTGGTTATTCTCCTACAGGGTCACCTGCTGTGCAGGTATGTTATGATTCTTTGCATCTGTCTGTCTAGCTCTCCAAATTCTACATCAGTGGTTTGCCAGATCCAGATCTGAGTTGTTGACTTTACAATTTGTTCAGCTTTTTACTTTATGGGACAGAGTTGTGGCTTCCAAACTTCTTACATGCAGAACTGGAAAAGTATCTATCATTTTGTTTGTTTGTTTGTTCGGTACCAGAGATTAAACCCAGAGGTGCATTATCACTGAGCCAAATCCCCAGACCCTCCTTTTTTAAAATTTTTTTTATTTTAAGACAGGGCCTTGCCACATTTCTCAGGGCTTCAATAAGTTGCTGAGGCTGGCATTGAACCTGCAATCTTCCTATCTCAGCTCCTAAACCTCTAGGATTACAAGTTTGCACCATCGCACCTAGCTTGTGTTTTTATATATTTATCTCAAAAGACAAAATATTTCATTTTGAGGTTTCTGGTATATTGTTGTCTCTTGAGCCAGAGATTAACCTAAATATTTAGGATCATACTTAGGGCATTTCACTGTTCCTTCAGTGATACATTACTGGTATTTGAGGAACTTTGAAAGATTTTACCTATTACATACTGTAACATTCTGTGTTTGGGAATGTGCTCCAGAGTATCATTAATACAAAGACTCCTTTTTATTTTCTGAGTTTATTGAGTATCTCATCCCATGTTGGCCATAGATGCAAATTCTCAGACTTCTCTCTTCCAGCCTTTAATGTTAGAAAGGGCTCTCAGACATTTAACTTTTAGAGTTTCTGTGGTTGTCCTGCCACAAACTTGAGGAACTTTAGGGAACAGTGCTTGAAACAGATATAATTCACACTGTACTTCAGAATCCAGCAAAAATACTTTATAATTCAGAGCTAAGAGAAACACAGAAAAGTTTTATTCATAGGATTGTTCATTATCATTCTCATCGATTTCCTTCCACTTAGCTCCACATGCCTGTGATGACTCAATGGAAGAGTCTTAGAAAATTTGAAAGGATTGTTGAAAACATTGTGATTGCCTTGTTTGTGTGGACTATTTTGACCATCTAAATGTGAAGTAAATTAGATAGTGGCTTTTCCCTTGATGCTTTCCCACTGCTTAATCTGTATCAAAGCAGTATACACATATCAACCCATTTCAGTCTTAACTCAATGTGAGGCTTTGAAAATTGAGTCATAAATCATTTTGAAAAAGGAATCCCAAAATGAAACAACATTTTTTTATATAGGAAACAGTATTCTAATTTCATTTTGCAAGAATCTCATTTGGAAATATAAGATAAAGAATTTGCCATGAAACAGCTAGTAGAAAACACAAGGTCATATGCAGGCAAGTCTGAGAGAAGTGGATCAAAAAAGAATATTTTAGCGTCTTTAATGTAAAACAGGTCATGCACATAATATAAAATATGCTAGAAAAACTTCTTGTAACAATATGCATTTCCATACTAGTTTAACTATTGAAGTATACCATAAATGCAGTCAATTCCACAAATCTATACAGGAAAAATAACTGGGAATATATGGAAAAATCTGTGAATTTAACTCTCATATGTTCATTTTTAACCAATTGATTTCCATAAAATAGGGAATTAGGAAGAAATTTTTAATAAAATGTTATAAAAATGTTGTGAATAGTTATGGCCAAAATATGAAAGATCAAGAAGGGATAAAAGACCTGGGTCTCTTGGTGCATACCTGTAATCCCAGCTCCTCAGGAGCCTGAAGCAGGATTGCAAGTTGGAAGCCAGCCTGGGCAATTTAATAACAAACTGTCTGTATACATAAAAGGTTGGGGATATGGTTCAGTGGTAGTGTGCCCCTGGATTCATTCCCCATTGTCACACACACACACACACACACACACAAAGGATAAAAGTAGCAGATATGAGTAAATGAGAAATGCCAGATAGATTTCATATAATATCTCTTGCTCTAAGTATTAAATGAAATTTGCTAAAGTTTTGACTCTGTTTCTGAAGGAAACCAAATGCCAGTGAATTATATAAGGGGATATGAAAGCTTTCCAACAAAATGTGGTTTTAAAAAGTAACCAAGAAATAAACTTTTAAGCCACATCTCCTGGGTAGGGAAGCAAAGGGAAACAGGTAAAAGAAGTGGGAATACACCTGTCACAAATTGCTCATCTATTTAATTTGGCTCTACAAAATGCACAGCAACTAGACTAACCTAACGCACTCTTTACCCTAGAGAGTTCCTGCCCATAAGTTTCGATCATCACATCGAATAGCAAACTGTCATGGATTATAGGTTTCCTATTCAGAGCCCCTTATCTTTCTACTTTGGTGTAAGCTCATCTGACTTCCAACTGACAGAAACTGTATTCCTCTGCCTAAGGTCTTTCTCTTTCCAATGAGCAAACTTTAGCTACCTAACGACAAGGCCCATTGTGCAGAGGAATTAGGACCAGTGGGAAGAAGCACTTTAAAAAGTACATCAACCTCCTGGTCCCTGTGTGGACTGGTTTGGAGGCATTATCTTCACACTAGCTCTGAAAGTTTTTCAGCAGGATTAAGCTCCACTGACCAACAGTGGTCACTGGCTGGATAATGAACCTTTTCCTGTCTTATTTCTCACCCTTCCCTAAGCGATTCTTTCACTATTTAAATAAACAACTTCCAAGAGATCTTTGTCTCAAGGTCTGTCCTGGAGAACCCAAACTAATATGAAAATCATGTGTGCAACTTGATATAATTTAATTTATTTTGGACTAAATGCTCTTATTCCATGAATAGCCCCCCTGAAACCCCGCATAACCGTTTGGTGAATGGATATCTCTGAAATTTTGGCAGTTAGAGAGAAAAAGGAAACCTGAGTGTTTTGTGGGTATAAGCAAAGAAGACTCATTCTGGAGCAGCTCGTTGTCGTGGTTAGTAATGTGGGCACATGTACTGGACCATGATTCTGGCTGCCATTCCATAGCTGGCTAGGCTGCTAGAGGAGCCTGTTGGAGGAAGCCTGCTCTGCTGGAGATAAAACACACTTGCTTCTCTTTGCTTTGTTCAAGGACATTCTATGCTAAACTGGATCATCTCTTTTTCAATAAATGCAGATCTACCTTATGGAAAGAAAGCAAGTAATGGGCGCCAGGACCAGAAAAATAGCCAGATTTTGCAGAGGGAATGATAGGATGTTATTCCACACAAAAAGAGTTGTATCTGCCAAATTATATGGGTTTCATACCCACTATCATTCCTCCGACATCCACAAGTCTGTGAAGACTTACAGTAGGAAATACAAGCTCAAGTCTCAAAGGACCACAGATTTCTTTTCAGTGGTCCACTGCCAATTGCATGGGTTGATGTTGAGACACTCCAAGCAAAATATTAGATCTAGTGGACACTTCATTTTTATACCCCCTATATCCTTAAAATTAAGAGTGTTCTTACATTAAGCATTATTCATACCTATGCAGAAGGAAAAGAGGCAGAACACAGTTGTGTTTGTCAGTTCTTTCACTGCCCTGACCAAAAGACCTGACAAGAACAATTTTAAGGGAGGAAAAGTTTATTTGGCACTCATGGTTTCAGAGGTCTTAGTGCACAGATGGCAGATTCCTTCCTCAGGGCCCAGGTGAGGCAGAACATCATGGTGGAAAAGTGTGGTAGAGGAAAGTGGCTCAGGACTTCCGACCAAGAAGAAGAGAGAAAGAGAGCTTCGACTTTTCAGGGACAAATATAAACCCCAAAGGCATGCCCCCAGGGACCCACTTCCTCCAGCCATATCCTACCTGCCTAGAGTTACCACCCAGTCCACCCCTATCATGGGATTAATGTTCAATTAGGTTAAAATTCTTATAACCCAATCATTGCACCTCTCAACTTTCTTGTCTGTCTCACACATGAGCTTTTGGAGGAAACTTCATATTTAGACCATAGCAATAGTACACTGTTTTAAATTCTCCCAGATGCTTTTTTCCTTATGAATTTTGTTTTTATATTCAAAAGTCAGAAATTAACAATCAAGAAAGTTAAATACTTCTAGAATAAATATGCATGTTTTGCCCAAAGTGAGTGAAACTTACTGAGTCGTTGTCTCTCATGAGTCAAAACCATCTCAGAGTTAGGAGAGATGACAGAGAACACAGCCCTAGATATACCAGAGCTGATGGATCTGGTGCACTGGACTTTCCTTGAGTTTACATTCTTTATTTTTCATCTCTCTCCCTTTCTTCCTCTTTTCTAAACATCTTTCCAAAGGCTAGTTCACTATTCCTTTACTAGCAGAGGATTTTTTGTCTTGTACATTCACTCTAATGGGTACATCACAGAATTCAGGGTTTAAAAGAAAATCCAACTTGGTCGTTTCTCTTATTTCTTCTTGACAGTTTGGTATTCCGATTATTATTTGATCCACAAAACTTGTTAATAATGAGAAAAATCCAGGTTGCATTTGAACAGAGCATGGCTGCTGTGCTCACACTCTGTAAGAAGTTGCTGCATAACAATGTTCCTCCATTCTTCCGTCATCTATGACTCATTTTGAAGAAGAGCCATTTGATGAATTTAGACCAAGAGAAGTGACATTGTGTGACAATTAATAACATTAATGAACTCTAACCATTAAATTAGAAGGTTTTAGTTAAAATCTTTTCAGAGAAAAGTAAATTATGCCAACTTTGACTTTTCTAATACCTCACTATAATTCTTATAATAATAGCCTCAATCAGAAGATGTACATCAATGTCTGTGTCCACCAATGTGAGAATATTTATGAGAGATAAATTTTTCTATGTAGTATTCCATATAAAGAAAGTCTTTGTGAGCACATATTAATTTCAAATGTTCTAGTTGTCACATGAAAAAGAAATAGGTAAACTAATTTTAATAATATATTCAACATATCCAAGCTTTTTAAAAATTTCAACACTCAAGCAATATAAATATTGAAGTGTTTTACTTTATGTATACTAAGTCTTTGAAATCTGTATAATTAAAAATTATAGCACATTTAATTCGGACAGGTCACATTTCATGGGCTCAATAGCCACAGATGGCTGGTGGCTACATGTTGGAGAGAAGGACTTCACAGTATCTAAATACAAAATTCAAAGATGGAAGTGCTGCTAGTCTTAGAACAAAAAACACGTTTTTAGCTTAGGTGGCATGTTTGAGAAAGGGAATTTACATAATACAGGAATGAAGACCCACAGTAGTTAATTCTTTTATTCCAAAATAAATGGGTTACATTTAAAATTAGGTCTGCCTCTCAGATCTATATATCTTGGAATCTTCTGAACCTCCCCCTTGGTATTTGCAGAAAGATTCAGTGATGTATTGCTTCTGGGACACTACTTGGCATTTTGTGGGTAAACAATAACAGCATACAGACTGTAAATATCAAGGGATGTTTTAAATTGCATATTGGGAAATTTTTAGAATGGCTCAGAGTAAGCTCACTTTGTTCCCCATGGTAGAATCAATTTGCTGAGATAGTTTCATGGCTTCATAGAATGCTACAAAATTATTTGGTAGGGCATCCTCTCCTATTCAAGTTACCTTCATGATCCATAGAAAAAAATGGGGAGCCATTTTTAACAGCAGCATCTTGTTGTTTTCTCAGTCACTGCCTTCTTCAAATAATATGGAAGTGTATTCTGGCTCCATTTTTGCTACGTGAGAATGACAGTGGTTTCTCTACCTCACCAGAAAAGACTATTCTCAGTTAATCCTATATAGCCACAAAACATCATCAAAACCTTTGAAATTAGAACATCACAGCCTGTAATGCTTGTAGAGACAGAAGTCATCACCAGAGAAAACTCTAAACCCTAATTAGCCCAGAGACTGGCATCAGAGGAATCTGTATGACATCAGTCGTTTTAGTTTGCCTGTATCTACTGTTTCCCATATATTTGTCATTCAATGATTCCTTGACCTTAGATGCTCAAAGTTCTTTTCCTTTGTCATTTCATGCCGCTTGCCCCCACCAGCGTGACAAACAACAAGTACTCTTCAGAAGTTCATGAAGCAGCTTCTGCTTTATTCGGATAACACCCTCAATATATAAGCAGTCTCATGCATAAGCAATTATAACCAGATATGTCCATCCAATCCTATTAAAGGTCAAGCGATCACCAGCTCAAGCATACATGTAAGATGTATCTGTCCATGCTCTAAGCAGCTGAACTAATTATCATACAGCCAATGGTAAACGCTTCCTGTTTTTCTCAAGGCACATTCAGCACGCCCTTTGGCTCTCTGCCAGTTGCCATCTTGGATGCATGTGGTGTAACCCTGGGCCCCGGGTCTCTCCTGCCACAATTTCACTTTCTAGAAATGTACTGTTCTTTTGTTAAGACACTGAATCAGCTCAAGTTCTGTCCACTATGGTGATGATGACTCCCAGGTGCAAAAAGATACATACCCTAAAAAATAGCTGTTTGGTTCTCTTCTTTTTTCTTTGTTTTTTGATCAGTCTAATCTACAGGACCCCAGAGATAGAACCTAAGAATGTAAAAGGCAAAACCTTTTTCCTTTTCTATAGCAGCAAAGATGTGGAGGTACTTTAAGCTACTAAGAGTTTGTTCCTCTTTTTTACTGAGGTAATCTAGTATTTTTGCCTTACCCTTTACATTCCTTCTTTATGTACAAAGGGTTTGCATACCCAAACAAACTGTGGAATCCTGTCTGAAAATGTTCTCACTAACTTAGTTTCAATACAGGATATAATTGGGGTCTTCTATTTGTCAATATTTACCTCTTAGCGCCACAGGATTTGTAAGACTCAATAGATAAAACCTCAACTGCAGAAAACCATTTTATGGTGACAAATTTTCTAGATTAAACTATCTCAATTTTTCACAATTTGTGTACAATATTTCTTGCTAAGTCTGAAGTCAAATACCAATGGAACTTCATCAAAAATAAAAATACAAAACAGGAGAAAGAAAAAACATAAGCTATCTATAAGAATTCTAAGATAACAGTGAATTCTATTGATGATTAAATCATGCTCCTCTTACAATGGAATTCATTCTTGAATTTTGCTTAATTTTATCAAAATTAAGACATGGGACTTTGAGTTAAAGTAGATTTTGAAGTCTTTCTTCAATCCTGTGATTCCCCTGATTCTCTCGCAAGAATTTGAAATTCAGAGTCACATTTCCTAAGAGTTGTTAGAAACTTAGAAACATGATGTAGGTGAGCAAAAAAGAAAGAAATGAAAAGAAATAGTAAAAGATAATGAAGTATTGAAAGAAAGCTTTCAAATCAATTTTAAAAACTGGGAAATTGTGTAACTAGATCAGTATTGAATATTGTTGTTAAAGAAAAAAATATAATGTAGACATGAAGACTGTACTTTGTAGAATATTCTAAAACCTAATAGACATTAGGTAAATAGCTTCCAATAATTTAAAGGGAATTTCACATGTGGATGAAGTCTCATTCCCAGAAACAAAACTTCTAATAAAAATTCACATTATTTAAAGAAAAAAATATTTTAAGTTGAGAGATCTAAAAAGTATGAGTGAAAACAGAAATTGACCACAGTGCACCACACATGAATAACTCATTTAAAATGTATTATATGCCTGGCATGGTGGCATACACCTATAAGCCCAGTGACTTTGGAGGCTGAGGCAGGAGGATTGAGAGTTCAAAGCTAGCCTCAGCCAAAGTGAAGCATTGACCAACTCAGTGAGACCCTGTTTCTAAATAAAATACAAAATAGAGCTGGGAATGTGGTTTAGTGGTTAAGTAAGAGCCCCTGAGTTCAATACCCATTCCCCCCCCAAATATGTATTATATTTGTTTTTGGGGAGTATATGTGTATTTCCAGTATGTTCACATTAAATCAGTTTTGCATATGGTATATTTTTTTATAAAATCGATATTCAAAATGAAGTTTCCTACTATAGGAAACTGTATTTACTTCAACTCCTTGTTTCTGCAATGATTACTTAATGCACATTCTGCACAATATTTTCTCATTTTCATCATTTATAATAGGGCTAACAAATTTCTTTAAAGAAAAATCTGACCCCAACATCTGATATGTACATAGGAGTCCCAATTCTCCTTCCAAGGTACTGTTTGCTTTGTCCAACATGGTGCCCTTAATACTCCCATCTTAATCCTGCCTAAAAATCAATATTTGATCTCCACTACTTTTGCACAAATATTTTAAGTACAACAATATTTAAATGTATGCACAGCTCATTCCTGCTGAAGAGAAGTTCTATTTGACTCTATGAGGTTTGAATGGTTAAAAAGCCACACTTTTTATCATTGCCTCCCAATGATTTCCAGTCAGAGCCTAGCATTTGATTTGGTGTTCAGTTCCACGTTTGAGGAAATAAAGAGATTTAAATACTTTAAAGTAGAGCTACTTTTTTATTTTTTATTTTATTTTATTTTTTTACTTTCACAGACTGCATTTTGATTTGCTGTACACAAATAGGGTACAACTTTTCGTTTCTATGGTTGTGACATTTGTGTAATCATACATGTACATAGGACAATGACATCTGTCTCATTCCAACACTTTTCATATGAGGTACTTTTTTAAAAAATGTAAATATGAAACTTTTTTTTATTTTAATTGAAAATCATAAATTTACATTCGATTATTTTTTCCGTTCCCCCCCACTCCTCCCACCCCTCTTTTCCCTCTATACAGTCCTTCCTTTCTCCATTCTTACCACCCTCCTTATCCCTAACCCTAACCCTAATGCTAACTCCTCATACCCCCCCTTATATGTCCTCATCCGCTTATCAGCGAGATCATTCGTCCTTTAGTTTTTTGAGATTGGCTTATCTCACTTAGCATGATATCCTCCAATTTCATCCATTTGCCTGCAAATGCCATGATTTTATCACTCTTCATGGCAGAGTAATATTCCATTGTATATATATATGCCACAGTTTCTTTATCCATTCATCAACTGAAGGGCATCTAGGTTGGTTCCACAATCTGGCTATAGTGAATTGAGCAGCTATGAACATTGATGTGGCTGTATCTCTGCAGTATGCTGATTTTAAGTCGTTTGGGTATAGGCCAAGGAGTGGGATAGCTGGGTCAAATGGTGGTTCCATTCCAAGCTTTCTGAGGAATCTCCATACTGCTATCCAGAGTGGCTGCACTAATTTGCAACCCCACCAGCAATGTATGAGTGTACCTTTTCCCCCAGTCCTCGCCAACACCTATTGTTGTTTGTGTTCCTGATAATCGCCATTGTAATTGGGGTGAGATGGAATCTTAGTGTAGTTTTGATTTGCATTTCTCTTATTACTAGAGATGTTGAACATTTTTTCATATATCTGTTGATTGCTTGTACATCTTCTTCTGTGAAGTGTCTGTTCATTTCCTTAGCCCATTTGTTGATTGGATTGTTTGTATTCTTGGTGTAGAGTTTTTTGAGTTCTTTATAGAAACTTTGTTTACAGGATATTCTTTTTGAAAGTTATTCAATTGAGCTTAATTCAGTATTTATCCAGAGACTCCTATGGATTAAGGCCAGTGAGCTAGTGATTATGATGTGGGTGGAGAAAGTAGGAAAATGAGTAAGTTTCCTATAGGTTAAGCTATTAATAAAGACAAGATCTACCTAAGTACAGTGCAAGGAAGAAAAAAAAATATCCTGAAAATGGAAGGGAGTATTTCATATTCAGAGAAGAAAGAATAGCTATCATGATAGAAGGTTGCAAAAGGTAAGTGATTCACTAGAAGGACATAAAAGGGGAGTAAGCTCTACACAAAGGCGCCATGGCCAGAGAAAGTGACCAGCAGTTTAGACTTGGTAAAACCCACATTGTGTGTAGCCAAAGGTGCTCACTCTGAGAACAGAGGTCTTCTGCAGTAGGGCAGTAAACTATTTTTTGTAGAGCCACTAAGGACCCAGGAGTAAATCCTTGGTAAAGACGAACTATTTACAGTGTTTAAGCAGAAAAATTACTTTAAAGAAAAAATGTTCTTAGAAGGTACAGTACAGTCAACCTCTGTATCTATGAATGAATTCCACACCTGCAAGTTTAACCGGCTGTATATCAAAAATATTCATGAAAAAATTGCATCTGTACAGATATGTATAGGCTTTTTTCTTTTTATTATTCCATAAATAATACTATATAATAATATAGCATAATAATACTTTATGTAGAATTTACATGGGATTAAGTATTATAAGTTATCTACATATAATTTAAATTATATGGGAGAATGTGTTAAAGTTACATGCAAATATTACACCACCTTTCAAAAGAATCATGAGCATTCTTGGGTTTTGCTATGCACAGGAAGTGATATAAGCAATCCTCTGTGAATACTGAGGGACCACCATACTGTAAGTTTATAACAGAGCTTTGTTGGGGAGAGGGAAAGCCTACGAAGGATGTAAAGGATATTGTGAAAAATGACAATCTCGGTGTTTGCCATGAAGGAGCAGGAAAATTCAAATGTTTACTCTGAGAGGCTGGTGAAATCATTAAACAGAGAACATGAGACTGAGGGATGAATTACTTTGTAAAAGGACTGACAATCTAATGACAAAGTAGAGACTAAACTGTGGATGTACAGATGTCTAATGACCCAGGGAAAAAGAGGACTAGCACAGAGGAGTGATCTGGGTGGCTGAGATTTAGGTCTTCAGTTAAGCACAGCAGTTTGTAGGTAAATATTCACTGAACTGAAGCATTCCTGAGGACTGAGAGGGCAGATCACAGGAAATACTAGAAACAAAGGACTATGAGCCATTTAGAGGCACAAGTCCCATCAATACTCAGGCTGGTTATGTGCATGAAAGTAAATGAGACTAAAGAATAGAATGCGTTAAAATGGGAATGATTTCCAATTGTTCATCTTAGTTTTATGTTTGATTTGTACCTACGGATCCTATATATTTTTGACCCTATATATTCTCTCAGATCAAAGCTGTGCCACACTAAGACATCATGAATGCAGAGAAAGCTGAACATGATAAAAATGAAATACTTGAGGGATCAGATAAGGCTCAGGGGTGAAAGCAAGTCATGGAGAAGGCTAAAGATGGCAGGCCATCATCAGAGGGGATGATGTGTCAGGTCATAGGGAAAATGGTGGTTCTGAATTCATTTGAGACCAGCAAACTCAGAAGTAAAGAGAAGATTTATAGAGAGAAATAAACAGGCACCAGGCAGCCGAGCTAGTGAGCGAGAGACACCTTAAATGAAGTAGAAACGTAATGCCTGCATTATCCAACTACTGGTAACTCAGATGTCACAGGAGGGTTTACTTTATTTGCTTACACTGCATTCTACTGTTTTGTAGCAATAGGGAAAGTTATTAGAGAATTTGTTATTGAATCCACTTTGGCTACTCATTTGAATGGTCTGAAGAGTGTTTTTTTTTTTTTTTTTTTTTTTTTTTAACATTATTGATGCCTACATCCCTGCTCCCTCCAGATTTCAGTTGCTGTTTCTGCCTGTTTTCCATGCACCCTCAGTTTAAAGGCTCCTCAGGTGATCATACAAGCCAAGGTTGATTCTGCTGCATAGGTAAAACTGAGGGCCATGAGCTGCTCCTTGGGGAGGGGGTAGATGCACCTGTGGATCATGACGCATCTTCTCACCCACTCAGTCTAGTTTGGCAAGCAAAATTCCTGGAACAACTTCATAAAAATTTACAATTCTCATTCTCATCCCAAGTTTTTGAATATTTGGGGTTGAATGCAAGACTGGACATAAGTGATCTGATAAAACACCTCTGTATAAAAGTCACTGCCATAGTTCTTCCCGATATATACTTTAGAAACTACCACCATGAGGAAAGATTTTGACTTCTGAGTTGGCAAGCTTCTTGTGACTGAATTTGGTCATTCATAATTCAGTGCTACTAGTTTCTATTCCTATATTAAATAGTAATAAATCTACCATTAATTGACAGCTATATTCCCAGAGTTTTGCCAGTTCCTGAAGATTCAAAAAGAATCAGGTCATGGTGTATTGTTTTTAAGGATCCAATTATCTAATGGAGGGAAAATGTGAATAATTATGACATGTCTGTCACAGAGAGATCAACTATGCTACCCAAACACTGCAGGTGCAAAAGCTACTTGGATGAGAGATCGAGAAGCGTGGGAAGCTGGAGGTTGGAGCATGTGAGAGAAGTAGTAAAAGGGCAAGATAACTAGGAAGAGGGAAACTTTAAATTGTGCAGATGTTAAGATTTAAGCCAAGACAATAGCTGCTCTCTGGGGTTTCAGGATGCAGCTCATTCCTTCTCCTTCCCCTAAGCATTCTGACTAAAAGAATACACACAGACAAGTCTCTAACCAAGTGGGGATCATCGTCCCACTTTACCAGTTAACTAGCCATCTGTAATCCTCACAGTGTGTTTATGTAGTTTTTTTTTATTCCATTTCCTGTTAAGCAAAGAAAGCTGGGAATGTATAATGCCCCAGCTGTTATTCCTGCCCTGCCTGAAAGTAGAAGGAGATTCTGGGGCAGAATATTTTCTAAAACTTCTCTCGTGAGTTCTTCCAGTCTGTTTATTAGTTTGGCAGAGGACATGTGAATGGACTCAAGAGGGTGGTCTGTATTTTTTTAAAACCAGTAACACTGTCATCTAGTTAATAGGATTTAATTCATTTCGATCTTTGACTAATGAGGCTAATCCTACTGCTCTGGAAAAGGGATTGACCTATAGCTGCATACTAATGTTTGTTCTTCACTTCTTTAATGACATAACCCAGATTTTGTCATTACTGAAAATGCATCCAACACGTTTGGCGCAGTGATTACCAGTTCCATGTGAGGTATTGATGTCTGTGGGGCAGGTTTCTGACCTAGACAATGTTACTGAGGCTGTAGAGGAGGGTTTTCAGAAAGTTTTCCTTAAAATAGGGTATGTTTTAAGTACTTACTTAGTTTTTATATTCAGTCTTCTATTTCTAATATCCCGAGACTCTGATATGATGGCTGGAATCAAAGCACCAGCTTTGTGAGATTGAATATGAAAGTTAGTAGCGTCACGCATAACAACATAAAAATATGGTTTTACTACTATGACTTATCTTTACTAAGGGAAACAAATTCCATAAATTAAGCAATTTCAGGGGGCAGGGGATGGTGTCTCTTCTTTCTTGTAAGAGAATATAATTTCGAATTGAGACTCTCTTCTGCAAAGAAAGAAATGGCAGAAATAAGTCCATGTCTTCAAAAGGCAAAACTGGAATGTCTGGCCTAGAGGTATGAATTCTCATCACTTAAATGACAGTAAAATTTAATGACTTAAAATTTGTATGCCACACCAAACTGTAGGCCAAAAAACTGATGAAAAAAAAAAAATCACTCCATAACCCAAAGGAAGAAATAGCATCACAAAATCTTCATAATCTGAACTAATCCCCTAAATAGGAGAAATGTGGCCTTCTTAAGCAACCCTAAAAGGCAAGCTCACCATTCACATTAAGTCAACTCCTCAGGTTATTTTGATGAAAATACCACCCTGATTTTCTAAATTATTAGGTGAGCAATTTGCAAAAGGTCCAAGAACTGGTCACAAGAGAATGTTTCAGTTCCTTAAATGGAAGTGACAGCTGCTGAATAATGCTGGCATTCTGGTTCGTGCTGTCTGCCCACTCACTGTGACAAAGTTGTGATGAGCCACCTTAAGCTACCAGCATAGATGTAGCCCTTACAGGGAAAAGTGAGAAAAGTCCTAACAACATTTTCTTTAAATTGATTAATTTTAAGAAAGCTACAAAATGGACTTTATATCTTTTTTTACAGAGCTGATCATTGCGGACATTTCATGCTTTTTGTAGTTTTGGTTTAAAATTAATGACAACCCTTAAACACTGATGATCAACTTCACAATCATATTTGCCACTGGCATTTAGGGATGCAACATTAGGCACTGATCTGATATTACCCAACAGTAACCATATTCCATATTAGAGATGGAATGCTCCAGGAAAACAGAAACGACAGAAAACAATCACACTAAGAAAGTGAATTAACAAAAGAAAAATAATTTTCCCATTTTTTCTTTTCATAGAGAATTAATTTTTATGTTTCTAACGTAATTTTTCATCCCAGTAATACCCAGATCATGTGTACATTAGGATATACTATCCTTAAGTCAAGACATTGGGTGGATATGAATAATCTGTTCCAGCTGTAAGAACCCAACATTACCTTGATGATTTTCAAGAGCCTTTTTTTGTAGGCTGGGGATGTAGCTCAGTTGGTAGCACTCTTACCCCTCAAGCATGAGGTCCTGGGTTCAATCCCCAGCATTGCAAAAACAAACAAAAAAAGAGAGTGCATTTACTAAAAGCAAATTTGAAAACCAGAGGTGGCAATCAACTCAAAATATTTTTTAAAAACTTAGTGGAAGGCCAATTTTATTATTTCCTATAGTACTTGAAGCATCACATTTTTCAGATAATTGTTTAATTTTTAAAGACTATTGCAGTTAGAATACACAGCCGAGTCTGTATCAGCTACGTCCCCCAACTGAGAAGTAAATTAAGGAATTTAACAATAATCCACATGATATTTTGAGTCTAGATATTTATTGAAACTACACAACAACAAAGCATCTTCTCTACTTTTACTCCTCACTTTTGTACCAGTCCTCTATATCCCTTCTGGCCTTATTCTGATGAGTGTAGTATGCTGGACAAAGTCAGGACTGGGGCTTAGGAAAATGCCAGAGTAGTAGAGATTGGTAAATATTCATTAGTGCATTTGCCAAGTTCCTTTGTGGTTATATGTGCCTAGCACACCTTTACCTTTGCACCCACTTGACATAAATGAAAATTAAATAAAATAAGTAGAATTTTAAGAGAGCTTTGGGAGTATTTTTTCCAAAGATATTAAAGCCACAGCATAGAAGAAAACTTGAGTCCCTTAGATGTTGACTGGAGCAGGGCTACCTATAAATCAAAAGCAAACATTTTGGACTTAACACACAATAAATGAACTGTCAAGCTTGATCCTTTATTTTGGGGGGGGGATTTTTTTTTTAAATTTTAGTTATGATAGAAATAATGAAACATTAGTATTAGTATTTTTCTCTGTAGATGTTAAAATTGGTACTATTCCAGAGCAGTCATTAATTCCCAAACTGCTTCCTCCACTCTGATATACTCTGCTGACCTACAAGATATGCAGGAAGCAGGATGATTGTGCTGGAGAATATGGATTGATGGAATTTCCCAACGTGCAAATCGGTTAGAAAATACTAAAAGCTGCATTAAGATAAACTGAAGTATCTGATCTCACTGAGATTTACCAAATAACATTCTGCTCTCAAGCCTCTCTTACTAAAGTGTACTTGATTTTCTAGAGATGTTCAGTTGAGAAAGTGGAGTCCATTAAAAACAAAATAGGTCAAAGTGTTAATGTGCTCTTTAGAAAGTTTGCCCACACAGTGCATATAAAGTGTTCACTGTGTACGTGATTTCTTCCAAATAAATTTCTGTTCTCAGTAGTGTAGCCTGAACAAAAAGTCTTATGAACCTGAAAATGTCCAGTAGTCTATACTTTTATGTTTGCATACGTGTACCTAAAAATATAGAAGCATATTGGGTTTTATTAAGTAGAGACCAGCCCTTACTTTACTCTGCCCTTCTGGAATGTTCTCTGGTCCGTTTTCCTCTGAGCTTATGAATGTGTGAGGGCTGGGAATGCATGCCAAATGGCTTAGTGTTATCAGGGTCCCTAATATCCAATTCATTTGTATATGGCACCCGTGCATTAGAGCAAATTGCTAAAAATGCCATAAAAAAGAGTTATTGTAAGGTTATTGAAGTTCTGATAAGTGATTGATGCCTTAATTAGGCCTGTTAATAGTCTTCATAGTGGTGGGTTGTAATAACTGAACAGTCAGGTTGGGATTTAGGGTCACTATATTAGTTTGTTGAGTGCCACTAAATGAGGTTTCCTCTTCAGAACCAAATTATAATTTTATAGCTAACCCATAAACTTAACTCAGCTCAAATACTATTTAAAAGGCTCAGAGAGGTGCTTATTTACCAAGCGTTGAGCCACTAAGCTCTGGGCTGTAAAACCTGAACTTCGGCTATTAGAATTCTTAGTCTTTACTTGATAATAACCCCATTTTAAATAATGGTGTACATTTAATAAAAAGAAAAAGGTAAATTATACTACACTAAAAAGTTTTAAGTATACACATGCTAGTATAAAGTTACAATATTTTCTATCAATTAGAAGAAAAATGAATAAGTGCTTTCAGTTTTCTTTGTTCCTATTTAGGTTAAGTCTGATTTAATCAATAGTGAGACATATAAGAAATATATTTGGTTTAAAATCTCTATAAGAAAAAAATCACTAATTAAAATTTGACAATATGAAAGAATCACATTCACTCTCTTAAAATTCTACTTATTTTATATAATTCTACATCAGACTTATAAAGAACCCAGTGTACATCACATTATTTACAAAAATATTTATTTTGTGAGTAAAGGAACATAAAACCTGCTTCAAGTATGCTTTTAAACATTATTCCTAAAGAAGCTTTCAGTTTGACCTTATATATATCAATTTAGCCAAACAGTGCCTGTGGTTAGTTAAGACAGGAATTGCTTGGTTCACTTACAGAAAAAGATATTTTTTTCAGACTACAAGTCTGTTAGTGTTCTTACTATGCAACAAATGTGTACTTTGAATCCTATGCTTGGATTCTCTGCACTAAATCATCTCTACAGTAGTTCTCATAACATATTGATAGAGTAAGCAAGCAAATTAGGAAGACATAATATGAAAGGAAGTGTTATAAGTATGGTCCTTCTGCTTTGCAAATGGAGGCAAGATGATAACTGTTCCCTAAGTGTTGGTTCTGGGACCTAAGTTCACACTGGTTTGCAAATCTCCCCACTTGTGGAGAACATATTAGCAACTGAAAGGAAGTACTTGATGGTGTGAGAAAGATGCTGTGCTGGCCTAAAATGTTGATGCTGAATCCAAATCAAGGAGACCAGGGTTCAAGAAACAGTTGAGATAAGGAGATGGATAGGTGACAAAACACAAACAAGGAATACTAAGAGAAAGGTTTTTAGAGAAAGTAGGTAGTGAATAGGAAGGTTTGTGAGACAGCACTCTTGAATTGCAGCCGAGTTTCGAATGTTTCTAGCACATGGGTGCATAGACAACCAAACGCAGCTTAAAGAATCATTAACGATATTATATATAATTGGACTGACAGTTTCAGGATTGATTATTAGAATATCTTATAACTAGGATGATTTTTTTTAAAAAATGTAAAATTGATAATAGAACATTAATTTGCTATGACATTTTTTTTGGTCTTTTTTATTTTGGGGGTACCAGAGATTGAACTCAGGGTCACTCAACCACTGAGCCACACCCCACAACCCTCTTTTGTATTTTATTTAGAGACAGGGTCTCACTGAGTTGTTTAGCGCCTTGCTTTTGCTGAGACTGACTTTGAACTTGTGATCCTCCTGTCTCAGCCTCCTGAGCTGCTAGGATTATAGGCATGGGCCACCATGTCTGACTAATTTTCTATGACTTTTGGCAAAATATAGGCTTTGACTCTATGATATTTTTGTATACATTGAGTTGATTTCTGCCAGTTTAATTTTAAATCGTTTGGGTGTTTAGGTGTTATAGAAATCATATAGCAACTTTGTTTTGGAGCTGTTCATTTTCAAAGTACCAGGGACATTTATTTGTTAATAAATAATTTTGAGTGCTTGCCATCTGTTCAGGCATAGTCAAAAAAACATGATATCAAATCCTGCAATCAAATCCCAAACCAGCACTTCATTGATGAGTGACCTTCAAAATCACCCTAAATTCCACCCTTTTAAAATGTGAATAATTCTTTGAAGAGTTGAATTGAGAATTAAGTGTCTAAAAATGTGATCTGCTAGTGTATTGTGTATATGCCTAGTATAGCATAAATGTTTTAGATCTTTATTATTATAAAGAGAATAAGTTATATTTCTTGTCATTAAATAACATACTTCAATAGGAAATGAAGAAGTTACATAATGGAGACAGATAAACATTTTTTAGTTGTACAATGGATATAAACAATGACATATTTTTTATGTTGCTTGAAACTTTACATTCCTACCTTTTGGGAAAAACATCAATCTTTGAAAATCAAGCCAAGCATGGTTATGTATTCCTACAGTCCCAGCTTCTAGGAAGGCTGCATCCAGAGGATCATTGAGCCCAAGTTTGAGACTAACCTGGGCAACATAGTGAGACCTTGTCTCTAAAAAGAAAAATATCTCCCAAATCCACATTATCTCCAAATACTTGGTGAATATATTGAGAGTATTTTTTAGAATAAGAATTTATTAAAATGTGCAGTATTCCACTCTATATAATAAAGCTGACTTTTTTTAATGAGAAAAAAAATAATGACATATGATAACAGGGCATTCTCCCTCAATCATTTTGTGATGATAGGTAATGAGTTCTATCTCAGGTCAACTACCTGTGCCAGTAGAACATTCAAGAATAGCACAGTAAATAGAGAGTGGAGTTCAACTATTAAGCCTGGATTCTGATTTGGGAAGTGGATAACACAGTGAAGACATGAAATCAGATATAGATTTCAATTCTGGTTCCAAAAAGTAATGTCTGGTTAATCCAGAAAAAATGGATGAACATTTCTTGAACCTTCTTGCTCATTTTTTTCTATATACTAATTCCTTACAGGGAATAATATATATGTTCAATAAAAGGCAGTTTTGTTTTGTTGGTACTAGGGATTGAACCCAGGGGTGTTTACCACTAAGCTACATCCCCAAACTTTTTATTTTTGATTTTGAGACAGGATCTCACTAAATTGAGTAGGAGCTTGTTAAATTGCTGAGACAGCCTCTAATGTGTGATTCTGCAGCCTTAGCCTCCCAAATGATAGTTATTTTTTTTATAATTTAACATGAAAAATACATGACATACATGATACCTGACCGTTTATTTTATGGTCTTTGTTATGTCTTTAATGCTGTTAAAAGTCTCAGTTCTTTAGCATAGTCCATGAATCACTTCTAGACCTCATTTCTGCCTTTAACTCCAGCCCATTTTTATTCTTCTTCAAACTCCCAAATACCCTGTGCAGTGTTCTCCCACCCCTCTGTGACTGTGCACATGCTGTTGCTTCTCAATAGATCTTACCACAAACAAAAAGACCCATTCATAAATTTTTCCTCACCTGGACATTTTCATTTCCTCCACCTGTATATGAAGTGAGGTAGGTGCTCTTCTCTGTTCCAAAGCACTCATGCCTTTTCATATCTTGACATTTTTCACAATTTTTTCTATGTTTTTCGCTCTCCTTGACTCACACTCTTTGAGAGGAAAGATCTTCCTCCATACCTGCCTCTTAGACACTTGGCTCTGAAGTGACCACATAGAGATGGCTCAGTAAATGACTACAGAAGGAATCCACCAGAATTCCTGGGAAATGCAAAGCATAAGGGTCAGCAGAAATTGTGATTGAAATTGAAAGGTGCTCGAGGGATTTGTATGGAAATTTTCATTTCTTGGAAAGAACATATATATCTGGAAACAAAATATCTTGGTATAACACACGTCTCTTTGGCTTTGAGGAGAAGAGGAAGCTCTGAGGTAGGAGCCTATCACTCCCAACTAGTTTTTGCTGAGGCACAAAGAATGTATACTTTTATACAAAGAATTTGTTCTTACCCATTGCAATCTCTATTGTCAGGGACTTTTTAGATAAATCACAAATGATATATTTTCCAAATATAGAATCTACTTTACAGTACATCAAGAACTTTGGATCCCAGATGTTTTTTGAACTGAAATCCTCTGGGAATATTAAATCTGTTATATAGGAACTATACTGTTATTAAACTTAGAAAACATAGTTTTTCTCTTTTTACTTCTGCCAAAATAATTTAATGTCTTTTGATTGGAATTTCCCACATAATGTCTTCTCCTCCATTAAGATTGAAGAGGCCTGACCACTGAGAGTTATTAGCTTAATCACATCCTCCATGGACAATATTGTACTGTTCTAAGTCAAAGCTCTTTAGGCATAGCAAAATGTATACCATTTTATAGATGAGAAAACAAAGTTACAAAAAGTTAGGTAATTTGTGTAAATCACACAGCTTGAAAGCACAAAACCATAACTTAATAAGATTGAGGCTGGTTTGGGAATAGAAATCCAAATAGCCCTCTGACTCTGTGTTAGTCATCTTTGATGTAAGCACCTGGCATTACTAATGCTACTTTAATAAGTGGCATGTATATGGAGGAATTTTCTCTGACTTATTTTAACCAGTTAACAAAATTAATATATTTTAGTAAAATAAGAATGATTAGTGTCCTTGTGTTTCTCTCCCCTCTATTTGATATGTTCATTCTTTATGCCTGTCCAAACTTGCAATTTAATTATATCATTTCACAAGTAGGGGATAAGCTGATTAAACAAGATCATAAAAATATCTCTTTCTATAAAAAGCAAATTAATGTTTTTGCAAGATCTTAAGATAAGCCACCAAAATAATCACCTTTTAAAATAAGCTTGAAGACAGCAATATAAAAATTGGAAAAAAATATTAATTCCATAGAATATGGAAAAATATTTAATGAGTATTTAAATTTTTAACATAAAAATTTTTTAAAGTGAACATAAATATATGCTCGATCTACATTAAAGGTTCTGTACCTGAAAAGTATAGGTGATGTTATTAACATGGTTACACAAAAAATGTTAATTCCAATCAACAGTAAAATATTTAGAACCTATGTAAAAATTTTTGCATAAATATATATATGCTAAATTATTTAAAGCAGTTATGCACCTACTTACAAATTTTTACTTTATTTTCTCATGGAAAACCACTTATTGAACACTTACCGTATACTTTAAATGTTTCTGAATTTAGGTTTCAAAGTTAAGTTACCCAGTGATCATCAGTTTTTAATAATCACTGTTTCCAGAACATTTTTAGTATCTCCAAAAGAAATCCTGTTCTCAGCATTCATTGCCCTCTTATTTCTCTTATTGGCAACCACCAATCTACTTCTTCTCTTTATTTTCAGTACCTTTTACATTAGCATTTATTATTCAATATTTCTTATATAGTATAACCTTTTATGTCTGGATTCATTCAATTATTATATTTCCAAAGTTCATCCATATTGTTACATGGGTCTACACTCTATTTTTCTGGCCAAATAATTCATTGTATGAATGCCACACTTATCTACTCATCAACTGATAATATTGGGGTTGTTTCCAGGTGATTTTGTTTGTTTTGTTTTTGTTTTGCTATCATACTGCCATGAACATTTATGCACAAGTTGATATATGTATGTGTACTCCAATTATGTTGAATACATAGAATAGAAATTACCAAGTTATATGGAATGGTTAGTTTTAGGAGTGCATGAGGCTAGATGATAGTATAAAATTATTCAATAAAAACTAATATAGGTATAGCTGTGGAGGTATTTTATAGATGTAGTTAGTATTTTTCATCAGTCAACTTACTCTAGAGTTTATTCTTGGTAATGTAACTAAGCTTCATCTAGTCAGTTAAAAGGGCTAAAGGGAAACAGAGACATCTATGATAAAATTCTGCCTTATGGTTGCTGCATTAACCCCTGCTGGAGGATCTCCAGCCTGCCCGTTTAGCTGACTGATTTGCAAAAATTTTTACATAGATTCTAAATATTTTACTATTGATTGGAATTAACATTTTTTGTGTAACCATGTTAATAATGTCACCTACACTTTCTAGTTACAGAAGCTGAATTGCCAGCTTTTACAATCAAGTTGCTGATCTATTAATATAAATGTACCCATATGTCTTAAAGGTTGTTTTTATCTGGAGAACACGGATGTTCAGATTTTGGTAATGAGAGTGGTTCTAGAGGAATCCGATTTTAAAAACAAGTTTTCTGTGAACTGGTTTTGTTTTTGGATTGCTTCTATATTTTAAGGCCCTAATGACTATTTCTAGTGGTAAGGAGGACACTGAGTATAATATAGGATTAGAGATGTGCAAAATATTATTTGAATTTCCTAATCAAACATGTTTAAAAGACAAGTTTATGATAAATCTTGTGTTGGATATCTTTGAGCATTTTTATCAATCTAATGAGTATGATGAGATTGACTGGCTACTCCTAACTGCTGAAGAAAGTATCAACCAAAAATGACAAACTGGAACATTAAAATCCCTGATAAAGCTTTGTATCTGTGACCTGAAAACTACCATGTCTTCCTGGAAAGAAACCCTTATCTCCTGCAGTCATCAGGCTGAGATTTCAATATCTAAACACTGACTCTTGTTCTGCTATTAAAACACAAATTGAACTTTAAAACACATAGGGATACTTCTTTTTTTTTTTTTTTTTTTTTTTTAACATGAGAACATTGATTGGGAAAAAATGAGATTCTTAAAACTGATAGAGTCATGTGTAGACCTTTCTCATCTGAAGACATCAAAGTTCTCAATTCTGGTGAGTCATCTTTGAAAATAATCTGGCATGTCTGTCTGAAGGGTGTGTTGGGGAATTTACACCTAGTTTGCCTGAAAAAAATATAGAAACCTCCCTTGAAGTAGTTGCTGTCAAGCCATTGCTGATTCTGGGCAAGACCTACCTCTGCTTCTCTGCTTCTCTTTTCTTCTAGACCTATAACTAGATTCATGATCCGTCAGGCCCAAAATGGTGAGGCCAATTTGAGAATGACAGGGAAATGGACTGCAGACCAAAAGAACTGTTAATATTTTTCCATTGTATATAGACAAAAGTCTGGGGAATAAGTGAGGGAATTAACAAAGATGTGGTATAATAGAAGAAACTAAGTTGGAACAGAAATAACTTATTGATAAAGAACTATTATTCAGAATCTGGATTCAATATTGCAATCTGAGGGATTAGAAAGGACTTTAACAATATGATTGGTTGGGTAAAACATGGACTCAGATTAAAATGCCACATCACTTTTGTATATTATAGAAGAAGGGAATATAAACCTTAGGGAAAGTATAATGTTAGAGTGAATTTTTCATGTAAAACCTAGTTATTTAGTTACCTGCTTTAAAGGGTCCACAGAATACCTGTTTTACCGTAACTGTGAGAAAC
The DNA here is from genome assembly GCF_902686455.1 of Sciurus vulgaris. NCBI lineage: Eukaryota > Metazoa > Chordata > Mammalia > Rodentia > Sciuridae > Sciurus > Sciurus vulgaris. Next base: position 85,419,048 of record NC_136463.1, on the reverse strand, counting down.
AAATTTGTAAGGCAAGCCCCGGCTTGAAGAACTTTGTGTTTCTTCTTTGTATATCAGAAATTATAGTGGAAAATGTTGCCGTTCTTGAAAGCAGTGAGGATACTCAGAACCCAGTGCAAGAGGAGCAAGTGATGCCATTAATGTTCAAAGACAAGTTAGCATGGTTACCTTAAACAGAAGATCAATACAGAAATCAGAATCCACTGACTCAAAGAGACCTAAGTCATTTACCAGTTGATCATGGTGAAATCCTTAGGAGAAAAGTAGATTGACAGTCTGCCAACTATTTACTGAATTTTTTTTTTTTTTTTTTTTTTTTTTTTTTGCAGTATGGGGTATTGAACAAAGGTGGTGCTCTACCAATGGGTCTTTTTATTAATTTTTTTTTTTTTTTTTTTTTTTATAATTTTGAGACAGGGTCTCACTAAGTTGCCCAGGCTAGCCTAGAACTTATGATCCTCCTGACTTAGTCTCTTGAACTGCTGGAATTATAGTCAGGTGTCACCGTGTTTGACTTTACTTGATCTTTATAAGCAAATTAATTCTAGGTGAATAGAAGTCTAACTTGAAACAGCAAAACAGATTCTTAATAAATTCCAAGGCTGGATTCAGAGTACAGAATTAGAATCACTTGAATAGGGAAAATTGGGTTTGTTTAAGGAAGGTTCCTACTTCACTGCTGAAAATTTATAGTTGTAATATTCCTCCAAGTGTTACTCAAAGGGACCTACTACCTTTTACTAGGAAGACTTTGCCTTGGGAAAAAGGAAATTGTGAGTCATTGTGGGAATTAATAGGTTCAAGTTCTGAACTGACACTACAAGTTTCAGAAGATCGGAAACCTTAGTGAGATTCAAATCCCACTGAAGTAGTTTATGAAGGTCAGTGAACAATGGACTGTTAGCACATGTCTGTCTCACAGTGGGTCCAGTGGATCCTGAATCTATCCTTTGATTATTGCCACAGTTATGATATGCATTATGAACATGGAAATACTCAGCAATTTGCAGAATCCCCACATTGTTTTCTTGTTCTGTTAAGTAACGGCTATCATGTTCGGAAAAACCGAGTAGAAGTCACTGGAACAACCTCTATCCAAAAATAGTAAATTGGAAGTAGTACTGAGTTCCTGGAGGGATTAAAGAAGTTAATGCCAACAAAAAGGATTTAAAATTTGGAAGGATTTCTATTTCATGCCCATTCAATTTATCCATTTGGCCTGTCCAGAAAGCAGATGGAACTTGAAGAATGACAGTGGAAAATTGTAAACTTAGGTGTAGATTCAAATTGCAGCTATTGTCCCAGATGTGTTTTCATTGCTTGAGCAAATTAACATATCCCCTGGTACCTGGTATGCAGCTATGAACATGGCAAATGTTGTTTTCACAGTAACTATTAATAAAGACTACCAGAAGCAGTGCTTTCAGCTGGCAAGACCAGCAGAACATCTCCATTGTCCTTCCTCAAGGGAATATCAATTTTACAGTTCTACTTCATAATTTAATCTTCAGGGAACTTGATCTTCTTTCCATTCCTCAAGACATCAGGCCTGGTCTACTCCATGTATGGCATTATGCTGGCTGCACTTAGCAAGAAGTGACAATTATTGTAGATTCATTGGCAAGATATTTGCATGTCAGGTGAGGGTAAATAAACAAATAAAAATTTAGGGGCCTTACACCTCAGTAAAATTCTGTGATCTACTTGGGTAGGGCAAGCAAGATACCCCTTCTAAGTTAAAGGATAAATATTTGCATCTAATCTTTCTACAATCAAAAAATATTAAAATACATGGCACACCTAATGGGCCAAATTTGGAATGCGGAAATGATATGCTTTTTCCTCAGGTGTTGCTATGGTCCATTTACCAAGTAACACAAGAAGGTGTTAGTTTTGAATAAGTCTTAGAATGGGAAAAGGTTCTGAAGTATGTCCATGCCATTGTCTAAATTACTCTGCCATTTAGATTATATGATAATCCAAAAGATTCCATGAGGCTCGATGTGTCAGTAGCAGAGAAAGATGCTGTTTGGACATTTTGGCAATCCCCTATAGATGTATAACAGTTCATATCTTTGGGAATTTATGACAAATCCCTTCCATGCTTTGTTAATGATTAATCTTCTTTTGAGTGAAAGCGTTTATTTGTTTTAATTTATTGGACCTTACTAGAGATAGAAGAATTGCTCATTGGCCACTAAGTTACCATGTGACCTGAGTGATCTATCATGAACTAGTTGAACAGGAGACTTTTAACTTCAAAGGGAAGGTGCATGTATGAAATAGGGTTGCAAGAGGCTTTGAAGGAAGAAGAAAGTTACTATAAAATTAATTGACCCATATGCCCCTGGTTACTGCTTCTTCTAGATTCCCTTTCTTTTTACAGCCCATACATATGGCCTTATTGGAACACCCTATAATTAACTAAGGAAGAAAAATCATGGCCCTGGTTGATAGGTTTCTACATGATATAGAGACAGCAGTTGGAAATGGGAAGCTGAATACAACCCCTTTCTAGAACCTCCCTTAAAGATAGTGGTGAAGGAAATTCTCCCAGCAAGCAGAACTTTGAGCAGTGGGCCTGTTTCATTTTGCTCAGAAGGAGTAATGGCCAATTACTTGCCTGGATGATCAAATTTTGAAGAAACATAATTAGGAAGCTGGTAAAAAGAAGATCTGGAGAAGGGATATGGGGACTGACCCTTCTGAATGGGTAACAGTGGTGAAAATGTTTGTGTCTCATGTAAATGCTCACCCAAACATGACCTCTAGAGTGGAAGATTTTAATAATAAAGTGGATAGAATGATTCATTCTCTGGATCACTGCCCAGTCACATTTGCCTATCATTGGCAAATAGGCCCATGAATCAAGTGACCATGATGGTGGGGATGGATATTATGCATCTTCCATGGACTTACACTTACCATTACCAGCGTAGCTACAGAAAATGCTGAGTGTCCTATTTGCCAGGAGTAGACATGAGCCAGCCACACTGAGGCAGTTAGATATTATTAGATTACTTCCATCATCAAAGGGAAGTACTTGTGCAGGCTAGAACTTACACCATCAGGTTCTCTGATTCTCAGGTCTTTCAAAATTGGACTGAATTACAATACCAGTTTTTCTGGTTTTTTAGCTTGTAAATGGTAGACCATGGAACTTCCTCACTTTTATAATAACATAAGTTAATTCCAAATATATATATATATATTTATATATATATATATGGTATCTTCTTGTATCTCCATATACATGCCATTTGTTTTATTTCTATGAAAAAGTGAATAATACAGAAAAAAGTGAACATTATCTAAGAACTGTTCCAACCACATATGACATTATTATGGTCTTTGTTTGAAAATTAAGGGTTTTTTGTTTATAACATCTTTATTTTCTTTTTAATTTTTAAATTTTATTTGTTCTAATTAGTTGTATGAGATGTGTATGACTGGGATATCAAGTTGACGAGGACAGATTCTGATGATTTATTTGTATTAACTTGGCTCAGCTTTAATGCCCAATTAATCAAAAGTTAATCTTCATGGAGGCTTTTTGTAGATGTGACTAACATCTACAATCAGTTGATTTTAAGTGGTAGACATTATTATCAATGGTGAGCCTCATCCAATCAGTTGAAAGAACTTAACAACAATATTATCCTAAGGTGAAAAACATATGTCTCAAGACTGTAGAATTAGTGTTTGTCTGAGAGTTGCCAATCTGTTGGCCTGCTCTGCAAATTTTGGACTATTTTTTCTTTTATGTATGTATGTACATATATTTTTATTATTTGTTATATGATAGTGGAGTATACTTTGAAATACACACATAGAATAAGTATAACTGTTCCAATTAGGAAACCATTATTGTGATTGTACATGATGTGGATTTACATTGGTTGTATGAATCAGACATATCTTTCCTATCTTCATATATAAATACATGACCAATATAAATTTTGGACTTTTGACACCCTCACAGGAGACAATTCCAATTTCTTCAAATACATCTTGCATACATACACATTATACATACATACATGCATAGTTAAAAGTTTGTATAAACATACATATTTAGCTTATTATATGCAAATCAATTTGATTTTCCTGTATTAATCTTGTAAAGTCTGATCTTAATGAACTCACTTATTCTTGAAGTTGCCATTTTTTTGTAGACACCTAATAATTTTTACATAGTTATCATGTCATTTGAAGATAAAGCACATTTCTTTTCTCCTTTTCCAGTTAGTATTCTTCAGTTTATTTTTTCTTTATGTAACTAGCTACACCAATCAGACTATATTGAAGAAGACTAGTAATTGAAAAAGAGTGGTAAGAGTGAACATCCTTTTCCTTTCCCTAATCTTAGGGGAAAGGGATTAATCCTGAACCATTAAGTATAAAGTCAATTTTAGTTTTGTAGATGGTCTTTAATGAATTGAGAAATTTCCCTATCTGTTCCTATTGTTATGAAAGTTTTCATCAAAAATATATGTTGAAACTGTATGTATTAAGTGTTTTGTTTATTAATTTAACATAATTCAAATTTAATTTTGATACGGATTATGTGGCATGATTTTCAAATGTTCAACCAGACTTGAAAATGTGAAGGAAATCTCTCTTGATCATTGTATATGCATAATTTTTTTATATATTTGAATTTTGTTCACTAATACTTTAAGTATTTTGCATCTAGATTTATGAGAGTTATTTGTAGTTCATTTGGTGAGAGTGGCTTCCTTTGTTTATGTTATGTCTGGATAATGCTGGTCTTAAAATAATTTAGGTAATCCATCTTCACAATCTGTTTTCTGGAAGAGATGGTTAAAATTTTGTGATAATTCTTCAGATGTAGAGTAGAGTTATTCAGGAAACCATTAACCATCTGCATCTAGAGATTTATGTTTTGGGAGCATTTTAATTATGAATTCAGTTTCTTTGATTTGTTTCTTTCATCCTGTTTAAATTTCACTAGTTTTTGTTTTTTGAGGATGGTATAGCTGGATATGAGGCAACCCTACCAAAAGCTCATGCCTGAAACAGTGCAAGAATTTTTAGAGGTGACATGGTTAGATTATGAGATGAGTAACCTAATTGATGAATTAATCCACTGAAATGGATTAACTGGGTGGTAACTCTGGCAGATAGGTATGGCTGGAGGAAATACACTACTGGGGGTATGTCTTTGTAGTTTGTAGTTTGGCCCTGGTGAGTAGAGCTCTTTCTCTACTTCCTGACTGTCATGCCCCTAAGCTACTTTCCTCAACCATGCCTTCCAGCCATCAGGATCTCTCTTGATTTACCCAGAGTTATAGAGATGTCCAGTGTCCAGCCATGGACTGAACCTCTGAAACCATAAGTCAAAATAAAAATTTCCTCTTCTTCATTGTTATTCTCAGATCTTTTGGTCACAGGAATGAAAAGCTAACTAAAACATAGGAACTGATCATTTCTTCTAAGTTATCTAGTTCATGAGTGCAAAGTTGCCTGAAGTTTTCCCTCAATGTCTTTTTAACAGTTGCAAGATTTTAAGTGACATGTTCCATTTCATTCTGACAGTGTCCAAGTTTTCCTTTGGTACTTCTGTACTTGTTAGCATTTAGAGATTTATCAATTTTATTGATTTATTTCAAAAACTGGCTTTCTGTTTCATCAATTTTTCTCCACTGCTTTACTACTTTTCATTCCATTGATTTCTGCTTTTCTGCTTGCTTTGAGTTATTTTTCTTTTTTCTTATTTCTCTTGTTTCTTGTGTTAGGATCAGATTGTTAATTTGACTCGTGGCTTCTAATGAAAGCATATATTGCTATATTTAGTGCATTACACACACACTTCCATATTTTCTTATGCTTTTTCCCCACTTTTTTGGGGGGATGGGTACTGGGGATTGAACACTGGACCAATGAGCTACATCCCCAGTCCTCTTTTGTGTTTTATTTAGAGACAGGTTCTCACTGACTTACTGAGCACCTCACTTTTGCTGAGGCTGTCTTTGAACCCTTGATCCTCCTGCCTCAACCTCCTGAGCCGCTGGGATTATAGGCATGTGTCACCTTGCCTGGCATCTTTCCGACTTTTATTTTATTTCTACTATTTACACAGTGTATAATATAATGGCAAAATGATATGCATAGTAAAATTATTATTATTGTTAAACCAATTAATATATCCGTAATCTTACAGAATTGTCCTTAATAAAGGGCGCTTAAAATCTCTTAGCAAATTTCTGGCATACAAGAAAATACTATTAAATATAGTCCACATGCTGTACTTTGGGACTCTAGACTTATCCATTCTGATAACTATAACATTGAACCCTTTCCCCTACATCTCCACATCCATGCATACCACCTCTGGTAACCACTATTGTACTATTGATACATATTACCATATTTTAGATTCTACATATATGAGATTAATCAACAATGTTCTTTATTTTTCTAGCTTATTTAATTTAACACAATGTCTTCCAGGTTCATCAATTTTGTAAATGGAAGTATCTCATTTTTAAAATCTGAATAATCAGTTTGTGTGTGTGTGTGTGTGTGTTCTATAGACATACCACAATTTCTTTATTTGATTGCCAGTCAATATACAATTATATTGTTTTTCACATTGCAATTATTATTAATAATTCTGCAATGATCATGGGAGTACATCTATAATATACAAAGTGCAGATTTCATTTCCTTTAGGAATATACCTGGGTGAAGGGTTGCTGGAACACATGGTTATTTTAATTACTTTTCAAAGAATCTCAATGCTGTTTCCAAGTGACTTGTCCAATCTACATTGACAACTGCCAATAACAGTTGACAATAGTTCCTTTTTCTGCACACCTCTCCAATATGTGTTTTTTCTTCTCTTTTTGATAATAACCATTTTGACAGAGAGAGTTGGTATCTCATTATGGCTTCGATTTATATTTCTGTGGTTAATGATGGCGATTTCTTTTTGATACCTATTGGTCATATTTATGTCTTCACTGGAGATATACCTTTTTAGGTTCTTTTCCCATTTTAAAATAGGTTGTTTTGTTTGCTGGCTATTGAGTTCTGTGAGAATTTCTTACATATTTTGGATATTAACTCCTTATGATATACATGGATTGCAAATAATTTATCCCAATCCCTATATTGCCTTTTTATTTTAGTGGATATTTTCCTTCTCTTGTGTATAATTTTTTTTTACTTCAATTTCTTCTCACTCTTTTACTCTTGTTGCCTATGTGTTTGGTGTCCCATGAAAAAGATATTGCCATGACCAATACCAAGGAGCTTTTGGTTTCAGGCCTATATTTAGGCATTTAATACATTGTGAGATGATTTTTGGATTTGGTAAACATTAAAGTTCAGTATCTTTTGTACATGGATATCAAGAGACTATTATTTTACTCTTTGAATCTTTTTGTGCCTTTCATAAGAAATTAATTGATGATACAAGCTTGGATTTATTTCTTGGCTTTCTATTTTGTTCATTGTTCTGTGTAACTTTTTATGCCAGTACCATACTGTTTTGATTACTATAGACAGTGTGCTTCCTCCAACTTTATTATTTTCACAATTATTTTGGCTATTCAAGTTATTTTGTGATTCCTTGTAGTTTTCAAATTTTTATGTTTTATTCCTATGAATAATGCCATTGGTATTTTGATAAGCAATGCACTAGGCTTATATATTACTTTGGATAGTCTGGAAAATGTAACAATATTATTTTCTCATTTAGTTTTTTTATTTTTCTAATTTTTGAAATAAACAGATCATTTAGAACTATGAACTTTCTATAAAAAGATTCATTTTTATAAATTTTCCTATTATCTCTTATTGACCTTTAGGTTGATTCCATTGTAAACAAAAAACACATTATGTGAACTTTTCAAACTTTTCAAAATGTCAAGGATTCTTTTTGGCCCTGGATATGGTCTTTTTCAGTGTATGTCCATGGATATGTTCTGATATTTGGGCTTTGTTTTTCCTATATGTCTATTATATTCTGTTGTTTCATTTTAATATTCAGATCCATATTGTTGCTAATATTCTGTGTACTAATTCTTTCAGTCTCATATGAAGGGATAGAAATCCAAAACTATAATCTAATCTATTTTCTTATAGTATTATCAGTTTTAAATTTGTGTATTTAAAAAATAGAGTATTAAAGTTATGCATAGTGGTTCATTTTGACAAAATTATACATATATGAAATTTAATTTACTCCATTTCAATCCCTTTTCCCCTCACTTTCCCTCCACTTCGCTTACTCCTATTCTCCTTCCTTTATTGATCTCCTCCTGTTCAGTTCACTTGGTTATTTTTTTTGATTGGTGCTTTCTATATACCCATAAAGGTAGAATTCCTTGTGGTATATTTATACATGCACATAGCATCATTTTGGTAAATTCATTCTCCTTTCCTCCCCTTTCCAGCCCTCCACTCTCCCTCTCTATCTTTCTTCCATTGCACTGATTTTTCCTTTATCTTCATGATATTTGATCCCCACATACATTTTTCCCCTTATTTTGCTCCACCTTCAGCATATAAGAGAAAACATTCTGTATTGACTTTTGGAGTCTGACTTATTTCACTTAACTTGTTCATTTCCATTTTCATCCATTTACCAGAAAATGTCATAATATCATTCTTCTTTATGGTTGAGTAAAACTCTCTTGTGTATATATAGTATATTTCTTAATCTATTCATCTATTGATGGGCATCTGGCCTGGTATCATAATTTGATTATTGTGACTTGCAGGGCTATAAACATTGATGTGGCTGTATCTCTATAATATGCTGATTTTAATTCTTTTGGATAAATACCGAGGAATGGTATAGCTGGGTCATATGAGGGTTCCATTCCTACTCTTTTGAGGAGTGATCATATGACTTTCTGGAGTGGTTATAGTAGTCTGAAGTCCCACCAACAATGTACAAATATACCTTTTTACCCACATCCTTGCCAGTATTTATTATCTGTATTTTAGTTCATTGTTCTGTCAGGAATGAAAGGGAATAGTAGCATAGTTGTCATTTACATATCCCTGATTGCAAGATATATTGAACATTTTTCCACATGTTCTCGGCCATTTGTGTTTCTTCTTTTGAGAAATGTCTGTTTAGTTCTTTTGTCCATTTACTGATTGGGTTATTTATTTATTTATTTTTGGTGCTAAGTTTTTTTTTAATTCTTTATATATTCTTGACATTTTTTTTTCCTGTCAGAGGAGCAGTTGACAAAGATGTTCTGCCATTCTGTAGACTCTCTCATCACACTCAATCATTTTCTCTACTGTGCAGAAGGTTTTTAATTTGATGCCATCCAATTTTTGATTCTTGGTTTAATTTCTTAAGCTTTGGGGATCTTATTAAGAAAGTCTGTGCCTGTGGAATATAAGGGAGTATTGACCTTGTTTTCTTCCAGCAGCCTCAGAATTTCTATTCTAATTCCTAAGTGTTTGATCCACCTTGGTTTTTTTTTGTGTGTGCAGGGTGAGAGATGGGGATCTAAGTTCATTCTCTTACATATGGAAATCCAGATTTCCCAGGACTGTTTGTTAAAAAGATTATCATTTTCCAAAGTATATTTTTGGTACCATTATCAAGTATCAGATGACTGTTAAGTATATGGATTTGTCTGTGTCTTCTATTCTAGTCCATTGCTCTTTATGTTTCTTTTGATGCCAATAGCATGCTGTTATTATAGTTCCAGTATAATTTGACATCAGGTATTGTGAAGCCTCCTATGTGACTCTTCCTGCTCAGGATTGCTTTGACTTCTGGGTCTCTCATTTTTCCAAATAAATTTTACAAACTGTTTTTCTAATTTTATGAACAATGTCATTGGTATTTTGATGGAAATTTTATTGAATCTGTATAACGGTTTTCACAGTATGGCCATTCTGATAATATTAATCTGCCTCTCCAAGAACATGGGAGGTCTTTCCATCTTCTAGGGCTTTCTTCAGTTTTTTTTCTTCATTGTTAACATAATTTTCACTGCAGAGATTTTCTTCTCCTTGATTGATGAGACTAATTCCCAAGGAGGGTTTTTCTTTTTTTTCTTTTCTTTTTTCAGCATATTGTGAACAGTTTGGTTTTCCTGATTTCTTTCACTACAGAATTACTCTTAGAGTATGGAAAGTTACTGATTTATGAAAGTGGATCATGTATCTTGATATTTGCCAAATTCACTTATCAGCTCTAGAAGTCTTCTGTTGTAGTTTTTTGTTGTTGTTGTTGTTGTGTTTTGCTTGTTTGTTTTGGGTCTTCTAGATATTGGATCATGTCATCAACAAACACGGATAATTTAATTTCTTCTTTTCCTCTTTGAATTATTTTAACTTCTTACTCTTGCCTGATTGTTCTGGATAGTGTTTTGAGAATAATAGTGAATAGAAGTGATGAGAATGACTATCCTTACCTTGTTCCTGATTTTAGAGGAAATGCTTTTAATTTTTCTCCACTAAGTATGATGTTGACTTTGAGTTTATTGTATACAGACTTTATAATATTGAAGAAAGTTCTTCCATCTCTAGTTTCTTCAGCATCTTTAACATGAATGGGTGATGTATTTTTGTTCAAGATTTTTGATCATCATGTGATTCTTGTTCTTATCTATGCAGCAAATTACATTTATTGATTTGCATATGTTGAACTAAACTTATCCCAGGGATGAAACCAACTTGATCTTGGTATACAGTTCTCTTAATGTGTTTTGGATGTGATTGGGTAATATTTTATTAAGAATTTTTGCATCAATGTTCATCAGGGTTATTGATCTATAAGTTTCCTTCCTTGATATGCTTTTGTCTGGTTTTGTAATATTGACTTCACAAAATGAATTTGGTAGTATCACGTCCCTTTCTATTTCATAGAATGATTTGAGGAAGATTGGCCTTACTTCTTTAAATACCTGATAGAGCTCAGCTAAAAATCCATCAGGTCTTGGAGTTTCTGTGGTTCAAACTCATTGTTTGATACTGATCTGTGTAGATTTTCCATATCCTCTTTTTTCTATATGGTTTAGTCATGTATGCCTGGTAAATTTTCCATATCTTCTAGATTTTCCAGTTTGTTAGCATAAAAACTTTCAAAATTATTCCTAATGATCCTCTGAATTTCAGAAATTTTGTGTCAATATCTCCTTTTCCATCTCTAATTTTATTGGTTTGAGTCTTTCTCTTTCTTTTGATTAGTTTGCTTAAGGGCTTCTCAATCTTCTTTAGCTTTCCAAAGAACCAACTCTTTGTTACTTTGATCCTTTATATCATTTTTTAAATTCTCAATGTTAGTAAACTTGGCTTTGATATTAATTACTTCATGTTTTCTACTGATTTTAGGCTTACATTATTTTTATTTTTCTAGGGCCTTGACAGTAGATTATTATTTGGGGTCTATTTTGTGTAAGCATTAAATGTTATAAGCTTTCCTGTTAGACTGCCTTCATATTTTCCCAAAGATTTTGATATGGCATATCTTCCTTTTTTTATAATTTTTTTTTATTTCTCTCCTGATTTGTTCTATGACCTATTCCTTATTCAAAGTACATCATTCACTTTTCATGTATTAAAATGGTTTTGTATTTAGTGTTGTTATTAATTTCTAATTTCATAACATTATGATCTGATAGACTACAAGGAATTATTCTTTTTTTTAATTTGCTAACAGTTTCTTTACTCCTAAATATGGTCTGTTTTAGAGAAGATTCCATGTGTTGCTGAGAAGATATTGAATTTGGTTGTTGATGAATGAAATATATTCTTTTAGGTCCATTTGATTAATAGTAATTTTTGGTTCTGAAGACTCTTTACTCCTATGTTTGTATGACCTAACAATATCTATTAGGTACCAATAGATATTGGTGAGAAAGATATGTTGAAATGACTCAGTATTATATTATGGTTTATTTGATTCCTCATACTGAGTAGAATTATTTTATGTATATAGGTTCATGAACATTTGGGGCATAAATATTTATAAAAATTATATCTTATTGTTGAATGATTCCTTTAGCCAATATTGTCTTGTCTCCTCTGATTAATTTTGGTCTGAAGTCTACTTTGCAAATATAACAATATTGTCTCCTGATTTCAGTCTCCATTTTCATGCTATATCTTTTCCCATCCTTTTTTCCTCAGCCTATAGATGTTTTTGCATGTAGGTGGAGTCTCTTGGATTGGCTAAGGGTTTATCAATCTTATTTATCTTTTCAAAGATAATCTTATTTTGAAGGCAGTCTTATTTTATAAGATCCTGTGTGTTTGGTCCCCAGAAAAATTTCTGTAGTATTCTCAGTTTGAAATTACTCAGTATTATTGTACTGGAGTCTATCTGGAATTTAATGTCAAGAATTTTTTTTTTGTGTATGTGCGTGTGTGTAATTAGGTACACTGATATTTGGGGCAAATATATTCACTATCATTATTTTATCTTGTTAGATTGTTCCCTCTAGCAGTATGTAATGAACTTCTTTGTCACTTTTGATTAATTTTTCTTGAAGTGTTCCTTGTCAGATATAAGAATAGGTATTCCAGTTTCTTTATGAACTCTGCCTGAAATTTGTTTCCATCCTTTTTCTTTCAGGCTGTGGATGTCTTTACCTATGAGATGAGTCTTGCAAAGAGCATATAACTTGAATTTTGTTTTTTGATTGTGCTAATAATCTATGTCTTTTAATTGGGGAGTTGAGACCATTTATATGATATTATTATGGATATAAGTTTGTAGTATCCTGTCTGGTCACATTCTGGGGCTCAGAATAGGTGAATGCTGAATTAGCTAGAAACTTACAAGTTCCTGATCTGATTCCTTGGCTCCCAGTCATGCAGCATTTGTAAACGGTTCCCATGACAGTGACCCTGGTTCCTGCTGTACTACCCCCACCCCATGGTTCCTGCTGTACTATCCCCACCCCCAACCCCCCCGCAAGAGTCAAGCTATTTTGGTTGCTTTTCACTCAGCAACTTCCCCCACCAACTCTGGGTCCATTAAGATCAGTCTCCATCTCTGGTCCATCAGTTTCCCAGTTACCTGGGAAAAAAAATCAGTTACCTGATTTTTCTCATAGTGCTTTCCTCTCTCTGTGTCCATGTTCCCCTTCCCTCAGCAGTTGCAATCAAACTGCATGACTCTAACTTACTCTTTCTTTTATTGTGTTCAAAGTTTCTGACTTTCTGTATCTCAGTGTTTTTTTTTTTTTTTAACTGTCCTGTTTCAGTGGGTTCACTTCGATACCCACCTTTCTGAGTGCAGTTTTCCCACTTTTTAAGTATGGTGATAAAGAAATGCTGGAAAGGGCATCCTCCCTCTAATCTGCCATCTTCTCTTTTAACTTCATGTGTTTTGAGTCTCTACCATTAGGATTGCTACATTTTCTTGGTAGAATTCTCCATTTAGCATTATGTACTATGTCTCTAATACTTTTTTGGTTCTAGGAGTTACTTCATGTAATATCAATGTGATTCCTGTGGCCCTTTGTGATTGATGATCACATGTGTAGCTTTCATCTGTCTTTTTACATCCAATTTACCTAAGTCTGAATTTCAAGTGACTGTAAGAAACATAGTTATTGTGTTTGCTTATCAACTGCCAATGTGTGTCTTAATTGATAAATATAAAACATTTATATTTAATATAATTATTATATATTATGGCTTAAGTCTGTCATTTTATCATGTCTTATGTTTGATTGCGCTAGCTTTTTTTCTTTCTTAAATTTCTGTGTGTCACTAACTTTTTAGGATTATATTTTTATGATTTTCTTGAATATACATCTTGAATAGTTCCATTAATAGTGGCTATCGGTATTAACATGTGACTACTCTAAGATATCAGAATATCACTGTCACATTTCTTTTACCTTGCTAGCTTTTAAATACCATTATCTTGGTTGCCAGATGATGTTTTTCTTCAAATATCAGACATATAACTCATAAGGCAAAAGCCTATTGTATATACCCATAAACTTGTTCTTTCTGCCATTTATTCTTCCTTACTGATATTCTAGGATTTCCTCCTTTATTATTTTCTTTCTGTTTGACAAAATTCCGTTAACCAACTTTAATGGTAATTCTGCTAGTTAAATTTTTTTTTCCATTTTTCTTCTTAGGGAACACTTTTATTTTCTTCCACCTCGTTACCAAATAACAGTTTTCATCAGTGACAGAATTTGCAGGTGATAGTTCTTTTCACTCAGTTCTTGAAAACTATCAGATCACTTCATTCTGTCTTTGGTGGTTTCATACAAAGACACTACTGTCATTTGAATTTGCAATTCTCTAAGTGAAATGTGTTGCTTTGACTACTTGCAGGATTTATTTAAATTTCTTTTTGGTTTTCAAAAACTTAGGTATAGGGTGTCTTAGTATGGTTTCTTTCTGTTTGTCTTGAGCATTTATTCAGTTTCTTTGAATTATAGGAATTATTTAAACTAAATTCAGAGATTTTTCTGCTGTTATTTCATCAAATAATTGTTCAATCAGCCCTACTCTTTCTCCTATGCTGACAGTATGAAAGTTGCATCTTTTATTATTGAGCCACACAAGTCCTGTGGTTCGTTCATTTTTATACTCTATTTTATCTCCAGTATTCAGATTGGTTGAATCCTATTGCTTTTTCCTCAAATGAATTGATTCTGCTGTCATTTCTCCTCTATTTTTGAGTATATTCAATGAGTTTAGTTCTAAAATTTCCATTTTTTCTATATATTTTAATAATTTATTTACTGAGTTTTTTAAAGGCAATTTTTAATTAATTGAAGTATTTTCATGTGGCAGTTTTAAAATTTTTGTTTAATAACTCCAATTCTTTATCTGTGCTGATATATATATCATTTGCTCATCTTTCTTATTCAAGTTGTGAATCTATTGGTTCTTGTTTTAACAGCTGAATTTTTAGTTTTCCTGGACATTTGTTCTGCTACATTAGAGAATTTTGAATGCTTTTTTCTAATATTTTTAAATTTTTTTGAAATTTATTTATTTTGATTCATTGTACACAAACTGTTGTTTCTCTGTATATGAAGTAGAATCACACCATTTGTGTAATCATACATGTACATAAGGTAATGATGCTTGTCTCATTCAATTATTTTTTCTTCCCCACACCCCTTCCCTCTTTTTCCTCTATACAATCCATCCTTCCTACATTCTTGCCTCCCTCCCAGCCCCCCATTATGTATCATCATCTGCTTATCAGAGAGATCATTCGGCCTTTGGTGTTTTAGGATTGGCTTATCTCACTTAGCATGATATTCTCCATCTGCATCCATTTACTTGCACATGCCCTAATTTTATTCTTCTTTATGGCTGAGTATTGTGTATATATACCACAGTTTCTTTATCCATTCATCAGTTGAAGAGCATCTAGTTTGGTTCCACAATCTAGTTATTGTGAATTGAACAACTATGAACATTGAAGTGACTGTGTCACTATAGTATGCTGATTTTAAGTTCTTTGGGTATAGGACAAGGAGTGAGATAGCTGGGTCAAATGGTGGCTCCATTCCAAGTTTTCTGAGGAATCTCCAATCTGCTATCCAGAGTGACTGCACTAATTTGCAACCCCACCAGCAATGTATGAATGTGACTTTTCCCCCACATCCTCGCCAACACCTATTGTTGCTTGTAGTCTTGATATTAGTCATTTTAATTTGGGTGAGATGGAATCTTAGGGTAGTTTTTATTTGCATTTCTCTTATTACTAGAGATGTTGAACATTTTTTCAAATATCTGTTGATTTCTTGTAGAACTGTGAAGTGTCTTCTCATTTCCTTAGCCCATTTATTGATTGGGTTATTTGGATTCTTGTTATAAAGATTTTTGAGTTCTTTATAAACTCTGGAGATTAGTACTCTGTTTGCATTGTGTATGGCAAAGATTTTCTTCCACTGTAGGCTCTCTCTTCATGTTGTTGATTGTTTCCCTTGCTGATAAAAAGCTTTTTAGTTTGAATCTATCCCAATTTCTGATTCCTTTATTTCTTGTGCTTTGGGAGTCATGTTAAGGAAGTCTGGTCCTAGGCCAACATGATGAAGATTTGGACCTACTTTTTCTTCTCTTAGATACATAGTCTCTGGTCTAATTCCAAGGTCCTTGATCCATTTTGAATAGATTTTTGGGCAGGTGAGAGATAGGTGTTTAGTTTCATTTTGCTGCATATGGATTTCCAATTTTCCCAGCACCATTTGTTGAAGAGGCTATCTTTTCTCCATTATATGTTTGTAGCACCTTTGTCTAATATGGGAAAATTGTTTTTATGTGGGTTTGTGTCCGTGTCCTCTATCCTGTACCATTGATCTACCTGTCTATTTTGGTACAAATACCATGCCGTTTTTGTTACTATTGTTTTGTAGTATAGTTGAAGGTCTGGTATTGCCATACGCCCTGCTTCACTCTTCCTGCTAAGGATTGCTTTATCTATTCTGGGTTTCTTATTCTTCCAGATGAATTTCATGATTGCTTGCTCTATTTCTGTAAGGTACGTCATTGGAATATTAATTGGAATTGCATTGAATCTGTTTAGCACTTTTGGTAGTATGGCCATTTTGACCATATTAATTCTGCCTATCCAAAAACATGGGAGAAATTTCCATCTTTTAAGGTTTTCTTTAATTTCTTTCTTTAGGGTTCTGTAGTTCTCATTCTAGAGTTCTTTCATCTGTTTTGTTAGATTGATTGCCAAATATGTTATTTTTTAGCGTATGCATCTTTTAATTATTTTTTATTTTTTTAGTTTTTTTTAAATTTTTTTCTATGCTGAGCCACACCCCAGCCCTGGTTTAATTTTTATTTCTTTATTTCTTTATTTTTTATTGTAAACAAATTTGATACATGTTGTTTCTGTATGTACATGGAGTAACAGCATACCATTTGCATACTCATACATTTACATAGAGTAATGATGTTTGATTCATTCCGTTATATTTTCCTCCCCCCCACCCTTCCCACCTCTCATTTCCCTCTATACAGTTTCTCTTTCATCCATTCTTGCGCCCCCCCCACCCCCCATTACGTGTCATCATCTGCTTATCAGTGAGAACATTTGTCTTTTGGATTTTTGAGATTGGCTTATCTCACTTAGCATGATATCCTCCAATATCATCCATTTGCCTGCAAATGCCATAATTTTATCATTCTTCATGGCGGAGTAATATTCCATTGTATATATATGCCACAGTTTCTTTATCCATTCATCAATTGAAGGGTATCTAGGTTGTTTCCATAGTCTGGCTATGGTGAATTGAGCAGCTATGAACATTGATGTGGCTGTATCTCTGTAGTATGCTGATTTTAAGTCCTTTGGGTATAGACCGAAGAGTGGGATAGCTGGGTCAAATGATAGGTCCATTCCAAGCTTTCTGAGGAATCTCCACACTGCTTTCCAGAGTGGCTGCACTAATTTGCAGGCCCACCAGCAATGTATGAGTGTACCTTTCTCCCCACATCCTCGCCAACACCTATTGTTGCTTGTATTCTTGATAATCGCCATTCTAATTGGGGTGAGATGGAATCTTAGTGTAGTTTTTATTTACATTTCTCTCATTACTAAAGATGGTGAACATTTTTCCATATGTTTGTTGATTGCTTGTAGATCTTCTTCTGTGAAGTGTCTATTCATTTCCTTAGCCCATTTGTCGACTGGATTATTTGAATTCTTGCTGTAGAGTTTTTTGAGTTCTTTATAGATTCTGGAAATTAGTGCTCTATCTGAAGTATGAGTGGCAAAGATATTCTCCCACTCTGTAGGCTCTCTCTTTGCATTGCTGATAGTTTCCTTTGCTGAGAGAAAGCTATTTAGTTTGAATCTATCCCAATTATTGATTCTTGCTTTTATTTCTTGTGTTATGGGAGTCCTGTTAAGGAAGTCTGATACTAAGCCAACAAGTTGAAGGTTTGGACCTACTTTTTCTTCTATAAGATGCAGGGTCTCTGGTCTGATTTCAAGGTCCTTGATCCATTTTGAGTTGAGTTTTGTGCAGGGTGAGAGATAGGGGTTTAGTTTCATTCTGTTGCATATGAATTTCCAGTTTTCCCAGCACCATTTGTTGAAGAGGCTCTCTTTTCTCCATTGCATATTTTTGGCACCTTTGTCTAATATGAGAAAATTGTATTTATTTGGGTTTGTGTCCGTGTCCTCTATTCTGTACCATTGATCTACCTGTCTATTTTGGTGCCAATACCTTGCCATTTTTGTTACTAATGCTTTGTAGTACAGTTGAAACTCTGGTATTTCGATATCCCTTGTTTCATTCTTCCTGCTAAGGATTGCTTTAGCTATTCTGGGTTTCTTATTCTTCCAGATGAATTTCACGATTGCTTCCTCTATTTCTGTAAGGCACATCATTGGGATTTTAATTGGAATTGCATTGAATCTGTATAGAACTTTTGGTAGTATGGCCATTTTGACAATATTAATTCTGCCTATCCAAGAACATGGGAGATCTTTCCATCTTCTAAGGTCTTCCTTAATTTCTTTCTTCAATGTTTTGTAGTTTTCATTATAGAGATCTTTTACCTCTTTGGTTAGATGGATGCCCAAGTATTTTATTTTTATTTTTTGAGGCTATTACAAATGGAGTTGTTTTCTTCATTTCCCTCTCAGCTGTTTTGTCGTTTGCATATGAAAATGCTTTAGATTTATCCGTGTTGATTTTATAGCCTGCTATTTTGCTGAATTCATTGATGAGGTCTGGAAGTTTTCTGGAGGAGGTTTTTGGATCCTCTAAATATAGAATCATGTCATCCACAAATAGTGAGAGCTTCAGTTCCTCTTTTCCTATTGGTATCCCTTTAATTTCTTTAGTCTGCCTAATTGCTCTGGCTAGAGTTTCGAGGACAATGTTGAATAGTTGTGGAGAAAGAGGACATCCCTGTCTTGTTCCCGTTTTTAAAGGGAATGGTTTCAGTTTTTCTCCATTAAGAAGGATGTTGGCATGGGCTTAGCATAAATAGCCTTTACAGTGTTCAGGTATGGTCCTGCTATCCCTATTTTTTCTAGTGTTTTGATCATGAAAGGGTGTTATATTTTGTCGAAAACTTTTTCTGTGTCAATTGAAATAACCATGTGATTCTTATCCTTAAGTCAATTGACATGATGGATTACGTTTATTGATTTACGAATGTTGAACCATCCTTGCATTCCAGGGATGAACACCACTTGATTGTGGTGCACAATTTTCTTAATATGTTTTTGGATAAGATTTGCCAATATTTTGTTAAGGATCTTTGCATCTTTATTCATCAAGGGTATTGGTCTAGGGGCTGGGGATATCGCTCAGCTGGTAGCGTGCTTGTCTTGCAAGCACAAGGCCCTAGGTTCAATCCCCAGCACCGCAAAAAAAAAAAAAAAAAAAAAAAAAAAAAAGGATATTGGTCTAAAATGTTCTTTCCTTGATGTGTCTTTTCCTGGTTTGGGTATGAGGGTGATATTAGCTTCATAGAATGAGTTTGGTAGGGTACCCTCCTTTTCTATTTCCTGGAATACTTTGAGAAGTATTGGAATGAGTTCATCTTTGGAGGTCTCATAGAACTCGGCTGAGAATCTGTCTGGTCCTGGGCTTTTCTTGGATGGTAGATTTTTAATGGCTTCTTCTATTTCATTGCTTGATATTTTCTGTTTAAATCATGTATGTCCTCCTGGTTCAGTTTGGGCGGACCGTATGTCTCTAGAAATTTGTCAAAGTCTTCGGTACTTTCTATTTTGTTGGAATATAGACTTTCAAAGTAGCTTCTCATTATGTTCTGTATCTCAGTGGTGTCTGTCGTGATATTTCCTTTTACATCATGTATTTTAGTAATTTGAGTTTTCTCTCTCCTTCTCTTTGTTAGTGTGGCTAAGTGTTTGTCTATTTTGTTTACTTTCCCAAAGAACGAACTTTTTGTTATGTCAATTTTTTGAATAGTTTCTTTTGTTTCAATTTCATTGATTTCAGCTCTGATTTTAATTATTTCCTGTCTTCTACTACTTTTGCTGTTATTCTGTTCTTCTTTTTCTAGGGCTTTGAGCTGTAATGTTAGGTCATTTATTAGTTGACTTTTCGTTCTTTTCTGGAATGCACTCCATGCAATGAATTTTCCTCTTAGTACCACTTTCATAGTGTCTCAGAGATTTTGATATGTTGTATCATCATTCTCATTTACCTCTAAGAATTTTTAAATCTCCTCCCTGATGTTTTTTGTTACCCATGTTTCATTCAATAGCATATTATTTAGTCTCCAAGTGTTGGAGTAATTTCCCTTTTTTATTTTGTCATTGATTTTTACTCTCAGTCCATTATGATCTGATAGAACACAGTCAGTATATCTATTTTTTTGCATTTCCTAAGGGCTGCTTTGTGCCATAACACATGGTCTATTTTCGAGA
Organism: Sciurus vulgaris; assembly: GCF_902686455.1. Taxonomy (NCBI): domain Eukaryota; kingdom Metazoa; phylum Chordata; class Mammalia; order Rodentia; family Sciuridae; genus Sciurus; species Sciurus vulgaris. The sequence goes on along the minus strand of NC_136463.1, from coordinate 85,398,692 downwards.
AGGTTCCATGTGCTGCTGAGAAGAAAGTGTATCCTCTCGTTGATGGATGGAATATTCTATATATGTCTATTAAGTCTAGGTTATTGATTGTGTTATTGAGTTCTATGGTTTCTTTGGTTGGATTTTGTTTATAAGATCTATCTAGTGGTGACAGGGTGCGTTAAAGTTGCCCAGAATTATTGTGTTGTGGTCTATGTGATTCTTGAAATTGAGAAGGATTTGTTTGATGTACAGAGATGCACCATTGTTTGGGGCATAAATATTTACTATGGTTATGTCTTCCTGATTTATGGTTCCCTTAAGCAGTATGAAAAGTCCTTCTTTATCCCTTCTGACTAACTTTGGCTTGAAGTCCACTTTATCTGATATAAGGATGGAAACCCCCGCTTTTTTACTGAGTCCATGGGCATGGTAGGTTTTTTCCCATCCTTTCACCTTTAGTCTGTGGATGTCTTTTTCTATGAGATGAGTCTCTTGCAGGCAGCATATTGTTGGGTCTTTCTTTTTAATCCATTCTGCCAGTCTATGTCTTTTGATTGATGAGTTTAGGCCATTAACGTTCAGGGTTATTATTGAGAAATGATTTGTATTCCCAGTCATTTGGCTTATTTTTGGTTTTTAAGTTGGCTTGGTTTCTCCTTTGAGTGTTTTTTCTCTAAGGTAGTTCCTCCCTTTGCTGACCTCCATTGTTGTTTTTCATTTCCTCCTCATGGAATATTTTTTGAGAACATTCTGTAGTGCAGGCTTTCTATTTGTAAATTCTTTTAACTTTTATCATGGAAGGATTTTATTTCATCTTCAAATCTGAAGGTTAGTTTTGCTGGGTATAGGATTCTTGGTTGGCAACCATGTTCTTTCAGACCTTGAACTATGTTGGTCCTGGCCCTTCTAGCTTTTAGAGTCTGGGTTGAGAAGTCAGCTGCTATCTGTATTGGTCTCCCCCTATATGTAATCTGATGCTTTTCTCTCGCGGCCTTCAAAATCCTATCTTTATTTTGAATGTTATGCATTTTCATTATAATGTGTCTTGGTGTGGATTTGTTGTGATTCTGTGCATTTGGTGTTCTGTAAGCCTCTTGTATTTGATTTTCCATTTCATTCTTCAGGTTTGGTAAATTTTCTGATATTATTTCATTGAATAGGTTGTTCATTCCTTTGGTTTGTATCTCTGTGCCTTCCTCAATCCCAATAATTCTTAAATTAGGTCTTTCCATGATGTCCCATAGTTCTTGGAGATTCTGTTCATAATTTCTTACTATCTTCTCTGTTTGGGCAACTTTATTTTCAAGATTAAATATTTTGTCTTCATTGTCTGAGGTTCTGTCTTCCAAGTGGTCTAGTCTGTTGGTGATACTTTCCATTGAGTTTTATATTTGGTTTATTGTCTCCTTCATTTCAAGGATTTCTGTTTTTTTTTTTTTTTTTTTTTTTTTTTTTTTTTTTGAGAATCTCTGTTTGTTGAAATGATCTTTTGCTTCCTGCAGGTGCTCTTTCAGCTTATTGGTATTATCATTCATTGCCTGCATTTGGTTTCTTATCTCATCCTTTGCTTCGTGAATCATCTTAATCATATATAATCTAAGTCCTTTTCTGACATTTCTTCTAACATACTGTCATTGGATTCTATTACTATAGAATTTAGATTTTTTTGGATCATTTTCTTCCCTTGTTTATTCATGTTGTTCATGTATCTTCCCTCTAATGCTGCAGATCTGGGGTATTACAGATTTCCCCCTCTAGGCTTATAGTGGCCCTATAGGTTTCCAAAACCCTTTCTTTAAGTGAAGATCAATATTAGCAGTGCCCAAATCAGACACTATGCAATCCTAGACCAAGAGCCCCTACGGGGACAATAGCAAAATTGTCATAATAAACAAAGTGAGTTCAAATATTATCTTTGTTAAAAAAAACAAGTTTGCAATAAGGTCTGCAGTTTCTAATGGAGGAGAAAGAGGATGCAGAGGGATGTAGAATGTGGCTGTTAATGGGATAAGAAAAGAATATACAGAAGTTCTAGAAAATAGAAAGGGTGAACGTGTAATCAAAAGAAATCAGATGTTAGCATGCAAAAAAGGGAGAAAGAGACTCTGAGGGAACAGGTAAACAAAAGGAAAAGACAGCAAGAAAAGTAAAGAAGTAAAAACTTAAATTTTTTAATAAAAGAAGAAAAAAGAACATCTATTGTATAGCAGTCATATACTAATGAAACCTCCCAGTGTTCAGTAGCCTGATGCATGAGAAGTACCTGTCAATGAGCTTCAAGCCTCTAGCAGGCGTCTCAGGATGGGATTTGCCCCACCCAAAGATCAGAGCTCCGGCTTCCAGGATTATCCAAGATGGCTGCTCTGACTTTGAAATGTGTTGGCAAATGGGGAGCTGCAGCTCAGGGGTGGATGTGGTCAGCTGGAGGTCCTGGAGATGGGATGCAGTTGGTCCGGCAGGGGTCCTGGAGGTCCCGTGTGTTTGGTGTGGTTGTGGGTTCCTGGAGCCGGGTGCAATCAGTTGGTCTGGGGTCCCAGTGATAGGGTGCAGTCAGTTGGTCTGGGGGTCCTACCACCAGGGAGGAGTCAGTTGATGTGAGGGCCCCAGAAGCAGGGAGTGATCGGTCGGGCTGAGGGATCCTAGAGATGGGGCTCAGTCAGTCCGGCCAGGGGTCCTACGGGACCTGGCTGTTGTCTCAAAATGGCGGCAGCCACGTGTAATCAAACCTGCAGGTACTGTAACAGTGAACTTCCAGGCAGCAGCAGGCAGCTGGTGCTCCACTGGTGCTGGTGATCAGTTTGCTGAGTGTTGGCGGACGATCGGGAGGTGAACCTCGAGCGCTGGGTGATGGATAGGAGTAAGGCAGGTGATAGGCAAGAGGCAGGCAAATGGCGGATGATAGACGCCTGACAGTGAGCAATCTGCTCTCAAAAAAGGCGTCGATATGCTGGCAGACTGCAGGTCATCTCAGCAGACAAATGGGTAAACACCAGGGAATCGATAAGCAGCAAAAACTGCCTCACCAAGAAACAGATATCTTCTGCTTGAATCCGGCGTTAGGGAGCGACAAGAAACGCAGCCTCCCCCTAGTCCACCATCTTGGATCTCCATGCATCTTTTATTTTTGTAGGCATATGCCTGTTTAGGTTTAGCATGAGGTGTTATCCCCTTTCTCAGACTCTGGTTCCAATGACAGTTTAATTTTCAGAAACTTTGTGTCATTGTTTTGTCCTACTTGATTAATCTGCCTCTCACAAATTCCTGCTACTGCTGTCTTAAGGCAAAAAGAAGTTTTCTCATGCCTGACATCAGGATGCCTCTCTGTGATGGAGCAGGCACCGTGAGATCCTCCTACTCTTCCCCTAATAGGGAGTCTCTAGGAAGTAGAAGAATCTCTGACCTATAAGAATGAAGAGGCTTCACAAAGGAGACCAGCTATTTCCGCTGGCTCTCTCTCCTTCTGGCTCCGCTCCCTCTTACTCCTGCTCACTCAATATCTGTGAGCATCAGGCCCAGCAAGAAAGAGAACCTCCACTGGAAGCTTACTGTGGCAGAGCTCTCAAATGTCGACCTTTCGAGTGGTGTGATAGTTTTTGCCTGATATTTGCAGAAAGACTCCTTTGGATCTGAGGAAAGAATATGCTGCCTTTTGCTGCCAGGAAAGGATCAGCACACACACTGGGCCTAGGTGACCTTCCTCTGTTGGGTGGGTTGCCCTGACAACTGTGCTAGTCCTCTGGTTGTGGGGTTTCAAATCAGATCATATTCTTCTTACCAACTTTCAGAGTTCTTTTTTGGTTTCCTCTTTGGCCACTTCCAGGGTTTATAGTTGTTCTTAGAAGAGAAAGGCAGGAAAAACATGTCCACACCATCTTGTTCCCATCAAAAGTCTCTAAACATCATTTCAACAAACTGAAGAAGAGGACAAATCACACATTCGAAGTGGGTAAATAAAGGTAAAGAAGGGCATAACATAAAGCTTTTCTGTGTTAAGGAAAACATTTATGTTTTGCATATGATAGAATATTCTTCCCGAGATACTTTTATTACTATTTTCTATTTATGAAGAGCTTTTTTGAGTTTGATAAATGTCTTTGATTCAAATTTGCCAGATATGATGATGTGGGTTCAAGTCTTTGGACCTCCTACTTGTTCTCTGTGTTACTCTGTGCAAGGAACAGCCAGAGCTCCATGCCAGACCTTAAGGAATTTCAGTGATACACCACAAAAATGAGAACAAGAATGGGAAACAAGAATGATGTGATGACATTTGACAAAAATTGAGGATCTGTTATGATTATGGAGAAGTAAAACAAAACCACACCACCCCATTACTGGGTGGCAGCAAGCCAAAGGGCAGGTTGAAAGAATAAAGAGATATAATAAAGGGGAGTCTGATGCAGAGCCTCTAGAAGCAAGATTTAACGGAGAGCATTGAGCCCTAGTGGTAGATTTCTTCATGTAGTAGATTTTTACCAGGGAAAGTAGTGCAAGATATCACCACAACAGTCAGCAATATTGAGGCTCCAACTGGGAATCACAAAAAAAAAAAAAAAAAAAAAAGCATGACTAATTGAGTGAGTTATCAGGAGGAAAGATTTCCAGATTAATGAAAAGTCACCTGAAATCCAAAGACCTTGCCCTGAAAGTTGCAAAGTTTTTTGTTTTTTATTTTTAATTTTTTAGCTTGTTTGTTTGAATTTTTTTTTTATCTAAAATAGTTTCTTTGCAAGAATTAAGATGGGAGTTAGGCTATTTTTGATTTGCATAAACACATACAACAAACCACATATAAAACTAGATTATATAGTCATGATATAGCAATATTCTGAGATTTTTAAAATGATGATAATATGTTTGCCAAGTAAAATTCTGTACTCAAAATTAACTGCAGCTTTGACACTGCAGAAAATCAAGTAATGACTCTAGGGTTTGGACTCTGAAGGTCTCCAATGAATGTGGATGAATGTGGTAGGTCCAATACATGCCAAGTGACATGGAAGGAAGGAAGGCAGGCAGAGGAAGAGAGAGGAAAAAAGGAGAGAAGGTCAGGGAGAGAGAATTATGGTCTGTGTCTTCAAAGGTTTTCCTTTTCCTTTTCTTTTGTTTTTACCTTCTTTTATAAAATAAGATAACCTTAAAAGAGTAGAATGAAACAGACAGTTTTACTCTATATGTATGTATGATTACATAAATGTTGTGACTCTACCGTAGAAATGAAAAGTTGTACCCCATTTGTGTATAATGAATCAAAATACAGTCTGTAAAAATTAAGAAACATTAATAAAAATATAAATAAATAAAAACAAATTTTGTTGAACTAGGAAAACAATGCTATTTGAAGATACAAGAGCAAAAAGAGGACTTGCTTTGCCGGTAGAATAGCCAGGATTAATAAGAGGAGACCCAGAAGAAAGGTTGAATGGAAAGAAGGATGCCCATGATTTGCGAGAGAAAATAATTTTATGTCATTCAGAATCTGACCAGAAAAATAGAAACCACTAAGTGGTGACCACAGAGGCAGTTTGCTGCAGGGAGTTGTTTAAGGTGATGGAGGAATAAAGTAGCAAAATGAACAGGAAGACCACCTGTGGACTGGCAGCATCACAAGACACCCTGCTCCCAGGGAGAGAGACGAGGAAAGTGGAGATTTGGAAGAAACCTGAACATCACAGAGTGGAAGCTAGAACTTCTGTGGGCCCTCCTGGTAGGAGCCGTAGGTGCTAAGAAGAAGCAGCCACTAACTAGGAAAGTGCCTGAAACGTTGGCCTTCCTATCTTTCACTGTTACCACTAGGAGTGCTTCAGTTGGTGCCAGGTGACGTAGGAAGAGGAGACAGTCCACCTCTGACACAGAGCAGGGGAAAAGCAAGAGGCATTCAGAGAAAATAAGGTGATTTTAAGGCATGAGCTAAGGAAAATTTTGAAGACAGAGAAGAACAAACAGTAAAGAGAGTGTAGCAAGTTACAGTCTCAACATGAAGAGCAACTGAGGAGAGTAAAGTTGAGTCAGGGGAGAGGAAAGCAAGATGGGTAACTTTATTGTCATCTGGCGCAGCAGAAGGACCAGATGACAGTAAGGCATATAAATTTACAGTAATGAAATTCAGCATGCTTCCTCACTTTTTCCACCTTTTTTTTTTTGCATTCAAAGTGTGCAAGTGGATAAATTGCACAGTATCTCAGGGCAGTGAATGCATCATGGGCTTAGCATCTGTTAAATGATGGAAGGATTCAAATATGCTAATAAAGATGCTGTTAAGAATAGTATTTGCCTAGACTGCATAAAGAGGTGGGTGACTTCAAAAATGAAAGCAAAGAAAGAAGATAAAGAAAAATATTTGAAGCAATCCACATATTATATCTAATGTGTAATCCTAGTGTAGTTCTTTGGAGTGGTTCAGATAGGACCCAAATTGCTAGGGATCCAGATGGATATAGGTGGCAAAGAAGAACAGGTAGCAAATACTTATGACTTGACTTTAAGTTGGAAATGAATTCCAGAAGAGAATAACAGAATAGTTTGATATCATTTTTTTAGAATAGGAAAAATGGTGTATATATTCAGAAAATTAAAGAAAATGACAAATTTCCAATGAGAGGTAATGGAAGAATCATTGTTTTTCTTCACATGTTTATATCCATCTCATTTACTTTAGCTGACTGTATATATTAACATTGAGTAATATTGAATCAATGTATTCATTTTATAAGCACTTATTGAAATTTCACATGTAAAGCATTAGGAAATACACCTCCAACATCTCAACAAGAGTATCATGCTAATCCTAGGGAACACTTCCAAGCACAGATTTACCATAGTAGTTTTATAAACCAGGAAACAAGGTTCTATAGTCACAATGAGGGTACTTTGTTGTCAAAGAGGAAAGTAAATGAAGTACAGGTGGCTTTAACATAGACAATCATGTGCTTACATCTGGGAAGTATTCCAACAGACTGGTGTTAAAGAGACACACAGCATTGGCAGTGGATGGGGTAGACAATCAGGCAAGTTCTGTGATCCTATACCTCGTAAAGTTTAGATCAACTCAAGGGAGAAAACTCCAGCAAGGAAGCCACTGAAATAATTGAGCCATAATTAACAACATTTTGAGTAGAATTTTGAACTCAATATATAATATCTGTTCTCTTTGAAAATGGGACAAAGAATTCTGGGTAAAAAGTTATCCCAGGAATAATGAGAACAAGGTAATATTAGAAATCTGGAGGCCTGGAGTGGTGTGATTAGGTCATTCTACTTCGTAATTTAGAAGGTTTAGTTATTTCAGAAATACCCATATGATTTTCAGAGAGTGAGTCATTCAGATTTCTTGGGATGCCTTCTCTGCCATCCTTATCAGGCTGTCATGACAAAATGGTGCAGTTTGGGTGACTTTAGCAATAGAAATTTCTTTTCTCATAGTTCTGGAGACTAAGAAGGTCAATATCAAAGTGTTGGTCAATCCTGTTCCTTCATGAAAAGACTCTGTTTTACAGACAGCAACCTTGTTCTTATGTCTTTTTGTGGATATTTCTTGGAGGCTATGTGGAGGAAGAGTGAGAGTGAGTGAGAGAATGCATGATCTTTATATAATGTCACCAATTCTACTGCATCATCCTTCCCCCTCATTTAGCCTAATTATCTCCCATAGTCCTTATCTCCCAATATAGTCACATTGGGCATTAGGGCTTACATATTTGAATTTCAGGTAGAAAGAGCATATTTTATTGCTTTCTTTTGAGTCAAAGTTCTAAACATGGTCTATATAGCCTGAGATGCATTATTTAGGTCCTGGCTAGATCTTCAATATTTCTTCTCTTCTAATCCCTGGGTATTTCTTGAAATGCAGACTATACACTCATCTCAGGACCTTAATATGTAGCACTTTGGCTGCCTGCTTAAGGCCTTCTCTGCTGGACTCAGACACTTCAACCAGTTCTTTATCAAAAGGTTGCCTCCTGTTTCATTTTAATCTTTATATTGTGCTTTCATTAACAGATTGCAAGTTCAATGAGGAAACTCATTCTTTTGCTCACATTGTATAGTGAGTACTAAAGGAATACTTGCTGAATTAATAAATCAATTTGGAATCAATTTTGGAACAAATTTGGGTACCAATTGTATTGTGATTGCATACCAATGTAGACATGAGTGTCTGATCTTCTCATCTGTTTATAGTAAAAGTCTCCTAGAACCAAGTGCAAGCTCATAAGGGAGGGAAAGTTTTTCTCTCTCTGGTCCTTCTAGTATTCTACATGTACAAACACAATATCTAATGCTCCCTTCAACATTCAGTGTAGTCAATAACTCATGGGCATAGAAATTGCTTATTAGTCACATCTCCAGTTTGGGAACACTTTCCCCAAACCATTGTGTGATGCCATTATAAAGGAGCCTCTCAAGGGGAGCTAAAAATGTGTTATGTCTTATGTGGATATTTCACAGAGTAAAATATAAAGAAAGAAGTCACTTTCCATGGCGACGGATAAATCTACACATCTTACACATGAATTCTGCTGTGTAATTTGAAATAAAAGATCATAACTATTAAAAGACCGTGAATATTATTCAATCATCATGCTTTGATGAAAGCATGATCTGAGAAGAAAAGTCTGAGATTAATACCTAGGATATTCATGGTCACAAAATAGAGTAAAATAACAAAAGTGTCAGCCTTAGTGGTATCATAATTCCCTGGGAAGGGAGCAAGTTTCTATGAATATTCACAACAATAGTAAGATCAAATACTGGTAATTTTCATTAATAATGCAAGCTGCCATTATTAATGGCTAAGATGCTATTCTTTTGCATCTTAGCACTTATAATTTTTTTCAATCTTATTTCTGAAAGATCAGGACATATTCCAAAGATCTCTAACATAAATATAGTACTACTTATTTATTTCACTGATTTATTCTTTGATTTCTTTAACAAAGTGCCTATAATGTGAAGTGTATAGAACCCAAGGACTCCAAATCATTGCTGCTATTAAAAGGTTTATTTAGTCAAGCACACAGAATAACTGCCAGCAACTCGACTACTATAAAATAGATGCAATGCAAATGCTGATATGGCAGAGATTATGTCTGGTTTAATTAATAAAGAAGAATTCAATGAAGAAGTATGTAGGACCATAATAATAATTTTACAGTTACTATTTTCTGTGTCTTATCTATATTACATAAAGGTATAGAGATAGATTTAGATACATAAATATATTCAGCAGTGGCTTTGAAAGTGGGGTTTCCACCCTATCTAGGAACTTGCTAGAAATACAAATTTCCAGACCCCATCTCAGACCTGTTATGTTCATTTACTAGAACTGCCATAATGAGTTATAGCAGACTGGAGGTTAACAGTCAAAAACCAAGTATCAGCAGAGTTTTTCCTTGTAAAAAAATCTGAGGAAGAAATATTTCTATGTTTTCCTTTTAGTTTCCAGTGGTTGTTGGTAATCCTCAGCATTCTGTGGCTTTTAGATGCTTTACTGCTATCAAAGCTTCAATTTCACATTGCCTTTTCTATGTGCAGGGGGTCAATCCTACCTTCCTTTTTCTCAGAAATCACTCATTGGAAGTAGGACTTCCCCTAATTCAGAATGACCTCATTGAGACATTTGCCTTGATTACGCCTCAGCAATTTATTCCAAGTGTGATAATATTAAGATTGTGGATACACATGAACTATTGAAGGACAGTATTTAACACACTGTTCCATAGAATCAGCAGCTCTGGTGGTGGAGCCAAATAATTTGTGTTCTAACGAACTTTTCAAGTGATTCTGATTCACATTTAATTTGGTATATCAATGATATTAAACACATTTTCTTGCCTTCATCCATTTGTGCTACTGTAACAGAATACCTGGAACAGGTAATTTGTAAAGAACAGACATATATTTCTTGCAGTTCTGGAAGATTGCAAAGTTCAAGATCAAAGTATTGTGGCATCTAGTGAGAACCCTCTTGCTACATCCTCACAGAAGGCAGAAGGTTAAGAGAGTCAATTCAATTTTGTAATGTTTTTTGTAGTGGCATCGATTCAGCCATGAGGGCAAGAGACCTCATGACCTAAACATCTATCATTAGACTACACTTCCCAACACTTGTAGATTGGTAAATTTCCAAGAACGAACTTTGGAAGGGACAAAAACATTCAAACTATAGCATTAATTTTGACTGGTGAGGAGTTCAAGGGCCAAAGATCTGGATTTACCTGTTTTTCCCTACATAACTGTGAATACAAATTTTTCATTCCTAAAAAATTATCCTATGAATGTTAAATTATCATCTTTGTAATGATACATAGAGCTATTAGATTATTAACTAAGCAAATTTCACAAGATGAAAGGATGCATTTGGGTAGGGAATGCAGTTAACGATTGTAAGGTAATTAATAATATTTATTAAATTTTTGTAAAAAAATAAGATTGTAGCATAAAAATGTGAACTTTCTCTCTCCTTTTTTCTTTGGGAATGGAGGGTAGCAACCCTTGGGAAGTGAAGTTGAAAATTTACCCAAGATTTACTCAGAAATTTATGTCCAAATACATCTCCTATGATGAGAGTGAGGAAATATTCACCAAGAGAATATTTAAACCATTACAAACTAGGTAGAAAATTTAATGCAGGGAATTATATGAAGCCTGAAAATGTCCATAAAATAAATATGAGGAGATTTACAAATGGTCTTTTATAATGATCAAAAACTGTATATGAAGATTTTTTTTCTACCTACAAGAACATATAATCATTTCTATTAAGAAGTGATCTCTTATGTTAGATCAAACTAAGGAAATGTTTTCTGTGATTCCCCCACATGAATACCATGAGTGTCTACAGGCGGTCAATCAGGGTGCTCTTGCCCCTCCCACTTTAGCTGCAGAATAAAAAATGCTTCTTCAAACGTGAACAAAAAGACTTCAGTCATTATTTTTAGTTTTACTATTATCATCATTCCAAAGGAGTAGCAATTTATTTTTCAGATCATTGGGGGAAAAAAAAAAAAAAAGCAGTCATGTGCTTTGCCTGTGCTCACTGTGAGCAATTTTCTAATCAGAAATAAAATGAAGCTGGGTCTGGGGTTGTGGCTTAGTGGTAAAACACTTGCCCAGTGTTTGTAAGGCCCTGGATTTGGTCCTCACCACCACACAAAAATAAATAAATAAATAAACTAAGGGTATTGTGTTCATCTACAATTTAAAAAAAATGTTAAAAAGAAAAAAAAAATGAAACAGAAACAAATTTATTTGTTTAAAATGTAAGATAGAAAGGGTAATTTTTTCTCTTCAGTATTTTTAAAATTTAGGACAGTTATTGTCTGTGTTAAATTTGTGATTTTTTTTCACCAAGGTAAAGAGTATTCTGTACGCAAAATAGAAAAATACAGGTAGAATTAGAAGTTCTTTAATGATTTGAATATTTACACATATTTTATTGTAAGTCATTCTTTAAACAAGTTATTTAAAATCCTTGGTTCTGGAAATCAAAACTTCATTTTACATTTTATGTATACTTAGTTGAAGTATGTGAAATAATATGGCATACCACATTGGGAAAGCTTGTACCACAGGGAAAACGTCTTTTTTAAGAATGTTATCCCAGAATCAGGTGATTTTTTTTTCTTCTTCTTTCTTCTTCCTCTCCCCCTCCTCTTCTCTCTCCTCCTCTTCTTCCTCCTCCTCTTGCTCTTCTTTTAAAATTTGAAACTATTATACCATAAAGGCAACAAAAGTTTCAGATCAGAAAGGTAATGATGCGAAGAACAAGAAAGAACTGGGACCAGATGGAAAGATAAAGGAAAGCATCCATGCTATTGAAACTTTATGAATAAGATTGAATTCCGGGATCTTGAAAACTAAATAGGGGATGGGTAAAGAAAGTAGAAACCTGGACGTAATCAAGAAAAAGAAACAAGGTAATATGTAAATTCAAGTGTATTTAATTTATAAAGAACATAAGATCTATTAGAGAAGAAAAGGAAAAAGAATTAAAGATAAACAGGAAGCTAAAATAATTAAACAATTCATAATTTTCTTTAAATCAGTTTCAAAGCAGAATATAACTAATGAGTTTCTATGAAAGTACAAATTACTAAGTCAACGGATGAAGTGGCAGAAAGCAAACATCTATCCCACAAGAAAAACTAAACAATCAAAAAGAAAACAGCCTCCTCCCCATTACACCTCTAACATACTGTACACAGTCAAGGAAGAGAGGGTAGAGAGGCAGATTTTATCAATATTTCAAGGAATTAATCATGGTGGTGATATTTAAACTTGTGCAGAGCACAGAGGACAAAGAAAAAGTTCAAAATTATTTTTAAAACTCAAACATCTTTGGCATCAAAATCAGTACATAAAAAATGAAAACTCATTTAAAAACATTGATTTAAATATCATTAGGGAACCAAGAAGAAAAAAATGATAAAAATGTTAACTTAAAATTCTCTAGCGGTGCATTCCTGCAATCCCAGTGGCTCAAAGGGCTGAGGAGAAGGATTGCAAGTTCCAGACCAGCCTCAGCAACTTAGTGAGACCCTGTCTCAAAATAAAAAATGAAGAAAGGTTGAGGGATGTGGCTCAGTGGTTAAGCTCCCCTGAGTTCAATCCTCAGTACCCCAGTACAAAAAAAAAAAAAAAAGTCTCTAATAAAATAGGTTCTACCATAAACTAAATTAAAAAATATTGTAAAATATTGTAGAAAGGGTTTCTTTCCCCATAAGAATAATTTCATATTATGTAATATGTAAATAATTAAATAAGTAAATAAGTAAACTGTAATATAGTATAAAATAACAGTATAAATGCAATATATATAAATAGTTGAACATATACACAAAAGCTAGATTGATGGCCAAAAGTGATATGATAAAATTTTAAATATTTTTACTTGAAACCACTTCAATAATTGTCAGGTACTTTCAGATTAATTTTTAATTGTAGAGCACTGAAAGATTTGCTGTATTTAGAGAACATAAAGAATATCCAGCATCACTGCCATTGATGTTTAACTTGTTGTAATAATAGTCAATATAAATAGAAAAGAAAAATATACATTGGTATGAAACATCTGTTAAAAAATATTATCCTGAAAGATCAAGACATTATATAACTTGGAATAATCAAGTACATAAACTTAAAATCCATTGGAAAGAATAAACTTGTCAATAGGTACAAAATTAATAAATTCAGTTTTTATATTTTCCAAGAGATCTTCCTAAGAGTAGTAAATTTATACAAATTAATCAGAAATAAACTTAACAAGAAGAGTTAGAGACTTAGAGGAAAGACTTCACAGGTCTATTCATTGTTCATTACTGTGTAACTAACAAGCTCAAAACACAGTGACTTAATAAAGTTGTAACATATTTGATCATGTTTCTGTTGATTGACACTTTGGATTGTATTTAGCTAGAACAGCTCTTCTCTGCTCCATCTGGTTTCACCCCCTACTGGGGCCCCACAAAGTCTCTAATCCTCTAGGAGGCTAACACTGAGCTTATTATTTCCAAGGTGCAAGCAGCATTCCAGGAGGGCTAAAGGTACACCTTACAAGGTGATTTTAGGACTAGGCTTAGAATTTACACAATGCTGACTGGACTTCAAGCTTCAAACCCAGACTGGATATATAGAGTTGGAAAATAAACCACATCTGTTTAATTGGGAAAGCTGCAAAGAACTTGTGATTATTTTTAATTTACTGTATTTACAAACAGATAAAAACAAAATATCTTGTTCTTAGTAAGAATAAATATTGAAAACATTTTAATTCCTTCAAATTTAAACTTATGAAGTTAGTATGATTAGTAAAATAATGACTGATTGATTTTGTTCTTAGAGACTTGATTCTAAACTTCAAATTAAAAAAAATTAACAATGTTAAAAATAATATAATTGTTCAATTTTTATTTATTAAAACATATTTCAAATACACAGTAAATGAAAGGGGTTGAAGATTTCATAATATATATTAAACATACAATAAAACTACCATTTTAAAATAATGTTTAATCACTATAATGTTCATTCTAGCACACTTTCAAAATAAAAAACTGGAGGATAGAAAGGCATTTCTTTTATATTCTCAGAGAAGTAAAGATTTGTTTCTAAATTTTAAAAAATCCAGAATTCAGAAAAGAGAAAATTCATAAAGTTAATTATATGAAAATTAAAAATACATGAATTAAAAAAGGATACATGAACTAAGTAAAAATAGGAAAGGTAAAGGAATGAATTTATAAAGCGCAACCAAGAAAAGAGATACTACAGACTTAAGAGTAAATAGACTAGGCCAAGGATATAAATCTAGGGTTAAAAAAGATCTTAGTGTTACATAAATGTATAGCATTGTATAAGTATACTAAACTATTCACACATAATCAGAATAAACTCACTCAAAGATAAATTTATTACAATACCATATATCAGTAAGAGTAACCAGAAATAATGAAAGATGTTATGGTTGAGCTTATGAGGGAAAAAAAACTTAACACTGAATCAGTGTTAGCAGTAAAACAAATCACGGAAAGCTATTTGGAGGATAATTTTGCAGTATTTTGGATAAAATATAAACATAATCTTTGATCTGATTTTCTCATTTTTATAATCACCTAGATGCATTTTTACAGGTAAGCAAAGTCATACAAAAGAGGATATCTATTGAAGCATTGCATTGCAATAGCAAAATCTAGACATGTATGTTATGTGTATGTGTATATTTCTATTAATATGAACAGGATTTAAAAACATGATAAATTCATCTAATAGCACAAGTACCTTAAAAGAAACAAAATTTAGGTTGATATAACCATGGCAATATGGAAAGTTTCACCAAGGTGGTTTATTGAGAAAAGAAAGTTTTAATATTATGTTCATAGTTGTTTCCCTTTTGTTATTTTTTAAATGTAAATAAATATGTTTAATGAAAGTTTTTTTATGAAAGATAGATCTGAGATGCATTGCTTATTAAGATATGGAAATTTGGAAGTATGGTCCTTGTTGAGTGGTAGTTCATACTTAATTGTAGTCTTTTTAAATAAAGTAAATTGATTAATATTAAATAACAGGCTGTTTGTAAGTACATTACATTTTGTGAAAACAAGATATGCTGACAATATTTTATCCCAAATATGTTCATTTCTCTGAAGAAAATAAATGTAAGGACTAGGATGATATGGGAATGGACAAACTGAAAAATATTCTTGTAGAGGGCCAAGGAATATTTTTTTAAAAATGTAGATTTTGAACTCCGACTTAAAGGATGAATAGACATTTTGAGTTTGGGTAAATAGAAAGGGATAGCATCCAAATAATATCAGCAAAATAATAATTTAGCCTGGGTTTGACATCATTTTTTTTTGTGTTTTTAGACAAATTTAGAGCATTTGTTGAAAAAATATTCTTTATATAATTCTAAAACACATTATTTTACATGATTGTAATCAACTAGGACTTTTTCTGGGCCTCAAAATTAAAAGGAATTAAACAAAACCAGGGACCAAGTTAGTTGATATTCTGAAAATACCCAGGAAGTTGACAAGTTAAACCCAAGACCCAAATCATGTGATAAACATGAAAGCACTTTTCAATACTTATCCTTTTTTTTTTTTTGAAACTTATTCTCAAGTAGACTTTCTCCACAAGGTAGAATCCAACAATTTCAAATTCATATTCTGCTTGCTTAGTAACCCTACTGTAAATAAAACATCTTTTTCATTTTTCTTATAGAATCAGCAAAAATCCCATGATGATTATGGCCAGGGTGGGATGAGGGGCTTTGACCATTGTTATTACCTCCCTATGACTGGCATGATGCAACCCACGTGGAGCGAAGGTCCTCCTTACACAAACCACGCGAACACATACAGAATGAGAGGTTGTTCTCAAGAAAAATCAAGTATTGCTACAGATGAAGTTTCAGGCTTTTTTGAGACAAATGTTAAAAGCTAGTTGTGTCTCCTTGTTTTACTGCAAAGGAGACAGGTCCACGGAATTCAGAAAGGTGCATTCAAATCTTGTTGCATGAAGAGAAAAGCAAGAATAGCAACTGGAACTGGACTTGCAGTCTGGCTCTCTCCTATATTACTATTGACTTGGGACATGTCTATGATTTCCTTTGTGCTCCAGGCCTTCCACATGTATAAAATGGAAATAATAATGGTCTCGCAGGGTTGTTGTAGGAATGAATAAGATCTCCATACAAAGGACTCATCATATATCTGGGATCACATGTTAATTCCTCTCCCCCTTCATTCACAGATCCTACTTATGTCTCTTTATTGCCCTCAAACTATTCTGACCTTTTCCTCAACTTGATGATTTGCTGACACACTGTTTCCATCTTCTATTCCAGACATTGTCTTTATTTGAAATCCTTCTGAATTTTTATTTTCCACAATGAAAGTTCATGCCACACTAGGCAACTTCACAGTATGCAGCCTCTGTGCTCTGTGCAAAGGATAACAAACAAACAATCCCTGAGGTTAGATCTATCGACTTTGGAGGGAATAACTCCTGGGCTATTAGATGGAGTGTTCGGTCAGTGTTGACTGTGAGCATATTGAAAGTGAGAATCCTTGTTGGGATTTAATATTGTCCTTTGTGAAGTCATTTGACTGATGGTAAGCACAATTCTAAAAGTCGGATGGGATGAACTTGCTGAGTATCCTCTTGGAGGGTGGAGGCAAAGGATAATCTAGCTAGAGAATTTTAAGGGCTCAGAGAACTGATCCACATATGGAGAACTAATGAAAGAAAGGTGCTAGGATTCAGTGCAAAATATTTGGAAATAAGCAATTATTTAACAACAGAAAAACCCTATAAAAATATTTTGGTTAAAGACTGAACTGAAATCATTTTCAGGCTAAATGGTTCAAGGAGAAATCATATTTTCTGTGTTTATGCTAAGTGCTGCTGGAACAGACAAATATAATTTAGCTGATTGTTCAGAAAAATCCTATTCCTGTGAACCAACTATGCATCTTACTATCAAAATTAATTCTCCACAAGAATCATATTAAGATCCTTGCTTCATTTCACCCTACCCATTAAGCCAAAGTAATTAGGTCCTACACTCTGCCTGCCTAACTTCACACAGTTAACTGGTCTACAAGACTAGGTAAAAATCACCCAGCCTACACACCCGATAAAGAACAGTTCCATTTATCCCATTCTGAGAATTATTAAAAATTAAAGTGGTGTTTTGTTTTATGGCTTAGTTTCATTGAACAAAGATTTTCCAGATGTATTTGGGGGAGTGAACAGTTAAGTATATCAATTAAGACATTATGGGACATAGGTCAGAAGGCACCAGGTGTTAAAAATCATATGTTCCTGTGTTGGCAGATAATCTTCTGACAATTGGTCATCTTATTTGGATGGCAAAACTTTTTAGTGCCCTAGTCTTTCAGTGTGTGCTTTTCTGTGTATAAGCCAGACAGTTAGCATCTGCGGATATTTAGTGAGTGGTCAGCATTGACACCTGGAAAGACAGCTGGGGTTACAATAGAGATTTCTCAACTTTCAAACTTAACTGTTCTATTTCATTAAAATAATGCCTATCTCCAAAGACCTCTCTCTCTCCCTTTTCACCCCCACATATTTGCATGAAATTAGGTCTAAAGTATTTTGTGAAATTCTAAGTGTTGGCTAAGTCACCTTTAAAATGGTACTATAGACAAAAATATTACAAAAATACAATTTAAATTAGGGATATGTGTAGAATTCTGAAGCAGAGTTTCTCAAACATACCTCATAATAACAATTGTTTAGAATTCTTATTAAAATTATGTATGTTTGTTCCCTCCTTGACCTATTGGACATTTTTATGGGAGATGCCTGGGAATTTGCTATATTTTTGAAAATCTAGTTTGTGAGCCATTTCATAATATAAGGCAAGTGTGGGAAATAATGCATTCTAGGCCAGTGGCTCATAACCCTACCTGCCCTTTTACATCATTTGGGAAGTATTTCTTTTAAATACCAATGCCTAGTCATAGCCTAGACTGATTAAATCATATTTTGGGGAGAGAACCAAAAATACATTTTTGGTTCTCTCCCCAGGTTGTGTTAGTATGCACCTAGGACTGAGACCCTGTGTACTAAACTGGAGCTTTTCATTTATGTGCACGTAAATCATAGTAAAATACAAGTTCTGATTTTTTGGATTTGCAGTGGGGTCTAAAATTCTGCATTCCTAAAAAAAATCCCAGAGGATACTGATACTCCTCCTTGTAGACTACACAGTGAATAGCAACAGAGTAGAAGAGTGAGTCTCTAAATACAGTCTCTAGCCTGGCAGCATCAGAATCCCTGGAGAACTTGAGTCCTACCTTAGATCTGTTCAATCAGAAACTCTGGAGTATTCTCTCTACCTTTCCCACCCACCTCCATGCTCTGACAGAGCAAGTTCACTGTCATTTATTTTACCCACTGAGTTTCCATCAATGATTTTGTGTAAAAGTTTCTGAGGGTATCAATTATTAAATTAATTAAAATTAGATATGTAGGTTGATAATCAAAGGCATCATTTTTACAAAGAAAATTTGCACTTCAAAATCCAAATTTATAATGGGATCTCAATTTTCCTCTGTTATGTGAACTTAGGTGACTATCATGTCACCCAGACCTTCAGATTTCTTACTTGAAAAAATGCCAAAAGGGAAGCTGTCCTTAATTATATATTAGCTATGAGGAGCCAAGCTGTTATTTTTGGTAATGGAAATAAATAGTTGGTAATGAAAAGTGGCATGTATAAAGAAATATGAAACTCGAAGTTGATTCTAGATTCACAGTTTTCAAACTATTCAGAAACAAAATTCAAACAGCAAACACTAAGAAAAGCAAAAGTTTGGAAAGAGCAAAAGGAAGAGTAGTGCCCTTTTATAAGTACCTATTTGGTGATTTACACATGGCATGCCATTTCCCAACATTCCAATAAATTCTTAATGAAGAAAAATAGTAAAGAAATTAGTGAATTATATTTGGGGCCACAAAGACTTTTGCATCAGAAGATCTAAGTCTGAGTGATAATGTTATTAGTCATGGGGCTATTGATTAAAATTCCCTCTTTACAACTTCAACAAAACAGGTAATAGCCATTCTACAAAATAATAGTTATTTATATAAAGAGGAAGTGAAATACTATAAAATTTCAATTATTTTTTAAACAACTTGAGTCATTGCTACATGAAGCAGCATGTAAGGAGACTTACAATGTAGACTTTAATAATTTTAATATTTTACTGAATTTGTTCTCTTTCATACAGATAGCAGTATCATGTTGAGTTTCAGGATATTTTTTCCACATGTTTAATGTTCATTTCTATACATTTTGACTTCATAAGTTATTTTTATGAATGTTGTTTATTCACTAATTAGAGGACTCAGGACAGAATTATGTCAAAGTTTTCTATCTCATTGCTATATCCTTTTCCTTTCATCTAGAGAGAATTAGTACTGATTTTACTGGTAACTTCTATGGTTCTATTGTATTTGAAATATTCTGTGTTGTTTTGCTGGTCCTAGGGGGAACTTCACTCTTTTCATCTCTCACTCTCTGGGTCTTTTGCTCACTCTTGAGATTTTGCAGTTGCTTCCATGACACCTTCCAGAACTCCTACTTGAAAACTGAGCCTCATGTGTGACTCCATCCCTATTCCAGGGTGACTTACCAGTTTATCCAGTATCTATCCTGCTACTTCCAAGGATAGCTGGGTATATGAGACCTGTCGCCAACTGTAGTTTGGCAGCAATATTTCTCATAATTTTTTAAAAATTTATAAGCAAAAGTTCTGTATCATACCCTGCAAAACTTAGTCATCTTCTCACCTTTTTCTCCTTTTTTTTGTGGAGAATTTCTTCTTCTAATTATATCACCTGAGTAAAATTCTCAGCTGTCCCTGCCTGGTTCTGAATATGGACTCCTGGGGACTGATGGCTTCAGCCCTACTCTGTTTTTGCTTTCTGGTTTTCAAAGGTATTTATTAGATTTTATAGCAGAGCTATGGATTATTTTTTAAATTTATATTTTTCTATTACAATTTTATCTTCTAAGAAGAGAAAATTACTCAGTGAATACTTAAGTCCACTAAACCGGAAACACAGTATCAATTTTTGATCTGAAGGTTAAAGACATTGGGATCAGAGAGGGAAGAAGTCTTCATGAAAAGGGTTGGAGTGCACCTCAGTGGGCAAGGTCAGATTGTCTTGCTAATTTGTTATCATCACGTTAATTTGTGCAGTTTTGCTCTGTGTGTGCTAAAGCAATGCACACCAGCCTCGGTGACTCGGAGACTGAGCCAACGCTCCCTCTTCCTCTACTGTTTTCCACTTTGTTGCTTTCCTCATCAGTTGGCCTCAAGGGAAATGAGCTTGTTTGGTCTTCACAGTACCTTTAAATTGGCCATTTTTCAGTTGAATTTCCCCCCAGCTGACTGTGACTGAATCAGACCAACCTGCTGCAATGTGATGGATTATTCTATATTCTGTCATGGAGAAGGCTGAAAAGAAGGTGGCAGGAAAGTTGTCAATTTTTATGCTTTTCCTGAGGATGTGTTCACTTGGTTTGTGCTTTGCTTCTAAAAACTTATTTGCTTTCAGTTATATAATAGGGTGATTAAGAGCACTTAAGGAAAGATTAATCATCTTTTCAATTTAATGGGTTACTTTAATTCTTGGACCCTAAGTGTGCAGGATATTGTCGTATCACCTCCTGGCTGTGTCTCAGTGAAGACACAGAGCTCCACATCATTGGTTACCTTCTCCTGAAAGATACCCCAAGGTGGCTCCGGCATGAAAAAGTCACATTTTAAAAACCATGTAAGTGATTTGCTCTCAGCATTGCTTCTAAGCATCTGGATTTATGAAAGTGGGAAGTATGGATATATTTAGAAATTATTATTATTGTAAAATGACATAGAAGAGTTTAGAAGACATTGCAGTATAACTTACCTAAACATAAATTGAATATGTAAAGAGAATAGATTTTATACCCATGCACTGGCTATGTAGCTCAGTGAGAGAGCAACTGCATGGCTACGTGAGGACCCGGGTTTGATCCCTAGCACCACAAAAATTGTATGTATATTAACATATATGCATACATTAAAAAGATATGCATAAATATTTGAAATATATAAAAGTATATGATTTCATATGTGTGTCATATAAATGTGTACACATGCGTAAAAATTTACCCTCAGGGTACGGTACACTTTTCTTTGTAACTGGTTAACTGGCAAGCTGGAGAAACAACTATTTATCAAGTATTTAAGTGGTAAATTAATTCGTGAGTAGTTGAACACATAAAAAATAATGTACATTGATATTGAAAGAGAATATGATATGCAACTTATTTCTCAAGAGTACTATGTCATCAAGGGTGTTCTACAGGTTGCTCAGCAAGTTTTCAACTCTTATTTTGTACTTGGATAGATGCCAACAGGGAGAAATTGTTTGGAGAGATTGTTTGGATAGAAATTGTAGTTGGCATGCTGTGTGCTTCCCTGAAAGAATGGAGAGGAGCTTTCTCCTCTCTTCTGACCAGTTGCATTTGGGCTGCAATATATAAACTCAGGACCTTGCGTTCTAACTCACTCAAACCAATCTGTTATTTTTTCAGTGAGCTAACTTCCTTTTTTCCTGGTTCAGACTCCAAAAAGAATTCTACTTGGAAGGCATTATACTTCAGAGGCTATGTGGAGGAGTGGTACTCTCTAATAGAAAGTGCCTAGGCCTGTAGCTAACAGGTGGCTTCATTCATATCCGTCAACTACAAGTAATAACTGCCAAGTAATAGAGTAATAGGAAGGGGTTTCAAGACTTCACAAAGTGCTTCATGAGAAAAAGCATAGGACCTGCTTGGTATCCCAAATATATATTCCATTACAACTCTATTGGTGAAATCATTTCTAGACTTCTGTTTCCTTCCTACCTCTTATCTAATTCAGGAGAAATAAAATGTAGTATGGTGAGGAGAGGACTTGGAGGATTGCAAATAGTAAGAAAGAGATGGAAGGACTGGAATATATAATATTCATGAGGAATCTGGATATTAAATATTCATCCTATTCTAAATATGCATGATACATAATGGATACTACATATTTGAGAGGCACTCAAGGTACAGAATATTCTGACTATAGATGAGGTATCTGAAGCACTCCAAATTCATGAGATCTTAATTTAGTCACATATTGGTGACATTCATTCCAGTCCCATGTGTCTTCTGCCTGAATACAAAAATATAATTATGGTTATTACCAAGTTGCAGACATGGCCAACCATACTTCTCTCTGTATTTCTCTGATGGAGCAAGAATGTCTTGCCCTTGGGCTCTGGACATTTTCTGTCAGTGAACTTTTTTGCTTGAACTTCAACAGTGGATATTATATAAATGTCATTAGTAGGAAAGGTGGTGTAGCTGAGTGACGAATAGAACACAGAGCTATTGTATAGATAGAATCAGTTGGGTATTATATGGCACTTCCAGCAACCTGTATCTGATCCTAAGTATATCTACTTCCCATCCTTTTCTTACCACTTATCCCTGGTTGCATTATCTTCAGTATGCCATATAATTTAAGAATTTTAATTTTATCTAGAAATATTCCATTCTGACCTTTGGGATTACTTGCATGATATTGTAGTTGTACAATAAGATTGCTCTACTGATAGCTTCTCATGTGACTTTCCGGCTTAATAAGGTTTGTATCAAAATATTTATTAGATTATTTGTATTAATCTCTCTCTTGATATACTATAAACAGCATGAATCCATAAATTATTTCTTCAGTGACGTCTCGAATGACCAGAACTTTCCAAGCACCTAAAACAAGTGTGTTGACTACATGGATATGTATTACCAGCCTTGAGAGACTTTGTTTTAAGTGTTTTCGACTTAAAGAAGGGTTGGAAAATAGTAAAATAAATTCCCAGATACTCATCACTTGGTCTATTTGTTTATTTGTACTATCTTAAAAAAATATCTGAAGAATACTTAAAATCTAAGGAAACAAGTTTTATTTATCTCACAGTTTGGGTGACTCTTTTTCAAGACTGGATGGCTCCATTGGGTTAAGTGTCCAGTGAATGCCTAAAGGCAGGCTTTGTGGTGGAAACATTGTGGGAGCAAGAGATTATATCAGGAGACTGAAGTCAGAGAGCAGCTGTGGGTCAGGCTCAAGCTTTTATCATGACCTGTTTCTTCCTGAATTCTTTCTGGGAGATCAACATATTCTTCTGAGGGCAGAATAACCTAAGAATGTCTCACTAGGCCCCAACTCTTAAGGTTATATTACCACACTACCACACTGGGGACCTAGCTTCCAATACAAAAAATCCTTAGGGGACAAACCATATCTGAACTGTAGTACTCTGCTACCATGTTTCCATTATCTTAAGCATTTTACCCAGAACATTTATCAAAGCCTAAAAGTTGCCACTACTAATTGTTTGTATTCTTAGTCTGCTAAGGAACTAGTGTTAGCTCCTGAATATTTTTTGTCTTTCATAAACCTGACATTTTTTAGCTATTTTTAAAATTTGTTCTAATTAGTTATACATGACACTAGAATGCATTTATGCATTTTGATAAATCATACACAAATAGAGTATAATTTCTCATTTTTATAATTGTACATGTTGTAGGATCACACCAGTCATGCAATCATATATGTGCATGAGGTAATAATGTCTGTTTCACTCCACTATCCTTCATAAACCTGACATTTTAAACAGTACTTTTCAGCTATTTTGTAGACTGCCTCTCAGTTTGTGTCATGATTAGACTGAGGGTATACTTTTGGTGATGTACCACTCCTAGGGCCTCATGTCAGATAATACATGACATAAATGTCTCAGTGGGGATGTAGCTCAGTGGTAAAGTGCCCCTGGGTTCAATCCCAAGTACTGTAAAAAAAAAAAATCTATATTTTTAGGGACCAAGGATGGTGGCAATTACCTGTAATCCCAGCAGCTTGGGAGGCAGAGAAAGGAGGATTGCAAGTTCAAAACCAGCCTCAACAACAGCCAGGCCCTAAGCAACTCAGTGAGACCCTGTTTCTAAATAAAATACAAAACAGAGCTGGGGATGTGGTTCAGTGGTCACATGCCCCTGAGTTCAATCCCCAGTACCCTGCCCCCCCAATTTTTTAAATTAAAACTATAAAATTAGTACCAGAAATCTTAGGTAGTAGAGTTGAGATTTAAGTAAATATATCTTATGCCTAGAAATGGAAACAGTTTCTTTTACTAGATCTTTAGAACAGAGGTTTGAGTTAGTCTAATTAGAACATTGGGCTGGGTTTGGTTTGTTGATGTGATTGCCCTGTGTACCACAGATATTAAATTATCTAAGTTATGCTCTGTGTTTAGTATTTTGTTATAAGATTGGCAGGCACAGGAAAATCAACTTTTGTTGTTGTTGTTGTTGTTTTGTTTTTGGTGAAATAGCTTTCTGCCAATCAACCAGTCAGGCAGTTTATTAATATATCTCTCTGACCTGCCATCAGGGTCAAATTCAGCTCCATTACTAATACAGAGTCCACCAAAGTGCTGGAGATACTTCTAGAAATTTCTATTTTCCCCATCACTATCAAAGCTAAGATTCTGCATTTGTACAAAATGCCTATGTGATTTCATTGGCATTGTAGGTCTCCTACATTTGGTCTTCAGTCTCCCCATTTTAAATTTCATCAGGCCTTTTGCTGTTCCCTCAACTACCCTTTACTGTTTTGAACCACACACAAACTGTCATGAAGTCCTTCAGCTGAGTTTTAGTTTCTATTGGCAAAATATTTCTTGTCTTCATAGTATAAAAAAATTTAAAAAAGAATGAATTTTAGGTCACAAATACAAATATCAATAAACTTGATAGGGTAGAGATAGTAAAAAAAAGTAAAAGTCAGAGTGGAACCTCAGTGTGGTAGAAGAACTCTGTGGTGGAGCAAGAAAAAATGTCTGTCCCACCTTGATGCCGCTTCTGTGCTACTTCTGTAATAGTGCTTTGGGGAAACAAAAACCATGTGTTCAAAAAGCTGAATTCTGATTTTAGCATTAAAAAATTATGTGAACTTAAACTTGGCTCACCTACATCGTTTTTTAAATAATTTCATAAATATATAAAATGAGATAGGCCAAAAAGTTTTCTAAGGGCCTTTCTAATCACAAAATTATTTAGAGTGGAGAACTTCTTACTCGGTCCAGTCCAACTGTAACCTAGTACTATCAGTAATTTCAACATTAAACTTTATTTTCTGTTTAAATAAGGATTTAGAGGAAAATATCCCAAAAATATTTGTTAAGGACCATGGGTTCATGTGCTTAATGTTGTATAAAGAAGCTATTTTTGTGTTAGTCCTTTAGAGCATCGATTACTTACTGACTTGACATAAGCAGTTGGTGTGCAGCTTCTCAGCAAGGTGGGTGAAAGAGGGACTTGACTAAAATTCAATAGTGGACACTTAGGGACTCAGAAATTTGGGTACAATGAACATAAAAGAAAGACACCTGGCTGCCACATGGCACTGCTGGTGAGGATTCACCACAGATGGAGGGGGATAGTTTTTCTATGAAAACTTTAGAGACCAAAAATGCTGCCTAGACTAGGTCGTGGGGGAAGAGACACACTCATACATTGCTGGTGGGACTGTAGATTGGTGTAGTCCCACCAGCAATGTGTAAGTGCCTTTTCAGACAATGAAGAAAAAATATTTAATCTTGAAAACAAAGATGACCAAACTGAGAAGATGGTAAAAAATCATGAACAGAACCTCCAAGAATTATGGGATATCATGAAAAGACCAAATATAAGAATTATTGGGATTGAGGAAGGCAGAGATACAAACCAAAGGAATGAACAACCTGTTCAATGAAATAATTTCAGAAAATTTCCCAAACCTGAAAAATGAAATGGAAAATCAAATACAAGAAGCTTACAGAACAACAAATGCACAAAATTACAACAGATGCACACCAAGTCACATTAAAATGAAAAAGCCTCACATACAAAATAAAGATATGATTTCAAAGTCCGAGTGAGAAAAGTGTCAGATTACTTATAAGTGGAAACCAATATGGATATCAGCAGATTTCTCAGCCCAGACCCTAAAAGCAAGAAGGGCCTGAAACAATATATTTCAAGCTCTGAAAGAACATGGATGCCAACCAAGAATCCTATACCCAGCAAAACTAATCTTCAGATTTGATGATGAAATAAAATCTTTCCATGATAAACAAAAGTTAAAAAGAATTCGCAAATAGAAAGCCTGCACTACAGAACTTTTTAATAATCAATCCTTAATAATCTTTCTCTGAACTTTCATCTACCTCAATATCAGTGGGATCCTTTGTTGGGGGATTGATAATTTTAGGGGGAGATTTGTTTACCCCTTTTCTCATATTCAGAGGTCTTGAACTTGTGCATCAATTGAGGTGGATTCCCCTAACTCTGTTGGGTATGTGTCCTTTTCTGTGTAACTATCTTATGTGATCTGGGACTTCCATGTTTTTGATGTACGAGTAGATACCATGGGGTGGGGCCTGAGTCCCTCTCTGATTTTTCCTCATTGGATCCTTATTGTTCATTTGGGCTTTAGTCTACTCACTTCTCTGAGCTGGAGTAACATTAATGAATGTTTATTTCAGCAGCAATATCTCTAATCTGTTTACTTTTAGTGTCCCTGTAAGTTTGCAGCACCTCCCAGAATGTGACAAAATAAATAAAAGTAACAACCTTTGAAAACAATACCCTGCCATTAAAGTAAATACCCACTATTACATCTACAACATTAAATATAGGAATGGTAGTTCTGCAATTGTCAACAGTAAAAACAAAAACCATGAATTAGATCTGGCATTAAAACAAATGTCAGGTGTTAAATGTATCATCCACTGTAACAATGACTGTATCAGCATTAATCTGCACTGTGGTATATATACACAATACAATATTATTCAGCCATAAAGAAGAATAATATATGACATTTGCAGCTGAATGAATGGAATTGGAGAATATCATGCTAAGTGAAATAAGCAATCCTAAAAAACCAAAGGATGAATGTTTTCTCTGATAAGTAGATGATGATATATAAGGGGTGGGGGGGTGGGGGTGAGAGAAGAAAGGAGAAACTTTAGATTACTTAGAGGGAAATGAGAGGAAGGGTATGAAAAATGGTGGAATGAGACAGACATCATTACCCTATGTATATGTATGATTTCACAAATGGTGTGAATCTATATCGTGCACAATCATAGAAACGAAAAGATGCACCCCATTTGTGTACAATGAATCAAACTGCAGTCTGTAAAAATTAAAAAAAATAATTAAAAAAAAAGTTGAATGAACTAAAAGAAGATCTAAGGAAGGAATTAAGAGAGCAATTATGGAGATGAAATACCATCTTAATAAAGAAATAGAAATAGTAAAAAGAAATTAAACAGAACTCCTGGAAATAAAAGACTCATCAATCAAATTAAAAACTCACTTGAAGGAATAACTGATTAGAATGCACAGAAAAGAGAGCCTCAGTTCTTAAAGACAGAACAGGTCCTATTTAGAGGCAAACAAATAAGGCTCACTTCTGATATCTAAAATCAAGGAGGGCTAGAAATAAGATATTTCAAGTCCTAAAAGAAAACAAGTGTCATACAAATTTACTATACCTAGGAGAGCTCAGTTTCAAATTCTAGAGGGAAATCAAAACTTTCCACAATAAGAATAAACTAAAAGAATTAATGAGTACCAAAACACCACTACAAAGAATACTCGAAGATAAACTACACAAGCAGGAGCAGAAAAAAAGTCTGAAAGCTCTCAAACAGAGGAAGTTTAATAGAATGAACTACTAAGTGAGAATCAGGAGAGAATAAAACATAGCTAAAAATATCCCCAAATGGCAGGAAACTGAAAACACATATCTATACTAATACTGAACATTAATGATCTCAATTCTCTAACTACAATATACAGATTAGAAGAATGGATGGAAAAATAATCAAGATCCAACTATGTGTTACTTACAAAGAGTCTCATCTTATGGGCAAAGATATGTACAGGCTGAAGGTAAAATGACAAAAAGTATTCCAGGCATATGATCCAAGAAAACAAGCAGGCATATTATTTTTATGACAAAGACAACTTTAAGCAAAAATTAATCAGAAGAGACAAGTCCAGTACATCCTAGTAAAGAGAACAATTAAACAAGAAGACATAAAGATAGTAAACATTTATGCCCCAAAGGTCAACATACCCAATTACATGGAAAAAGTACTCCATTATATTAAATCCCACCTAGAATCCAACACAAAAATACTGGGTGTTTTTATCACACCCTTATCATCAATAGACAGGTCATCAAAACAAAATCAACAGATATCTCCACCCTAAACAACATTTAAAACAAATGGATCTAACTGACATCTACAGAATATTCCACCACAAAACAGTCAAATTTACCTTATTCTCAGCTGACATGGAACCTTTTCCAAAATAGATAATATTCTATGCCACAAAGAAACTCTTAGCAAACACAAAAATTGATATAATTTCAGATCATAATGAAATGAAGCTAGAAATTAATAGCAAGAAAAATAATATGAACCACATAAACACATGGAGATTGATCAATGATGATTGAAAAATAAATGAGAATAGAAATCAATAAATTCTTAAGAAATAAATGACAACAAAGACACAACATATCAAATTCTCTGGGACAATATGAAAGCAATCCTAAGAGGTAAATTTATAGCACTTAGTGCCTACATTAAAAAATTAGAGAGATCCCAAGTAAACTTTTGGTCAATCTCAAGGCCTTTGGAATTGACCCCAAATCAGTATAAAACAAATTAAGAACAGAGACAAAATCAATAAAATTGAAAATAAGAAAATAATACACAGGATCAATGTAATTAATAGTTGGTTTTTTGCAAAGATTGACCAACCCTTAGCCAAATTAACCAGAAGGAGTGAGAAAAAACAAATTGATAAGATCAGAGATGAAAAAATGAGATATCACCACAGATCCTTCTGAAATCCAGAGGATGATCTGAACCTATTTGGAAAATTTATACTCTAACAAACTGGAAAATCTGGATGATATTGACAAATTTCAAGACACATGTAACCTGCCCAAATGGAATCAGGTATATGTAGAAAAACTAAACAGACCAATATCAAAAAATGAAATTGAAACAGCAATTAAAATCCTTCAAACAAATAAAAAGCCAAGGACTGAGTTCTTCTAGACTAAAACTAACACCAGTCTTTTCCAAATTGAAAGGGAGGGAACTCTTCCAAACTCATTCTATGAAGCTAGTGTCACTCTGATAAAAATAAACAGACAAAGACACATCAAGGAAAGAAAACTACAGATCAATATCCCTAATAAAAATAGATGCAATTTTTTTTTAAACATTAGCACCCAAAAACACATCAAAAAGATTATATACCATGATCAAGTAGCATTACTTTCATGGATGCAAGGTTGGTTCAATATATTCAGATCAATAAATGTAATTCATCACTTAAAATTAAGGACAAAAATCTCATGATCATTTCAATGGATGCAGAAAAGACCTTTAAAAAAATCCAACACTTATTCATGTTAAAAAACATATTTATGGCAAACCCAAACTCAACATCATACTAAATGGAAAAGGAAAAAAAAAAAAAAAAAAACATTCCCTCTAAATTCAGGAACAAAATAGCCAGAGCAATCAGTCAAGAAAAGAATATTAAAGTGATTAAATAGGAAAATACATTGTCAAACCATCTCTGCTGACAACATGACCCTATATCTGGAAGACCCAAAATATGTCACCTGAAGACTTCTAGAGTATATAGGTGAGTTTAGAAATGTAGAAGAATACAAGATCAACACCCATAAATCAATGGTTCTTCTCTACTATAACAGTGATTCAGCTGAGGAAGAAATCAGGAAAACCATCCCATTCACAATACTCTCAAAAAAAAAAAAAAAAATCTACCTTGGGAATCAATTTAACCAAGGGATAAAAGAGCTCTATGATGAAAATTTTACAACACTGAAGGAAGAAACTGAAGACCTTAGAAGATGGAAAGGCATCCCATATTCTTGGATATGCAGAATAAATATTGTCAAAATGGCCCTACTACCAAAAGCAATATACAGAATCAATACAATCCCCATTGATGTTCTTCAGTACATACCAATGACACTCTTCACAAAATTAGAAAAAACAATTCTTAAATTTATTGGGCAAAATAAGAGGCTGAGAATAGCCAAAGTAATAATAAGCAAGAAAAGCAAAGCAGGAGGCATCACAATATCCTATCCAAAATTATATGATAGAGTTGTAGTAAGCAAAACAACATGATATTAGCATCAAAATGGGCGTGAAGAGAAATGGAACAGAAGAGAAGACACAAAGACAAATCTATGTGCCTATAGCCATCTGATATTTCACAAAAATGCCAAAAATAAATTTTGGAGAACAGATACCCTTTTTAACAAATGGGGTTGGGAAAACTGAATAGCTATATGTAGAAGGAAACTAGACCCTTATTTCTCACCCTGAAAAAATCTCAAATTGGAATGACTCAAAGACTTAGGAATTAGACCCAAAACTTGAGGACTGCTAGAAGAAAATGTAGGGTCAACCCTCAGTCTAAAAGTGCTGGTCACTACTACCTTAACAAGACACCCAAAGTTCAAGAAATCAAGAATCAGTAAGTGGAATTCCATCAACGAGAAAGCTTCTGCACAGCAAGGGAAACAATTAAGAGCCTGAAGAGAGCACCTACAGAATGGGAGAAAATCTTGGCCAACTACTTCTCTGATAGGGGATTAATATGCAGAATATACAAATAACTCATAAAACTTAACACCAAAAAACAAAAACAATTAACTCAATAAATGGGTAAAAGAACTAAACAGGAACTTCTCAAAAGGAGAAACACAAATGGCTTCCAAATATGTGAAAAAAAAAAGTTCAACATGTCTAGCAATCAGGGAAATACAAATCAAAACTACACTAAGATTTCATCTCACTTGAGTCAGAATGGCAATGATGTATAATAGGAACAATAATAAATGCTGGTGAGATTGTGGGGGAAAAGGTACACTAGTACATCATTGTTGAGACGGAAGACTACTACACCCCCTCTGGAAAACAGTATAGGGATTCCTCAAAAAACTAGGGATAGAACCACCATAAGACCAAGCTATCCCACTTCTTGGTATTTTCCCAATAGATAAGATTAACATACTATAAAAATACAGCCACATCAATGTACATAGCAACACAATTCACAATGCCTAATTATGGTATCACTCCAGGGGCCTGTCAATAGATGAATCGTTTAAGAAATTATGGTATATATATTCAGTGGACTTCTACCCAGTCACCAAAAAAAAAAAGAATGAAATTATGGCATTTGCCAGTAAATGGATAGAAATGGAGAATATATATCATGCTAAGCAAAATAAGCCAAACTCAGAAACTCAAAGGTCGAATGTTTTCTCTTTTCACATTCACATGCAGAATGTACAATAAAATAAAAGGAAAGGGAAGGGAAAAATATGACAGCATAAAGAATCACTCAAATACAAAATTAATAGGTGAGTGAAAGGATGTTTAGTAGAGGAAGGAGAACGAGAGAAGGGAGGGAGGATGAGAAGGAAAATTTGAAGGGAAAAGGTGTGGGATTATGACCTGAAATAGATACCCATGCATGCATGAATTTGTTGGAATGAACCCAACTACTAGGTATAACTCTCAAACTGTAAGAAAAAAAAGATATTTATTTTGAATCCTCAAATGTTGAGCACTAGAAATAAGTTGATAAGAACAATACCATGTTTGTTTTTTAAAATTTTCCAAAATGTTCATGTATGATTAAATATAATTCTAATTTTATAAATGTTAAAGTAAAATATAACCTAAAATTGCATATCATATGATTTTTTAAAAATCCCTAAGCATTTATAACACTCACCTAGATTAAAGTGAAGAACAGTATTAGAATCACAAAAACTTTCCTTGTTTTTCCTTCCAGTAACTTACCATCTTTTTTGTGATGACATCTTATAACAGCATAAACAAATAAATTCTGTTTTTGAACTTCACGTTATTCTATAGTATGAATTACTTTTGTTCTGGCTTCTTTTGCTCAACATTACATCTATTAGATTTATCTATGATGTTACGTGTAGCAGCATTTTTCATTTTTGAAAAAATGTCCATTGCCCATTTTTTAACTGGGTTGTTGGTTTTTTACATTTAGATTTTGGAGTTCCTTACATTTTGTAGATACTAACCTCTGTCTGATGTATAGTTGACAAATATTCTCTGCCACTATTAGGTTGTCTCTTAACTCTGATCATTGCTATGGGGAGTTTTTTCTGTTTGATGTGATACCATTTGTTTATTTTTGCTTTTGTTTGCTGTGGTTTAGAATATTTTCCAAAAATATTCTCGTCCATTCTAATGTTCTGAAGCGTTTCCTCTTTTTTTCTAGTAGTTTCCAGGATTTCAAGTCTTATATATAAATTTTTTAATCTATTTTGAGTTGATTTTTGTAACTAGTTAGAAGTAGTTCACTAGTTTCAATCTTTTGCAAGTGGATACCCTATTTTCCCAGTACCATTTATTGAAAATCTTTTCATTTCTCCAATGCCCATTTTTAGAACTTTTGTTGAGTATGGCGTGGCTATAGATGTACGGGTTTACTTCTGGGTCTCTATTTTATTCAGTTGGTGGATGCCCATAGTATGCTATTTTGATTACTACAGCTTTGTAGTAAATGTTAAGAAGTGAAATGCCTGCTGTTTGTTCTCTCTGCTACAGTTTGCTTTGGCTCTTTGTTTTGTGGGAATGTGAGTATATGTGTGCTTTCATTATAATTTTATATATTTTTTATAGTTCTGTGAAGAATGTCATTGGTATTCTGAGGGATTGCGTTGAATCTGTAGATCACCTTGTTAGGATAGACATCTTAACATTGATTCCTCCAATCTATGAACACTGGGGGTCTCTCCAAAATTTTGTGTTTTCTGTTTACTTTACCTTCATTAATGTCTTATAAATTTATTGTAGAGAACTTTCACTCTTTTGGCCACATTTTTTTCTAGGGATTCTTTTTCCTTTTTATATTTTAGCCATCATAAATTAAATTGCTTTCTTGATTTCTATTTCAGACAACTAACTATTGGCATGTAACAAGATAAGTAATTTTCACATGTTGAGTTCGTATCCTGAAACTTTGTTGATTTTATTACTTTTAATTGTTTTTGATGGAGTCTTTGGCATTTTCTATATGTAATAGTGTTGTGGGGTCCGGTTATCAACATGTAGTGAGACCACCAGAGACTAGAGTAGAAAAAATGTATTTAAGGGAAACAGAAGAAGCAGGCTAGTGTACCAGGGCTGCAACTCCAGAGCAGAGTTTGAGAGAGCAACCACGAGTGGCGCAAGCAGGCTGTTTTAAAGGCGAAAACCACAAAAATTCTGGCAGTCTTAAAATAGGGGTCTTTTTTCATGAAATACAAACAGCAGGTTTCAGTTATCTATTGCAGGCTGCATCGGATGGGTTAGCAGGGCAGGCTAGGCTGGGGAGATAGACTATCCATATCTGAAACCGGCAGCTTCTGGGGCCTTGGGAGGGATGGGTTGCTTCACAGAAATGGTCACAATGACCTTAATTCATGGCCACATTATTTTATCTCAGGTATTTCTGTCCTTATATTTACCACAGTCAGTACAACTCAAAGATTTTATTTGTACCCATTTTGGTTTGGTCAATCTTAACTAGACATATTTGTTTTATATCAGAAAGTCTCTACATTTTTGTTTTGATAAGGGGGTCTCTACTCTTTCATAATATCATACCATTTGCAAACAGTGCATATTTGAATATTTCCTCTTTTCCAATTTGGATATCTTTAATTCTTTGTCTTGCCTGATTGCTTTCACTAGGAATTCCATGTAATATTGAATAATAGTAGTAAAAATGGGCATTTTTTTTCTTGTTCCAGATCTTAGTTTTTAGCTGTTCCTATTCATTATAATCATTCAATAAATGTTAGCAGTTAGCTTATTATAAATGAGTATTATTATCTTAAGGTAAGTTCCTTGTATGTCTAATTTGTTCAGAATTTGTGTCATGAGGGAATGTTGAATTTTATCAATTTCCTTTTTTTTTGCTACAATTATGATGACTATGGATTTTGTTCTTCATTCTGTTGATATGGTATATTATGTTTATTGATTTGCATATGTCAGATCATCTTTGCATCCTGGAAATAATCTCACTTGATCACAGTGAATAATATTCATAATGTGCTGTCAGGTGTGATTTTCTAGTCTTGTTGAGGATTCCACATCTGTGTTGTACATCAAAGATAATGGATACAGTTTTCTTTTGTTGTGCCTTGTCTGGTTTTGACATCAGGATAATGCTGGCCTTATACAATGTGTTTGGAAAAATTTCTTCTTCTTCATATATATTTTTTTCTGCAACAACTTAAGAAGAACTAGTAGTTTTGTTCAATTGTGTTATATAACTCAGTAATGAAGCTGTTTAGTCCTGGGCTTTACTTTAAGACTTTTAATTATTGATTCGGTATCATTAATCATTCTTGATCTTTTTAGGTTTTCTATTTTTTTTATTAATATTTATTTGTTCCAATTAGTTGCACTTGACAGTAGAATGCATTTACACATTTTGATATGCATTTACACACACACACACACATATATATATATATATATGGAGTGTAATTTCTCATTTTTCTGATTGTATATATTGTAGGATCACATCAGTCATGCAGTCATATATCTATTTTTTATTATCCAAATTTGCTAAGAAGTATATGTCTAAGAATTTGTCGATATCTTCTAGTTTATCAGTTATGTTGGTGGACAGTTGTTCACAATAACTCTAATGAGTCTTATTTCTGTATTGTCAGCTGTAATGTGTCCCTTTTAATTTTCAGTTTTGAGCATTTTCTTTTTCTTGGCCTACCTAAATATTTATCTATTTTGATTTTTTTTTTGAAGTACTAGTCTTTTTTCTTTATCTTTTTTTTTGTAATGTTTTTAAATCTCTAATTCCTTTATTTCTCCTGTGATCTCTAATACACATTTCTTTCTACCCATTTTGGGTTTTGTTTGTTCTTGTTTTTCTAGTTCCTTAATGTGCTGTTATAGGTTGTTTGGGATATTTCTATTTTTTTGGTGTGTGCATTGATTATTATAGACTTTCCTCTTTGTATTACTTTTGCTATATCCCATAAATTTTGGTATGTTGAGTTTCCATTTTCATTTGTTTTGAAGTTTTTCAAGTATTTATTTCTTCCTTAGTTCACTAGTTATTTAAAAGTAAGTTGTTTGATTTCCATGTATTTATATAGTTTCCAAAATTTCTAGTTTTATTGTATTTGCAGATTCTAGAGAGGGAGGTGAGGCAGGGCATGACAGGAGCTCCCAGAGAACAGACTCACCAAGCAGGGTAGAATTCTGCTGTCTGACCCAATATAATTTCAATTTTGTAAACCTTGTGTTTTGTGCTATTGAGAAGAAGGTACATTCTGGAGCTATCAGATGTAATGTCCTATAGATACCTTTTTACTCTGTTTGTTCTGGGTTATAGTTTGACTTACCTATTTCTTTCTTGATTATCTGTATGATATACCCAATTATGAAAGTGGGATGTTTAAACACTCTTGTATTACGGTATTTGAGTTTTTGCTCCCTTTAGGTATTTCATTTATATATTAGCATGTTCCAATAATGGGTGTATATATATTTGGAATTGCTATTTCCTCTTGCTGAATTGACCACTTTAACAGTATATAATGATCTTCCTGTCTGTTTTACTTTTGGTTTAACTCCATCTGATACAAATATGGCTATTCCTATTTTCTTAGGGGGTCCATTTGCAAGAATATATGAATCCATACCTTAACTTTCAGTCTGTTTGTGTGTCAGATCTTTAAATGTGAAGTAAATTTCTTGTAAGCAACATATAGTTGGATGTTTTTGGTTTTCTTTATCCAGTAACTGTGTCCTTTAGTTGCAAAATTTAATTCATTCATACTTAATGTAATCATTAATAGCTAATGTATTATTATAGTCATTTTGTAACATTTTTATAGTTTTATTTCCTTTCTTACTCCTGCCCTCCATCTTCATTTGTGTTTAAGTGATTTACTCTTAATACTGTATATTGAGTCTTTGCTTGTTATTTTTGTTTTATCTGTTAGAGACTTTTTCCTGTAGTTACCGTGAGACATTTTTAAAATCTTCTTATGATTATAAAAAGTTATTTTAAAAGTTAACATATATATAAGGAAAAATGAGAGAAAAATAAACTAATGAAAACTTCTACACTTGGATACTACCTGCTTAATGTTGGGGTGCACTCATGGCCCAAGACAACTATAGTCAGTCTCAGGTGATGCTGATCCAAATGCAATCAAATATATTGGGACTGTGTGTTTCCTTCTGGCACCTGGACTCCAGGAAGACCTGGAGATAGGAACCATTAGGATCTACCTGTCTAGTGTTAGGTTTTACCAATCTGGCACTAAGTTCCCAGGAAAGTTCTGTTCTTATTACTCTTTTTTACCCCTACTGAATGGAGTCTTTGCTAGGGGTAAGAATGGGATTATAATAGTGAAGAATGTGATAGTAATAGTGAAGTTATTTCCTTGACTACTAACACTAAGCCAACACTAAGCTAGGCTCAACCTTTTTTCTCACAGCTGCAAGGAACTTACTATTGGGATATACCCAGGTCCACTGAACAGATGATGGCAATACAGGTTAAAACATGAGTTTAGCTAGTTGTAGAAGCACATGCCTATAATTCCAGCAGCTCAACAGGCTGATGGAGGAGGATCTCAAGTTCACAGTCAGTCTCAGAATATTAGCGAGGTACTAAAGCAACTCTACTAGACTCTGTCTCTAAATGAAATATGAAAAAAGTATGGGGATGTGTCTCTTTGGTTAAGCACCACTGGGTTCAGTTCCTAGTACCAAAACCAAAAAAACAAAGATGAGTTTATCCCACTAGAGTGCAGGTCTCTGCCTGGTGCCAAAACTCTCTAAGCACTAGATATAAGCCTGATTTTGAAAGAT
The DNA here is from genome assembly GCF_902686455.1 of Sciurus vulgaris. NCBI lineage: Eukaryota > Metazoa > Chordata > Mammalia > Rodentia > Sciuridae > Sciurus > Sciurus vulgaris. The sequence goes on along the minus strand of NC_136463.1, from coordinate 85,361,591 downwards.
TGTAATGGAGAAAGTACCTTGACTGCCCAGGCTGACACTTAGATGTGATACGCCAGTGTCTCAAAAGCTACAGGGAACTTCATGTCTCAGATGGTAGGGAGTATGCACCAGACCTACTATAAGACTGGTAATGATGTAAACTTATTATACTTAAGTCTGTACCACAGGTATGCAGGTCTCTCCTTGGTGTTGGGGCAGGTCTGTAGGCTCTATGTATGAGTTTTGTCATGGGTGTATGGCAGCTGTTTGTTTTCTGCGTGGTTCTGGGTCTCACCATAGTGGAAATGGAGATGAGCTCTAAGAAAAGGCTCTGTGATTGCCTTCATGGCTTGCTCCGCAATGGGTGGAGGCTGGTTCTCTGTTTTTCCCACTGAGGTTAATGGAGACAATCTTTTTACCACCTGGTTAAGGCAGGACTAGTTGCATAGTTTACGGGTTTTGGCCTGGGGTAGGATTTGAGGACTCTGTGACACCACCCAGCACAAATGTTTCAAGCCCAAGGTTTGGACTTATTTCTCTCTCCTTCTTACAAGTAGAAAATCTCTATCTTTAAAATATGCTGCTTAAAGATGTGGGAGCAGTGATATGGGCATTTCTTTCCTTCCTGGTATCTTTATTATACTGAACTCAGGTACTATGATCTCTCACCTTGTTTCCTTAGCCCTGGTGAAGGAATTTTGGTGGTTTTCAAGTTGGTGTTTCTGTGGGGAGATGATCAATGCAGGATCATTGCTGCCACCTTGCTCTGACTTCTGGCTGCTCTATTTTAACTGGACCTTACTGCTATGGTGCAAGTCCCTTTCATACAATGTACTCTGGCATCTAACTAGAAATTCTTCCTCTTTGTTTCTTTTTCTCCCTTCTTTCTTTTCTCTATTCTTTTACCACCTTGGCAAATTCTGATTTCTAAATTCTTTGTAGCAAAATAGTTTTTCAGGTTCTTGGCCCTTCAGATTCTATTCTTCACTTGCTCGGAAATACATATACACAATGTAAAAGCGGACAGTGCCTAAAGGGAGAAATTACCTAAAAATTTCAGGTTCACCTCTTATTTTTCACACCTGTCTCTGATGATTTCGCTCCTTAAACAAACTCTGTCCCCCTATCCCAGTTCCATTGCCAAAGCCTTCAGGCTGCCCTGGATTCCATTTATATGTAATGTGAATGGCAGATATTCTGAGGCAAAATGTAAAGAGTAGAGACTCTCCTTCTCCTGCCTGTCTTTATTGCTTTCATATGGCTTCAAACAATTGCATTCTGTATTTTATTGAATCTTTCTGGTTTCTCTCAATGATTGGATTAATCACTAATGAGTTCCATTGCCATAGCAGTTGGAAGTAAGAGTGAATTTTAAGTAATTGTAGCAAGCATTATAAAGCTTATTTGAAAAATGGAAGACATAAAAACATTAAGAGAATGTAAAAATTTTCTGTGATTGTGAAGCAAGGCTTTTCTAGACCAAGAATTAGAATTTTGAACATAAAACTTGTGATCCTGAATCTTTGAGAAAAGTTGTACTTCTATGGTTCAATTTTAATCCATATATCAAGGAGGGAAATTAAAGTTCCAACAACCCTAACTTTAAACAAAATACAATCTTGAGTATATATTTCTAAATATCCTCTTAAATAAAATATTACATGTGTGGTTTGGGATATAGTTCAATGGTAGAGCACATGCTTAGCATGCATAAGGCCCTGGATCCAATCCCTAACACTAATAAATAACTGGAATTAAAATAAAATATTAAAAAGGAAAAAATAATCATGAATTGGGTGTTGATAAAATCATATGGAATATTATGAAAATAAAATGTCTTCTAATCTCTCTTCAAATGAATTCTAACACCATTGTCTGGACCAGAAGTTGTATGTTCCATATATTAATATAAATTAATATATCCATAATATCCTTAACATTGGCTGCCAAAAGTACTTTTGAAATGGAAAATAGCATCCATTTTGTAGCATATTATAATGCTTATAATGATTTGCATTTTTGTAAATATTTTATAAGGACTCTATAAGGTAGTTTCATATTCTATAAAGGAAAAAGAAAATGGAAGCAAGATAGTGCCATAGGAATTTACCATAGATAATGAGGAATTCATGGCAGAGTGGAAAATAAACTCCAGAATTTTGTTTGAAACTAAACCTCACACTCTTTATATTACATTTAGAAAAGCTGAATATATTAGGAATATAGCCCAAGAGCTTTGCTTCACTCTACATCTCTTTATTCACCCTCAGGAATTTGAATAAATAAAATGAATTACGTAAGGAACAGTTTCTGAAGCTTAGACTAAAATGTGAAAATGCCTGTCATTTAAAATATAACTGAATGTCCCTCTCTTGATTTTCATATACACTCACAAAAGTTCCTACCTTTTGCATAGGTCTTCTCTTCAGGAAGTTAGGGAGTTCCCAATGGGAATCTCACATAAGCACAGGGAACCTTGTTTGTAGAGCTCAACATAAATGATACCCTGGCAATGTTGGCATTGGGAGCAAGCATGGTTCTCCCCAAAGGGCCCCATGAATTCCTTGTATTTGGCACTGCTCTTCTAGACATAACAAATTCTGATAATGTTCTACTTCTGTTCATGAGGTTTTCTTTCATAAAATATTTATGAGATGTTTGATGCCTCCAAACAATTAGAATTTCAAATTTTTACATAAGACTAGAATGAGTAAAATTCTCTTATTTATGTGAAATATACTGTGAGAGAAACTCAACAGCAGTGATACTTGTCTTGAATGTGACACAAAGCTTGGTGAAACAGACCCTGTCCACTCAGTGGAGTTGAATCTCTTGCTACCTATGTTAGGAAATAAATACTTTAGACAAAAATGACGATGTACATACAGCTTTACTTCCCCTCTGACAAATAAGCCATTATTAAGTTCTTAGCTCAGGATAGATCCTCTTCTAATTTACTTTTACGTGTCATTGCAGGAATTTTTCAGAGTAGATCAACGATCTTTGTAAAGTCTAGAAATATCTCAATGTCTTAGACTCCAGTTGGAACATACCTCCAATGAAATCATAAATGATTTCATCTGAACATTGAAAAATGGGCTCAAAAGCAATCTACAAATAAAGTACAACACCCATGTTGGATGCATAGAGTTGGTATCATTGGTTGATACAGATATTCATGGATGGCATAACCCTTCATCTGGTAATAAGACAATAATGCTCCTCATTTTCCAATAATTGATCTGCCTAGAGATCATATTGTATTTTATAGACTTGAGTCATTTATGTTGAATTATCATACCAACTTGTATTTTATTTTACTGAACCTAGTAACAAACTATGTATAATTTTGTGAAAATTGAGGTTTTTTTTTTTTTTTTTTTTTCAGAAAAGCTTTCTTTCTTAGAATAGAAAAATGGGTTAAATTATACTGGAAGAAACTTTCAGATCATAAGTCGATGCTAAGCAAAACTTTTTAACATTTTCCTTGAAACGTGTGTTCAAAGATTACCATTTCATAGTTTTGCTAATTTTCAAAAAAAGAACGATTCAGATAATTGCTATGATTTTTTTTATCCTTAGGTGTGATCACTTGTAGTATGCTATTATTCTGTCACAAAATAAAAGGTTAAAAAGTCCTTGGTAATTTCCTGAAATGAGCCACCTTATTTAGTGTAAGAATTCAGAAAGATTAGAATTTTTTAAAAATGCATTTTGTTCAGAAATGTAAATACTTTAAAAAGGGAGTGGGAGAATTAGGGGAGTAGATTCATTTGTAGTTTTTACTAGCAAATGCAGTTTGATTTAAATAAACATAATTGTCTTTTGCAACAAATGCACAAGTGAGTTTTTATTTCACTGTGAACTGCTTTCAATCTAATTGTTAGAGAACTTTTGAGATCAAAAACATCTAGATTATTTTTTTTTTAGGTCAAGGAAAGCACTACTGTTGCTTATGAACTGAATGCATATATCCGTCTAAATTCATATGTTGAAACCTAGTCCCCAATGTGACATTATTTGGAGGTGGGGGCTTTAAGAAGAAATTAGATCATGAGGGTGGTGCCCATATAAATAAGATTATTTGTTCTAATTAGTTATACATGATAATAGAATGTATTTTGATATATTATACATAAACATTATATATATACATATATATATATATATAACTGGTTGTACATGATATAGAATTACATTGGTTGTATAATCATATAGGCACATAGGATATTAATATTCAATTCATTCTACTATCCTTCGTATCCCTGTAAACCCTCCCCTCCCTTCACTCATACCCCCTACCCCATCTAATTCAAAGTACCTCCATTCTTTCCTGGCTCCCTCCTTTATTGTGAATTACCATCTGCATATCAGAGAAAACATTCAGTCTTTGGTTTTGGGGGTATTGACTTATTTCACTTAGCACGATATTCTCCAGTTCCATCCATTTACCAGCAAATGCCATAATTTCATTCTTCTTTATGCCTGATTAATATTCCATTGTGTATATATACCATGTTTTCTTTGTTCACTTTGTTTTCTTTGTTCAACTCATCTGTTGAAAGGCACGTAGGTTGGTTCCATAGTTCAGCTATTGTGAATTGAGCTGCTCTAAACACTGGGTGTATACCTAAAGAAATTAATATCAATTCCCTATAAAGATAACTGCACACCTATGTTTAGTGTAGCACAATTCACAATAGCCAAGTCATGTCAATTCATGAATAGATTTACAAGAGTGGTATATATGCACAACAGAGTATTTTTTGACCAAAAAGAAGAATGAAAGCATGTCATGTCATTTGTAGGAAAATGGATGAAACTGGTGATCATAATGTTAACAAAGTAAATCTGACTCAGATGAGCATGTTTGGAATATTTTCCCTCATGTGTAAAGTAGAGAAAAGAAATTCTTTTTCAAAAGATGACATGAAAGTAACAAGAAAACAACAGAAAAAGAGGAAGGGAATGGGGAGAGTGAAAGGAAGAGTAAGGAAAGGAAATGAGGGGTGGGTATGATCAAAGTATGTTATCTGCATGTATGAATATACCACAATGAAACCCATGATTCTGAATAACTAAAATGTACTGTCTAAAAATAAAATGAAAACACTACATTTGAATATATTTTGCATCTGCAACTTCAAATACATAATTGTCTTTAAGATGCGTATGCATGTACAGGGCTGCATATGACCCTCGGCTGACCATAAACCCTCACAGGGGTCTTAGGAAAACAACCAGCAATGTTTTCCTCATTGACAACAGTGCCCAGGTTCATTCCCTTGCTAAGAGCAGGTATGTCTCACAGCCCAGTTTCAGTGTGTGAGGTAAAGCATTTATGTCTTTAATCATAACTACTTCGCTGTGCAGTTGGTGCAGTTATAGTTTACCCCCCAGCACCACAGGTGCATAACTTTCCCAATGCTGTTGTTGAGACAGAAAACATTCCACAAAATGAGCTGAAATGATACAGAAGTAGTTGCAAATAGAATTAAATTTGAATCTTACTTAGAACCCTCCTGACCTGGAATGAAAAATTTAAATGAACTGAGGTTCATTATCTTTAAAAATCTATTACCCTTGGTTATTAGAATAGCTGAATAAGTAACAAATAGCAATAGTCTTCAAAGTATCAGACACTTGAAGATATTATTTAAAATGATAATACTAATTAGTTAAAATAACAATATTAGTCCTTGTCTTTCAACTAGGCAGTAATTCACCCATGTTTCTCTTAATCTATCAAAAATTAAGGGCTTGTTTCCCTCAGTTTTCTTTTTCTTTTTTTTCCATAACTAATGTGAGTACCCAATCCGATTTAAAATCATTATCTTTAGTGTTTTACAAGATAGACATATGGTCCTGTTTTTTAAAGACAAGGGTAAAATTAAAATATACTACTTTACATTAAAACATTCAGAGACTTAACAAGATGGCTAACATTCGCTCCTTTTCTTAAATGAGGAAAATCATGCTGAACAAAATCACATTACTCTCTGAAGACTCTCAGTTCTTTGAATATTATGCACAGAATGGTCTATCAGAGATATTAATCACTCTGGAAAAGCATATCACAGAGAGAGCTCTGTTAGAGTACACTAAATTTTATTTTATTTTATTTTTTTAGAGTAAATGAGGGAGTAGCTTTTTGCCTGTTTAAGCTGAAACATTTGCATTTCAATTGACATTATCTTTTTCAGTTTGAGATTTCTCAGCACAGCTCTCACAGGAAAGTGGCTCCTTCACTGAATTCTCTTGTTTTTAAATTTGCTTACTGGTCAAGAGGATACTCAGGAAACAGCACTGGAAGTGATTATTGGATTATTTTAGCCTGTTCTAAGGAAAAGTTTACCTCATGAAAGCACATGGTATTGAACCACAAAGAAGAGACATGCTTGGTAATCTCCAACATTAATTCAGAGCTAATTAGTGGACTCAAAGTAAAACAGTACTGTAGGAAACGGAATGGTCACGCACCTTCCTGCTAATTTCCTTACAGGAGAAACATGAAAATTGTCAGAAACAAACCCACTTTGTGTGCATCTCCAAAGCTGACTATTAGAAGTCATCCAGCATATCTGCACACCCAACCCTGTCTCCTGATACTGGACAGTTTGTGAGAACAGGACATTTAAGATGGCACTCATTCCTATGCCCTCATTGACAGATGCAAGAACTGAGTCTCAAGAGGTGGAATGATCTGCCCAGGATTCTACGGAGAATTAATCTCAGACTAGTGGTCTAAAACAAGGTCCCTGATTTCTATTATACATTGACTACTTTGTTTTCTGTGATAATTAACATCTGACTGGTTAGATGTTCACTGGTAATAAACCGCTTAAGTTTATTAATGACTCACCAATCAGGAAGTGGTGATTGAACAGCTGAGACAGAGGGAAGGAGGAAGAAAACCACGCACACTAATAAAAATTTCTCTTAGGGTGGTTCCCTCACCCTAAGCAGGCTTCTTTCCTGGCACCATGTATTGTACTAAGCCACTAATTCCTAATATCAGCTGCTTAGTTTAACTATTTGTAAGACTAGGTAAAATAACAGATACCAGGGATCTCCTTAGGCCTAACGAATATGGATCTCCCAGGGAAAGGCCAGTTGTCTTTAATTTTAATAAAGTGATTCTGATACATGGTAAGGTGAGGGATGTGTTTCCCAAGATATAGTTCCTAGGAAGCAGGAATCATTTCTTTATTCTACAACTTAATGTCCAACATGAAGTAGACCTTCAACAAGTATTTTATAAGTTAATGGATAAAAGAACTGGTCTCAAATCAAGCAACAGCAAGGAACCGCAGGAAAGATTTAGACTTATGAAAAAAAAAAATCACAGAACTCGAAAGCTGGAGGGAATGCTAAAGGTCACTTAGTCCAATATCCACATTTTAGGTGTGAAGAAATTGAGACTTATAAGATTAAGCAATTCTCCCATGTCCACACAGGCAATTGGAGCTCTTGAAGGAAGATTGCAATTCGAAGAACCTCGGGTAGGCCAGTGGTTGAGGAGGCTGATCTCAGGACTGGCTGAAGTATCTGGAACCCTGTTAGAAATACACACTCTTAGGCACCACTGTAGATGTATCAAGTTAGAAATTCTGGGGATGGGTCCCAGTGAAATGTTTTAATAAATTTCCAGATAATTCTGGGGCATTATGGGAAAATAAAATAAATCTATCCTTAGCCTTTCATTTAAGAAAGCCACTCTAATAATATTCATGTCAAATTGTTACAACTTAAATCAGTCTCTATTTTAGAAACAATTCAAGGCAATGTGTTATATCTTTGGGGGTAGGCATCATTAGGGTTTTTTAGAGAAACAGAACAGGATACATGCATATGTGTATTATAAAAAGGTAATTTATTAGATAGATTTACACCCAGAAGCTGCATCACCCCACAATGGCCTCTGCAGTCTGGAGAGCTGGAGGAACCTGTATAGTGGCCTCTCAGTTCAAGAAGCTGGGGCCTCAGAACAACAGGGACCAATGATACACCCCCAGTCTGATACTGAAAGTCTGAAAATTTCCTGGAGAATCTACATTGGAAGGTGGAACGAGATGGAATAGATGTCTGTAGACAAGTGCAGCTGCAAATCAAAGTACTCATTCAGGAAGAATCAAGTGTATGTCTGCTCGGGTTTCCTTGTTCTTCCACTCTTTTATTCTATCTGGACCCCAACCTATCTTAACTGTGCTGCCCCTATTAAGGGTGTGTCTCCCCACAGTTTGCTGTCCCACATGCTAATCATTTCCAGAAACACCTTTATTGAGACATCCTCTTTATCTTAAGCATCTCTGAAGCCAATCAAGTTGACAATTCAGATTAAATAAACATCATAGTAGGTGAGTAGAAATTTACCTAAAACCAAATGTTCTATTTTATTATGCCATTCCTCATTTGAAATTTGATTGTTTTTCTTGGAAGCTTTTAGAATTTCTGCAGATGTGAGTTTCTGTGACATTTCCATAAATTCCACGCTCCTCCCACTGCATCACACAAATAACCACGAAGCTCAAACTCACTGGCTAGACTCATACTCATCGTGCCATACTTTCTCTTATCAAATAGTCTACCATACTCTACCAGTATCCATACATATTTTGCCATAGTTATGTATCTCCTGATGTAGGTTATAAGAGTTATCAAACAAACTGCCACTTTTTTTTTAATATTCAAGTTCTTATATGGTGTTTATGTTAAATAAAATATTTGAGAGGCAACTGCTTTAGACTGAGCTCCTGTACTAGGCTCCAGCAGTCCAGAACAAACCAGAATGGAGTCATTCATATTTATTGCAATGTAATCAAATTGAACTTGTAAATAAGCCATGTATTAGTCAGAATTCTCTAGAGGGACAGAATCAACAGGAAGTATGGTTATATAAAGGGGATTTATTAGGTTGACTTACATGACCAGAAGCTGGATAGTTCATAATGGCCATCTGCAGGCTAGAAAATTGGAGGAACCAGTAGCTGCACAGTCCAAGAGGCTGAAACCTCAGAACAAGAGAGACCAAAGGTACTACCTTAGTCTGAGATCGAAGGTTTCTGGCAACTGCCTGGAGAATCACTGGCAGAGTTCGCCTTGGAAGAGTGAAGAAGTCAGAGTCTGATATCCTACGGCTGTGGCAGCAGCAATCAAGAACCCATTCAAGAACAATGGGGTTTGCATCTGCTTCTGCTTCCTTTTCTTCCAACTCTTATTCCATCCGAGCCACATCCTATTGGACAATGCTGCCCATGCTTAGGGAGGGTCTCAGTTTGCTATCCCACATGACAGTCATTCCTAGGATCACCCTCATTGACACACCCAGAAGCCACTTAATCATCGGCACCTCTTAATCCAATCATGTTGACAATTCAAATTAACCATTTCAGCCCATTTTTCCCAACAACAAGAGATTTACAGTAACCAAATATGTGCTGCATTGGCATGATAGGGAAGTCCCCTTTTCCTTAATCCTATGAGGAAAGTAACCTGAAGTGCCTGATTTTAATTAGTCTCCTTCCCACATTAGACTATTTCCTTCTTTCTGCTTAAGCTTCCTTATAAAAATCAATTGGCAGAGTCCAATTCATAAAACACAAATCAAGACCTATTAGATCATTCAATCTAATCTAGTTAAATGTTCTTAGACAATTGATAGTATAGACTCTGAAAGTGAAAATACAGAATTTGAATTCTAGTCATACTATATATTAGCTACACGACTTAGGAAATTATTTAACTTTTAAGTATGTTAACTATATTAGAAATATAAACTTTATTTCTAATATTTGATATACAGGAAACTATAATAGAGTTTAGTTGGTCCTACTGTTAACCATTCTTCAAAACTACCTCTTTTTATTATTATGGTATACTTTCTCTTATTGTTTGGATGTGAGGTGTTCCCCCAAAAGCTCATGTGTGAGATAATGCAAGAAAGTTTAGAGGAGAAATGATTGTGTTATAGCCTTAACCTATTCAGTGAATGGTAACTACAGGCAGGTAGATTGCGACTGGAGGAAGTGGTTCTTGTGGGTGTGGCTGTGGACTATATATTTTGTATCTGGAGAGTGGAGTCTTTCTTTGCTTTCTGATCGCCACGTGAGCTGCTTCCAGCTACCACACCTTGAGCCCTGAGAAATGAAGCCAACCTTCTACAAACTAAGACCTCTTAAACTGTGAGCCCTCAAATAAACTCTTCCTCCTCTACAGTTGTTCTGGTTGGGTCTTTTACTAACAACAGCAAAAAAGCTAACTAAAACAACTTCCTCATGTCAAATAAGGTCTACTCTAATAGTACACAAACATATTTTGTAAAGGTTGTGTATCTCCTAGACATCAATAATGCCCATTAGTGATATCCTTTTTTCCTCACAAATATAGGTACATGGCTGTCTTTTCTACTAACACTTTAAAAACTTAATTTCTCCTTTTTGAATACCTTTATGATTCACATTATTTTATCTTTCCAGAGATGCTTAAAATAAGTATTGCTTAAGTTTTATTTAATAGTTAATGTAATGCCAGTTGGATGTATGGGTGAAAATTATAATATCTAAAATACCATTTCAAAATTAGAACTATATGTATGAGGCTTGCACAGTCTGTGAGATAAATAGGATTTGGTGGATTTTTCTGACAAACTGAAAATAATAATATACAGTTTATTTCAGGAAATCAAAATTTGGTCAATATTTGAAAATCAGTGTAATTCACCATATCAACAAGATAAACACAATCTGTATGATCACCTCAAAAGATTAAAATAAAGGCTGTTATAAAATTCAGCCATTATTCATGACAAAAATGCAAAAAGTAGCAACAGGAAGAAAGTTCCTCAACCTGATAAAAGCATTTATAAACAAATAAACAGGCTAAGGCAAATATATTTAATGATAAAAGACTAAATGATTTTCTCCAGTGATGGGTAATTAAATATGGTTGTATTTCACTATTTGTACTCAGCATTGTACTAAAAGATAGAACAAGATTATTAGTTGAAGAAAAAAATTAATATAAAATTACCCAGTTTTGAAGATTTTTTTAAACCATTTTTTTCAAATAACATGATCACCTATTTGGAAAATCTTAAAAAGTCCACCAAATTTAACAAAAATAATAAATGATTTTAGGAGGTCACGGGATAGAAGTTTAATGAGCACAAATCAATTATATATGTTTATATATAAACATGTATATGTATTAGAGTTAAAATATTTATGACATTTGTGAAAAGATCTGTAAGTTAGACTTTGTTTAGGACTACTTGACAGGTGTAGGGACCATTGCAATGGAATTTTATAGTAGGTTCGAGAGAGAGGAGTCTACTGCAAATATAACACAGAAAAGTGGAAATTCATAGTCAAGGAGCAGGGTTGAAACCTTTGGATAGAAAGTTACTCAGACACAGCAGCAGGTATAAGGGGAATCTATTTAAGCCCACCTAACAAGACTGACCAGGCTGAAATAAGTTGGGGTGATCAGACATCAAATGGTAGATGATAGAAGGAGAGGAAATGGATCAGATATTGAAGATGGAGAATTCTAATTAAACTGACTTTGCAAGATTCTTGCTAAAATTGGACTATGGAGACAAATAGAGAAGCACAAACAGCAGGGCCCAGTTAAAAAGAAAGTTCAGGAGTGTCTAAAGTTTGTTCAAGGACAGAATCTTTGTCATTACCAGTGAAAAACTGGAAGTTGGAATTTGGAAAAAATCTGCTTGTTTTTGCACTAAAACCAAAACACAAACAAAACTTAGCTTTAACTCTTAGGATACTTGTACAAAATGTAATAACAGCTATAAAGCACCAATGAAAGAAAAACAAATCTGCATAAATTCAAAGCTATATTATGTTCTTGGCTCAGAAGACTCAGTGCTATTAAGTAGAATTTTTTTCCAAAATGGATCCACAGATTCAATGTACTTTCGATCAAAATTTAAGCAAGATTTTTTTTAATAAAAAGGGACAACTGATTTTAAAACTTACACAGAAAAATAAAGAAATCAGAGTACCTAATTTTTAGAAAATTAAATAATGACTATATTACCTGAAGACTCATGATACTTTGAAGCTGTATGTGTAGCTATATATTACAACTTCAAATAAATGTAACAGAGTAGAGTTCAAGAATAGATTGAAACATAAATGGTTAATTATATGCAATCATATTTGTTTTAAATGTAGTAAGACAAACAAAAAAATAATTAATTTGTCAAGAAACAATGTTCTTAGCAAGAAAACAAAAAAACCTTGTTCATACTTTATAACATGTTAAAATCAAAGTATGTCAAATGTAATCAAAGAAAAAAACTAATCAAAGACCTACATGTAAAATCTAAAATTCTAACACTTTAAGAGTTAAAGATAGAAGAAGAATCAAAGGTTTTAGTAGCTTTTATTAAATATAGTCTTCTTAGGTGACTATATTTAATAAAAGCAGGGCCTATAGAAAGAAGAGAAACAATCAAAATCAAGATCTATTACACTTCAGGTGAAACTAATGAGAGAATGAAAAGTAAGTCATAGATTGGAACAAAATACTTAAAAATCACTTATCTAATAGGAGATTTTTGTATTAGGACTGGAACATACTTCAATAACAGATCACTTGCCTTGTTTTTGCAATTCCCTTGGTTCAATCCCCAGCACTACAAAAAATTTAAAAGTTGCAAATACGTGTATCCAGTATACATAATTAACTCATCAACTCCTAGAACTAAATAATAAAAATGAAAAATACTCATGTAGGAGAATTTTCCTCTTGTTGGGTATGAAGTTTTTCATTTCCAATGGTTTTATTTGAATATTACTGTACTTGGGATAAATATTTCCCAATGAACCACGTGAAGGCTTGGTCACCAGCTTATGTCACAATTGAGAGTTGGTGAAACTTTCAGGACATGGAGCCTAGTGGAATGAAGTTAAGTTATTGGAGGCATCCTCAAGGTGTTGTGCTCTTTGATTTCTCTTTTTCTTCCCTGCTACCGTGGGGTGAATAGGCCATAATGGTCCTGCCAAATGTTCCTGCCATGATGCACTGTGTTGCCACAGGCCCAAATCAACAGAACCAAGTGATGATGAACTGAAAGATCTGAAATCAAGATCAAAAATAAACTTTTCCTTCTTTTAACTTGATTATCTCAGGTATTTTGTCATGGAGATAAAAATCTAGTACGAGTATTATTCCAAATGACTTGTATATGTACCATCTTCTTTTGTCTATTTCATGAACATATGTAATATAATTATAAAAGAACTACTTAATACCATAATCTGCTTACATTGATTGTCTTTGGTCTTTATTATTAGTTTAAAATTCCTGTATTTTCCATGACTGGTAATTTTTGTTCATATGCTAGATTTTTGGGAATTTTACTTCATTGGTTTATATATAACTTTGATTTCCTATAAATATACTTGTGCCTTATTCTGTGATGCAGTTTAATTACTTGGAAACAGTTTGACTTCTTTCAAGGCTTCCTTTTAAACTCTATTAAGCAGGAAACAACTTTTGCTTTTAAGTTATCTACTTCAAACCGAAAAATTGTGAGTTTTTCTACTCCTTGCTTTATATACGTTCTAATAATTACCCCCCACACACAAAAAGGATCAATAAGGCAAATATAAATAGTGCAAATATAAAAGCTAACACCATAAAACTCTTAGACGAATACAGAGGAATAAATCTTCATGACGTTGCATTTAGCAATGAATTCTGAAATATGATTCCACTGAAAGCAAGAGCAACAAAAGAGATAAAGTTTGCTGTGTCATTTTTAAAAAATGTACAAGGGACATTAAAATAGATTTGAAAAGAAAGATAACATTTATGAATCATATATGTAATAAAGATCTAGTATCTGGAATATATTTTTTAAAACACATAATTTTTTAAAAAGACCAATCAAAAATGGCCAGAATTCTCTAAGAAATATTTTTCTAAAAAAATATGTTCAAATTATTAACAAGCACATGAAAAGATATTCTGCATCACTAGTCATCAGGGAAACAAACCAAAATCATAAGAATCATCTCTCATTCAATAGGACAGCTGTTTTTTTTTTTTTTTTTTTTAAAGAAGTGCTAACAAGATATGGATAAATTGTCATACTAATAGAGTGATGGGAATGTAAAATGGTTCATATTTTGCAAAAATCAGTTTGTGTGATTTCAAAAAGTAAAGCATGGAATTCTAGCAATTCTACTCCTGGTATTATTTTTTTTTTAAAGGCAATAATATTCACAGTAACCAGAAGGTATAAACAGCCCAAATGTCTTTTAAATGTGAACAGATAAACAAAATGTGGTATGAATAAACAATAAAATATTATCCAGCCAAAAAAAAAAGAATGAAATATGTGCTCTGTGTGCTATAGTGTGGATGAACTTCAGAAACACTATGATAAGTGAAAGAAGGCAGATATAAAAGCCCACCATGTCTTATAGATTCCATTTATTTGAGGTATCCAGAATAGGACAATCTGTAGAAGAGAAAGCAGTTGCCAGGGGCTCCGACTAGGAGAGTAAAAAATGAGGAAGATCTGCTTAATGGGTACAGGGTGTTTTGCAGGGTGATGAAAGCATTTTGTAATGGAGAGGGTGATGATGGAATATTGTGAATGTACTAAATGCAAGGAATTGTTCACTCTAAAATGATTAATCTTGTGTGACTTTCACCTCAATAATAATAATGAATTATGTTAATTTTTTAGAGTGTTTCTTTCTCTTGGATAATTTTCTTACATATATGCACTGATCAATACTCAGATGAAGACTTAGGGTGATTTGCAGTTTTTTTTTTTCCCTGTCCTGACTTCTATTTCTCATGGCCCTACCCCAGTTTCTCAGCTCTGGCTCTGTCTCTTTAAACCAAGAATACCTCTGACCTCTGGTTGGTACCTATACTTCAGTTTGAAAACTCCTTCTGGTTAGCAAACTAGAAAATCTTAGATTCACATGTTTCCTTTGTCTTAAGCGATGTTTTACTCAGCTTTTTCATCATGATGACCAATGACCTGACAAGAGCAATTAGAGGAAGAAAAGTTTATTTGGGGGCACATGGTTTCAGAGGTCTTAGTCCATAGATGGCAGACTTCATTCCTCAGGGTCTGAGGTAAGGCAAAACGTCATGAAGGAAAGAGTGTGAAGAGCCTCGAGACATTGCACCAGGAAGCAATAAGACAAGCCCCCAGTGACCCACCTCCTCCAGACAAAACCTACCTGCCTACAGTCACCCTATCAGGATTAACACTGGTTGGGTTAAGGTCCTCGTAACCCAATAATTTTTCCTCCGAGCCTTCTTGCATGGTCTCAGTCATGATCTTTTGGGGGACACCTCACATCTATACCACAACAGTTGCCATTGTCATGTCTTTTTCCATGTCCAAATTCTGAAAACAAATATCTGATATGTTTTTTATTTTTTATTTTGCGATGATAAATCTATTATCCTGAAAATGGCCAGAAAAGGAAGTCAGCATTTCCCTTTTAATGAAGTGCCTCTCAAGGTAAGTTTTACATATCTGCTCTTAGGTTTTCATTTTATGGATATAGGTAGGTACTTATGTACACTCATGTGCATGCACACATACAGGCACAGATCACAGAAGTCATCAGTGAAACACCTAAGTGTGAGAAAATCTGACGTAAATCTTCCTGAAGTAAGAGAAGCATGCAAGCACATGCTTACTATGACATTTAAAATTGTATTTTATTCACTGTGGCAACAGGAATTTTCAGCACCATAAGGCTCTTATGTCAGTGAGTGACACTGTAGAGCTAGCTCTCTTTAAAGCCCAAGGAATGCTCTCTAGTTGATTCTATAGCCAAGAGTGGAAGAAAAGAAGAAGTACACTGGTCCACACAATCTTTTAATGATACTCAGTCTTTAATCCTTATGTGTAGATTGAGGTAAATATTCATATGTTCTTCAGAATTCCAAAGGAAATAGACTTAAAATATTATAGCAAGATATGACTAGAAATAGAAGCTGAGCACATAGGAAATGCACTTATTAAGAAAAAGTATAGCTCTAAAAAAATAAAATGAATGCTCACCAGAAAAACATAAATTTGATTAGCTGCTTCTGCTCAACATGTGCATAGATCACAGAGGCATGTTTCCCCAGCTAAAGGGCCATATGAACCTATATTCCATTTCTTTTGGTTAAGCGATTGTTTTTAAGAAATTTATTTTTAAAGGATTGCTTTTAACATGAATAATAGGTTATGCCAGAAAGCATGTTTTGTGGTTGTGTTATTCTTGTTCTCAACATTATTTGCTTCATAATCTGATTTCATTTTTTATGATCCTAAAGCAATTCATAGGAATTATGAATCATTGACCAACAAGTTTTAGAGCAGAATGTCAAGAGAAACCCTTTACTAATTTAATTTGTCCTGTGTCTTCATCTCTCTATTACTCCGTCACTGTGATAGGGAGTAGATCACACTTGCCTGTGAGTCTGCTGAGATTTACTATTCCTAAGCACCTTGTGTTTCTGCAGTTCTGATTTTGTACTCACTGTGCCCCCATCTAGAAGACGTTCCACAGAGTTTTTCACTCTAAGTACATTTATTCATCTTTCTAGATCTATTGTCATGGTCCTCTTTTAAACGAATCCTTTCCAACTGTCCTAGTAAATTAGATAACACAGTGTTCTACGAACTACTCCATCACAGAGATTGTTTCATTCTGTTATGGTTTGATTCAGAGGTTTGTTCTCCACTCACTTCCTCAGATTCTGGAAAGCCTGTCTTTCTGGTGTCAGACCATCCTTGGATGGTTCTGCACACATCTCACAATAGATCTTTGAAAATTAATTACTAGAAGAAAGAAATGTGAAGAAGGCAGAGAGTGAGGTGGGCAGGGAAAGAGTAAATGAATGGATACCTTATTGTGGCATTGGACAATACAATGATAAGCAGATATCACTATTCTGGCATCTGCACAATTGGACAATGCAGATCACCCAAATTTGACTACCGCATCTCAAATACAATATATTTGAGAGACTCATGCAATTTAGAGAGTTCAGAACTTTATAAAAGAAAGAAGGTTAGCAAATATGGTGGCACGAATCTAGGCAGCAACCCTCGACTCCTTGACAGCCCAGAATCAAAGCAGTGAATGCACAGCTGAACAGAGAGGTGGGTGACAGAGAAAGCACTCTAAAATTCAATACTGAACAGCTCGATACTTGGAGGGACTTGGAATTTGTTTACCAGAAAAGAAAATAAGGATAGAATCTCTTGACCCTGAACCCTGACCAAATAGTATGAGAGGGGAAGGATAACAAGAAAGGGAGAGAGAAAGCTCACAGGCTTACTCCATAAATGAGAGTTGGAAAGAAAGGCAGATTAAGTTCAAATGGCCCAGGAGCAATGAAGACACTGAATTAGATTCCAAATTATTAACAGAAAGCTGTGCAGACAAGGCAGTCATTGTGTAGAGTCCACAGCCAGCTATCTTCCCTAGAAGAAATTAAATCTGACAAAATTTTCCTCAAACTACAGATAATAACAAATGAAATTATAAGAATCTCTCAGAAATAGGTTGAATTAATCTATGTGGAAGGAAATTGTAGGAAGATTGCTGAAGGCTGAAGTTTATTGAAATTCCCTTCACTGTGGATAAAGGAAGTGGGACAGAATGGACCCCAGAGCAAATCACTCCCAGGGGCTGCTAACCCCAACCCAATTTTCCCGTTAGTCTCTGCAGGAGCTAGGGTGAAGATGGGTCAACTGACTCCCTAATCCCAAAACGATGGTGGGTAAAACCCTAAAGGTATGCAGCAGCCAAGATGGATGCTTCTGTGCCACAGACTGCCCATAGAGAGATTGAGGCCTGCATGCACGGGCCCCCCTATTGCAGACAATCACCAAGCTCACAGATCTGCAGCTGCCAGGGTGAAAGCCTCCGTGACACATAACACCTACAGAGAGTCTGCATTCACAGGCCCTCCGTTTGCATTCAGCCACCAACTCCTTTGTAGGGTCCCTACAGACAAGCCCCGGTGGATGGGAGCAGGTGCTCAGTGTTTCACAGCAGTCAGCAACAGCCCTCTATCCTGTGACCCCAACCCCATAGAAACACCCAGCAGATGCATCACCCTCCAGGCATGGAGACTCAGGACTCCAGGCTAACAATCACAGTCTAGTGAAAGAGCCAGAGCAACCAGGGAGGTGGCTCCTATGCCCCAGAACCTCTCAAAGGGTTCACAGCTGCCAAGTCCCAGAGTTGCCACTTAATTCTCATTCAAACATATGAACTTATAAAAGACCTTTCTGAGGATAACTCCAAGCAGACAACAGGGAAACCTGAGCATATACAAGAGCAGTATGTCCCTCGAAGAGGCTTACAGACCAGCATGCCCAGATGTAATCTCACTGAACTGTGCACTCCAGTGGAGGCAGCAGTCATACACCTCCCCCTGGGCCACTCAGTACCCTTCAACCAGAAAATACTTCTGCTTTTGACCTCCACACTGCACACACTCTGAAATAAGCCCGGAAGAGCCCATGCTGGACTTGACAGCAGTAGATAAAGGAAACTTTTCTCCTGGTGGGCACACAAGACTGTACTGCCTACCAGAGTATAACCTCGCTACTAAGTCACAGGACAATTAGGGACCATTTTCTTTGATCCAATAGAAAGGTGGTAGATATTTGGACACACCAATGATTAAAGAGGTTCTCCTAAAATTATATCAGAGGTGGAATGGTGTGGAGACTACCTCATATCCAAAGAAACCAGGGAGAGAGGGGCATCTTCTAAAGGTCTTAAATCCTGATGAAATTCAATTTGGAAAGATGCAATAATAAATTTTCCCACCTCAAATAGCTTAGCAAAGAATATCATAATTACCTCTACTGTCAGATTTTCTTACAGATATTTTTGCATTGAATCGATAGATGCTCCCTTGTTATTCAATATTGCAGTCCTCAATCAAATTGATTGCATTTCTTCTATGTTTTATAGCTTTAACTGGAATCATTGCATTTTGATTTCCTAGGTTAAGTTTGCACTTGTTCCTCTTAATCTCTTTTCCCTCTTGTGTTACCTGCCTGTTTCAAATCCCCCAATTTTTTTTTCTTTTCATCTTTGTTGTTATTAACTTTTCTCTTCTTTTCTTCTTTTTTTGACCCAATTTTCTCATTACCCATTTTCAACTACTACATAATTTAAAAGAAATTTTAAAATCATTAATGAATAATTTTATATTTTCAATAGCATTATTTAAATTTTGTACTTGGATAAGATAAATTATGAAGAATGTTTGCCCCTTAAGGTTTCTTAGTGGTGATCCAAGATGGCTCACTAGAGGGTGACTGCATCTCCAGTTGCTCCAGAACCCAGGATTCAAGAAGGGGAGGCATTGAGAGACTCGGACTAACATAGAGCCAGGGGGTGAGTCTCCCCCACCTGGTGAAGCTCGGCCTGGGCGGCAGGCCCGGATAGGGGCAGCTTATCAGAGCAGGGCAGGGCAGCTAGAGTCTTTCCCAAGTAGCCCTGCTCCCTTCGGTGGTGGGCTCCTCCCCCATGGCCAGCATCTCGCAGCAGGCCACCCAGTGAGAGCCTTTCTGCACAGAACCAGCTCCAAGTCCCACCGTGGCAAGCTCCGACCCGCAGGTAGCTTCAGGGACCAGGACAGGGCAGCCAGGGACTTCCCCAAACTCCCAGGCTCCCTCCAGTGGCAGTCTCCTTTCACGGCCAGCTTCTTGGAGCAGACTGCCCAGTGAGAGCCTTTCACATAGAGCCAACTATAAGCCCTGGAACCAGTAGCGGGAAAGGGACAGCTTTATTCGGAAGCACTGCATTATCAAGTTCCTCCAAGACTTCAGGCTACTGAAGGGACACTATAAGCCAATAGAGAAAAACTGCAATATTTCAGAGTCCCACTGACATCCAACCAATATGAGAAAACAAGAGAAGAAAATGTCCCAAACAAATCTAGATACTATATCAATAAAACCCAATGACAGCACAGCAGAAGAAATGTCAGAAAGGGAGTTTAGAATGTACATAATTAAAACAATCAGGGAAGCAAATGAAGAGAGGGAAGAGCAAATGCAGGTATTGAAGGAGGAGATGAAAAAGCAAATGCAGGCATTAAATGATTGCACCAATCAACAGTTAAAAGAGCAAATATGGGAAGCAAGAGATCATTTCAATAAAGAGTTAGAGATACTGAAAAAAAAAAACAAACAGAAATCCTTGAAATGAAGGAAACAATAAAGCAAGTTAAAAACTTCATAGAAAGCATACCTAATAGGATAGAACACCTGGAAGACAGAACCTCAGACATTGAAGAAAAATATTTAATCTTGAAAACAAAGTTGACCAAACAGAAAAGATGGTAAGAAATCATGAACAGAATCTACAAGAATTATGGGATATCATGAAAAGGCCAAATTTAAGAATTATTGGGATGGAGGAAGGCTTAGAGAAACAAACCAAAGGAATGAACAATCTATTCAATGAAATAATATCAGAAAACTTCCCAAATATGAAGAATGAAATGGAAAACCAAGTACAAGGGGCTTATAGGATTCCAAATATACAAAATTACAACAGACCAACACCAAGGCACATTATTATGAAAATACCTAACATATAAAATAAAGACAGAATTTTAAAGGCCATGAGAGAACAGAATCAAATTATATTCAGGGGGAAACAAATAAGAAAATCAGCAGATTTTTCAATCCAGACCCTAAAAGCTAGAAGGGCCTGGAACAACATTTACCAAGCCCTGAAAGAAAATGGATGCCAACCAAGAAACTTATACCCAGCAAAACTTACTTTCAGATTTGACGATGAAATAAGATCCTTCCATGATAAACACAAGCTAAAGGAATTTTAAAAAGAAAGCCAGCATTGCAGAACATTCTCAGCAAAATATTCCATGAGGAAGAGATGAAAAACAACGATGCAAATCAGCAATGGGAGGAACTAGCCTAAAAAATAGCCAAATAAAGGAGAAACCAAATCATGTCAAAAAACAAAAATGAGTCAAATGACTGAGAATACAAATCATACAATAATAATACAATAATAACACTGAATGTTAATGACCTGAACTCATCAAACAAAAGGCATAGACTGGCAGATTGGATTAAAAAGAAAAATCCAACAATACGCTGCCTGCAAGAGACTCATCTCATAGAAAGAGATACCCATAGACTAAAGGTGTAAGGATGGGAAAAAACATACCATGCACACGGACACAGCAAAAAAGCTGGAGTATCCATCCTCATTTCAGATAATGTGGACTTCAAGCCAAAACTAGTCAGAAGGGATAAAGAAGGACATTACATACTGCTTAAGGGAAGCATAAATCAGCAAGACATAACAATCATAAATATCTATGCCCCGAAAATTGGCTCATCCATGTATGTCAAACAAATCCTTCTCAATTCCAGAAATCAAATAGACCACAACACAATAATACTAGGCGATTTTAAAACACCTCTCTCACCACTGGATAGATCGTCCAAACACAAATTGAATAAAGAAGCCATAGATCTCAATAACACAATCAACAATTTAGACTTAACGGACATATATAGAATATACCATCCAAGAAAGAATGAATACACTTTCTTCTCAGGAGCACATGGATCCTTCTCTAAAGTAGACCATATTTAATGCCACAAAGCTACTGTTAGCAAATACAAGAAAATAGAGATACTACCTTGTACTCTATCAGATCATAATGGATTGAAATTAGAAATAAATGACAGAATAAAAAACAGAAACTTCTCCAATACCTGGAGATTAAATAATACACTATTATATGATGAATGGATAACAGAAGACATCAGGAGGGAAATAAAAAAAATTCTTAGAAGTAAACGAGAACAAAGACACATCATATCAAAATCTCTGGGACACTATGAAAGCAGTACTTCGAGGAAGATTTATTTCATGGGGCGCATTCAACAAAAGAAGTAGAAATCAACAAACAAACCAGTTAACACTACAACTCAAAGCCCTAGAAAAAGAAGAGCAAACCAACACCAAAAGTAGTAGAAGACAGGAAATAGTTAAAATCAGAGCCGAAATCAACGAAATTGAAGCAAAAGAAACAATTGGAAAAATTAACAAAATAAATAGTTGGTTCTTTGAAAAAGTAAACAAAATTGATAAACCATTAGCCACACTAACAAAGAGAAAGAGGGGGAAAACTCAAATTACTAAAATTCGGAATGAACAAGGAAATATCACAACAGACACGAGTGAAATACAAAACATAATTAGAAGCTATTTTGAAAATCTATACTCCAACAAAACAGAAAATCTCGAAGACATCAACAAGTTTCTAGAGACATATGAATTACCTAAACTGAACCAGGAGGACATACACAACTTAAATAAATCAATTTCAAGCAATGAAATAGAAGAGGTCATCAAAAGCCTACCAACAAAGAAAAGTCCGGGACCAGATGGGTTCTCAGCCAAGTTCTACAAAACCTTTAAAGAAGAGCTCATTCCAATACTCCTCAAAGTATTCCATGAAATAGAAGAAGAGGGAACCCTCCCAAACTCATTCTATGAAGCGAATATCACTCTGATACCTAAACCAGACAGAGACATATCGAGGAAAGAAAATTTCAGATCAATATCCTTAATGAACATCGATGCAAAAATTCTCAACAAAATTTTAGCAAATCACATACAAAAATATATTAAAAAGATAGTGCATCACGACCAAGTGGGTTTTATCCCAGGGATGCAAGGTTGGTTCAACATCCAGAAATCAATAAATGTCATTCACCACATCAACAGACTAAAAGTTAAGAATCACATGATTATTTCAATAGATGCAGAAAAAGCATTCGATAAAATTCAGAATCCCTTCATGCTCAAAACACTAGAAAAAATTGGGGTAGTGGGAACATTCCTTAACATTGTAAAGGCCATCTAGGCTAAGCCCATGGCCAATATCATTCTAAATGGTGAAAAACTGAAAGCATTTCCCCTAAAAACTGGAACAAGGCAGGGATGCCCTCTTTCACCACTTCTATTCAACATCGTCCTTGAAACTCTAGCCAGAGCAATTAGACAAACCAAAGAAATTAAAGGGATACGAATAGGAAAAGAAGAACTCAAACTGTCCCTGTTCGCTGATGACATGACTATATATTTAGAGGAACCTGGAAATTCCACCAGAAAACTTTTAGAACTCATAAGTGAATTCAGTAAAGTAGCAGGTTACAAGATCAATGCTCATAAATCCAATGCATTTTTATACATAAGTGATGAATCTTCAGAATGAGAAATTAGGAAAACTACCCCATTCACAATAGCATCAAAAAAAAAAAAATACTTAGGAATCAATCCCACAAAAGAGGTGGAAGACCTCCACAATGAGAACTACAGAACACTAAAGAAAGAAATTAAAGAAAACCTTAGAAGATGGAAAGATCTCCCATGTTCTTGAATAGGCAGAATTAATATTGTCAAAATGGCCATAATACCAAAAGTGCTATACAGATTCAATGCAATTCCAATTAAAATCCCAATGATGTACCTTATAGAAATAGAGCAAGAAATTATGAAATTCATCTGGAAGAATAAGAAACCCAGAATAGCTAAAGCAATCCTCAGTAGAAAGAATGAAGCAGGGGGTCTCGCAATACCAGATCTTCAACTCTATTGCAAAGCAATAGTAACAAAAATGGCATGGTATTGGTTCCAAAATAGACAGGTAGATTGATGGTACAGAATAGAGGATATGGACACAAACCCAAATAAATACAATTTTCTTATACTAGACAAAGGTGCCAAAAATATGCAATGGAGAAAAGATAGCTCCTTCAACAAATGGTGCTCGGAAAACTGGAAAACCGTCTGCAACAGCATGAAACTAAATCCCTATCTCTCTCCCTGCCCAAAACTCAACTCAAAATGGATCAAGGACCTCGGAATCAGACC
Source organism: Sciurus vulgaris (assembly GCF_902686455.1). NCBI lineage: Eukaryota > Metazoa > Chordata > Mammalia > Rodentia > Sciuridae > Sciurus > Sciurus vulgaris. The sequence continues at coordinate 85,337,667 of NC_136463.1, read as the reverse complement.
AGAGACCCTGCATCTTATAGAAGAAAAAGTAGGTCCAAATCTTCACCTTGTTGGCTTAGGATCAGACTTCCTTAACAGGACTCCCATAGCACAAGAAATAAAAGCAAGAATCAACAACTGGGATAGATTCAAACCAAATAGCTTTCTCTCAGCAAAGGAAACTATCAGGAATGTGAAGAGAGAGCCTACAGAGTGGGAGAATATCTTTGCCACTCATACTTCAGATAGAGCACTAAATTCCAGAATCTATAAAGAACTCAAAAAACTCTACACCAAGAATACAAATAATCCAATAAACAAATGGGCTAAGGAAATGAGCAGACACTTCACAGAAGAAGATGTACAAGCAATCAACAAACATATGAAAAAATGTTGAACATCTCTAGTAATAAGAGAAATGAAATCAAAACTACCCTAAGATTTCATCTCGCCCCAATTAGAATGGTGATTATCAAGAACACAAGCAACAATAGGTGTTGGCGAGGATGTGGGGAAAAAGGTACACTCATACATTGTTGGTGAGGTTGCAAATCAGTGCAGCCACTCTGGAAAGCAGTGTGGAGATTCCTCAGAAAGCTTGGAATGGAACCACCATTTGACCCAGCTATTCCACTCCTTGGCCTATACCCAAAGGACTTAAAAGCAGCATACTACAGAGATACAGCCTCATCAATGTTCATAGCTGCTCAATTCAGCATAGCCAGACTATGGAACCAACCTAGATGCCCTTCAGTTGATGAATGGATAAAGAAACTGTGGCATATATATACAATGGAATATTATTCCCCCTGAAGAATGATAAAATTATGGCATTTGCAGGAAATGGATGAAATTGGAGAGTATCATGCTAAGTGAGATAAGCCAATCTCAAAAAACTAAAGGACGAATGATCTTGCTGATAAGCGGATGAGGACATATAATGGGGAGTGGGAGGGGTGAGCATTAGTGTTAGGGTTAGGTTTAGGGTTGGGGATAAGGAGGGTGGTAAGAATGGAGGAAGGAAGGACTGTATAGAGGGAAAAGAGGGGTGGAGGGGTGGGGGGGAAGGGAAAAAAATAGCAGAATGAATCAAACAACATTTCCCTATGTAAATTTATGATTACACAAATGGTATGCCTTGACTCCATGTACAAATAGAGAAAAAAAATGTATCCCATTTGTTTACAATAACAAGAAGGTTTATTAGTACATAGCTTTGATGTTTTTGTAGTTTTTGAGGTTTAACATCTTCTCTTTAAGTGGTGTTATACACTGAACAAAACAGTGCATAAATTTTGACTGAAAGTATCAGTACTTAGATATTTGCCCATCCTGAGCACTGAAGAGAAAAGCAATTCACTGATTTTTTACTTGCATAAAGGTAGAAAAGATAATCATTCCAGCAGATGGGTTAATACAATTAATATGAAGAAGCAGATGAAGAAATCATCCCAACCAGCCCACAACTGTTCAACAACCAAATCCATTGAGACCACAGTGGAGGAAATGTCAGATGAGGACTTTAGAAAGTTCATAATTAAAATCCTAAGTAAAATAAAAGAAGATCTAAGGAATGGACTGAGAGAAAAATACAGAAGTTAAAGGACAATAAAGAGAGAGTCTGAAAAAGAACCATACAAAAATCCTGGAAAAGAAAGACTAAATAAATCAAATTGAAAATTAAATCGAAAATATCACCAATAGATTAGAATATAAAAGATTCATACCTCAAAGATAAACTATATAATCTTGAAAATAAAATTGACAATAAAGAAAAGCTGTTAAGAGACCATGACCAGAATAGTCAAAATATCTGGGTTAACATTAAAAAAATGTAAAAATTGTCAGGATACAAGAAGGCACCAAGGTACAATCTAAGGAATGCACAAACTTTTCAATGAAATGTATCAGGGAATTTCCCAAACCCTAGGAAGGAGATAAAAATCCAAAGACAAGAGACATTTAAAACCCCAAACAGACCAAACCAAAAAACATCCATTCCCAGACACATCGTAAGTAAAATGTCTATGAACAGCATGTCACACTTAGAGAGCAACCACATACACTTTCTTTTGATCTCCCAACCAAGATTCTAAAAGTCAGGAGGATTTGGAATAATGTATACCAAACTCTAAAAGATAATGATACCAACCAAGAGTGCTGTATCTAGAAAGGCTATCTTTCAATTGAAAATGAAATTAAAACCTTCCACAATAAGTGAAAACTAAAAGAATTAATAACCATGAAGCCAGCACTATAAAGCATACTCAATGAAGTATTTCATACAGAAGAATTAAAAATAACTAAATGGATGAATCTTACTAGAAGAATGATTAAAGGAGAATCAAGTCTTAATTAAACATTAGAAATAGATCAAAATAGCAAGACAATAAAACATCACTCTAGAATCACACTGAATGTAAATGTTCTAAACTCTCCAACCAAAAGACAGAGATTGGTAGAGTGGATTAAATATCAAGACCCAAACATATTTTATTTATAAGAGAGTACCATATGGGGAAGGATATTCACAGGCTGAAGATGAGAAGATGGAAAAAGATATACTTTGAAAATAGAGACTGAATGCAGGCAGAAGCTGTTCTCTTATTTGACAAAGTAGACTTCAAGTCAAAGTTAGAAGAGACAAAGAAATATTTCATATTGGTTAAGGGAATCATTTAACAAAAAAATGTAATGATTGCAAAAATTTATGCCCCAAATATTGGTGTACCTATGTACATAAAACAAACCCTACTCAGCAGAAAGAGTCGAACTGACCCCAATATAATAATACTGGGTGATTCCAAACACTTCTCTCTTAACCTATAGATCATACAGGCATAAATTAAGAGTCTTCAAAACTAGAAACACTATTAAGCAAATGGATCTAACAGAATACTTCATCCATGAGCAAATTAAACTTCTTCTCAGATGCACATGTAGTCTTCTCAAAAATAGACTATATTTTAGGAGTCAAAACAAGTCTTAACAAATACAAAAATAGAGATAAGTCCTTGTATTCTATCATATCACAACGGAATGAAGTTAGAAATCAAAAATGATTGACCAAATTATGCTATGTACATATGTGAACATACCACAGTGAATTCATATCATCTACATATACATATATATAAAACCAATTAATAATCAATAAATATAAGGAATATTAGTAGAGCAGAGGAAGGGTAATGAGGAGAGAGAAGGGGAGGGAAATTTGAAGCATTGGGAACTGAAATGTACAAAAATATATTCTATGTATGTATGAATATGTCATAATGAAACTGATTGTCATGTGTAACTATATTGTACGAAGAAAAATAATTTTAAAAAATGAAGAAGATCTTAACACAAGAAAGTCTGATTCTGACTTTAATTTTGTATATATCGAACATGGACAGCATAAAACCAATATGCATTATATGTTTTTTTCTATGTGAAGAAATGTTATCTAATAGGTCAGAGAAACAATATTCTGTGATCTACTGTGGCTGATTTTAATGTCCAATAAATATACATAATTTTCAATAAATTACCAGGAATAAATGGGAGGATGGAAGACATTATAACTCACTTAAAATTCAATTGAAATGATAAAATATAATGACTTGAAGAAATATTTTGGATAAACTTTGATCGTAATGTTTAGCATAAAAAGCAACTTTATAAACTTGACCACTCAATTCTTTGTAATCCATGAAGAAATAATCTGCCTATATGTGTATTACTTATAATATGGAAGCTAATACACTACATATAAAATATGAAAAAATAAAGAGTTTTCTTCCTAAAAATTACCATCAATGTGTTGAGGACTATGTATCATTAAATTGGATCACAGCTAAATTTAGATGCAAGTTACCTTTTACCACATTTGTACCTCAAATATTTATATACTTTTGCCTTTAATTCTATATTTTAATAAATACTTCCCTTTGTATTCGAAAGTATGCCAATATTTTTCAGAGCAACCACAAGTCATATCTGAATAGGGCTATAATTATTACCTTGTTTATAGGCAGTATTTTTTTACATAAGAATATTGGATAATCAAGAGCAATAATACTGTTGTATATATATATCTATACTGTTGTATCTATATATAGTAGAAGGACCCATTTTGTTAAAACAAACAAACAAAAAAAAGACCAATATCTAATGCCTTTGCCACTGCACATTGAATTAATTATTTAAAAAAAATTTTTTTAAATGTTTAGTTATACATGACAGTAGAATATATTTTGGCAGAATATACATGCATAAAGTATAACTATTCTATTAGGTTTCCACGCTTGTGGTCATGCATGTTACCCTGGTCCTGAATACAAATACAAGGCTAGGAAAGTTATCACTAATTAATTCTACTATCTTTCCTATTCCCCTCCCGACTCCCTTCCCATTGTTTATACTTTGTCTAGTTCAATCTATTTCCATTATTCCCCTCCCAACCTCCCTTGTTTTGGGTTAGCATATTGGCTTATTTCACTTTGCATGATAGTCTCCATTTCCATCCATTCACCAGCAAATGCCATAATTTTATTCTTCTTTGAAACTGAGTAATATTCCATGTGCATACATACCACATTTTCTTTATCCATTCATTTATTGAAGGACACCTAAGTTGTTTCCAGAGCTTGGCTATTGTGAGTTGAGCTGCTATGAATATGGATGTGGTTACGTGACTGTAGTATGTTGTTCTTAAGTTCTTTGGGTATAGACCCAGGAGTGGGATAACTGGGTCAAATGGTGGTTCCATTCCAAATTTTTTAAGGTATCTCCATACTGCTTTCCAAAGTGGTTGCACCAATGTGCAGTCCCACAGCAATGTATGAGAGTACCTTTCCCCCACATCCTCACCAACATTTGTTGCTACTTGTATTCTTTATAACTACCATTCTGACTGGAGTAAGATGGAATCTTAGTGTAGCTTTAATTTGAAATTCTCTAATTGCTAGAGATGTTGAACATTTTTTCTTATACTTTTTGACCATTTGTATTTTTTTCTTCTGTGAAGTGTTTGTTCAGGTCTTTTGCCCATTTATTGATTGGGTTATTTATTTTTCTGGTGTTAAGTTGTTTGAGTTCTTTGTAGATCCTGGAAATTAATGCCTTATCTGAGGTACTGGTGGTAAATATTTTCTTCCCAATCTGTAGGATCTCTGTACACATTCTTGATTGTTTGTTTTGCTGTGAAGAAGCTTTTCAGTTTAATACTGTTATGGTTCAGATATGAGGCGTCCCCCAAAAACTCACTTGTGAGACAATGCAGAAAGGTTCAGAGGAGAAATGATTGGGTTGTAAGAGTCATAACCTAATCAGTGAATAATCCCTGATGGGACTAATTGAAATGTTAGAGTGTAGCTAGAGGAGATTGGAATTGGGGTGTGGCTTTGGGGTATATATTTTGTATCTAGCGAGTGGAGGCTCTCTCTCTCTGCTTCTTGATGATATGGGTTTCTTCCCTCTGCTACACTCTTCCTCCATGATGTTCTGCCTTACCTTGAGCCCCAAGGAATGGAGCCAGCCTTCTATGGACTAAGACTTCTGAAACAGTGAGCCCTCAAATAAACCTTTCTCCTCTATAATTGTGCTGGTCAGATCATTTAGTTCAGCAGTGAAAAAGCTGACTAAAACAAATACCATCCCAAATATTGATTCTTTATTTCTTGTGCTTTAGGAGTCTTGTTGAGGAATTTTGTCCCCAGTCCAACATGTTGGAGAGTTGGGCCTACTCTCAGTGCAGGGTCTCTGGCCTAATGCCTAGGTCTTTGATCCACAGAGTTGAGTTTTCCACATAGTGAGATATAGGGATTCAATTTCATTCTATTACATATGGATTTCCAGTTTTCCTAGCACCATTTGTTGAAGAGGTTATCTTTTCTTCAATAAATGTTTACAACACCTTTGTCTAGGATGTGAAAACTGTATTTATGTGAGTGTTTCTGGGTCTTCTATTCTACTCCGTTGGTCTTCATGTCTGTTTTGGGTGCCAATACTATGCTGTTTTGGTTACTATAGCTCTATAGTATAATTTAAAGTCTGGTATTGTGATGCCTTCTGCATCATCTTTCATGCTAAGGAATGTTCTGGGTCTCTTATTTTCCCAATAAATTTGATGACTGCTTTTTATATTTCTGTTAAGAATTCTTTGGAGTCTTTATAGGAATTGCATTAAATCTGTATAACACTTATGGTAATATGGCCATTTTGATAATATTGATTCTGCCTATCCAAGAACATTTTCTGAGATCTTCTTCAACATCTTTCTTTAGTGTTCTGTAGTTTTCATTATAGAGGTCTTTCACCTCTCATTAGGTTGATTCCCCAATTTTTTTCTGAGGCTCTTGTAAAGGGGATAGTTTTCCTGATTTCTCATTCACCTGCTATACCATTTGTGTATAGAATTGCAGTTGATTTATTGGTATTGATTTTAAACCCTGATACTTTACTGAATTTATTTGTGAGTTCTAGGAACTTTCTAGTAGAGTTGTTTGGGGGTCTTTTAAATACAGAAACATGTCTTTGACAAATAGGGATAATTTGAGCTCTTTCTTTCCCTTTTATTTATTTTATCCAATTTATCTGGTTAGGGTTTTGAGGACCATGTTGAATAGGAGTGGTGAAAGAGAGCATCCCTGTCTCATCCCAGTTTTATAGGGAATCCTTTGTGTTTTTTCTCCATTAAGAATGATGTTGACCTTGGGTTTAGGGTATTTTACAATGTCAAGGTATGTTCCTATTATCTGTAGTTTTTCTAATATTTTGAGCATGAATGGATGCTAAATTTTTTCAAATACTTTTTCTGCATCTATTGAGATAATAATGTGATTCTTGTCTTTAAGTCTATTGATGTGGTGAATTACGTTTATTGCTTTTTGTATGGTAAACCAACCTTGCATCTCTAGGATGAACCCCACTTGATCGTGGTGGATTATTTTTTAGATATGTTTTTGTATGCAATTTGTCATTATTTCCCATGAGAATTTTTGCCTCAATGTTCATCAGGGATATTTGTCTGAAGTTTTCTTTCCTTGATGAGTTTTTATCTGGTTTTGGTATCAGGGTGATAGTAGCTTCATAGAATGAGTTTTGAAGGGTTCTATCCTGTTCAATTTCAGGGAATAATTTAAGGAGTATTGGTTTAAGTTCTTCTTTGAAGGTCTTATAGAACTTGGCTGAGAATCCACCTAGTCCTGAGCTTTTCTTACTTGTTAGGTTTCTGATGGTGTCTTCAATTTCATTGCTTAAAATTGATCTGTTTAAATTTTCTAAGACCCCTGATTCCATTTAGGTATTTTGTATGTCTCTAGAAATTTGTCTATGTCTTCAAGATTTTCTATTTTATTGGAGTACAGATTTTCAGAGTAAGTTCTGGTTACTGCCTGTATTTCAGTGGTGTCTGTGGTGATATTTCCTTTTAGTTATTTATGTTTTATCTCTTTTTCTTTATTAGTTTGGCTAAGGGCTTAATCAATTTTATTTTTTCAAATAACCAAACTTTTTGTTTTGTCATTTTTTAAATTTTTTTATTGTTTCAATTTCATTAATTTTGGCTCTGATTTTTATTATTTCCCATCTTCTGCTTTTGATGATGGTTTGTTCTTCTTTTCTAAAGTTCTGAGATGTGAAGTTAGGTTATTTATTTGATGAGTTTCTGTTCTTTTAATAAAAAAGCTCAATGCAATGAACTTTCCTCTTAGAACTGCCTTCATAGTGTCCCAGAGATTTTGATGTTGTTTCACTATACTTATTTACCTCTAAGTATTTTTTTTATCTCATCCCTGATTTCTTCAGTTATACATTGTTCATTCGATAGTGTGTTATTTAGTCTCTAGGTATTGGAGTAGCATCTATTTTTTAAATTTTATCATTATTTTTAAATTTCATTCCATTATGATCTGATAGAATGCAAGGTATTATCTCTATTTTTTTGTATTTGCTGAGAGTTGCTTTGTGGACTCAGATGTGATCTATTTTAGAGAATGTTACATGTGCTTCTGGAAAGAAAGTATATTTATTCATTTTTTGGATTAAATATTCTATATATTTGTTGAGTCTAAATTATTAATTATATTATTTAGGCTTGTGGCTTCTTTATTTAGTTGTTGACTTGAAGATCTATTGATTAGTGAGAGAGGTGTATTGAAGTCACCCAGAATTATTGTGTTGTGATCATTTTGATTTTTGAGACTATGAAGGGTTTGTTTTATGTATGTAAATGATCCATAGTTTGGGGCATAAATATTATGTCTTGTTGATGTATAGTTCCCTTAAGTAGTATAAAATGGCCTTCTTTGTTTCTTCTGATATATTTGATTTGACGTCCACTTTATCAGATAAAAGAATAGAAACCCCCACTTCTTTTTGAAATCCATGTTAAAGGTACTTCTTTTGCCATCCTTTTGATTTTAGTCTGTGGACTTCTTTGCCTATGAGGTGAGTCTCTTTGAGACAGCATATTGTTGGGTCTTGTTTTTTCATTTATTCTGTCAGTCTATGTGTTTCACTGATAAGTTTCGGCCATTTACATTCAATGGTATTATTGAGAAATGATTTATTCCCTGTCATTTTGGAATTTTTTAAAAATTTTAAGTAGCTTCCACCCTCTCTTTTTTATTTTTATTTATTTTGATTGGTTATACTCCCTTTGGTGGATTTCCTTTTTATTTTTTATTTCTTCTTCATGAAATATTTTGTTGAGAATGTTTTGTATTGCATGTTTCTTGGTTGTAAATTCTTTTAAATTTTGTTTATCATGAGAGATTTTTATTTCATTATTAAGTCTGAAACTTAGTTTTGTAGGATATAATATTCCTGGCTGACATCCATTTTCTTTTAGAGCTTGGTAAATATTGTTCTAAGACTTCCGAGCTTTAAGGGTCTGGGTTGAGAAATCCGTTGAGATTGGAATTGGTTTCCCTCTAAACATTACTTGAGTTTTTTCATCTGGCTGTTTTTAGAATTCTATCCTTATTCTGTATGTTAGGCATCTTCATAATAATGTGACTTGGTGTGGGCCTATTTCACTTTTCTATATTTGGGGACCTATAAGCTGCTAGTATTTGATTTTCCATTTCATTTTTAAGGTTTTGGAAACTTTCAGACATTATTTCATTGAAAAAATTATGCATTCCTTTGTTTTGTATCTTTGAGCCTTTGTCTGTTCTGATAGTGTCATGTTATCCCACATTTTTTGCAAGTTCTGTCCATGGTGTGTTAACATTTTTTTCTGCATGCTCAACTTTATTTTCAATATTATATAATTTGTCTTCACTGCCTGAGACTCTGTCTTTGAGGTATTCTATTCTGCTGGCCATACTTACAATGAATTTTTTATTTGATTTATAGATTCCTTCATTCATGGATTTTTTTTCAGAATCTCTCTTTACTGAAGTGATTTTTGCTACCTATATTTGCTTTCTTACATAATCCTTTACCTCTTAGCTCAGTTTAACTATACACCTTTTATATTCCTTCTCTGACATTTCTTTCATTGTGGTGTCAGTAGATTCCATTTCTGACATACTTTGGTTTGTTGGAGGTGATTTCTTCTTTTGCATGTTGTCTAACAGTTAACTTTGAGGCAGTAGGGTTTCAACCTTGTGGATTTATATTATCCTTGAAGGTTACTTATATCTTGCAACTTAGAGGGAGATAGATAATAACAACTGATGTAAAAATTTTACAGTATTAAACTAAATAGCTCTTGCAATGAAATCTATAATATCAGCTGCTACAATACTGAGAACTAATATGATCAGTTATTGCCCATGGTGAAGACAGTAAGTTTACATGAAGGTTTACAATTCCATGTGGTGACCAAGGATACAATAGAAGTGATATAAAGAGTGATGATTATGATGGAGAAGGAGAAAAAAATAGAGGTAAAAAAATTAAAGGGTAGAAAAGAGATCATTAGGGTTTGCTGTTAGCATAAGAAAAGAAAGAGGGTCAAGGGAAATCAATGTGAGAGAAAAAAGTATACGAATAAGATATAAAATATATTTTTTTAAATTAAAAGATAAAAGAAAAAATAAACAAAAGAAAAGTTTATAAGAACAAAATTGATATACACTAATCAAAAATCTTAGTCTTTGAAATATTGATCTATGAATAATAACTTCTTCAAATAAAATGATAGAAATGAGAAACAAAACGGGGTATATGAGTATGTATATGTTTCCTGTAAAAGATAGGATTCTTTAACAGGAAAGGAAGATGAGATGGGGTGGTAGAAAAGGGTTTATAGATTCTAGAGTTGGGTGAGATCTATGCAGAGGTGACACGCAGAATGTATTTTTAAGAAGTGAGAACATAAAACAACAAACAAATAATTAAAGAAGAAAGACATTAAGGAAAGAAAGGGGACATGATGGTGGTCCAGCTACCTTATGGCAAGGTGGAGAGAGGTCTTTCAGACTTTCAGAAAGGATAAGACCTTGGAGAAAAGAGGAGCCAGAGGATGAAGTTCTGGATTGACCCCAGACCGCCCGTGGAGAACCAGCTGCCTGCTGCTGCCTGGAAGTTCACTGTCACAGTACCTGCAGGTTTGATTATACGTGGCTGCCGCCATTTTGAGACAACAGCCAGGCCCTGTTGGAACCTTGGCCGGACTGACTGAGTCCCGTCTCCAGGATCCCTCAGCCCCACCGATCACTTCCTGCCTCTGGGGCCCTCACATCAACTGACTGCTCCCTGCCGCCAGGACCTTCAGACCAACTGACTGTGCCCTATCACCAGGAACCCAGACCAACTTATTGCACCCGGCCTCCTGGATCCCACAACAACTCCAAACACACCTGACCACCAGGACCACTGCCGGACCAACTGCATCCTGTCTCCAGGACCTCCAGCTGACCACGTCCACCCCTGAGCTGCAGCTCCCCATTTGACAACATATTTAGAATCCAGAGCAGCCATCTTGGATAATCCTGGAGCCGTAGCTCAGATCTTCGGGTGGGGCAAATCCCATCATGCAACCCCTGCTGGAGGCTTGAAGCCCATTGTCAGGGGCTATTTGGTCTAGGATTGCATAGTGTCTGATTTGGGTACTGCTAATATTGACCTCCCCTTAAAGAAGGGGTTTTGGACACCTATAGGACTACTATAAGCCTACAGGGGGAAATCTGCAATACCCCAGATCTGCAGTACTAGAGGGGAAGATACATGAACAACATGAAAAAACAAGGAAAGAAAATGATCCAAACAAATTTAGATTCTATAGTAATAGAATCCAATGACAGTATGTTAGAAGAAATGTCAGAAAAGGACTTCAGATTATACATGATTAAGATGATTCGCGAAGCAAAGGATGAGATAAGAGAGCAAATGCAGGCAATGAATGATAATACCAATAAGCTGAAAGAGCACCTGCAGGAAGCAAAAGATCATTACAAAAAAGAGATAGAGATTCTCAAAAAAAAAAAAAAAAAAAAAAACAAACAAACGGAAATCCTTGAAATGAAGGAGACAATAAACCAAATGAAGAACTCAATGGAGAGCATCACCAATAGACTAGACCACTTGGAAGACAGAACCTCAGACAATGAAGACAAAATATTTAATCTTGAAAATAAAGTCACCCAAACAGAGAAGATGGTAAGAAATCATGAACAGAATCTCCAAGAACTATGGGACATCATGAAAAGACCAAATTTAAGATTTATTGGGATTGAGGAAGGCACAGAGATACAAACCAAAGGAATGAACAACCTATTCAATGAAATAATATCAGAAAATTTCCCAAACCTGAAGAATGAAATGGAAAATCAAATACAAGAGGCTTACAGAACACCAAATGCACAGAATCACAACAAATCCACACCAAGACACATTATAATGAAAATGCATAACATTCAAAATAAAGATAGGAATTTGAAGGTCGTGAGAGAAAAGCATCAGATTACATATAGGGGGAGATCAATACAGATAGCAGCCGACCTCTCAACCCAGACTCTAAAAGCTAGAAGGGCCAGGACCAACATATTTCAAGCTCTGAAAGAACATGGTTGCCAACCAAGAATCCTATACCCAGCAAAACTAACCTTCAGATTTGAAGATGAAATAAAATCCTTCCATGATAAACAAAAGTTAAAAGAATTTACAAATAGAAAGTCTGCACTACAGAATATTCTCAACAAAATATTCCATGAGGAGGAAATGAAAAACAACAATGGAGGTCAGCAAAGAGAGGAACTACCTTAGAGAAAAAACACTCAAAGGAGAAACCAAGCCAACTTAAAAACCAAAAATAAGCCAAATGACTGGGAATACAAATCATTTCTCAATAATAACCCTGAACATTAATGGCCTAAACTCATCAATCAAAAGACATAGACTGGCAGAATGGATTAAAAAGAAAGACCCAACAATATGCTGCCTGCAAGAGACTCATCTCATAGAAAAAGACATCCACAGACTAAAGGTGAAAGGATGGGAAAAAACCTACCATGCCCATGGACTCAGTAAAAAAGCGGGGGTTTCCATCCTTATATCAGATAAAGTGGACTTCAAGCCAAAGTTAATCAGAAGGGATAAAGAAGGACATTTCATACTGCTTAAGGGAACCATAAATCAGGAAGACATAACCATAGTAAATATTTATGCCCCAAACAATGGTGCATCCCTGTACATCAAACAAATCCTTCTCAATTTCAAGAATCACATAGACCACAACACAATAATTCTGGGCAACTTTAACGCACCGCTGTCACCACTAGATAGATCTTCCAAACAAAATCTAACCAAAGAAACCATAGAACTCAATAACACAATCAATAACCTAGACTTAATAGACATATATAGAATATTCCATCCATCAACGAGAGGATACACTTTCTTCTGAGCAGCACATGGAACCTTCTCAAAAATAGACCATATGTTATGCCACAAAGCAGCCCTTAGGAAATGCAAAAAAATAGAGATACTGCCTTGTGTTCTATCAGATCATAATGGACTGAGAGTAGAAATCAATGACAAAGTAAAAAAAGGAAATTACTCCAACACTTGGAGACTAAATAATATGCTATTGAATGAAACATGGGTAACAAAAAACATCAGGGAGGAGATTAAAAAATTCTTAGAGGTCAATGAGAATGATGATACAACATATCAAAATCTCTGGGACACTATGAAAGCGGTACTAAGAGGAAAATTCATTGCATGGAGCGCATTCCAGAAAAGAATGAAAAGTTAACAATTAAATGACCTAACATTACAGCTCAAAGCCCTAGAAAAAGAAGAACAGAATAACAGCAAAAGTAGTAGAAGACAGGAAATAATTAAAATCAGAGCTGAAATCAATGAAATTGAAACAAAAGAAACTATTCAAAAAATTGACATAACGAAAAGCTGGTTCTTTGAGAAAGTAAATAAAATAGATAAACCCCTAGCCACACTAACAAAGAGAAGGAGAGAGAAGACTCAAATTACTAAAATACATGATGCAAAAGGAAATATCACAACAGACACCACTGAGATACAGAACATAATGAGAAGCTACTTTGAAAATCTGTATTCCAACAAAATAGAAAGTACCGAAGACATTGACAAATTTCTAGAGACATATGCTCCTCCCAAGCTGAACCAGAAGGACACACATGATTTAAACAGATCAATATCAAGGAATGAAATAGAAGAAGCCATTAAAAATCTACCATCCAAGAAAAGCCCAGGACCAGACGGAATCTCAGCCGAGTTCTACAAGACCTTCAAAGAAGAACTCATTCCAATACTTCTCAAAGTATTCCAGGAAATAGAAAAGGAGGGTACCCTACCAAACTCATTCTATGAAGCTAATATCACCCTCATACCCAAACCAGGCAAAGACACATCAAGGAAAGAAAATTTTAGACCAATATCCTTGATGAATATAGATGCAAAGATCCTTAACACAATATTGGCAAACCGTATCCAAAAACATATTAAGAAAATTGTGCACCACGATCAAGTGGGGTTCATTCCTGGAATGCAAGGATGGTTTAACATCCGCAAATCAATCAACGTAATCCATCATGTCAATAGGCTTAAGGATAAGAATCATATGGTTATTTCAATTGATGCAGAAAAAGCATTTGACAATATACAACACTCCTTCATGCTGAAAACACTAGAAAAAATAGGGATAGTAGGACCATACCTGAACATTGTAAAGGCTATTTATGCTAAGCCCATGGCCAACATCATTCTTAATGGAGAAAAACTGAAACCATTCCCTTTAAAAACGGGAACAAGACAGGGATGTCCTCTGTCACCACTTCTTTTCAACATTGTCCTCGAAACTCTAGCCAGAGCAATTAGGCAGACTAAAGAAATTAAAGGGATACGAATAGGAAAAGAGGAACTTAAGCTGTCACTATTTGCAGATGACATGATTCTATATTTAGAGGATCCAAAAACCTCCTCCAGAAAACTTCTAGACCTCATCAATGAATTCAGCAAAATAGCAGGCTATAAAATCAACATGCATAAATCTACAGCATTTTTATACGCAAGCGATGAAACAGCTGAAAGGGAAATGAGGAAAACAACTCCATTTGCAATAGCCTCAAAAAAAATAAAATACTTGGGTATCAATCTAACCAAAGAGGTAAAAGATCTCTACAATGAAAACTACAAAACACTGAAGAAAGAAATTAAGGAAGACCTTAGAAGCCGGAAAGATCTCCCATGTTCTTGGATAGGCAGAATTAATATTGTCAAAATGGCCATACTACCAAAAGTGCTATACAGATTCAATGCAATTCTAATTAAAATCCCAATGATGTACCTCACAGAAATAGAGCAAGCAATCATGAAATTCATCTGGAAGAATAAGAAACCCAGAATAGCTAAAGCAATCCTTAGCAGGAAGTTGAAACGGGTATTGCAATACCAGAACTTCAACTATACTACAAAGCAATAGTAACAAAAACAGCATGGTATTGGCACCAAAATAGACAGGTAGATCAATGGTACAGAATACAGGACCTGGACACAAACCCAAATAAATACAATTTTCTCATACTAGACAAAGTTGCCAAAAATATGCAATGGAGAAATGATAGCCTCTTCAACAAATGGTGCTGGGAAAACTGGGAATCCATATGCAACAGAATGAAACTAAACCCCTATCTCTCACCCTGCACAAAACTCAACTCACAATGGATCAAGGACCTTGGAATCAGACCAGAGACCCTGCATCTTATAGAAGAAAAAGTAGGTCCAAATCTTCACCTTGTTGGCTTAGGATCAGACTTCCTTAACAGGACTCTCATAGCACAAGAAATAAAAGCAAGGATCAATAATTGGGATAGATTCAAACTAAATAGCTTTCTCTCAGCAAAGGAAACTATCAGGAATGTGAAGAGAGGGCCTACAGAGTGGGAGAATATCTTTGCCTCTCATACTTCAGATAGAGCACTAATTTCCAGAATATATAAAGAACTCAAAAACTCTACACCAAGAATACAAATAACTCAGTCAACAAATGGGCTAAGGAAATGAACAGACACTTCACAGAAGATGTACAAGCAATTAACAGATATATGAAAAAATGTTCAACATCTTTAGTAATAAGAGAAATGCAAATCAAAACTACACTAAGATTCCATCTCACCCCAATTAGAATGGCGATTATCAAGAACACAAGCAACAATAGGTGTTGGAGAGGATGTGGGGAAAAAGGTACACTCATACATTGCTCGTGGGACTGCAAACTAGTGCAGCCACTCTGGAAAGCAGTGTGGAGATTCCTTAGAAAACTTGGAATGGACCTACCATTTGACCCAGCTATCCCACTCCTCGGCCTATACCCAAAGGACTTAAAATCAGCACACTACAGAGATACAGCCACATCAATGTTCATAGCGGCTCAATTCACAATAGCCAGACTATGGAACCAACCTAGATGCCCTACAATTGATGAATGGATAAAGAAACTGTGGTATATATATACAATGGAATATTACTCAGCTATAAAGAATAATAAAATTATGACATTTGCAGGCAAATGGATGAAATAGGAGAATATCATGTTAAGTGAGATAAGCCAATCTCAAAAATCCAAAAGAGGAATGATTTCACTGATAAGCAGATGATGACACTTAATGGGGGGTGGGAGTGGGACAAGAATGGAGGAAGGAGGGACTGTATAGAGGGAAAAGAGAGGTGGGAGGGGTGGGGGGGAGGAAAAAATAATGGAATGAATCAAAACATCATTACCCTATTACTCTATGTAAATTTATGAATATGCAAATGGTATGCTGTTACTCCATGTACAAACAGAAACAATATGTATCCCATTTGTTTACAATAAAAAAGAAATTAAAAAAAAAGAAGAAGAAAGAAGTAA
Source organism: Sciurus vulgaris (assembly GCF_902686455.1). Taxonomy (NCBI): domain Eukaryota; kingdom Metazoa; phylum Chordata; class Mammalia; order Rodentia; family Sciuridae; genus Sciurus; species Sciurus vulgaris. The sequence goes on along the minus strand of NC_136463.1, from coordinate 85,321,358 downwards.
AGAGTTAAAGGAAGAGTAAGAGAAAGAGCAGTAGAACTTGGTTGTTGGCAAGAAGAAAGAGAGAAGTATAAACAAAGGAAAACAACTGGCAAATATTAATAAGCAGTCAATCCAACTTATGGTAATCAATGACCTAACCTTCCAAAACAATAAAAAGATAAAGGTTGAAGAGAAAAAAAATTAAATTAATTGAAAAAAAAACAAAAACAACACAAAATAGGAGAAAAGGAAAAAACTATCTTTAAGGAAATGCAAAAGCTAGGGAAAAAAATATAACAGAAACACATAAGTATATACACAAAGGTGCAAATGTCCATCATTTGTCAATCAGTCCACATTCAAAAAACAAATCAAAACATAACAAAAGTAAAAAAAAAATAGCAAAATGGTCAATGAAAGTGTTTTAGTTTTTTGTCTGCCGTCTGCTGAACTTCCTTTCAGTTCCTCAGAGTCCCTTCCCAGTGGGAAGGTGTGAGGAGCTGTGGAAGATGCTAGCAGCTTGATTCTCTGAGTAATGTCTTTGAGGTCGGTGGAATGAGCTGTTGCCAGTGAAGCTCCCTGGGGAAGGGGTTTATTCTAAAATCCGCCCCCCAGGCATTTCTTATGAGGGGTTTTGGGATGTTCATGAATCAACATGCTTCTGTGTCTGTATCCCCCTGCTGTCCACGTAGCACCGCCTGTGGGAAGAGGGAGTAGGTCCTTCACTAATTCTGTTTTTCGAGGATACTGAGTTTTTAGGGCTTTTTTTGGTCTGTTTGTTTGTTTGGGTTTTTGGGTTTTTGTTTGTTTTGTTTTGTTTTTTGGTGGGGGTAAGGGGTGTGCTTCTCAAGGTTTCAAGCACTGAACTCAGTCACTCCATTTCTCTGTGCCACTGGTTCTGTGTGCTGTTGGCTGCAGGGTCAATGGAGCGGGTTAGGAGGAGCTGGAGCTTTCTCTGGACTTTCTGGTCTGAATTACTCCCTGGCAAGGCTGATTCAGAGTGACAGACTTTTCTGTTTTCCCCACTGTTGTTCTTTCCCCTGCTGCAGTTCCTGCTGGCTGCTGATTCACTGGAGTTGGGAAGGGAGGCACAAGCTTTTCTAGCCTTTTTGAATCTGTTTTACCACCATCAAAGGAGTTTGTGAGCACTGAGCTCTGTCTGCCTCTCATTCCAGCCCCACTCCTCTTCCTGCTGGTGGTCTTGCTGGCTGTTGATTCAATGGAAGCGGGCAGGGGTTGCAGGCCTGATCTGTAAAGCCCCAAGGCAAAATGGCCTCCAGGCCAGAAAATCTCCCTGCCAGAGATGCTCCTAATTTGCTAGGCTCTAGATCTACCGGTTGGTGTCTGCTAGATGTGTGTGCTAATCAGCCTGGAATGCAGGATCTAGCACCTGGTCTGAATTCACAGCACTTTTACATGGAGGTATCTGAGTGTGTGCTCCCTGTGCGCAGCTGGTTGACTCTGCCTTTTCTCTTACCAGTTTATTTGGCTGAATAGCCTATGAGTCCACCCAAGGCAGTCAGCACCTCAGATCCTGGGGTTCTGCACACCAAAATGTTCTAGCACTTACAGATCTTTTCAGATCTTGTATTGCCCCCGCTCCAACTCCAGGCTCCTCCAACTCCTCCTTAGCCTTGTCTGGTGTACTCCAGCTTTTCCAGTGTTCAAGACTTTCTGTCTAATATTGGGAATCAGTGGAGTCTTTTTTTTATCCCCCTTCTACTCACCTCCCAGAGAAGTAATTTACTCACTGTGTCTGGAGTCATGGAGCTGTGAGAACCGCCAATTCCCACTAATCTGCCATCTTCCTTCTCCCGTGATTTAATTCTAATCAGCTTCCAACGAACAGTTTTGACAACAAGGAGGCAGTCAGTTGGTACTGTTAGCCTACCATGCTACAGATTCACAAGTTTTTAAAGCAACTCTCTTAGTTCAGGTTGCTGTAAGAAGAATATTATAAACTGGTTGTCTTAAACATTATTTTTCACAGTTTTGGAGTCTAGGAAGTTCAAAATCAAAATGCCTGCAGGTCTAGTGTCTAGAGAAAGACAACCTTACCTTATCCTTACCTGGTTGAGAGATAGAGATTTTGGTTGTTATAAGTATACTAATCTCATTGATGTGGGCATCACCCTCATGACCTAATTTGTTCTCAAAGCCCCAACCTCCAAATGATCTCACGTTAGGGACATCATTGATATAGTTAGATCACATGGTAGTTCTATTTTTAGTTTTTGGAGGGAACTCCGTACTGATTTCCATGGTGACTGTATTAGCTTACAGGCCCACCATCAGTAGATAAGTGTCCCTCATTCCCTGCATCCTCAAAAACATTTATTGTTTTTGGTACCCCCATTCTGACCAGGTGATTTTGAATCTCAATGCAATACTGATTTATAGTTCTTTGATTTCTAAAGGTATTTTTCATATAATTATTAGCCATTTGTAATTATCCTTTTGAAAAGTGTCCAGTTCATTTGCCTATTTTTTGATTGGGTTTTTTTTGGGGGGGGATTCTAAGTTTTTTTCATTTCTTTATCTATTCTCAATATTGATCTTCTGTTGAGGAGTAATGAGAAAGGTTTTCTTTTATTCTGTGGGCTCTCTTGTGGAAGCCACAAATGAACTTTGTCTAAGCCATCCCTAGAGCAGAGGTAGGCCTTTTAGAGAACTCTCAGTGTAATCTCACCCATCTGAGACTGCTTGGTTGCCTTGGCAGATGTCCTGCTCAAAGAGAATTCTGTGGTACTGTGGTATTTATGGAGCTCTAGGTTGGAACAGAACTCCTGGAAGGTAAAAAGAGTTACCAGGGAGACCCAACTAGCCTTGAGGCACCAGCTGCCTGGGGGAGGAAGAATTATTGTGCAAGTGATAAGTCCCTAATCAGGCCACTTTCCTCACAGCTTCTAGCTTCTCCTTTATCTTGAGGAACCCTTCCTCACAATAAATCCCTTTAGCATGTTTAACTATAAAGAACACTCACGGGCTTTTTCCCTTTTTAGGATCAGACCCATCAGGTCTTCTCCACCAGTAATGCCCCTGCTTTTAATATAAATATATTTATATTTTTATATTAATAACATATTTAATATAAATATATTTATATTTTTATATTAATAATAATATATTTAATATAAATATATTTTTAGTTTTTAATATTACTTTTCATCCTTTTGTTTTCAGCTGACCCATACCTACAAGAGTTAGTTACTTATTCCCTCCCCATGCAGGGCGTGGCTCTGACTCTCTTTTAATTCTGTTGATGGTTTCCTTTACCACACAGAAGCTTTTTAATCCAATGCTGTCCCATTTGTCCATTCTTGCTATTATTATTTCCTAGTAATTGTTATTGTAGTACTAGTACTATTTAGGAAGTAATTGCTTATGCCTTTGTGGTCAAGTGCTTTTCCTATGTTTTTCTTGGTTATGACTATGCATTCAAGTGCTTCTGTGTTTTCTTCTAGTGGTTTCCAAATTTTGAGTCTTACACTGAGGTCTTTCATCCATTTTGAGTTGATTCTTGAACAGGTGACAGGGATCTACCTATGGATATTCAGTTTTTCTAGCACCATTTGTTAAAGGGTTTGTGTTTTCTCCAATGTATTCTTTCAACACCTTTGTATAGCATAAGGTGTCTGTGGCTGTGCGGTTATGTCTCTGTTTTCTATTCCTTTGGCTTACATGTCTGATTTTATGACAGTGTTACTGTGTTTTTGTTACTCTTGTTCTGTGGTGTGTTTTGAAATCAAGTCTTGTGATGCCATCAGCCTTGCTTTTAGTTACATGGCCATTTTAACAATATTAGCTGTTCAAATATATGAACATAGGAGATCTTTCCATCTTCTGTTGTCTTTTTTAGTTTCTTCAGTGTTCTATAATCTTCATTGTAGAGGTCTTTCACTTCCTTGGTTATGTTTATTCTTTTTTTAAAAAAAAAAGATATTGTGAATAAGATAGTTTTTTTCTGATTTCTTTATCAGTAGATTCATTATTGATATGTAGAAAAAGCTATTTTTGTATGTTGATTTTATATCCTTCTACTTTATTTTGTTCCTTATATGGAAAAGTATTCTGCTGGAGTGTTTAGTGTCTTCAAAGTATAGGATCATATCACATGAAAATAATTTGACTCTTCCTTTCCTGTTTGTGTCACTTTCATTTATTTCTCTTGCCTAATTGCTCTAGCTAAAATTTCAAATACTATATTGAGTAGGGTTGATGAGAATGGATATCCTTGTCTCATTCCCAGTTTTAGAGAAAATACTTTGTTTTCACCTATTAAATATGAGAAGGAATATGCATTTGTTGCATATAAACTTTATTATGTTGAGATAAGATCCTTCAATACCTACTTTCTTCAGGGATTTTATCATGAAGGGATGCTGAATTTTTTTTGAAGGCTTTTTCTATATCTATTGAGATAATCATGTGATTTTTATGCTTTACATTTTTAAATGTAATGTGATATGTTCATTGATTTGCAATTATGGAACCATCCCTGAATTCCTGAAATGAAAACTACTTGATATTATGTATGATCTTGGTAATATGCTATTGAATTAGGTTTGCATGTGTTTTGTTGAGGATTTTTACAGTTCTGCTTACCAAAGCTATTGGATTATAACTTTCTTTGTTGTGTTCTTATCTACTTCTGGTATTAGGGTGACACTGGCTTCATAGAATGAGTATGGAAAAAAATCCATTTCCTATTTCATGGAGTAGTCTGAGGAGCATTGGTGTTCTTTTGTGAAACTCTGGTGAAGTTCAGCAGTGAATCCTTACAGTCCTTGGCTTTCTTTGTTGGGGGACTTTGTCTTACTGCTTCAATCTCACTGCTTATTATTCATCTGCTTAAATTTTTTTAATATCCTCTTGTTTCAGTTTGGTAGATTGTTGTTTCTAGAAATTTATCCCTTTCTTCTAGATTTTCTTATTTATTAAAATATATATATTTTTAAGTAGTTCCTAATGATCCTGTGGTTTAATGGTGACTGTTGTAATCCTTCCTTTTATTTTCTAATTTTATTAGTTTGTATCTTCTGTTTTTGTTATTTCACTAAGAGTTTATCAACCTTGCTTATGTTTTCAGAGAGCCAACTATTTGTTTTGCTATTTTATTCTCTGTTTCATTGATTTCAGTTCTGATAATTATTATTTCTTTTCTCTTGCTGGTTTGGGGTTTGAAATGCTATTATTTTTCAAACATCTTGAGATGTATCATTAGGTTATGTATTTGAGAGCCCAGATTTTAATGTGGGCATTCATAATTATGAATTTCCTTCTTGGACTGCCTTCATAATGTCCCACAGATTTGGATATGTCATGCCTCCATTTTCATTTGATTCTAGGAATTTTTAAATTTCTGCCCTGATTTTATCAATGACCCACTGATTGTTCAAAAGGATACAGTTCACTCTCCATGTGTTTGCATAGTTTCTATAATTGTTTTTTTTCCTCTCTAGTTTCAGTTCATTGTAATTTAATAACATGCAAGAAATAATTTTTATTTATTTATTTTTTAACACATGTAGCCTATATTGTGGCCTAATATATGATCTATTTTGGAGAAAGTTCTATGAGCTGCTAAGAATGTGTATTCTGCAGTTGTTGGTTGGAATATTTTGTAATGCCTGTTAAATATATTTTGCATACAATTTAAATTGATATTTCTTTCTTGAATTTTAATCTAGATGATCTAGCTCTTTGTGATAGAGGGGTATTAATGTCACCCACTATTATTATGTTTTACCTATCTGTCCCTTTTTGCTGAGTAATGTCTGTTTTATAAACTTGGGTGCAGTGATATATGGTGCATATTAATTTACAATCATTATGTTTTGGTGCATTGTTCTTTTTACCAATAGGCAGTGACCTTATTTGTCTCTTCTAACTAATTTTAGCATAAAGTGTGCCTTTTTAGATATGAATGTTGTTATTCCTAATTGTTCTCTGATTCCATTTGCATGGAATATCCCTTGATATCCTTTCCCCATGAGATGTATTTCTTATAGGAAATAAACAGTTGGGTCTTGTTTTTTAATACTGTGAACCAGTCTAGGTCTTTAATTAAAAAATTAATACCATTTACACTTAGGTTTATTATTGAAATGTATGTACTAATTTCTGCCATTTCGTTGCCTTTCTATTTGATTCTTTTCTATTGCTCCTTTGCATATTTATTCTTCTATCTATAGTTACTCTTTTCCTCACTTTTGAGGTTGTATTTTTCTTCTTTATAGGTAGGAGTCCTTTAAGTATCTTATATAGTGATTGCTTATTGGTCATGATTTTTTTTTAAATTTATAAGCCACTTGGAAATTTTTCATTTCTTCTTTGATTCTGAAGGATGACTTTGCTGGATTTAGCAGTCTAGTATTACAGTTATTTTCTTTCACTGCTTTTTAAATCTGAGACTTGTAATAGCTATTACACATACTACCTTCTCAATCTAAGACAAATATTATTAAAATTATAATGTATTAATATCTTCTGAGACCATGCTAGAAATTTAAAGAATAGGAATATTACTCTGCATGGAATATTACTCTTAATTTTTTCATAAACATCATTTCTTGTTTTTAGAAATAATTTTTGAATGTTCAGTTACCTCTATTTTGAAGATTGGACATATCTAATGCATCCTGTACCCATTATTAGATACCTAGGCTGCTTTCAAGTAATTCTCATTATTACAAACAAATATTCCATAAACAACTTTGGGTCTATCGACATGTGTCTTAAAAATATGTTGTTTTCTCAGGAAAAAAAAATTCAGGAATAAGATTTCTGTAGTAAATGATTTGAATATTTTTAGAGATTTTGAAATACATTACTAAATTATCCTTAAAAGGACGCAAGTTCACTAATAGAATATGCAATGTTTCTCTTTATAACTTTGTTAGTATTTATGGTTCTTTTTCAATTTGATGAGTGAAAAATACTATGTCATTTAGTTTTGTAAAATGAAATACTAAGGATGTAAATAAAATACTATAGATGAATGTCATCCTTTCTTCATCCAAAGATTATTACCACACATATTAACATTTTATACATATTCATTTTAATTTGCATATTAAAAAGATCATTTTATACATATCTTTTAATTATTTGTTTCCAACTAACAAAATGTTTTAGAATTTTGACTATGATAAAGTTGTATGCGGGTATACACATACATTAATAGTAAGTTTAAAGCAATATTATTTCACACCTTCACAATTACTAAATAGCTCATTTTTATGTTTGTATTTTTCCAATTATGAGTAACAAATGAACATTGTTTTACCCCTATTATGTAAGCTGGCATATAGTTCATGAGATCACAGACTATGACCAGAATGTTTGATTTTTAATCATAGTTTCATTGCTTTTAAGCAAGGACAGTGTACAAAACTTAACACCTCTTTGCTTTGGTTTTTCCTGTCTAAAGGATGGAGGCAAAAGTAGTATCTAGTATATAAAGTAGTGTTGAGAGAAAATGTGATATGTTCAACAAATAACTGACACAAAAGGAATACCACAGATATATAACATTATTATGTTTATGGCTTTTCATTGAGTCTTCTGTGTCCATTCATATTGTTATCCCCAATTTTCTATGGAATTATTCATCTTTTTATAGCTACATTTTGTATCTTATGGGTCCTTTGTTATAAATTACTATTAGTCTTTTTTAATCTGTCACTGATTTTAACTTGATAAATTTCCTACATGGAATTTTTAGCATTTACATAGTCAAATGTATTATTATTTTTCCTTATAGCCTCTATATTTCAACTACATATTCCTGATATTTCTCCTACTACATATAATTTAAAAGTTTTATCTTGTAAACTTACTATCCACTTTTTGAGTTGGAAATTCATTTTCATTTCTCCAAATAAATAGTTATATATTGGGTAACCTTTTTACTGAACTCAAATACCATGGTATCATATACTCAAATCTCATATGTCTCCATTTCTCAATCCTTATCTTCTATTTAAATATTATCATTCATCCATAGCATATTTTAATGACTACAAAACTATAACCTATAGAAAAGGTATACTTTCAATGTTCACCTGTCTCAAATAGCTCCAGATTTGTATTTTTGCAAATTCTTTCACATTTTTTCAACAAATTCTTAATTTGATTATTAATATTTTACTTTTTATTTATGCATCAAAATTCATGAATGACTTTTTATTTCTCTCCTGTACTTGACTAATATTAGTCTCAGGATTGTTTTAGGCTTATAAAACTGGTTGGGATTTAATTCATACGTTTTTGCTCTGAAAAATACTAATTTATCTTAAAAATACATTCTTCATTAAACATGATATAATTTTCTCTAGTCATCTTTTGTCAATGACATTTTTCTCTATTTTATTTATCTATTCATTTTTTTGTTGTTGTTGTTACCAGAAATTGAATCCAGGAGCACTTTAACACAGAGCTACATCTCTAATCCTTTCTGTCTTTTTATTTTTATACTTGTTAAGTTGATCGGGGCCTCACTAAGTTGCTGAGGCTGGTATTGAACTTGCAATCTTCCTGCCTTAGCTTACTTTGTCACTGGGATTGTAGGCGTATGCCCACGCACCTGACTTGTCAATGACTTTTAATGGGCTTATTCTTCCCTTACTCTCCAGGTAATAGCTTTTAGTTTATTCAATTTTCCATTTACTGTGACATTTCAAGCATATTTTCCTAGAAATTCAGCCATTTGTGTAATTTTTATTTAATTATTTTTAGTTTTTGGTACAGGGGCATTTTACTGCTGATCAATATCCTCACTTCTTTTTATTTTTAATTTTGAAATGGGGGCTTACTCAGTTGCTGAGACTAGCCTTAAACTTGCAATCTTCCTGCCACAGCCTTTCAAGTTGCTTGAACTAAAAACATGTGCCACTGTACCTGGCCTTTTGTGTAATTTTTCAGAAATTTGTTTTCAAATGGTTCCACCTATTACTCAACATTTTATAAATTCTTCTCTATCCATAATAATGTTCCTTTCTCAGTTTCAAATATGCTCATTTGTGCCATCTTTATTTATTATGAAGATCCCTTTTCAAATATTTTCTAAATTATTTTTCCTTGCAGAATAATAACTTATAAGTTTCTTAATCAAGACTTTTCCTTTAGGTTTTGATGAACTGTCTGTTATTTAACTTTGTTTTTTTGAAAAATCTTTTCCCTTTGAAAGGAGGAATAAAATAATTGCTCAATATAGTAAGTAGTACAACACTAAAACATTTACATGTTGTCAGGGATTATCTCTGACTCCCTAGCTCCATTTCCTTCAGTAGCCCGTTGTGTTCTTGTTTTTCATGCTTTCTTCCTTATTTTAAAAACTTACTTACACATATGGGCATGTAAAACTTTAACACTATAGAATCTCCTCATGTATATACTTTATCTTCCTTTTTGAAAATCTCATTAACATTTCTATAATGAATAGACAAAGCTCAATATAAGTTGCTACTTATCAACACACACACAAACACACAGAGGAAAGTTTGTCTAGGCTCTCATACGCTTCATATTCATCTTAATTTATGAGTGGATTGCATTTTATAATTTACCTATTTTTCAATTGAGTTGGTGGTCTTTTTTCTTGTCAATGTGGATGCTTGAATTTGTTAATATGCAAATATGTTGCAGAGTGTACGTAGAACATTTAATGTTGTATTTGCATTGCAAATAATTTTCCAGTGTTACTGATATCTCCTGAATTAATATAGAATCATTTTGCTATAAAAGGGTTTCTTCCTCCCTCAACAAGGTCACCATAAGTTCTTTTTTAAAAATTCTGTTTTAAATTTTTTTTATTCTTTTTAGTTATACATAACAGTAGAATGTATTTTGACATATTATACATATATGGAGTATAACTTCCCATTTTTGTAGTTGTACATGTTGTGGAGTTATTCTTGGTTATGTATTCATATATGGACATAGGAAAATTATGTCCTATTCATTCTAATGTCTTTCCTATTTCCACCCCCATTTCCCTTCATTCCTTGGTCTAATTCAATGAACTTCTGTTCTCCCCACCCACCCACTTTATTATGTGTTAGCATCCACATATCAGAGACAACATTTGGTTTTTGGTTTGGGGGATTGGCTTATTTCTTTTAGCATAATAGTCTCCAGTTCCATCCATTTACCAGCAAATGCCATAATTCCATTCTTCTTTATGAGTGAGTAATATTCCATTGTGTGTGTGTGTGTGTGTGTGTGTGTGTGTGTGTGTGTGTATCACATTTTCTTTATCCATTCATCTGTTGAAAAGAACTGAATTCCTCAACATTACTCCTAAAGCATGAGAAGTAAATCAAGAATCAATAAGTGGGATGTAATCAAACTAAAATCTTCATCACAGCAAAGGTCACGAAGAGCTTGAAGAGAACCTACAGAATGGTAGAAAATCTTTGCCACTTGTACCTCAGATTCAGCATTCATCTCCAGGAAACATAAAGAACTTAAAAAACTTACTACCTAAAAACCAAATAACCCAATTAATACATGGGCAAAGGAACTGAACAGACACTTCACAGAATAAGAAATGCCATTGGTTAACAAACATATGAAAAAATGTTCAATATCTCTAGCAATTAGAGAAACACAAAATTAAACTACACTGAGATTTCATTTCACTCCAGTTAAAATGGCAATGATCAAGAATACAAGTAGCAATAAATATTGCTAAGGATGGGGGGAAAAGGTACACTCATGTATTGCTAGTGCAACCACTCTGGAAAGTAGTACGGAGATTCTTCAGAAAACTTGGAATGGAACCACCATTTGACCCAGTTATCTTACTCCTCAGTTTATACCCAAAGGACTTATAATCAGCATACTCTAGTGACACGGCCACATCAATGTTTATAGCAGCTCAATTCACAATAGCTAAGCTTTTATCTCCTTTTATAGTGCCCTTTGCTTACTTACAGAATCTCCTCACTTCTATATGTTAACATGAAAGGTATTCCAATGATACTCAAATAAGATTGAATATTTGCTGAATACAGATATAGTATATTCATGTGGGACCAGATAAAGTGCATTTGTAGCAAAAGTATGCAGTTAATACTAATTCTGAGAAGGTTTAGACTTTCTTGTTGGATTATAGAATTTATCTTAGTGCATACAAAAACGAATGTATTTTAATATGTGGAATAAGTACATTGTCTTTTAATAGCAAGTTTATAATTGCTACTAATATTTAGAGTCTCCTGGGTTTTATAACACATACATAACATTAGCAAAATGATACAGTTTTATCTTGTTCCAACATTTGTACCAATTATTTCATTTTCTCTTTCTATTGCATTTTATGGAACATTGGAATTATAAAAGTTGTAGCCGACTGTTTTTCAAGATTACAAATTTTAATTTTAGCAATACTGGTAATTTTATATTAAAAACATATGCTTGACTTTGGAAGATAACTTCTAGTGTATTTAGCTACCATTAATTCTTATAATGTTTTAAATTCTATTTTATGTGTGAAATGATTAGTGTCCAATGACGTGTTCATAAGGTTTTTTTGATCTTTGTTTAGATAATAGATTAGTGAATTTCCTCACTATTTTAGTCAGCCTTTGCATCTCTCTGAGAAAAAGTCCTGACAAGAACAACATAGGGAAGGAAAAGATTATTTTGGCTCCTGGTTCAGGGATTCAGTCCATAAACCGACTCCATAACTTTGGCCCCAAGGTGAGGCAGAACATCATGACTGGAGGGGCATAACAGAAGAAAGCACGGGAAATGGCACCCAGGAAGCAGCAAGAGAGCTCCACTCACCAGGGATGGAATATGTGCCCCAGCGGCTTTTTGCAGTGACCCACATCCTCCAGTTATATAGTACCTACTCATGGTTACCCCCCAGTTAATCCATATCAGTGAATCAATACATTATTAGGTTACAGGTCATATAATATAAGCATTTCACCCATAAACATTTTTTGCACTATCACACACTTGAGTTTTTAGGAAGATACCACATATCCATACCATAACATTCACCCTAAATCTCCATTGCATTTTTGGAATAAATTATTATTTCAAAATAGTAATTCCAAAATAGTAATGAAATTATTATTTTGATCCTTTACTACATTTTATTTGAAAATATTCGCTTAGGTGATCCTGCGTTCAGATTCATTAAGTGTTCTGAACACCTTCTGTAGATCATTTTACTGAAGGAGGGATCCCTTACCATAAGTAGTAGAGAATGGCTGAATACCTGACACCTGACACTAGATAGATGAAGTTGAAAACAGCTTATTACATATTTCACAGTGTGGTGAAAGAAGACCACGCAGCATACAGGGTCAGGGATGCACATGAGAGGAGAGTGAATTAACAGAGACTAGAAAAACAGACTTTGTACTAAACCAGAGGTTGGGAGAAACCTTGGATCCATTGAAGTTGAAAACTCCCCTGGGAGATTGGAATGTTAATGCCTCCAGAGCCTTTGATTACCAAAATTACCTGCCTATACTGCCCCTCCCAGAAGGTTATTAATGAAGCACCCCCTGAGCAGACAGGGAGATGCGTAATTCATGTGCCCTGGGCTGCTGCTTTCTTCCTGACCAGCTCCTTTCCTGCCCCTATCACCACCTTGGCTCTTCCAGCTCACCTGCTTCTCACCTTTTGGCCACCCCCCCCCCCCACCCCCAGCTTCTCCCTCCATCCTAGTCACATAGTAGGAAAGAGAGAAATAAGGGGAAAGACGGTAGGAGAACCGTCTAAAATATATAAAAGGGGCAGGATACTCTAACTTCTTGGGATGTCAAGATACCACCTATGACCTCCTTCTCCCTCCTGGGAAAAGGCCGTGTTACTATTTTTTTTTTAATTTTTAATTTGTTTTAATTAATTATGCATGACAGTAGAATGCACTTTGATACATCATACATAATGACTGTAATTTCTCATTTTTCTGGCTATACATGATGTAGAATCCCACTGGTCATATAGTAATATGTGTACATAGGGTAATGATGTCTGATTCATTTTACTATCCTTCCCACACTCATGTCCCCTCCTCTCCCTTCTACCTAATCTAAAGTAACTCTATTCTTCCCTAGCTAGCCACCCCTCCCTGCATTGTGAATTAGCATCGTGCTTTGTTTATATGTGAATACTGTGCCATTTTATGGAAGTGACTTAAACATTGTGAATTATTTGAAATATATGGAATTGCGTACTTTGTTTATATGTGAATACTGTGCCATTTCATGGAAATGACTTAAACATCTGTTAATTTTGGTACCCATGAAAATTCCTTGAACCAATTCCCATCAATGGTGTGAAGAAAACATTCCAATTTTGGTTTTGGGGGATTAGCTTATTTTGCTTAGCATGTTATTCTCTAGCTCCATTCACTTACTGGCAAATTCCATCATTTCATTCTTCAAGACTGAAAAATATTCCATTGTGTGTGTGTGTGTGTGTGTGTGTGTGTATATATATATACCACATCTTTTTAATTCATTCATCTGTTGAAGAGCAACTAGGTTGGTTCCATAGTTTAGCTATTGTGAATTGAGCTGCCATCAACATTGATGTAAGTGCATCACTGTAAAATGCTGGTTTTAAGTCCTTTGGGTATAAACCAAGAAATGAGATAGTCAATCAAGTGGTGGCTCCATTCCAAGTTTTCTGAGGAATCTCCATACCGCTTTCCATAATGGTTGTACCAATTTCCATTGGTACCAGAATGTGTTACTGTTTTGTTTTGTTTTGTATTTTAATAAAATTTCCTTTCTACACTTGCCTTGGTTGCTTCTCTGATTTCAAACTTCAACATTGGAGGAAGCAGAACTCATCACTGAAAACTGGTAGTATGAGTTTTGTTTATGTTTTAAATTTTATCTCACTAATTTCAATGTTTATTTTTTTCCTCTAACATCTTCTGTCACTGTGACTATATGGTTCATTTTCAAACATCTTTAGAAAAAATTTAATTTGGTTTATTTTATTCTGTATGAGATTGAATTTTGTAGACAATCTGAGACAGGAAATTCTGAACAAGTAATATATTGAGAAAAACACCTATATGGGAGTATATTCTATACTGAACCATTAATTAAAATGTTAATTGTATGATTTGTGCAATATCCTGTATTGGATTAAGCCCCCTCTATTCCTCTGTCTGCATTAATTGAGGTGCTCATATAGTTTATCCTACACTCTGTTCAAGTGGTGAGTTACAATGACTAGTTTTTGAATGTTTAACCAACCTTTACATTTCTGATATAAACCCCACATGGTCATATTTTTAATAACCATAGGATTTACTTTGTGTTCTCTACTTCACCAGGAGCATAACCAGATAAGTATACAACTGGTCCTGTATTTCCTCAGATATCACATTCATGAATTCAACCAATCAAATAAAAAGTACTCAGGAAAAAAGTACATTTGTATTGAACCACACAGACATTTTTCTTATTATATTCACTAAACAACATAGTATATCAGTTATTCATTTAGCATTTACATTATTTTAGGCATTATAAATAATCTAGAAATTATTTGAAATATATGGAATTGCGTGCTTTGTTTATATGTGAATACTGTGCCATTTTATGGAAGTGACTCAAACATCTGTGAATTTTGGTACCCATGAAAATTCCTTGTTCCAATTCCCATCAATGATGAGGAAACTCTACCCTTACCCAGCTGAATAGTGATGTTATTGTGCTTCTTACTGGAGACTTTGCCTACCAGATAATAAGCTTTTTGAGGGTAAATATTGCATTTACAAAGAATTTATCTAGTATCTTTTCATATCTCAGTGTCAAAGAAATGGAAGCATAATTAGTACTGGTGACTTGGAAAACCATTTTGTATGCATTTTAACTTAGCTTTTTAAATTGCTATGAAATATTTCAAACTTATGGTATTTTTATCTTAGAAGTCTTCTGTATTTTCAGCAAATGAATTGGGCAATTTCAAATGTCTCATGTAACAAAGACAAAAGTCAAAGAATGATGATGTTTGGCATCCAAGATTGGAGGTTATGTTTATCAGGAATATTCTTTGTTTCATCTCAGTTGTTTAGCAGCAACAAATGTTTATCTCAGAAAAATAAAATGCTCTTGTGTATTTCTTGAGTACTAAAATGTTCTAAAATTTTTTTCTAAAGACTTTTCTACCCCAGATCAATGTTTTCAACTAAGAAATATACAATTAGAAGTTTTATAACTACTAGACAAATTAATAAAGCTGGCAATATTCAGAAACAAATCTCAAGATTTTTTTCTTGACTAAATGGGGGTAGAGTTGATATTATATACTAGTACATATATTTTATTCACTTTCTTCGTAAGTATTTTATACATGTATATAAGCTGGATAGAATAGTTATTTTTATTGAAAGACTACCCTGGATCCGGAGAACAGAGATCAGAATTTACACAGATCGTAGACTATGACAGATTCCTTCCTGTTGCTCCAGAAATGATGTACTTCATTACTCACAAGACTCCATGTTTCACTGATTCTATCATCATTTTTTAAAAAAATCTTCATAGTATTCACAGTACTCAGGATTCATCATGACAATTTTTTATTATAAAATTCCAGGTTATGCTGAGGGGGACACGATATTAGTTAAACGAACCTTTTTCTTGTATATATCACAAAACATGTGCTAACACATTTGAGTAACTGAGAAAAGCTAACACGAAGAAACATTTTATAAATAAATGATGAACATAGACTTCTACATAACATTAACATCTAAAAAGTATATGTATGTATTTTTTGGAATTGCATCATATGGTGAAGAAAATAAGACTTACACTTCTAATTCTCCTGTAATTTAGAATTTGATGATGGGCAATAAGAAGAAGTTGGTTGCCATATAAACTAACTTTATTCAATTTGACAAAGTATTCTATTTATATTTGTGATTGTAACCGAGCCAGGCCATCACTGTTCCTAGGCAGAATTTACCTAAGAATAACAGGAATTATGATGACTATATTAGTGTGCTAGTGTCATCAATTTCCAGAACCCTGCACTATCAGATGAGCAGCATCTCTTAACTAGTAAATAAGCTGAAGGGGAGACTGAGTCAACTATTTCAGAAACGTTCCTGGAATTTCTGTGCCTTGACTATACCTAATAAAAGGCACATTTCATGAAATAGAAATGGTAGAAACTCTTCTGTTGTATATTAAATTGTAAATTTCAACATATTAAGGAAGGATACTAACTTCCTATCCTTTCTTATTGCTATCCATAAAGTAGGTGCTGAGAAATGCAGTTAACTGACAGAAGGATAATAAATATTCATTGTTCTTGTTCTCTAACATGTGTTTTGGCCCTGGGAACTACAATGTGGATTATCCTCCCTACCATTTCCTAGAAGCAACCATGTAACACTACTGCAGGTTTCTGGAGCTGGACCAAAAGATAGGAAGGATGAGTCCTCCTTCAGAGAAAGGGTGGATGAGAACATGGGGTGAGAACTCTTCAGGACAGGTTGTAGCTGGTTGAAAGACAAAACGATACAGATTTCTGTGATCAAAGAGGATTCCTGACAGGTGAACACCTGTCTAGTAAAAAGTGCTCATCTTTTATCTTGGCACTCCTACTTCAGAAATTACCTTTCTGAACCCTTTTGTAATGACATATTGGGGTCAGGACACTATGCTCTGTGTTTTCACCAAGTATTTTACCTCTCTTTCCATTTGTGCTCCGTCTTTCCTGGTTAAATTTAGTGAAAAAGGCCAATTAATATTTTATCAAACATTTCAAGTCCTGTTGAATTTTTAAGAGTCTGTTCTTCTAGGTTTCTTAAAACACAAAGACAATTCTTTTCAGTAGTTCTTTATAAGCAGTAATTAGCCAAAAGGCACATTCAGTGTAAATATTTTTTATAACTTAAGTTTCTGGTCCTCATCTTAATATATGAATGCATATGTAGGAATTCAAGGATGTATTGGAATGTGAAGCACGTGGAGATAACAGTCAGGGCAAATGGAGAGGAGAGATTGATGGTCTGCAAAATAAACACCTGTTTCTGAGAACAGTGAGGTTCAGATGGAGACATGGGAACAAAAAGAGAAGGAGTGAATGGCGACTGTGTTTGGTGTGATGAATGTGAGACTCATGGCCAAAAAAAAAAGTCTTATGGAAAATATTTTTTCCTAATGAACAGCAGGACACCATGAAAGAATAAACTTGATTGATACTTTCTATAAAAGAGATTTTGACCTGGGATTACTACATAATTTAAAATAATTGAAAACTTTGTATGTTATTTTTATCACTTCAAAAATCCTAACAAAACATATGCTTAGATGTGACAAGTGTGCACACAGTAAGTAAAACCAAAAGTGGTTTTCTTACATTAGAATGACGTTAGGGCTGGGATGTTTTCAGTAGCAGGACACTTACAAGGATGAGACCCTGGGTTCAATCCTCAGTACCACAAAAATAAATAAAATAGAATTCCACTAGCGAGGTATGAAAATGCAGCTTGAATGTTATCACAAATCAGAATATCATTTTAATTTTAATCTGGTGATGGTGGGGAGTAATGTAAGAGCTAAAGTAGTTTGAAAATATATTTCTAAAATATTTGGAATATTTTATTTACTTAACATACATAAAATTATACATGTGTGATATTATGTGATGTTTTGAGAGACACACATACTCCCCCCGCAACACACAAGTACCCATACGCACGTACATTGTGTAAGATTCAAATTGGAGTTAGCATTTCTATATCTTCAGATATATTTTATTTCTCTCTGGTGAAAGCATTCAAAATACTTTTCTCTAACTTTTAAAATTTATACTACATTATCATTATTCATAGTTATCCTGCTGAATAATAACTACAATAGACATTATTTCCCCCCTTTATAACTGTGCCCACTGAGGTACCTTTCTTTATTCCTTCCTCCTTTCTACTCCTGTTAACTTCAAGTAACCACTGTTATGATTTCAACCCCTATGAAATCTGCATTTTTAGATTCCATGTATGAGTGAGGTCATATGCTATTTGATTTTTAAATGCCTATTTTTATGCCCAAACCATGCTGTTTTGGTTAATAGAGTTTTGTACTGTATTGTGATATCAGATCTCATAATGTCACCCTAATTTTGATTTTTTGGAAGATTGATTTTCAGAGTATTTTTTTTATTCCTTATGAATTTTAGGATTGTTTTTTACATGTCATTGAAGAATGTCATTGGTATTACAATGGGGATGGCATTAAATCTACAGATCACTTTGGGTAACATGAAAAATGTTGCAATATTTTGATACTATGACTTCAGTTAGTTTAAATTTGTTGGATTTGTCTTGCATGTGCCTTAACGTTTTCCCCATCTTACAGAATGTTGCTTGTGCTATTTAGAAGCTTGTGCATTCCGCAGTTGTTGAATGAAATTCTTTGCAAATATGTCTGTGCACTCTATTTGTTCTAGTTTACAGTTTTCCTCTCCTGTTTCTTTGTTGGTTTTTTTGTCTGTTCATTGCTGATCTGTTCATTGCTGAAACTGGAATATTAAAGTACCCTGGTTTCTGTTGTTTTGTTTTGCTTTGTTTAGTTTGTTTCCGGGGACTGAACTCAGGGATACTCAATCACTGAGTCACATCCCCAGCCCTTTTATTTACATTAGAGACAGGGTCTTGCTTAATTGCTTAGGGCCTCACTAAATTGCTGAGGCTAACTTTGAATTCACAATCCTCCTGCCCCTAGTATTTTGAGGTTGGATTTCCCTCTTCTTTAACTCTATTAATGTTTTCTTTATACATCTAGGTCCTCCAATTTTGGGCCTCTTTGTTTAGAATGGTTATTTCCTCTTACTGAATTGGCACTTTTATCATTATGCAATGACCTTGTCTCTTTTTACTATTTTGTATTAATGTTTATTTTATCCTATATAAGGCTGATGTTTTTGCTTTCTTTTGGATTCCATTTGCATAGCAAACAATATTCCAGCCTTTAACTGTCAGTCTGTAAGTGTCCTTAGAGGTAAAGTGAGTTTCTTAATAAGTTGCATAGTTAGGTCTTGTTTTTTTTTTTTTTTTTCCTTAATCTATCCAGTTACTATATGTTTTTTTTAATTGGTGGATATAATTCATTCATTTTAAGATATGTGTCACCAGGTAAAGTTTTACTACTGCCATAGTTTAATTATTTTCTTGTGTGTGTGTTTATGTGTGTTTGTAATTGATTTTGTTCTTTATCCCTTTCTTATAGTCTTCCTTTGTGGTTAAGTGATTTTTCTTTGTATTGTTTTGGTTCCTTGCTCACTGTTTTAGGTGTGTCTTTTACAGGATTTTACTTAGGGAATACCATGAAGTTGCCAGAAAGCATCTTTTGATGATAATAAGCTATTATTGAAATGATAGCAACTTCCATTGATTATAAAGATAGGAAATAAAATAATAAAAATCTCCAACTTGAACAATATGTGACTCCTTCTCACATATAAAATTTTCAATATCCCATTTGATATCTTTTTGCATTGCCTATTTTTTGTCTTTTCAATGTAATTATGACTGTTGTTCTTTAGTATTTGTATTTAAGATATAAATGTTTTATACATTATGTTTGTAATGTCACAATATTCTAAATTTCTATAGTTACTCTTCCCAGTGAGTTTTTTTCTTTTCCAGCATCTTTATTCATCAGCATTTCAGTTTGAAGAACTCCCTCTAGGATTTCTTGTAGGACCGCTCTGGTGATTATAAATTCTCTCAGCTTTTGCTCTCTGGGGGTGTCTTTATCTCCCCTGAATTTCTGAAGGAGAATTTTGCCGAGTACAGTGTTACTGTTGGCACTTCTTTTATGTCAACACTGTGAATATCTTATCCTTCTTCCTGGCCTGTAGGATTTCTGCTGAGAAGAATTAGAGCATTCTTAGGTGAATTAGAACATCCTTATGTGTCATTTGTTTCCCTTTTCTTGCTACTTTTGAATATTTTCTCATCTTTAACCTCTGAGATCCTAATTATAGTATGTGTTGGGGTAGATATAGTTAGGTTGAAACTGAAGAGTGGATTTTGGTCTTTTCCTACC
This sequence comes from Sciurus vulgaris, assembly GCF_902686455.1. Taxonomy (NCBI): domain Eukaryota; kingdom Metazoa; phylum Chordata; class Mammalia; order Rodentia; family Sciuridae; genus Sciurus; species Sciurus vulgaris. Next base: position 85,301,331 of record NC_136463.1, on the reverse strand, counting down.
TGAATATTTGTCTTTTTCTAGATTTTGGTAGTTTTATATTATGTTCTCTGAATAAACTTTCAACCACTTTTTAATTTTCACATCTCTTTTGAACCCCAATACGCAAAATATTTGCTTTTCAATCCTGTCTCAATGTTTCTGTAAGTTTTCTTCATTCCTTTTCATTCATATTTTTCTCCTCCGATGGATATTTTCAAGTAGCTTGTCTTTGATCTCACTAATTATTTCTTAAGTTTGATTGATTCTGTTATTTATAGAATATCTTAGTTTTTTTTTTACTTCATTTACTGTATGTGTCAGCTCTGCAATATTAATTTGATTGTTTTTAATTACTTTAACCACTCTCTTTCTTTGATAAGTTATTGAATTGATTCACATCATTTACTTGAAGCTCATTGAATTTCCTTGAAACAGCTATTTTGAATTCTCTGTTGGACAATTTATACTTATCACTGGCTTTGTGGTTGGTAGAAATTCTAAGTATGCCATTAATTGTTTTCTCTGAGCTGGTGTCCCTGCTACTACTTCAGCCTAGATCATGCCCGTCTTGGCTTGGTGTGTTATCCCTTTGTCAGCAGTAGAGGGCTCCTCAAGTCCAAGTTTATCATGAATTTGCAGATGCTAGTGTTCAAGAAGAACTGGCAGAGTGCCTAGAAAGGGTATGCATCTATCCAAGGCTCCACCTGGGGAGGGGAAGGCCCAGACACCCTGTACTTAGTCAAGTGCCTGTGGCGAGGCATTATTGGATTCTTCCTGGCATTGGGTCTCACAAAGGAACATGTGACTCCAGAATCCAAGTCACCCAATTCCCTTTTCTTTACCCAAGTAAATAATGACTTTTTTTGTGGAGTTCTTTGGGTTTGTGGGAGGGATGGTCTAGGCATCCCTGTAGTTGCCATAGTTGTCATAACATGAGATAATACCCAGAGACCTATTGAGAGCCATGTAGCCCAAGCATAGGACCAAGGCCCATATCCCTAGGACCTGCCTGCTGCTATTGTCTCCATTGCCAGAGACTGCTGCTGTCAGCTAGAGGTAATGACTCTGAAATAGAAATCCAGGAAGAATTCTATCGTGCCTGACTATAGGTCATTGACTGTGCACAAGTCACCTGGGTCGTCTTCCACCCCAGGCAGAACTTTGTATGGAAACACTTCCTTGCAGGTACTCCTTCAGTCCCTCCCAGACATTAAAGCAGCTGTGGATCTATGGCAGATGTGTACTTGAGGAACCCTTTATTGCTGAAACAATGGCAACTGTTCAAAGCGAAGTCCTATGCCTACTTCTCTGACTTTCTCCCTAACAGATGGAATCTGTCTTATGCTATGCTACCTGAATTTGGGGTGGGATGGAGGAAGTTCTCCCTTACCCATCAAACCCAGTGTGTGTCCAGGTGCTCCTTCTGTGGGCATTGGCTGGGTCAGGGGTCATGGGACTCTATCCAATCTCTATCCAATACGGATTTTGCCATGGTATGTCTGGTACTGCATTTCAAATCTAAGGTCTCCACTTAATTCCCTCCCACCCACCCCCCTACCCCCGCTAACTTAGAGTATTTTTCTCCATGAAGCATTGCTTAGAGCTGAGAGAAGGGAGACACAGGAAACTCTTTATTTCTGGCCTTCTTCGGTGCCTACAAACTGTAAACCAACTCTGGTCTAGCTCAATGCAGAAAACCCAGAGAATTTCTCCATCATTTGATGATCTACAACCATACCTGCTCCTACAAGGTCTGAAACCCAATCTTGGAGAGCAAACACCACTTGAAAGTTGGTTTGTTCCTTAGATAGTCTCTTTTAGCCTCCTTAGAGTTACCCTTTCTTTGTGTTACCTGATAGAGTGATAGAGTTGATAATTCTTTAATTTAATTTTTTCATTTCAAATTAATGTGAGGTTTTTTTCTCTTGATTTTATTCTAAATGATACAGAACATTGCTGCATCAATGAAAGTCATGAATAAAGAGATCGAGCTGATTCTAAGATGTGTATTAATGGTTGCACTATCGACTGCTATATAAAATAGTATCAAATAGAAGAAAATTGCAGTTTGAATCTGGGCACTTTGAATACTGTATAGCATTCAAATTCAATTGACCATCAGTCAATGAGATGATATAACTGAAATATGATGGGGAAAGGACAGACAGGAGATAGGAATTTATGACACATCAGCATTCAAAGCAATTATGATAAATTATGAGTGGAATTAATTTCCTAATTTATGATATGGATAAAAGTATGAACTCAAAGACAGAAATCGATGGGAGACTAACATTTAAATATTAATCATTTATTTAGTTTATTATTTGATTAATTACTTTTAATTAAATATTAATTCTCATGAAAAATGTAGAAATAGCCATCAGAGGAGACTAGATGTTTTTTCAAATATGGAATGAATAGTGATGAAAAATATAAAAAATTGCATTAATAAGAATTTAAAAATATTAAACTTGACAATTCAGCTATATCAAGACAAAATTAGTTCTTTTATAAAATAGAAGCTAAACTATCATGAGTTGGGGAGAAAATGTCAAGAGAGATGACAGAGACTTCTAGGACATTTCGTTCTCTGAAGTTTAAATGAAAAGAAAGAGATAAAACAGTATCTTATAAGGGATATGATATAAAAGGTAAAGGTGGATTTAATTTTTAGAGAAGGATTTACGTTTTAGAGATGAGGATTTAATTTTTTAAGTAGGATTAACAAAGAAAAAATACAGAGAAGTTACAGATAAAAGAGATAGAGTAATAATCAATAGAATTCAATCTCTGTGAGACAGGTGTTGAGGTTCAGACCTCATATGGAAGTATTGACTGAAATGATGGTGATACTTGGTTCTTTGTAACTGGAGACATGAAAGGTGTTTTTGAATGAAGAAGGTATATGATAAAGCGTAGGAGGAAATCAAAGAATTTCATGCTTAATCGCTTAAATGTTAATGATATAAAGTGTTCTGCTGAGATTGATGAAGTGAGGAGAAAGTTAAGGCTCTTTGGAGGAATTTGATGTAGAATATATGAAGGAACTTAAGATAGGGATGTGGATGTAATTAATATGTAGCAATAAACAGTGGAGTATATAGGTATGTGTTTTCTTTCTAATTATGTGGGTGCCTGTATTCAGTGAGTGCCTATTTGCTTATGAAGATCAGTAATATACCATTCTTCTTAACAAGTTGTTTTCCATAAATATTTCCCCCAACCCAATTTTCAATTAGCAATATATGAAATAATCTGTCTCACAGTGTAAGTAGCTCTCAGTAGAATTCTATATAGTACAAGAAGTGAGTTCCAAATTTGTTTCTTTGGTTAAATTTGTATCTTTTGGTTACAAGCACACAGTTCTGGTTTATACTCTCAACTCTTCTCTTAAGGCATAGAATAGTAATTTCTTCTCATCTTGACTCAGTCATCTACATGATAAATATTAGAATTATGGTTTAAGATTCCATTCACATTTCTTGGAAAGCTATCAGTTTATTTTCTTTATGATTCTGAGTTTTGTCATCTCTAAAACTAGATAATTCTCACTCTATAAAGTTGTCATGAGCATCAGATAAACTAGTTAATTTATATGAAAATTCATGACTCACTGCATCTATGAAGATTTAAATTAGTGATTTAAATTTAACAGAGACTCTAGATATACCATTGTTCTTTAGTCCAAAGAAAATATAGAGTTGTCTGGATAAACATTAATTATATTAATCCCTTCATTTCTCTGACACTGAAATTTACTTTTGAAAACGACTATAACTATTATGTAGTACACTAAGATTTAAAGTAGCAAACCAAATTGAAGAATTTCATGTTTAATCACTAAAATCCTCTCAGTGATTTGAAGTGGCCTGTTGAGATTGATGAAGTGAGAAGTCATACTGGTAGGAGTTATAAAAAAAGCATACAGAAATCATTGAGAAACTATTCATTGACAAATGAGTTAAGGATCTTTAAATATGCAAATATAGATAGAAACAGTTATTTTTAGTAGTGGAGTAAATTAAATATTCTCAAAAAACCCTCTTGCTACAAAAATGCCTAGAAATCTTGGGAAAATGTAATAAATACCTCATTAATGTATAGCCAAGATACCAGAAAAAAAAAAAAAGGAAATGATATGAAGATAAAAAATGACCAAGGGGTATTAATCAGTAAGGCAAGCAAGAAATGAGATAAAGCATTTTTTTTACTTGTATTTACTTATATTAGCTTAGTGCCTTAGTTTTTATGGTTTCTTCAGCAGATAGAGACCAGTCATTGACGTTAGATAGAACTTAGAAGAGATTTTTTCACAAAGTTAAGGATTTTGTCTATACAAAAAGTTTTAAGAAATGTTTTGCCTTCATATGACGCTTGAAATTTAAATGTCAATGACCTTAGAGTCTGGGGGAAAACCCAACTAAAGCATTTTATTGAGTATATTCTCAATATAATAATGCGCTAGATCCCTGATACTGAAAACGTATCAGTAAGCATCTATATCAATTAGGAAAAATCTCACCTTTCCTAGGCCTATCATCATATTCTATTGCAAAAGAAAATGTAAAGGTGATTTGTATACACAGTGATTGATTTTTTTTTCACTGCTACTATATCAAACTTAACAACTGTAACTGCAGAGTTAGCAGAAAAACATTAAAGACTGCAAAGTACTATTTTAGAAAGCCTGAAAGAAGCAAGCCTGAATATTCTTTAAAGGAACTCTGAAGGAAGACAACCTAAGTAATTTGGAATGTCCATGAATAAGATCAGATGAATAAAAGCTCACAAATATAAAGCACAAATCAAGTGAAAAGCAAGATAGCAATTGAGAGAATCTGCAGAAATAGCAAAGAACAGAAAGAATAAAATGCAGAATTAAAGCCAGGTGCGGGAGCACACACCTGTAATCCCTGCGGCTCAGGAGGCTGAGGAAGGAGGATTGCAAGTTCAAAGCCAGCCTCAGTAACTTAGCAAGGCCCTAAGTAACTTAGCTGTCTCAAAATAAAACATTGAAAGGACTGGGGATGTAGCTCAGTGGTTAAGTGCCCCTGAGTTCAATCCTTTGTACCCAAAAAAAAGAACAACGAGAGATTGAGATCAGATGTGAACTGCCTACTGCTCATGATATTTCAAGGTTATTCTGATAAAGGAAGTTTCAACATATTAAAAATATAATAAAGCTATGTAATTAATTGTGCAACTTGTTTTTATAAACATCATTTTGTCAAGGCTTTTAAAATTTATAATTCTATAGTATTAGCTAAGTTAGTAATGAAGTATTATTTGTTTATATATTTTTCACCCTGATTTATCTATGATAATATGAGTGCCTTTTATTTTTGTCCAGAATTAGCATGCATTATTTGTATGTGGTAACAATAGTGAGCCAATTGACAGTTATCCAAGTGTTTCTAAATAAATGAAAACGAAAACCATTGATTGTTTTGCTAGAATTTATATTCTTTTAGATATTGGAGTTTAATTGTGTAGTTATGATTCACAGTGAAGCACTAGAATAAGTGTGTTATTTGTGAAGAATGCACTGGTTAATGAAGCAATTAATCTGGTACAATTGAAGTAGTGTTTAGATGAAAATTAATAAAGAATACATTTGATGCTAAAAGAATATTTGGAATATTTGTGAACAAATTAAAAACTCAGAGGAAGTTATTCAATAATTCATATTTAAATATGGGTTCTTTAAGAGCTTTTTGAAAAGTGACACATGAAGTTGAAACTAAAAGACCAAAAAAATTGAGACATTAACAAAAGACTGTATTAGAGATGTGTGCCTTTAAATATTGGGAAACCCATGATAAAGGAAATAGACCAAGTAAAAGCTATTAATATCATAGCTTGACATACACAGAAATTGGTTGATTACATAGAGTACCAACTTGTAGGATCCATAAAGCCATCAAGGGATTTTTATTTCAAATTACAAATGCCCAGAAATGTCAAAGCAATAGCTATTTGACTATGACAGCAAAAAGAAGGAAGGATTCTTTTCTCCTGCTTTAGGACCAAAGCACACAACTATCTTTGACAGGCATAATACCGAGGTATATTAGTTCCGCCTTATGTGTGGGGAATATATTCTAAGACCTCTGGTGAATGCCCAAAGTTGTGGATAGTAGCAAACCCGGTATAGACTGTTTTCTTCCTATATATATATGAGTATTATAAAGCATAATTTATGAATTAAACACAGTAAAATATGAACAAGAATAGTTAATAAAATAGACTAATTATAACAATATAACCTCATGAGAGTTATGGTAATGTGGTCTCTCTTGCTCCCATGGTATCTGCTACCATTGGTGTTTTTGAACAGCAGTGATGTCAGTGAAGCCATGGTGAGAAGGACTCCTGTAACACCCTTCTTTGGACTTCAGTTGTGATGGCCCAGTTGCAAAGACAGGAAAGCATTATGGAAACATCCTGGGTTAGTTACCCATTGTATCTGTTATCTATTACTGCACAACTAATCATCCCCAATTTTAAGAGCAAATTAAAAATTAAATGTGTATTTTCTTAACATTCTCAGGGCAGGAACATGGTACATCTCAGCATGAGATTTTTGGGATAGATCATAAGATTGTGGTCAAACTCTTGGACAGGGCTGCAAACATCTGAAGATCAGCTTAGCACATGGTTGTTGGCAGACTTTGGTTCCTTACTAGCAATGTTAACTAGTTCCTTGCTGCTTTGGCATCTTCATAATATTGCTTGTAGCAATCATATCTCAGGGAAGTTTTCAAAGACAATGAGATAGCACGGTCTCAAGACAGAATCTACAGTCTTACAATTTAACTTAAAAGTTATATTCCATCATCTCTACCCCATGTTATTGATCACATAGATCAACCCTGGCCCAGTGGAGAAAGGAACTAAACAAAAATGACCTTATGCTTCATTGAGGACCACTTTGCAAGCTGGCTAGTACACCCTAATTAAAAAGCTCAAGCTAAATTTAAATCAGTGTACTCTTTTTAATTGAGGAAGTGTTGCTACAAAATAACAAATAAAACCTTAGTTACACTAAATAATTGTCACATTCATAGCCAAGTTACACTGGGACAGTTGGGTAGTTACAGAAAGGCCAAAGAAAGTTCCTGGAAATTGCATGTGAGATGAACTACTGCAAGTGAGATGACCTTGTATAAAAGATTAGTGACTGCTCAAAGAAGAGTTTATGGTGATGGTCTAAACAGATTATACAACCACCCCTTGAGGTTCTTTGCCAAGCAGGACCTCTTCTTCCTCATGGCATTTTGACCAATGCTGACTGGTTGCATGAGTGACATATATCCTTCTCACACAGCCCTCAGTTCTGTACCAGTCACTACTGATAGTTTTTTCATTAGGCTGTAGAAGTAGTGACATCATTAGCATTAGCTTGTTCACATTGCTTGTAAAACCAGTAACCCAAGACAACTTCATGCAGTTGTACATGAAAGAAAGTAACTTTCATGCAGTTGTACATGAAAGAAAGTAACTTTGTACACATAGAACTAATTGCCTTATTTCCTAGCATGCTCAAGACATAGCCAGTGTCCCTCAAGATAATATGTATCTGGATAATCAGACCCGAGCTTGCTCTCATTTTCCACTTGGCTAGGTTTTTAGGAACAGAAATGGGTTCATTCAGGTACATGGTGTTTTATGGTCCCACTGTTACAGTTTACATATAAGCTGTCCCCCAAGAGCTCACAAGGGAGAAAATGAAAGATAGTTTAGAGATGAAATGATCACATTGTGATGAATTTAACCTAATCAGTGCGTTCATCCTCTGATAGGGAATAACAGGTGGTAACTATAGGCAGGTGGAGTGTGACTGGAGGAGTTGGGTTATTAGGGGTGTCCTTTCTTTGGTATAAATTTTGTGAGCTGAGTTTATAGTCTCTCTGGCCATCTTTAGACTGAGACTCTGCAACCATGATCACCAAATAAACTTTTCCTCTTATAAAATTGTTCTTGTCATGTCCTTTGGTTATAGTAGCAAGAACACTGATTAAAATACCCTCTTTTGTTTAGGGACAATGAAATAGGGTATTGGTAATATTACTACCTTAATATTATAGTTTAGTTATGAGGTGTTGTCCAGTAGTTCATATGAGACAATGCAAGAATGTTCAGAGGTGAAATGATTAGATTATGAAAACCTCAACCTAATTGGTTGATTAATCCACTGATATGGATTAACTGGTAATTGTAGGCAGGTTGGGTATGACTGGAAGAAGTGGGTCACTGGGGTCATGCATTTAAGATTTATATTTTTTCCCTACTGAATGGAGTATTCTGTCTGCTTCCTGGTTGCCACATCCTGAGCTGCTTTCCTTCACCATGCCCTTCCATTATGATGTTTTGACTCTTATCAGGCCCAGAGTTATGGAGTCTGTGGACTATGAACTGAACCTCTGAAACTGTGAGCCAAAATAAACTGTTTGCCCACTAAGTTGATCCTGTCAGGTCTTTTGATCACAATGACTGAAAGCTAACTAAAACATTGTGTGTATTAACAATTTCTGTCTTTATTATATGATAAAATAGAAACATCTTAACGAACTTTACATGCTAATATTTATTGGTTTATAAGGACAAGAATTTTTTCAATTATGTTTGAATTATGAAACACTTGTTTTTGCAAGCATTACTGGGAGGTAAAAGATCAGTTTACTCATAAATTTGTAAACATATTCTTTGGATGCACACACTTAATGATTTGTCTTGAGTACCTATAATAGTTTTAACATACCCATATGTTACGTCTTCTTTATAGAAGACATGGACATATTTTCTGGTGTAATGTGCTATAAAAAGGCCAAAATAAAGTTGAAAAACTTGAAAGTTTGAACTGAGATTTACACATTGTCATGATGTACCATAATTTAAAAATAATTATCAATGATGTATTGCATATCTGCAAAAAGTTATCACCAAACACTTTAGAAATTTTGTAGACTATTCTGAATTTCATTTTCAGCAAAATAAGATCCGTGCATAGGAAGTTTATGATAAAAATCTATTTAATCAAAAAGCAACTTAAATTTAACTCCAATTTTATACAATAAATTATTGAAACTAGTTACCAATGAAAGTTTGAAAATAGATTTTAAAAATAGAGCAACTCTTGCTACTTTCAGATGAAAATTTGAAAGAATAGTCTGAGCCTATCAAAATTACTTTAAAGCCCCACCTGTTGCTATCAGCATACTTCTGTGAGACTGACTGGTCTTCTGCTATGAGATTTGGCAAAAACAAAGCATTGAAGCAGTTTAGATATATATCTTTATCTGTGAATTTCATTAATGTCAATGAGACCTAGATTAAATACATTAAGGAGTTCATTTGTTACAAACCTAGATTAAAAAGGTTAAGTATGTTCATGCATTATGTTAATATTTGCTGTTAATATTCATTCATTGTTTGTAGGGATTTTTGTAGAAAATCTTCATATTCCTCAATTTTTTTTTTATTTAGTTATAACTGTAGAAAGACAAAAAGTACACACATAATATTTCATATATTGACCACTCATACTTGTAATAAACAATGTATATAGATATTTCCCTATTATTATTTTTTATTATGTTAAAATATACCTTTTGAATCTAGGGAATGAAAAACCCGGGAATTTTACATTGTAGATTTAAATTTTTCTAATTCATCTTAATTATTTTTTTTGAATGGTGGTGAATGAGGATTGTTTTAAAAAATATTACAGTGCATAATGTTTATCACTGATTGAGTGGACTTTTTAGTCAATTACAGTTACTTCATGTGAGGTCCCATAGCTCTAATGGATTCAGAGTTCAATCTATATGGAAACAGGTATATGGGTGTTTCAGTGGGAGGAATGAAAAACAAGATCCTTAAACTATAGAGATGAAGTACAGAGAAATTATAGTTTTTTTTTCCTTTGAGAGCTTAAAGAAAAACACAGTAAATGAGACGAATTTAAAAGAACACATTTAATTTTCTCTCACTTTTGCATAATGGCATTGCCAATAATGAAGGTATAGAACTTTGATTCTTTAGAAGAAAAGATTCAGATTATATTTGATTGCACTGAAATGTTTTTCCTTCTCACTGAGATTACCTAGGGGGTGACTTGTATAAAAATTGATTCTTCCCTGTAATGCAAGATGTGTATTTGTTTAATACCAATGAAAACAATACTGCTAATGCACTTTTGAATTGAACTGAGGAGATGAATGAAACACTCAAATTATCTACAAGAAAGCTCATTTTTCTTTTGATTTTAATCTTATATATTCTCTTATATGAAAATTAACGTGAATCAGAAATCATTATCTATGTAAATAATTATAATATTTTGAAAGCCTAATATGTGTTATGTATTCTACATTTGTTCAGTTTTTACATACATCAGATGTTCTTCATGTATTTTCTGTACTTTATACAAGTATCCTGAGAATAGAGATTTCATTTTGCAAATGGAAAAATTTAGGCAAAAAAGCTAAGTAATATACCCAGAGCCCCAGAGCCACCCATGATTTAGGAATTATGTAGCTCTTATTGTATTTCAGATATCTAATTTTTGATTGATGGTGCTGAAAATGAATCCCAAGTCATTCTGGTTACAAATTTCATGTCCTTTATACCATTACTATTTTGTCCCCACATTCCTTTCTCACCATTATTGCATAAGAAGCTTTTCACTAAAGCAATGTATGTATATTTTTAAAAATCTACTTTAAAACATTTAAAAACCTCTCCCTTTTCATCTTGGTCCTTTGGCATTTTGTGTGATTTTGTTTCATTGAAATTGCTATACCACTGGCTTTTCTTGATGAAATTTGCTACATAAAACCAGATCAGTATATATTGCTAATTGGATAATTAATATTTCAGTTGGTCATCTTGAAACAAAATGGCAGTTACCATGTTCTGCAAAGAAATGTTTTCCAAATGTAGTAATTGATATTAATAAAATATGACTTTAGGAAAGATACAGAATTTTTTTTTTTTGTGATTTCCAAGCCTACTTATTAATTCAATTCTCCATATATACATGTGGTATTTTTTCCTCTATAAAGTGTGGTCTTATTTGTGGCATGTTTTTCTTGTTTGAAGAACTATTTTCTACTGATTTTCTCCTCTTTTTTCATACTCACTAGAAGATAAAAAGTGAGAATAGTCCTTTGAGTCTTCCTTCTCACTCATTCAGAAAGTCCTCAAGTCCCATTAATTTCACCCATACATGGCTTTTCCTTCACTGTGTACACTGCTTATCTGTTAGGACTATAATCTTTCTCTTGGGTTATCAGAGTGAGCATGCAGTTCTGACTATCCTATTCAAGTAGACAATGGTCACATGTAGGAGTAATATTGAGTACTTGATATCATATTGGTCCAAATTTCTACTAGTTAAATGCAAACTGCTACTACAATCATTGAAGACTTAGTATGAAAAGAAGATTGCTTTAAAACTTTCAAAATTATCTAAATAGCTCTTGCTGTATTTCTGTGTCTGTATGCTGTTCTAGTTATTCCCTCTGTGGCTTCTGAAGTTTTCTCTTAAATTTGTTCTGATATTACATTGCCATAGTGGTCTCTCCAAAACACAATTCTAACCACTGACCAGACAGACATTCCTAACCATGGACTAAGTGGCCTATAATGACATTTAACCAGACTTGAGTAAAAAGACTTCAGCTTGAAGACAGTCATGTGAATGATGTGAGAGTCCCTAAAAAGAGTCAAATATGGATAATTATAAGTACATACAAAACACAAAAATATGATAATCTGATGTCAGGATTGGGAACCAAGAAAATGGAATCCCCTTTCAGAAACAACTGATTTCCCTCTCTGCCTCACATACATTCCCCCATCTCCCCCCAGAGTTACCTATAATTTACAAATAAGAAAATTGAGTTTCAGTTAAAAAGAAAATTTGTTTTCTAATATTTTGAAAACTGTTTGTTATCTTCATATGTTAGTATGATCTTCTGATTTCCCACTTCTTATAATTTGTACTCTAAAAATTAGATATCTGAAATACAATAAGAGCTACATAATTCCTAAATCATAAATATGAATGCAGTAATGTCATATCAACATTTTTATAAAAGGAGAATCACATTTTCCTGTTTCAAATCCTCTTTTCTTAATACAATTTGAAGAGAGGTATCATTTTGATTCATGCTTATATTTAGTGTTATATATACGTGCAGGTAGATTCAGGTTTAACTACTTTATTGTTACATAAAGCAAAACACCATGTTATCTTTTCTTAAATTTTATTTTTACAGATGAGAAAGTAATATAATCTGGTATTTCTTTAAACAGTAGTTTGTTAGGAATAGTGACATGAACTGATAACACTATTGAACTAAGTTTAATAAGTTTACAAGGAGTCTACATGTAACCGTGTAATCTTGTCCCATTGTCAGCCCATGATTCAAGCATCTTAGCTGTGGACACAGTCAAACAGGAAATAATTAAGAGAGAGTTTTAAAAAGAATAAGGCTGAGTATCACTTTAGGGATTTTCATTCATATTTAATTTGAACTTTTCTAAAGAAAATATAATATATAAATTTTAGTAATTTTTTTTCTTTTAAAAACATGATACATGGTTCTCTAATTCACATTAAAACTGTACCTGGATACTTATAATCTCCTGTATAACTGAAGGTCCAAATGACCATGAATAAAACCAACTGAGTGAAGCACAGTACAAGTGTGGGGAATTCTAAGAATTTTAGCAAATGTGCTACCAAGGTGTCATGGGTAATTGAAATTGTTGGGAAGCAGGGTAGGGGACCCGCAGTGACTCCCAAGTAATTTATATTTCATTTCTTTTGAAGAAGACAAAGAATAACTAGAAATAAATAATATTTGAAACATCATCTGCAATATTCTCTCCCTTATACATAACATCATTACAGAAAAACTTAGTCAAGAATTTAGAATCTTTGAAAGAGGCAAATGTTTTCTGATTACATTGAGAAGTTTTATTTTTCCCCTTAAACGTATATAGGGTGACTTTTATAAAAATTTAATTATCAGTCTTTTATACAGATGGGTTTTCTATTGCTAATGAAAACTATATCCATGTATGCTTAAATATAGATACATAGATTTATAAATATACTTTCAAAACTATACGGAACTTTAGAGTTACAGCGGTTTTACATGCACTATCTGTAGTTTATATACAAATATAATTAAGCAAGTATTGTGTCATTCTTTTTAGAGATGACAAAACTGAGTTACAGGAAAATAACCTATTTGACCCTGGTGGTATGAGAAATTGCATCTAGCTCTCTGATTCCAAACATCCTTCCCTTTCTACTATATCATTCCTTTCTCTTATTTAAGTACATTTTAATGAAAGTAAAATATATATTGCTGGAAAATGCATTATTTTCTAAGTAAGAACTTTCTATGCAGTAAGTTGTAAGTTACCGTCCACTTCAGTCACCTGGCATCTGGCTTGTCTGCTGCATTGCCATTGTTCAAAGGTAAAACTCACCTTTGGGAAATTTGGAGCATATAACAAAATTTGATCAATTCACCCTATTAATTTGGAGATTTATATTTCCATATGCCATACAAAATGACTGCCAATAAAGCTTATTCTTCGAATATATTTTCAGGAAGCTGCAACAAAAACGAATGGAATCTGATCTAAGTTAGAGATATGCAGCTGTTCTGAATTATGTAACCTTTCCAAACTTTCTATGTAACATGTTTCTGCTTATATTTGTTAATTTATTTATTTAGTCTTATAAATTTATCAATGAATTCAAAATATACTTTAAATTTTTTTATTTTATGTACTTATTTTTTGCTTATGGAATATGTAGTATATTTCTACACACTTCAGGAGGACATATTTCTCTTACTGATTCTTCTTTTCTTATTTCATAACATTTATTCTAATATTCTAATACTGAGCTTTCCAGATGATCTATCGGAACACAACTTGCCCTGTAATACTCCTTTAATTAGTACTCTCTAGTTGTTGCTCCATCTCCTAAATGACAAAGTCAAAGTCATTAATATAGCTTACTAGGTCTTTATCACATGATCTTTGTCTCATCTTCTGACCTGCTTTCCTACCATTCCCTTTCTTCCCATTTATACTCTGGCTCCACTGAGCTCTCACCAGGGTGTTTCTGGTTTGGACCATTGGCTTAGGTTATTCATTTTCATTTATTCATTACACATATATGTTGGAGACCTACTCTGAGCAAGACACTGTGCTTGCTGTTTGTAGTTTTGAAAAACTCATACATTGCTTCTGCTCTAAAGAAGCTCATTATTTACTGAAGGAAAGTCCTTTCAAAGAGCAGGGAAAAAGAGTTGTACTACAACACAGCAGCTTCTTTACACCCACAAAAAAAAAAAAAAAAAAAATCATCTTCAATATCCCATCTCTCTTTCTCCTTCCTACTTCTTTTTTCCCATAATCAATTTAACAGATTAAGTCATTATCAATTTAAGCATCTACCTTGCCATGAGTTATAACAGAAACTAATGTGAATACACAACCTAAAAACTGTTTCCCTCTACAAGTACCAGGGGAGGCATAAATGAACCTGCTAGGGATTGATTTAATGTAGAAGTCAGCAAACATTTTTCTCTAAAGGGCTGGATTAAAAATAATTTTTATTTTGTGGGATATACAATCTGATACAACTGTTCAGCTATGGTCATAGGGTATACATACATGGTCATCAACAGTATATGCATGAGTGGTATGGCTGTGTTCCAGTAAAACTTTATTTACAAAATTTTGTTGCTGATTCTATTTGGCATGGGTACTACAGTTTGTCCACTTCTGATTTTAATGAATAGAACAATCAAGGTATAGAATAAAATATGAGTCATGCAAACATTCAGAGAAAGAAAATGCATTCTGACTTAGGCCAGTCAAGAAAGCATATCTGGTTGTAGTAGTTACTTGATGGGTTTCCAGGAAGTCAGCAGACCAGGCATTCTGGACAGAGTAGATTAACAAGACTAGTCTCTGGACAGATGCAAACTTTAAAAGACAAATCAAATGTGGGTAATTATCAGAATCAGATTGCATAATATATTATGGTCTCCATAGAAGTGGAACAGAATAGGACAGGTACAGATGATAAAGAGATCTATAATAAAGAAAGGGCTTGTACAGTTCTATGGAGCCCCACATCCCAAGATGAGCTTATTTTGTCATTTAACTCTGGAGGCCAAGTATGAGACCACAGGAAATTTGATGTTTCAGTTCCAGAACAAACAACAAAACAACAAAATTCCAGCTAGAAGTTAGGCAGGAGGGACATTTGTCCTCTTACCCAGTAGAGGGCTGGTGTCTTCTCTTCAGGCCCTTCACATTAGAGGGTAATCTGCTTCACTCATCCTGTCAATTAAATGTTAAAAAGTCATTGTAAAACAACCTCAAATAAAAACACACCAGAGTGATGTTTGACCAAATGTCAATGCCCTGTTAAGTTGACACATAAAATCAACCATCTATAGATCAAGGAGGTGTTCCTAAGGCCAATTTGTATAACAGAAGACATGAAGTCTAATTGCTTCTAACAAAGTTTCATCGTCCCATCTTAAAGGCTTATTACTCCTTCCTTGGTCAACCTAATGAGGACAAAGTAAAGCATTTAACATTAAAAATAAAGAACCTTTAATGCCACTTTTTAAGATTCACCAAGTCAATGGTAGTAATTAGTTTTTCTGGGTACATTATATTTTCTACAAACACACACACAAATCATGCAAAATCATCAATCCATGTAATCACATATACTATTTCTTTTTATAGTACAAAGAATGTGTTGCTTTGTTGCATCTGACACTGCATTAAGCAATGTGTACAGAGATTACCTGTACTTTGTTTACTCTAGTATTTGTGGAAGACTGTGTTAATAGAAACTACAATAAAACAAAGTAGGTTTTGGCTTAACTTTTTTTTTCTTTATTTAAATTTGATAAGTAACATACTATTACCATGATCCTTTTTTTAATCCTCTTTATCATATAGAAAGTGGAAAATGTCATCTTTGATACCATCTACTCAAATAATACCAACATTCTATTCTAGTTTGTGTTGACTGGGAATTAATATCTGACAGGATTAAATGCCATTTTATTTCACACAGCTACATATTTAACCCCTGCCCAAACCACCACCACCTGATTGCACTAAGGAAGTAAACATGTAGCATAGAGAGAAGGTATAGAGTCATTACTTTAATACAGAATACTATTAATTAGGTATAAATCAATTCAATTGAATTTATCTTGATATAACTCTTGAAATCCATGTATTTCTTATTGGCCTGGAAATTTCTTAAGTCTTAGATTTGTAGAGTCACAGTTAAGAATGACTGGCATTAATCTGTGACAATTATTTTTTCTGACTAACAAAATATTGTTGGGGATTTGAAAAATAGCTCTTCTTTATAGGATTTTGGATTAAAAAAAAACAGCTTTATAGGTTGGAGCACATCTGAAGTCATCAATTTCTGATCCAGTTATAAATGTCTAATAGAATTCTTCTAAGTAAATACGGAATATCATTTCTTATTTTCCCCCTTGGTGTTTCTTCAAAACCTGTGAAGTATCCTCTAAAGAACATAAAATTTAAAAGAGAAAGTATGATTTGCAGTTGAGACTTTCTATTAACATTCACTCTGTTTTTCTTTTATTTGATGTTTTTATTTTTCTTATGGAAATAGTGATACATTTGTGTGTCAATGGCTGTGACTTGCTCTCTGTTTTACATTGTAAATACTGACATGCTTTGAAACCACACGTGTCTTTCATGTAGAAACTACTAGGTAGTGAAGTCATTGAATTTAATTTGCTGTATTTGTTACCCTTGCTGGATATACATGCGGTCATTACATTCATAACACATGGCCTCTCACTTTTTTTTTCTATTTTTTTATCATTTTTTTTAATTAAAAATCATGAATTTACATACGGTAATGTTGTTTCATTCATTCTGTTATTTTTTTCCCTTGCCTCCACCCCTCCCACCACTCCCACCCATCTTTTCCCACTATACAGTCTTTCCTTCCTCCATTCTTACCACCCTCCTAATCCCTAACCCTAAACCTAACCCTAACCCTAACACTAACCCCTCCTACCCCCCATTATGTGTCCTCATCCGCTTATCAGCAAGATCATTCCTCCTTTAGTTTTTTGAGATTGGCTTATCTCACGTAGCATGATATTCTCCAATTTCATCCATTTGCCTGCAAATGCCATAATTTTATCATTCTTTATCATTCTTCATGGCAGTGTAATATTCCTGTGTGTGTGTGTGTGTGTGTGTGTGTGTGTGTATATATATATATATATATATATATATATATATATATATATATACCACAGTTTCTTCATCCATTCATCAACTGAAGGGCATCTAGGTTGGTTCCACAATCTGGCTATGGTGAATTGAGCAGCTATGAACATTGATGTGGCTGTTTCTCTATAGTATGCTGATTTTAAGTCCTTTGGGTATAGGCCAAGGAGTGGGATAGCTGGGTCAAATGATGGTTCAACCCAAGCTTTCTGAAGAATGTCCATAGTTCTTTCCAGAGTGGCTGCACTAATTTGAAACCCCACCAGCAATGTATGAGTGTACCTTTTTCCCCACATCCTCGCCAACACATATTGTTGTTTGTGTTCCTCATAATCGCCATTCTAATTGGGGTGAGATGGAATCTTAGGGTAGTTTTGATTTGCATTTCTCTTATTACTAGAGATGTTGAACATTTTTTCATATATCTGTTGATTGCTTTTAGATCTTCTTCTGTGAAGTGTCTGTTCATTTCCTTAGCCCATTTGTTGATTGGATTATTTGTATTCTTGGTGTAGAGTTTTTTGAGTTCTTTATAGATTCTGGAAATTAGCGCTCTATCTGAAGTATGAGTGGCAAAGATATTCTCCCACTCTGTAGGCTCTCTCTTCACATTACTGATAGTTTCCTTTGCTGAGAGAAAGCTTTTTAGTTTGAATCTATCCCAGTTGTTGATTCTTGCTTTTACTTCTTGGGCTATGGGAGTCCTGTTAAGGAAGTCTGATCCTAAGCCAACAAGTTGAAGGATTGGACCTACTTTTTCTTCTGTAAGATGCAGGGTCTCTGGTCTGATTTCAAGGTCCTTGATCCATTTTGAGTTGAGTTATGTGCAGGGTGAGATATAGGGGTTTAATTTCATTGTGTTGCATATGGTTTTCCGGTTTTCCCAGCACCATTTGTTGAAGAAGCTATCTTTTCTCCATTGCATATTTTTGGCACCTTTGTCTAGTATGAGAAAATTGTATTTATTTGGGTTTGTGTCCATGTCCTCTATTCTGTACCATTGATCTGCCTGTCTATTTTGGAACCAATACCATGGAGTTTTTGTTACTATTGCTTTGTAATAGAGTTGAAGATCTGCTATTGCCATATCCCGCTTCACTCTTTCTACTGAGGATTGCTTTAGCTATTCTGGGTTTTTTATTCTTTCAGATGAATTTCATAATTTCTTGCTCTATTTCTGTAAGGTACATCATTGGGATTATAATTGGAATTGCATTGAATCTTTATAGCACTTTTGGTGGTATGGCCATTTTGACAATATTAATTCTGCCTATCCAAGAATATGGGAGATCTTTCCATCTTCTAAGGTTTTCTTTAATTTCTTTCTTTTAATGTTCTGTAGTTCTCATTGTAGAGGTCTTTCACCTCTTTTGTGAGATTGATTTCCAAGTATTTTATTTTTTTCGAGGCTATTGTGAATGGGGTAGTTTTCCTAATTTCTCTTTCTGATGATTCATCACTTATGTATAAAAATGCATTGGATTTATGAGTATTGATCTTGTAACCTGCTACTTTACTGAATTCACTTATGAGTTCTAAAAGTTTTCTGGTGGAATTTCCAGATTCCTCTAAATATATAATCATGTCATCAGTGAAAAGGATAGTTTGAGTTCTTCTTTTCCAATTCGTATCCCTTTAATTTCTTTGGTTTGTCTAATTGCTCTGGCTAGAGTCTCAAGAACGATGTTGAATAGAAGTGGTAACAGAGGGCATCCCTGCCTTGTGCCAGTTTTTAGGGGGAATGCTTTCAGTTTTTCACCATTTAGAATGATATTGGCCATGGACTTAGCCTAGATGGCCTTTACAATGTTAAGGAATGTTTCCACTACCCCAATTTTTTCTAGTGTTTTGAGCATGAAGGGATTCTGAATTTTATCGAATGCTTTTTCTTCATCTATTGAAATAATCATGTGATTCTTAACTTTTAGTCTGTTGATGTGGTGAATGACATTTATTGATTTCTGGATGTTGAACCAACCTTGCATCCCTGGGATAAAACCCACTTGGTCGTGATGCACTATCTTTTTAATATATTTTTGTATGTGATTTGCTAAAATTTTGTTGAGAATTTTTGCATCGATGTTCATTAAGGATATTGATCTGAAATTTTCTTTCCTCGATATGTCTCTGTCTGGTTTAGGTATCAGAGTGATATTCGCTTCATAGAATGAGTTTGGGAGGTTTCCCTCTTCTTCTATTTCATGGAATACTTTGAGGAGTATTGGAATGAGCTCTTCTTTAAAGGTTTTGTAGAACTTGGCTGAGAACCCATCTGGTCCTGGACTTTTCTTTGTTGGTAGGCTTTTGATGACTTCTTCTATTTCATTACTTGAAATTGATTTATTTAAGTTGTGCATATCCTCCTCGTTCAGTTTAGGTAATTCATATGTCTCTAGAAACTTGTTGATGTCTTCGAGATTTTCTGTTTTGTTGGAGTATAGATTTTCAAAATAGCTTCTAATTATGTTTTGTATTTCACTCGTGTCTGTTGTGATATTTCCTTGTTCATTCCGAATTTTAGTAATTTGAGATTTCTCCCTCTTTCTCTTTGTTAGTGTGGCTAATGGTTTATCAATTTTGTTTATTTTTTCAAAGAACCAACTATTTATTTTGTTAATTTTTCCAATTGTTTCTTTTGTTTCAATTTCATTGATTTCGGCTCTGATTTTAACTATTTCCTGTCTTCTATTACTTTTGGTGTTGGTTTGCTCTTCTTTTTCTAGGGCTTTGAGTTGTAGTGTTAACTGGTTTGTTTGTTGATTTCTACTTCTTTTGTTGAATGCGCCCCATGAAATAAATCTTCCTCGAAGTACTGCTTTCATAGTGTCCCAGAGATTTTGATATGATGTGTCTTTGTTCTCGTTTACTTCTAAGAATTTTTTTTATTTCCCTCCTGATGTCTTCTGTTATCCATTCATCATATAATAGTGTATTATTTAATCTCCAGGTATTGGAGAAGTTTCTGTTTTTTATTCTGTCATTTATTTCTAATTTCAATCCATTATGATCTGATAGAGTACAAGGTAGTATCTCTATTTTCTTGTATTTGCTAACAGTAGCTTTGTGGCATTAAATATGGTCTACTTTAGAGAAGGATCCATGTGCTCCTGAGAAGAAAGTGTATTCATTCTTTCTTGGATGGTATATTCTATATATGTCTGTTAAGTCTAAATTGTTGATTGTGTTATTGAGATCTATGGCTTCTTTATTCAATTTGTGTTTGGACGATCTATCCAGTGGTGAGAGAGGTGTTTTAAAATCGCCTAGTATTATTGTGTTGTGGTCTATTTGATTTCTGGAATTGAGAAGGATTTGTTTGACATACATGGATGAGCCAATTTTCGGGGCATAGATATTTATGATTGTTATGTCTTGCTGATTTATGCTTCCCTTAAGCAGTATGTAATGTCCTTCTTTATCCCTTCTGACTAGTTTTGGCTTGAAGTCCACATTAACTGAAATGAGGATGGATACTCCAGCTTTTTTGCTGTGTCCGTGTGCATGGTATGTTTTTTCCCATTCTTACACCTTTAGTCTATGGGTATCTCTTTCTATGAGATGAGTCTCTTGCAGGCAGCGTATTGTTGGATTTTCCTTTTTAATCCAATCTGCCAGTCTATGTCTTTTGATTGATGAGTTCAGGCCATTAACAATCAGAGTTATTATTGTGATATGATTTGTATTCCCAGGCATTTGACTCATTTTTGTTTTCTGACTTGATTTGGTTTCTCCTTTATTTGGCTATTCTTTTAGGCTAGTTCCTCCCATTGCTGATTTGCATCATTGTTTTTCATCTCTTCCTCATGGAATATTTTGCTGAGAATGTTCTGTAATGCCAGCTTTCTTTTTGTAAATTCCTTTAGCTTTTGTTTATCATGGAAGGATCTTATTTCATTGTCACATCTGAAAGTAAGTTTTGCTGGTATAAGATTCTTGGTTGGCATCCGTTTTCTTCAGGTCTTGGTAAATGTTGTTCCAGGACCTTCTAGCTTTTAGGGTCTGGATTGAAAAATCTGCTGATATTCTTATTGGTTTCCCCCTGAATATAATCTGATTCTTTTCTCTCGCAGCCTTTAAAATTCTGTCTTTATTTTGTATGTTAGGTATTTTCATAATAATGTGCCTTGGTGTCGGTCTGTTGTAATTTTGTGTATTTGGAGTCCTATAAGCCTCTTGTACTTGGTTTTCCATTTCATTCTTCAGATTTGGGAAATTTTCTGATATTATTTCATTGAATAGATTGTTCATTCCTTTGGTTTGTTTCTCTAAGCCTTCCTCAATCCCAATAATTCCTAAATTTGGCCTTTTCATGATATTCCATATTTCTTGTAGATTCTGTTCATGATTTCTTACCATCTTCTCTGTTCGGTCAACTTTGTTTTCAAGATTAAATTATTTTTTTTCTATATCTGAGGTTCTGTCTTCCAGGTGTTGTATCCTATTGGTTATGGTTTCTATGGAGTTTTTAACTTGGTTTATTGTTTCTTTCATTTCAAGGATTTGTTTGGTTTTTCTTCAGTATCTCTAACTCTTTATTGAAATGATCTCTTGCTTCCCATATTTGCTCTTTTAAGTGTTTATTGGTGTGATCATTTAATGCCTGCATTTGCTCTTTCATCTCTTCGTTTGCTTCCCTGATTGTTTTAATCATGTACATTCTGAACTCCCTTTCTGACATTTCTTCTGCTGTGCTGTCATTGGGTTTTATTGATATAGTATCAGGTTTGTTTGGGACATTTTCTTCCCTTGTTTTCTCATATTGGTCAGATGTCAGTGGGACTCTGTGATATTGCAGATTTCCTCTATTGGCTTATAGTGTCCCTGTAGATTTCCAGTGTATCACCTCCCAGCCTTCAGTAACCTGAAGTCTTGGAGTAACTTGATAATGCAGTGCTTCTGAAGAAAGCTGTCACTTTCCTGCTACTGGTTCCAGGGCTTGGAGCTGGTTCTGTGCAGAAAGGATCTCACTGGGGGGCCTGCTCAGAGAAGCTGGTGAATCTGGCCCTGTAGGAGGAGCCTGCCACCAGAGTGCTCAGGGCTGCCTGGGGAGACTCTAGCTGCCCTGCCCTACTCTAATAAGCCGCCTGAATCCGGGCCTTCCTCCTGGGCCGAGCTTCACCGGGTGGGGAGACTCACCCCATGGTTCTATCTTAGTCTGAGTCTTTCAATGCCTCCCCTTTTGAATCCTGGGTTCTGGAGCGACTGGAGATGCAGTCACCCTCTAGTCCACCATCTTGGATCGCCCCGTGGAAAAAGCCTGGCCTCTGACTTTTGATATATCTATTATGTTTTTTTTCAAAATCACTTACACTTCACACATTTTATATATACATTTTTGTTTGTGTTTTGCATGTTATAGTGAAAAATGCATATATAACTGGAAATTAAGGTAACATGTTTCAACTTAGGATCTGATTTTCTCTGAAAAGTAATCTTTTCCATTAATGGTCTGGAAATACCTATGCTATAAATTTTAGTAGAAAAATGATTTTTCTCTAAATTTATTATTAATCATTTCTTAACTTTCCCATTCTATTCCTCTGCTTTTAAAATTTTATTCATGTATTTCTCTTATCATTTTTCTCTTCCTATTCTTCTTGTCATTGTTCCATTTATAGATGTGAGTAAAAATTCACATTGGTGTAAGGAATAGTGCAACTTCTACCCTTTCCAGTAAATAATTTAGTGCCCTACTAAGACATATGAGTTAATTGTTCAGTTTCAAATGCAGAGATTAATATCAACTTTTAACTTTCCAGAGGCAGAGGTGAATCAAAGCTATTTCTGTGAGCCAAAGCAAGACAATAGAGATGTAACTGGTAGTTCTGAGCTTCACTTGGGCATTTGTTTGGGATTCTACTGCTGAAAACATAAAAGATAAACAAATTTTTTGGCTTGAAATTATAAGGCCATCATTATTAGTTTCCTAGGGCTATCAAAACAAATTACTGAAACTGGGAAGCATCAAGCGACAGTCTCCCCATTTCTGAAGACCTAACATGGGAAATCATGGTGTTGGTAGCATTGCCTCCTCTGGAGGGGCTGTCCAATGCCTCTCTCCTAGGCTCTAGTGGTCCCTGGTCCCTTGGTATTCCTGGAATCGAAACTGCATGACTCCCATCTATACCTCCATCTTCACCTTGCCTTCTCTTCTGTGTTGCTGTGCTTCTCCTGTGCTTGTGTGTATAAAATATATTTATATATAATATATTTTCTAATCATATATGATATTTATAACATTTAATATTATACATAATATATATCTAATGTTTTTATTTGTGCATTATAGTTATAATAGTGGGGATCATTCTGATATATTCACACATGCATGAAATATAACTTGCTTCATTTCCATCCCCAATACTTCTGCTTTCCTTCCCTTCCTCTTTCCCCCTATTCCCCTTCCTTTGCTGGTCTTCCTTCTGTTTTGTTTGTTTGTTTTGTTGTTATTGTTTGTTTGTTTGTTTTTTGTTTTTATTGGTACTAGGGATTGAACCCAGAGATGCTTAACCACTGAGCCAAATCCCCAACCCTTTTCATTTTTTATTTTTTCTACATTTTATTTATAGACAAGGTTATCACTAAGATGCTTAGTGCCTCACTAAGTTGCTGAGGTTGACTTCGATCTTGCAGTCCTCCTGACTCTGCATTCCTGAGCTGCTGGGATTACAGGTGCATACCACCATGCCAATCACATACTACTTTTTAAAATTGGTATCTTATGGATGTACATAAATGTGAAATTCATTGTGGTATATTCATATATGGACATAGCACAATTTGGTCAATTATTTATTCTTCAGTTTCTCCCTTTTCCCATCCCTTCTCCCTGCCCTTTCCTCTACTTCACTGATCTTTTTTCTATTCTCATGGGATCCTCTCTCTCATTTTCCCTTTTATTTTATTCTAATTTCTACATATGAAAGATACATTGAAACTCTGACTTTCAGATGTTCTCCAATTCCATCCATTTATAAGAAAATGACATAATTTCATTCTTCTTTAGGGCTAAGTAAATCTCCCTTGTGTATATACACCACATTTTCTTTATCCATTCATCTGTTGATGGGCACCTGAGTGGGTTCATACTTTGGCTATTGTGAATTGAGCTGCTATAAGCATTGATATACCTATATCACTGTATTATCTTGATTTTAGTTTTTAGGATAAATACTAAGGAGTGGAATAGCTGTGTCATAGGGTGGTTCCATTCTTGATCTTTTGAGGAAGCACCATACTGCTTTCCAAAGTGGTTGTACTAATTTGCAGTTCCACCAGTGAAATATGACTTCTGTTTTGTTTTGTTTTAAGGATAACTATAGTATTTAGGACTCATTGTAAATCCTGCATAATCTCAATTCAAGATACTAAGCAGAATTACATTTGCAAAAATTCTTTACCAAATAAGATCACATTCACAGCACCAAGTGTTTAATTGTGGACAACCACAATTAAATTCACTATATCCTTAATCTTCCTCTCCTCTCTTATTGTCTCTCAATCTGTTTTATAAAACATTTTGATATAGTGAGATGGTTCTTTTCTTGAAGTCAGTGATTATTCATGCTAAATTTTACTTATAACTAGTAGAGCCAGTTAATTGTTTCAAGGTTCATGTACCACCTCTCCTATAGTTCAAACAATTGATGATTTGAATTTTGCCCCATAGGTCACCTCCTTAAGACATTAAAACTTTTGCTGCTCTGGTTGTTTCATTTATTAATGTCCAATTTACAATGATCATCATTTTATTAAAACTTATTTTCACTGTACCTTAAATTAACCTTGTTCATAAATGCTTTAACCTATTCGTAGGTTCAGATAGATTAAAACTAACTTTTGTTATATTGCTTATTAAATTTTAATGGCAGTCAAATTCAGTGATTGTTTATAGAATTCTTAATGTATGCAAGGCCATACATTGTTTGTCAAACTGTTATCTGGAGATTTGCTGATTAAAAGAAGAAGAAGAAAAAAAAAAAAAACATGGAGAAAGCCTGTTTAACTAGTAATTGACAGGCACAACATCAACCCTGTAGTTTTGACTCAGAACGAATACTCTATTAATAAATGATGAAAAAATGGCATTGTATTTTGTATTGTTAATGCTTTATGTATGTGTGTATCATCACAATATAAACAAAGCAATGTGGTGTACCATGTCTTATTTAGATTATTATTAATAGTGTGGTGTCATATTTATCTCTGAGACACACAGCTGCACCTATGTCACTCATCCTTGGAAACACTGTGGCATGTGAATCCATATCTAGAATCAGGATAACGTTCAGTAAAGTGCTACACATCAAAAGTGGTAAGATGGTAAACAGTGATTGAGATAGTCTATAACCACATTAGTTGAGTTTGAGCACCAGTTTTATTATATTCTTTGTACTGAATTGGGCGAGTATGTCCCATTAGTAAAGAGGAATTATAAAAGCAACTTCCTCTGAAGATAGTTATGACTAGTATGTAGGTAGTAGAGGTAAAACATAGATCTTTAGTAAATTTTGAAAGTGTTGTTAAATACATATAATTATTTGCAAAGAGTTATGCATCACAATTACAACCATAGAATAATTGTTTCTGAATTTTTCTATATTGTGAATACTATGGTGTTAATTTCCAATTATATCAGAATATTTTTGATTTCCATTTGTTTTCCATATGCTATATAGTAGAATCTGTACTAGGTTTTACACTTATTATTTCTTATCCTCACACAATATTCCCATAAAGAAAAGGTTGAAAATCATATAATCCATGAAGGTCACAGATAAGTAAGTGATGGAGGCAATATTTGGATCTGAACTGAATTTCTCTAAAGCTGATGTCTCTTTCTAGTATGTTGCAAATTCTTTAGTTTCCATAGAGGATGTTTCAAGCGCCTTTTTTGCTCCAGTACCCTCAACATGATTAACTTGCAGACGAGAAGCTCCCTGCAGTATCAGGAGAATTCATGAGAGTATTCTAAGAAAGCTTGTGGTTATAATAGGCAATAATGTCGAAAGTACCATTGTAGAAATAAAAATGTGTCACTGGGGTTCAGAAAAGTTTTTTGTTATTGTTGTTGTTGTTGTTGTTGTTTTTTTTTTTTTTTTTTTTTTTTTTTTTTTTTGCCTCCAAGGGGCATTCACTTTTGCTTAAAGGAGATAGATAAGGAATCTGATGTCTGCTCGGCAAAGTGCTTGAAGCTTGTGATGGTGGACACCATTATATGATCTTTTAAATAACTCCTTCTGAGATGAAGTTTATCAGGCCCACTTTATGGAAGAAGAAACTGAGAATTTGGAGAATTATAGTTCTTAAATGCAATTATTTGTGTCCTTCCCAAAGTTCACATGTTGAAGTTCTAACCCACAAGGCAATTGTATTGGAGGGATCTGTGGGAGCTGATTAGATTATGACAGGAAAGCCCTCATGAGTGAGATTACTGTCATTAAAGAAGGACCAAGAGGGCTGCCTTCCCTCTGGAAGTCACCATCTTATGACCTAGGAAATAGGTCCTTACCAGACACGGAACTTCTGGTACCTTCCTCTTAGACTTCCCACCCTCCAGAACTATGAGAAATAAGTGTGTGCTGTTTATTAGCTATCCAGTCTGGTATTTTGTAATAATCAGCCTGAATTGACTAAGACCAAGTATGGAGTTAAATGTGTGGTACTAGAAGATACCTAGGACTTTACTGTTCTGACTTTTAAATTAGCAATCTTCCTTCAGTCACACACAACATATTCTTTCTCCTG
Source organism: Sciurus vulgaris (assembly GCF_902686455.1). Classification (NCBI taxonomy): domain Eukaryota; kingdom Metazoa; phylum Chordata; class Mammalia; order Rodentia; family Sciuridae; genus Sciurus; species Sciurus vulgaris. The sequence goes on along the minus strand of NC_136463.1, from coordinate 85,274,253 downwards.
ACTGCATCCAATCTTATTGTGGTTTTGCCAAAGTTGAATACACATGGTTAACCTATAATGTGCTTATCTGAAGTTTTTTGTAGTATTAATAGTGATACTGTGAGGAAGGTTGAATAGGTTCATTTCGTATTAATAAAAGCAATAAAAGTACTTTAAGCATTATGCTGATTCATGCTTCAAAAAATACTTATAGAGCATCCTCTTAACCTCAGGAAATCCTGTACAAAAGCAGATATGCATCTATTCTTCATAAAATGTAAAATATACTGCAGAAGACATCTTTTAATGAAATAACCACATAATAAAAAAAATTGTAAAATTATCAAAAGCTAGATGAATGATACTTTTAAAGTAAATTATAAGAGGATCTGAACCTGTTGGTAAGGTGAGGAGAGGTGTGTTCCAGGAGAAGAAAAGCAAGGAGCATCCAGAGGCCACAACACAAGCAGCGAAGATGTCCCAGCAGCTGCAGGACAGTATGGGAGACTGTTAGAAGGTTGCTGTGACTGGAACACAGCCTGCCAGGGGCCATGATGCAAAATGACATTCGAGAGACAGGTAAGAGCAGACACCATCAGGCGTGCCATTGAATGTCATGCTCACGGTGTTAAGCAGCTTTGTACTTATCTGTGGAAAAAGGAGAAGACACTGGAGGGTGTTAAGCGGTTGTGATAGTTATAGATTTGAGAAGAGGAAAGATCACTGTGCAGTAGAGAAGTCAGATTACAGAGAGCAAGCTGACTTTGGAAGTCGGGTCAGAAGGAAAGTAATTATAGTTTGAACAAGTGGAGGGGAAAAAATGAGAGTCATTCAGATGGTAAATCCACAAACCACAGTGACAGATTATACATGGGACTGAAATAGAGGGAGGGATTAAGGAGGATGCTACAGCTTCTGGCCTTCGTAAGTGTGGTGGTGACATTTGCCTGCATCGCAAGTGTAAGAGAAGATTTCTGGTGAAGATCAGCAATTTAGCTATGTTTCATAAAGTATTGATTTTAAAGGTCCAATAAGATGCCTTGTGTTATACTGGACATTTGGGTCTAACTCAGAGTTGGATTTTATTTCTCTCATTTTCTGTTAGAAGTGAAAACTAACAATAGAATAAAATTTGAAAAAAGACCTTTGTAGATGTTCAGAGACAGGTTTGGTGAGGGTGAGGACGACGATGCCTACTCTTACCCAGTGCGCTTACCCAGGCATCGGAGATGGAGCTCTGAAGGCATGGATCTAATTTTATTTAGGGTTGCACAGGACATATATAGACACATTATCCAATCAGGTTAACATGCTTGTTTAAGTATAACAGAGCCAGCCTATAGGTGAACAATATATCGAAGGTCCAGGTAGTGTAAACAAACCAAGCATGCCTAAGCAATTCTGCCCAGCAACTGGTCTGAGACAAAGGACTGGGGGAATGGCAAGCTCCAGCACACAGCATGAGGCAGGGCACACACAGGGGCAGGCGAGCTCACATCACAGCTTTCTGTGATGCATGTCAGAAAGAGGCCTCCCCTCAGCTCAAACTCAGCCTCAGCAGCTGCAAAGACCTTCATTCCATGGCGAGTCTTTACCATTACCTCAGTTTCTCTGTTCAGACTGTTTGGCTTACTTAGACCATGGTGTCAGTAACTGCTGTCAGATAAGCTTGAGGAATGTTCCCTACAGACCTTGGTCCTTCTAATGCTTAATTTAATTTTTTTCCTCAGTATAGTGAGAAATTTTGCATGTAACAGTTTTATTATAAATATGTTATCACTGTGTCTTTAGACCAAAAATCACTTGAATGCTAATTGCCAACAAACACAAACTCAACTCAAACTCAAAGGGTATTTATTAGCTTATATAAATAAGTTTGGAGGTAGAGCAGGCTCCAAGGGTAGGGGAGTCTGTTCTGGCTCCATTTTCTTGATTCTGTGTTTCCTTAACACTTAGGTTGGTATTCTTCATGGTCAAAAGAGCTGCAGTAGTTTCAATCTAATAGTCTGCAACCATGTCATCCATAGGAAGAAGAGGGCATCTTTATTACAGAATTTCTCTTAGCCTTAGAACACTGTGTTCCTTCAAGAGCTAAGAATAGAATTGTCTTGTCCATAGCCATACAAATTTTTGCTATACCCTGGGGATTATTAAGAAGGAAAAGTGGATATTAGTGTAGTAACCACTAACTACTTACAGCAAATTGGGGGGGCACATAACAATCCATGCACACATTTCATTAACATGTGACTTTTCCAATGTACTCTTAATACAAGGATTTTATACACTTTCTCTCCAAAAGAAGTCAGCAAGTCCATCCAGATATACTAGTGAGCATGGATCTCTAGGCTACTGGATTTCATACTGTTCTCCTCATCAGACCCAGACGAATCTTCTCACCTTTCAGTATATGAAAATTTATCTAGTCCAGTATGTATATCCTAATAAGAATTGCCACTTGGACTAGGAACAGTTGATAACATGAAACAGTGATCACTTGTCATTATCAAACAATAAATAATAAGAAAGGCTCTCTGCCTCGTTTGAGGAGTGAGTCCTTTAGTCTGTCAGTTGAACCCTGGCCTTTTCAGGAAGAACTGCACATTTTTCTTTTTGGTCATATGGATTGCCATTTGGGCAGATTTCTTTTTGAAGTAAGACATCTTAAAATGCAGCCCATTTCCATGTGCTGAGAATGATTTGGATATCTGGACGTTGTCCCACAGCTTGATCAATCATAAGCCATCGGAACTCAGGCTTGAGGTTTCATTGGTAACAGTGTCCTTAAGTATTCTATAAGCTTCAGGTCTCTTATGGTTACCCTAAAAGCGTGGGAAGGACACCTTTCCACAGGTGTAGTTTGAATATTGAGACTGGTGATGCCACACATATGCACACCATGAAGGTATGGACATGTTTGTTACATAATGTTGCTCTTGTGGGGACAGCAAGCTCCCACACTGGTCCTTAAAGGACTTAAGAGAGCATGGGAAAAGGTATGGCTTGGGTATTGGTTGGGGCTAGGAGTTGCAGCTGGTGCGAGGGTGCTCCCATGTGGGCAAGGACTTGAGTGTTTAAGTCTCTACAGGTATTTCCCATCATCTCACCCAGATGCAGGGCTCCAAAGAGGAGGGAGAGATAATGCTCAAATGACATCAGCAGTCAAACAGGGAAAAATGGAATCAGGCTTTTCACTTATAAGATATATGTATGTTTATAAAGGTTTTCATGTAATAAAGGTCATAGAATTATCTCTAGCCTATATTTGTGACTAGTAATGAGCTCCAATTTTCTGTGCAATCTTCCCAAGTGTTAACCTTCAACTTAAATGTCTCGTTGGTAAACTGGCCAAAGCAGGCCTGGAAAATGAGATAAAGTTGACTTTCCCTCCAATCCCTACTGCCTCCCACGTACTCTCTCACATTGCAGTGATGTTCCCTTTAGCAGAGATTGCTCTGCTGGAGCTGTTTGGGGAGGCTTTGTGGATCAGGCTTTTCCCACGCTGCACTCTTCAACGTGCCATGATTTTAACTTTACTGTTTCTGCCAGAGGTAATATGAGGATTCAGGGTAGAAAATCTAACTCTTCTAATCCTTAAATCCTTCCAAATGTTGAAGTCTCATCAGCACAGATTGCAGTCCAGAGGCCTCTCGTAGTAAAGCCACAGCTCTCCCTCTGTTTTTATATAGACAAGTTTCAAAGCTGCTTATACTTGTGATGAATGAACTTACTGAAGCTGCTAGGAAGAGCAATCAAGGAACACCACCCTGACTTTTCAAGCTCTTTCCCCTAAGTGCTATGGCCTTTCTAAACAAAAGATCAAGTCCAAACATGCTATGATTTTTTTTTCCCCCTAATGTGATTCTGAAGTCTTTTTCTTGAGAGTGGCTATAAGCCAAGATAGCCGCCATAGGAGAGCCCTGGTCAGGGGAAGTTAGTTTAAGTGTGTGTCTTGTGAGACACAATGAGGAATTGAAACCAAAATGCAGGAATTGAAACCAAAATGCATGCAAAATGCAGAAGGAATGTACTACTTTCAGACTCCAGAGAGAACTAGAGGTGGCTGATGGGAAGTTCAGAGATGGCAAGGAGTTCACTCACCGTGGGAAAACCTGTTCGCCCGTGCCTTTATTATGCTCCTTAATTGCTCTGTGTGTGTGATGGTGGTGGTGGGGTGTGTGTGTGTTCAGGTTGTGGTGCTTGAGAAAAAAGAAACTGATTTTTGGGATCCTGGCACTGACCATGATGTTTTATCATGGTCAGCAACTATAAAGTCTACTAGAGTTTGGATCAGTGAGATGAAGAACATGTGGGTTATATTTTAAACATCCTCTCAGACAGGGAAACTTTTAATTCAAATGTGATTGGGTTTTAGACAATTATGGTGAGTATAAAAATGAATGTTGAGGTAGTAACTACATTAAACTAATTTATGCCTGACAACTGTTGCACAAATGAAAATCAATCATCAAATCATCACCAATTTGTTCCTTGGGGTAAAGAGTTTTACAACCCTCTCTTCCATATTTTATGTAAAGACAGTCTTCTTAAAATATTAACCATCACAAGTATTAATTATATAAAGTATGTGGGGGGGTAGTACAGAAAACCCAGTTCAAACTAAATTCAACTATAAACATACTTTTATTATTTTAAATAATTAAGAATTCGTTATGGTTTGGATATAAGGTGTCCCTTGAGGAAGAATATTGAAAGGTAAAATGATTATAGATTATGAGAGTTGCAACCTGATCAGTGAGTTAATCCACTTGAATAGATTAACTGTGTGGTAAACTATAGGCAGATGGGTATGGTTGGAGGAAGTAGGTCATTATGGGCATACCTCTGGGATTTATGTTTCATCCATGGTGAGCAAAGCCCTCTCTCTCTGCTTTTTGACCATGTAATAAAATGAGCAGTTTTCCTCTGCTGGGCCTTTTCCCCATGATGTGCTGCTTCATTGTGGGCCCAGAGGAATGGAGTTGGACATCTCTGGACAGATACCTCTGAAATCATGAGCCCTAAATAAACTCTCCCTTCTCTAAGTTGCTGGATGTTTTTGGTGACAGCAACACAAAAGCTGAATAAAACAAAGGTAAATAGGTTGGGCCAGCTTCACATGTCAGGACTCTAGCTTCATTTCTCTGCTTTTCTCTTGATTTTTATGTCCTTGGGGTTGCTTTTCTTCAGGTCCTTCCCTGAGAGGTGTCAGGCAGGAGTACTGGCCTTGTGCATCCCTATGCAAGACAGTGTCTCTTTTTTCATCATAGTCCTTCATATAGTCCCAGATCCATAAAGAACAATTTAGGTCAAATGCTCATCTTACAGGGAAAATTGTGGCCAGCATGATAGAATACACTGCTGGGAATAGTCCTGGTTACCTACTTCATTTATAGAATTTATTTGAGCTGAAGGGATGGGTACTACAACCTGGAGATCATACAAATGTCCAAGAGAAATTGTGGAGGCAACCAATATGTATTTGTTACAGTCAATGAAAATATTTGCCCAATAAGACAGTACATTTTCAGAGTTTAACTGTCATGTTAAGTGCTATGGGACATTAATTGCTTTCTAATTTGCTTCCAGTGTTTAATTAGACTTAACCTGTGTTAGATAATCTTACTACAGTGTTCCTGTCCTAAGTTGGCTTCAAGTGAGGCGTGGAATTTTCCTTAATGCATATTGGAAAAAAAATCCCATCCTCCTGGCACTAGACAAAAACCCATGCTAGGAAAATTGAGTGGGTGGCCTTTAAGTTTCCTCCTGTCCATTTAAACCCATGGATATTACCATCCATTAATGTATGAAAAATTATCTTCTGTAGTTTCCCCTGACAACTTTTCATATTCAGTTGTAACCTTTTAATTCAAGCTGTTTTTCTTTTATCAAATAGATTCTTCTAAGAAATTGTGCAAAGCTTTCCATTTTATAAGGTTGTTCATTTAAGAAGGTCTTTTAAATAATAATAGGAATGAACTCCTTTGAAAATGTATGCTAAAGTTGCGTCCTTCTGAAATGGAGTCTTTTTTCTCTTTAATGGGTCTTTCAGTGCTGAAATAGGAATAATTACTTTGGTTAACTTTTATATTTCTAAATTACAGCCAACTGGATAAAATATGGCTTTTCTTCCAAAAGCAAAGATTGTCCATATGTAGCTTTTTTCTGTTCCCTCATTTTTGAAATAATCTCTTTATAACCATATCCAAGGAAATTAGTGAATTCAATTTTGTTATTCTATCCCCTCAGCTCAAAGTCACTGTCAATTCTGTGTCTTACTTATATATCACAACTAGGACATAAGCTTACATAATAATAAGTAGGTGTATATCATAAAAAGCACTACATTTTCTCCATTTTGGAAATATTCCTGTTGGGTGTTATTTCCTTCTCTCCCTGCTGCCTAATAGGAATTACTCAGTGAATTGACTAAACCAAAGGTATTCAAGGTTGAATCCTGCACAAAGGTGTCACCAAGAAGGCCACTTGAAGAGGCATCTTTTCCTCATTAGCACAAAGGGACCATCTGCTCACCAAGCTGTGCATCCATAGTTTGCATCTGTCCAGAATGAAATGCCTTTTTCAGTTTGAAGAAATATACCCTTTTGTGGAGTTCAGGTCTAGTTCTGCAATTTTTTAGAGTTCCAGATCAGTTAGGAATTTTATGGGAAGCAATAGAAATTCACTCTGGTTAACTTGATGGGACAGGAAAGGCATTTGCTATAAAGATATCGGGGTACCTTAGAGAACTGTTGAACACTAAGACTTCAGAAGAGCAGTACCAGTGCACTTCTGCAATGCCAAAACAAGGAAGAAATGTACAGCGGAATTAGTCAAGAGCTAACCTTTCCTTTATTTGTAATACTGTAGTTTTGAATTTTCTGGGGTGAGTGCAATTGGAACAATTTGATCACATGTTGATCCTGTAACCAAGAAAGACAAGGATCAGAGGAGAAGGTTTTCTTGATTAAAAGTCATACCAGGACTGCATGAAAGAAAGATTATTTTTCATTACAGGCAAGGGAGAACACATTAACAAAGGAAAGGGGAAGTCTGCTCAGTAGATAAAAATTGTAAAGACCTGGTTGTGGCTGGCACGAAGATGCCTAGTTCAGCATTGCCTTTAAGAAATAGCTCATTGATCAACTCTGAGGAATATAGTTGGCAATTAGTCTCCAGCTAGTAATACCTCCAAGTCCATTTCAATTTTTGAGTTCTAGTCACACAAAGTGACCACAGCTGACAGTTGCAAAGGAGAATCTTTCCAAAGGCAAGAGCTTTATGTACCCTATGTGGGCATCCACTGAGGAAGGAAAAGTGGCCTAGAATTAGAACTTTTACAGATTCATGAAAAGTTTCAAATGAACTGACTGGTTTTGTCAGAGTTCTCAAATGGAAAGATTAGAAAATTAAAGATAAAAAGATTTGGGATAGAAACATATAGATGTATATATGAGAGAAGGCACAAAGGGTGAAGACCTTTGTATCACAGATTAGAACCTAGTAGAGAGCAGCTAGCAGAGATACTGCCAACAAAGTATACTAATAGATTCAACCAGGTGAAATCAGCAACCACCCTAGGGTTTGCTCAATGGCACAGTAATGAAGTGCCATGATGGCAGAGGAGGATGCTACGCTTCAATGCAAAAGCAGGCAGTTTCAGTCAGTTTTTGCATTTCTGTGACCAAAAGACCAGACAAGAACAATGTAGAGGAGTATTTATGGTTGCAGATGTTCTGTCCATGGCTGGCTGACTCCATACATCTGGGCCCTAAGTGAGGCAGAACATCATGGAGAAAGGACATAGCAGAGGAAGGTTGCTGTGGACATGACAATGTGAAAGAAGGGAGAGACCTCTGCTTATCAGGGACAAAAGATAAACTCCAAAGGCACACGCCCAGTGACCTACTTCTTCCAGCTATATCTCAGTTGCCTAGTTACCACGCAGTTCATCCAGACATTGGATCAATCCACTGATTAGATTACAACTCTCCCAATCAAACCATTTTACCCCTGAACATTCCTGCTTTGTCCAGCTGGTGAGATTTTGGGAAACACCTCATATTCAAACCATAACACAGGATCTCGCACAGAGGTCAACTAGCTAGTGCTACTTCTGAATGTCCAAACTGTCATTAATAGAGAGCAATCTTGGCCCCATGTCACTATTTCCAAAGGAGATCAGCAAGACATTTGTGGCAATTGGTGGCACCTTGACAATTATAAAGTACTTCCTTCCTTAAAGTGGCAACAATTTGTTCTTATAAGAATGCATTTTATTCTTATGAACAAAATTTTTTCTAGGTATTTGTTTGCCTTTACTTCCTTCCCAGCCTCAGACAGCATCACTATCCACAGGCTTCTGGAATGCCTGATCCATATGCAAGAATTCCATTCAACATAGCTTCTGACCAAGAAAGCCACTTTATAGTAAAGAAGGAGCTAGAATAGGTCCATGAACATGAGAGGTCCCAAACACTAGTATTCCCAATTCCCAATGACCTTGTAAGTGACTTTGTGCTTTGCATTCCTGCAACTCTTGCATCTTCAGGGTTAGAGAGGTCTCAGTCTCCAAAAGGCATGTGCTCTTTCTAATAGATGCAAAAACCATCCTGTTGAACTAAAAGCTGTGGCCATCAGCTAGCCATTTAGACACTGTATCTAGGGAACAAAAGGATAGAATAGGAGTCACTATTTCATTGACCATGGAATCTGCTCAGTAGAAGGATGTAGAATGGTTGTTATACAGTAGAGGCAACAAGAATTAAGTGTAGAATACAGGTTATCTACTGAGTCCTTCTTGGTAATCTCTCCACCAATTGTAACTGAATAAGTGAAGGAAACTATCTCAGAAGGACATGGTTACCAGGAATTGAAAGACTTCAAGAATGAGGATTTGGGATACATAGGAATTCACCCACTGAAGTCAACACAGGTATATCTGAGGAAAATGGAGTTTGGAAGAATAGAGGAAGAAAGAGAGACAATAAAAGTCATAGGCCTGACATGGGAGGAGGGAAAGGAATTTTGGCCATGAGCTTTTTCTAAATTTCTCCTCAGGAGTAGCTATTCCCCAAATTAATATGGGATGAAGTGAATCTACAGGATAAACAGGATACAAGTGGCAGATACAAGGAGATGTAACTCTCACATTCCCCTTGAAAGAAGGACTTGTCTAACTTGAGGAGCATGGCTAGTTGGTAACTTCAGTGGGCCTCAAATTTTGCACTCCCAAGGGTGGCCTCAGACACGATTGGGTGAGACTTTGATATAGGGTCTAGCAGTTCTGCTCACTGCAGGACTACTCTAAAATCTGTCTCTAGCCTCCACAGGATTTGTTGTATTTGTATCACATCTGTTAATGCTCCCCACCCAACCCTGTTCCTTCATTTGGCTTTCACAGATGTTACTCATCAATAACCTCTTTGTCCTTCAAACTCTATCTCAATGGCAGCTTCCATAGGACCCAACTGACATAACACTAAAATTATCATTATTATTTCTTTAGTTCCCAGAGGTGGGGCACAAGTCAAAATAAGATTGTTTTGACTCTCAGGAAATTGCTTTCCTGTTAGTGTCACCCATTTTGTGCATTGGTCAAGCTTGCAAACAATTTAGCATTACCCTACGCCCTATGCTTTCACCACTCATGATGACTCACCACATATTAGCACAGAAGCATTACATTAATGTCAAGTGTTCAGAGTATAATGTTTATACAATCCAGCTACACCATCAAGAATGCAAAATTTATTAAAATGTGTTTGGGAAGGATGGAGATTGACTGACCCATTATGACTAAAACTGGCTAAGACTGGTAGGTTGAACTATGAAATCCAATGATCTGAACTGTATTTTATAGTGGGCACTGAATATCCCTCCCTGATTCATTTTTCATTTCCTTGTGACCTTCCCACAATTTGCCATTCTTGTGTTTCCAAAGGCTTGCATATGCCTCTTATCACACAGCCATCTAAGGACTAGAGTCACTTTGTCTGCACCACCAGTGAAAAAATAGTAGAGTCTGGAAGGTTATGTCGCACTTTGCTTCCTCCTGCCTCTCCTTGGGCAGAGACAGACTAGAACCTGGAGAGGAGTGTGGAAGTGCAGCTCCCCCTGCCACAACACCAGACACAAGACCCCAACACCAGGCCAAAGCCAAGGCTCCCTCCCACTCGAAGTCATCCTGTGTCTTGGCTTTTTTCTTTCTTTGTTCTACTTACACAACTTTATCACCATAAAACATTTGTTCATGACTATATGTATCAAAGGTTGCTTACAGGAAACCTATTGTGAAGACATTTAAAGATCATTAAAAACCATTGTTTATTTATTAAAATGATTCCCACATGACACCACAATAAAGCCATTAGCTCATAATGAAAAACAGCCAGGGACCAATCCTCATTTCCCAGCCTACCCTTCAAAATACAATAGCTATCATGTTTTCTTGGCTTTATTTTATTATTATTTTATATCACTGAACAATATACTTCACTTGCTTTAAATGACAGATTTATTACCATGTACTTTCTGGTAAAGATGAACAAGAAAAAAAAAAACAAAACATGGTGAATCTCCCCATGGAGGAACTCCATTCCCATTCTCCCGAGACGGTTGTGTTTTATTGTGTGTGTGTTTGTTTGTTCACTTGTGTTTCTATTTTGGTCACCTCCAGAAACTCAGTCTTAGACTGTCATCTTTTCATCTATTAAACTCTTTCAAGATCTCCTTTCTTAGAATCCACTTTTCTTCAAGAGAAATTCCTCCTAGACTCCCTCTCTTTTGTGCCCATTTGAACTCTCCAGGCCTGCTAGCCAGCTGTCACCACAGGACCCTGCTGGGCCTACTCCCTTGAATTCACATCTTCCTTTTAATTACATGACTCTTTTATCTCAAGGAATTTTCTAAGTGTGCATGAAAGGCAAATGTGAGTCTTTTCATGACTAAAAAGTCTTTATCTCATCTTCTCACTTATTGAGGCTTGCCCAGGTGTTCTGTTCCAGGTGGAAAAATCTTTTTCTGTTAATTTTGAAGACAGATTTTCATTGTCTTCCTACATTCATTGTTCTATGAAAAAGATTGAGATCACTCTATTTTTCATACCTTTATAACTGTCCTATTTTATTTCTAGTTAGACACATTTAAGGCCTTCATGTTATTCTTAGCATTCTGCAATTTAAAATTGAAACCTCTGACTTTCAATTTTATTTTCATATGCTTTGCTTTTAACTTGAATGCTCATTGTATCTCTTCCGATGTGGGCATTTTTCTTAAAGTATTTTAAAATACTCATCATTAAAATATTTCCCCTCATTATTTTTTCCCTTTCTTTCTGGAATACCAGAAACTCCTTGACTGGTCCTTGAGCTTCTTGTCTTTCCGTGTCATCTTTTTGTTCTAGTCTCTGGTACATTCCTTCACGTTACTCTTCTGTCACATCTACAATTTGTTTTATTATGACTATGCTATTTTAATGTCTAATTCTGTCATTTTTCTGTTCTTGTCTGTAGACTTCTCTTAGGTTATTTCCTCTAGTTCTTTTTCTTCCTTTCTGTTTCATTATCAGTCTCATTAATTTTATAGGGTTTCTTCAAATCTCTATAAACCCTTTATTTTAAGTGTGAAGTAATAGAATGGTCTAGTTGCTCAGAGTTCTCAAGCTGTTGACAGGCAGGCTTTGTGTGGTGTGCTCTGGAATAAATCTGGCTGCTGTGCTGGTAGTGTCCTAACATTGGACTCCTCAGCAGAGCCCCTGTTTTCCAGATATTAAATTCTCGTCTGCACAGGAAAATACTTGTTCTGACATAGATTTTTGACTGTAAGGAGTTCTGTTTCATCATATGGAGTGATCTCCCAATTTCTCATTTTCTATTAGGGTCATAATTTAAGCCTGATTGCTCACTCTGGTCCACATTATAGCCAAGATTTTTAAACATAAAGTATCCCTAAAGTCCTGTTGATGGGTGAATACCCTCTGACTATTGCTGCTGTTGAAGTCACCTCCCTCCATGTTCCTTCACGAACTCTCCAACTTTCAATAGTTGTTGACATTTTGGCAACTGCAATTCCAAGAGGCAATTTTCTTAGGTATTTCCTTGAAAAAAATGATTTTTCTTAAATTTCTTTCCTCCTCCCCTCCAAACTTTTCCTGAATCTCCCACAACTCTTTAACACCTTGTCTATGTTATTCTAAAATTTTAAAAAGGCCACTGCATGCCTCTCCTCTCCTTAGTCCAAAAGGTAATATTTATCTAAACAGAAAATGCAGATGCTCCCCAGGAGGTTGAAGTTCCCTTTGATATGATAAGGAGGCAGCACAGACTTGATATTTTGTCCCACTGCACCCCTTTTCCCTCTCCTAAAAGATTTTCCTGAGCCACCAGGATGGAGATTTGAGACAAAAAGTTCTCCTACTCTTCCTCAGAGTCTGCTTTAAGTGAAATCTGCTTTTCCTCACCAGCCTGCCTCCTGAGCTTTCATGGAGAGCAACAAGTCAAGTCATTCTTTCCCACTGTAACTTCTTCCCGTGGCTCACTCTTTCCCAGGCTCTTTGTTTTGGAAAAGTCTAACTTCTACCATTATCTCTATTATCACTATTGATTCTAGTAATGATACTTCTATTAGCATGTAAGTGAATCTAGTGTTTGTTTCCAATATGGTCTTAATCAGTTCAGGCCTGATGAAACAAAATTACATAAACTGAGTGGCTTATGAACAAGAAAATTTTACTTCTCATAATTGTGTAGGCTGAAAGTCTGAAATAAAGATGCCAATGGATGTGGCGTTTGGTCAAGATGCCTTCCTGTTTGTGGATGACTGTCTGCTGTATACCCTCACATGGCAGAGAGCAGAGAAGCAAGCTCTCTGTGACTCTGATAAAGGGACTCATCCCATTCATGAGAACTCTGCCCTCACCTACCAAGTCCCACCTCCCAACACCATCCCAGTAAAGTTAGAGTTCTAACATGAGTGGTAGGGACATAAATAATAAATTTAAATTTATAATAAATATCATGTGGCAGGTACTTTGTTTTGAAATGTGTATATTCCCTCTTTCTCTATCATCTGACCTTTACAGGTACTACTGTATCCATTAACTATAGAAAATAAAGGTTCAGACGGGTATCTGTCAGTGCTTGAATTTGCAATATTTTTGTCTGGCTACAAGGTCATGGTCATTCCATTGTGTTAGGCTAAACTTAATTTGTGTCTCCTAGCAGGTACAGTTTATATAGTTTCGTTAGAAAATTTGTGGCACACTAAATGACATTATTTACAAAATAATGAAGGGCATCTTTAATCCAGAGTCTTTTAAAATTTTTGCTATATTTTCCTATGTAATAAAGACTGTGTTTTTTGTTTGGGTTGCATTTCTATCAAATACCAACAAACTGGAAATATATTCTTTGTAGGAATTTTGCACATCTGAAATGCAAGATAAAATGAAAGATGGAACTGCATTTAACTAACCTAAAAGTACTACTGAAGGACAAGGCTGTCCATGGAGCTGAAGTGACAGCTGATGTCCTTTCTCTCCAGTTCTTGCAATCACACCAGAGAGATTTCAGATATGTTGCTCAGTGTAGCAGACATGAATTTATTAGAATAGGAAAAAGAAAAAAGGGGACATTCTCAAGGGAGAAAAGTGGGTTCTCTCAGAGAAGAGAAGGACAGCATACCCAATCCTATTTTATTGGGTATCCCAGAGAAGTGTACAGAGAGTATCACCCAGGTCTATCACCTGACTTTTGACAGTCAAATTTCTGATTGCTTCAGATTTCCACACAGTCTTACCCCATAGAGGAGAGATTTTACTATTAGAATGACATGTTAAAGATCCAAGGTAACTCTGGGTCATTGTGACCCGTGCTGACCAGTTCTAATTGGAATTTGTTTTTATTGATTATATGGTTAGGAGACTTTATTTCTAATTGTCATTGCTCCCTGAGTTCTGGAATCTGGTCTCTGTAAAGGTCACAAAAGTCCCCCCTTCAGGGTAACTTTGTTCTTCTTATCAGCAGGGGGAGTCTTTCAGGACTGCATTTCTCCTGCGGATAACAGGCTGTTTGTGAGGAATGTAACATATCCTATTGACCTAATATAGGTATGGCTGCAGGCAAATTGCTTTTTAAAAGAAATCACACAGGGGTCAGCACAGTGGGCCCACTTTACAGGATTTTCTTCTTAATCTCATGTTCCCACTGCTCTCGCCTGTTTGTTACCCATGAGTACTGACTACCAGTAGAATTTTGTAAAATGCCAGACATAAAGCACTAGGACAACTTTATATGTGTTGTGCAAGATCATTTTATAAATCTAACAGAACAACTAGCAATAAGCATTTTGGCAAGGTTAATTTTGATTATTTCATTAATTCGTTTCCTAAAAATATTGGTATTTATGATATCCAAATAGATTATTATAGCAATTTACATACTTTCGGTTAGGAGTCTTAGCTTTATCCACCCTGGAATCTTGCATAAACCTGTGTAGTTGTATTTATGTGCATTGATTTACAAAGTAAGAAGAGAATTTTCATACTTCTAATAGTCTTGGTTAATGACAAAGAGAAATAGAAACCTAAAATTGGCATTGCAAAATTATTTTTTTACTCTGAAACTAATTTCTTCTTTATTTTGTTTTCAACTGTTTAGTTGTATGCTTCAAAAGTTCCTTAATCAGAAGCTTTCACATTCTTCATCTTTAAAATGAGAGCATCAGAATAAATCAACAGTTAAATAGTTTATTTTTCAAAATAAATCACTTTATTTTCTACGTCTTTGGGAGCTTCCTGAAACTAAATCAACCTGTGCTTCTTATCACTGTGAATGAGCAATTGTGTAAGTTTTTCTAGGACCAAGTGATCTATTGCATTTTTCACATTATTATATGAATAATATTTAATTTTATACTTCTCTAAGCCACTATGCAGAAATAAGCTCAAAGATCAACTAAAGTATCAAAATGCTTGCTCCCTAAGAATTCTGTATATGTTATTCAGAAGTCCCACACCTACTTAGCAATAGACTTTTCCCATCCATAGAAACCCTGTCACCTGTGAGTGTATTTTGCAGTTGTTGAATCACTTAGTGTTTGGGAAGCCCAGGTGCTTCTTTCAATTTCTTGATTTAGACCTCTTCCTTATTTGAATTCTCTGTAGTATTTAGTGTAATGCCTCACATATAAAGTGGGCTCAGTGTCTTTATTTGTTGGAAGAAGGGTGAGATGGCATCATGTTTGAAACAATAACATCTATAGAATTATAGCCTTTTTGCTTATATCTAACCGTATATTGAACTCTGTGATATTGTTTGAATCATGTAAAAAAAATGTCTGGTGAATGAATCCTGGAAATTCGTAAAGACATTTATGTTTGTTATGATCTGGATGTGAGGTGTGCCCCAAAAGTTCACATATGAGACAACGCAGGAAGCTTCAGAGGAGAAATGATAGGGTTATTAGAGTCTTAACCCAATCAGTGAATTAATCCACCAGCTTTCCATGGACTAGACTGCTGAAACTGTGAGTCCTTAAACAAACTTTTCCTCCTCTACAGTTGCTGTGTTGGGTCTTTTAGCCTAAGGAGTGAAAAAGCTGACTAAAACATTATTAAACTAATGAAGAATGTATTCAAACAAATATAAAGTTGAATTTTTCTATTTTTCTGGCATTTGTTGCATGGGCTAATCTTACAGGTTAAGAAAGGATTGGTGATTATCCGTAAGTTGTAAGGACTGAATTAAAAATAGAGCAATGAAGTCAAAGTGTAGAAATTATAAAGTTCTCCTATATGTGGATTTTCTTTTGTGCTCACATGAGACATTTTGTAAAACAGTGTTCGGTTTTTAAAAGTTGCATTTCATTGAGCATGAAAATACACATGTTTCAGTTTATATGGTAGTATGCTGGGTTGAGTCTTTGGGGATCAAAGATCAAAGGAGGCGCGAATCTGTTAAATGAAATATGCAGTAAAGACTCAGTATTAATCTGAATATATCTTGATACACTTCATAAGTTCTGAGTCTTTTTGGGATGTAAGATTTTTTCCAACCTCTCAAAAATTCATGTTGCAGAAGGCAATTTTATCCAAATCATAAATCCCCACATCAATGTTTTAGAGTTCCCAATTATCCAAATATTCATTCCACCAGAGATAATAATATACAGTTTGTAAATGTTTGAAAGAATCCAATTTTAAAAGTTACTTCTTGGAGGTGACAAATTGTAGGTTCACATCTAACATCCATCATACCTGATGCCAAAACAATGATGCTTCCAAGCATCATACACACTCAAGGATGAGCATCTCATATCACACCATGAAATGCATCATTAGGGTCTGTATTTTTCATGAGAAAAATACAGCCATTCTCTAAGTCTATAATGTTATCATATGCTTGCCAAAGAGCCGCAAACCAAAACAGAAAATCAAGGGAAAGAAGTAAGATTTTCTGTGATTGTATTTTGTTGTAAATTGCACACTAGAAATGGAGGTTGTTGGTTTTTTTTTTTTTTTTTCTTAGTCCCTAGTGTGTTGTCTGATAATGCAAACAAAATTTCAAGTCTTCTGCTCTTGCCTAGTATCTTACTTGACTGTTCTCAGCTCTTAGAAAAGAGTAATCCCTGCTACCGGAAAGAACACTCTCTCTGGGCATTTTCTCTTCCTGATGTAGGCTGTTATAACAGTCATGAAGAACCCAAGTTGGATTTCTCAGAGAACAACACAGGAGGAAAATCAGTCTCATCCTTTCTGTCAATAGCTCGTATGGATAGGTGTGTGGTCTTCTCTCAGCAAGAGATCCTCCCCAATCCACTCTGGATCTCAAGAGTTCCTAGAAAGATGAAAGAAAAGCTTCCTAGAAAAATAGTGAGGAATGGGTCTCGTACGGTAGGATCATGAAAAACACTGTGTAGCTCGCTCTGTCAGGGCATGCATATCAATTAGCTAACTTTATTGGTTCTTTAGTTG
This sequence comes from Sciurus vulgaris, assembly GCF_902686455.1. Lineage (NCBI taxonomy): Eukaryota > Metazoa > Chordata > Mammalia > Rodentia > Sciuridae > Sciurus > Sciurus vulgaris. Next base: position 85,257,302 of record NC_136463.1, on the reverse strand, counting down.
TACTGCAATTTTTATTCTACTTCTTTTCCCTGGAATTACTGGAATTACTATTTCATTCAAACATACTAACATGAATTAGCTTCTCTTTTTCTCTTGCCTTACTAAGTGTTGTAAGCATTCATGGGAAGAAAATATTGCTTCCAAAGGAAAGAAACAGAAAAGAAACTTCATCTTTTCCAAAGAAATCACTCAGTCTCCTAGTGTGTGCTCCTCTGCTTCTCTGCCCGTATGCAAAACTTCTCCTCAAGCCCTCAATCTCCAGGTAATCAAGGGAGATATAAGGATGAGATGGTATCTGAGCTAAATCCAAAATATGGTTTGTTAATTTCCTGGGGATTTTGTAACAAAGTACCACAAACCCAGAGGTTTAAGGCAGCAGAAATGTATTCTCTGATTGTTTAGGCTAGAATTCTGAAATTGAAGTGTTGGGGCAAAATCTGTTTCATCCTCTGCTGGTTTCGGGTGGGTGCTGTATTGTTTGTTCCTTGACCTCTGGGCAGGGTGATTTCAATTTCTGCCTCCACCTGTGTTCCTGTCTCTAAGAATAACTTCAGAATACTAAATATCCCTAGTTAAGGTAATATTCCTGGTGGGGAGAGTTGGAAGATAAAAATTGTTTATATAATTAAAATTTTGTCCTGATATCTTTTTTTTAGAAAATCTCAAATAGGTTTTCATAATAACTGTTCCTGTATAATTAAAATTATTATGATATCTGATTTTTTTCCTAACCCTCTTCATAATTGGTGAAATTATTTTTGTTTTTTCACAAACTACTGTACCATTTAAATAACAAATTCCTTTTTCATCATGGTTAGTCATCAATTTCCTACCATTTAAAATTATCAACAAATGGCATGTACTATTAAGATTTATGATATTTACTTACCATAAGGTAGTTCATGATTCCATATTTTCATACAGGTTGATTCTTGGCAAAAAGAATAATCATTAAATGAGTGGCATTTATAAGAGTTTTTTAAATATCATGTGTTTCTTAGATATGTTTCTTTAAATATTATTTCAGAGAAGAGATGTACAAATTGAGGGGCAAATTTTAAAGAAAAAACAAAAGGGACTGTGTAAACCAGAATAAATTCTAAAGTATAGACATAAAATATAGTGGTCAGCTTTCATTTTTAAACATGGTTTTGTTATAACTTTTTAAGTGTCTCGAAGTTTTATAAATTGCTGGGCTATTTTGTTTGTTTCTTCTGTGGAAAAACAGATAAGTGCTTCATTCTGTTACTTAGGGTTTCTAGTATCTCATGAAATTTGTATTCCAGAATTCACTTTCTTTTTGAACAAATAGAGCCAGTTCTTCTTGGGCTGATAACTCAACCCTTACCCTTGAATTTCTTTTTATTGAATGCACCTTAGCCATTAAGGTGCATTCTTAGATGTTAGTTTCTTAGATGTCTTTCTCTTTATACTTACTTTCTATTGGTAATATATTTTTTTCAGGATTCTGAGTGCATTCATATCATAATATTTACTTTTGCCATTACATGTAATTGAGTTTGCAAGTTGAAACTCAGATGAAACAGATGAAAAACTCAGACATGAAATCTGTGTCATTTAGTAGCAAATGCACATGCATATTTTAAAGAAAATACAGACATGATTTGTATTTTTCAGTATGGAACACACATTAAAAACAATAAAAAATTAATGAGACTCATCTCTGTATTTCAGTGTTCTTAAGTTCTACAAAGATGTCTCTAGTTCTTTATGGATCCTTTTATTATGAATATTTCTAGCTTACCTAAGCTCAGGATTTAAAAAGAGTTTGTTCATCCAACCATTCTTTCCATTCTCTTATTCTCTGACTTTTCCCCCATGGATCTCCTATTGGATGGATGTTGGAACATCTGGATTAATCCTTTTTTCTTTTAAATAGTGCCCCCCCTACAGTTATTTGTGGAATTTGCTCAAATTTATCTTCAATTCCTTGTGGCTTTGATATCCATCTACGTATATAACTTTAATATTATTTTTAATTAAAAAATTATCTCATTCTCTACTCATTTTTCATAGCACCTGGGTTTAGCTTCAGGGACATATCATGACTAATTGATTCAGGGACATATTGCTGAGGAGAATAATTATAATTTTTAAATTACTTTTTTTCTTCAGAAACTTTTATTTATATCAGGATAACAATGTTGTTCACCAAATAATTCAAGTTCTTCACCAGTTCAGCACTTAAGTCATTATTGAATGAATTATAAAAAACAGATATGAATAAGTTTCAAACAATAAGTTTCCTATTTGTGAGTAGGGCCACAAAATTAGTACTTGACTATGTGATTTGAGTACAAGCAATATGTGTCACTTCTAAGTCACACATCAATTGTGGGTACATGAGCCCTTTTTTCTTTTTGCCATTATAATGAACAATGTCTAAGATGGCAATATTATCATCAGAGATTCTGCAGTTGTGTATTTAGCACAATCCATTCTGATTGATACAGTCAGTCATTTGTCAATTTTAGCCTCTATTGTGCAGTTAATTTCATTCTTTGTCTTTAAATGATGGACTATGCTGGTGGGGACCAGAGCTAATGTGGTTTACTTATTTGCACGTACAACCGTTTTCACCACAGTCCTCCCCTCCAGAATTGAAGAGTGAATTCTGAGCTCCATGCATGTGGGTAGGACATGGCAGTAGCAAGATTTTTGATTGTTACCAGTGATGGAATTCAGGGGCATTCGACCACTGAGCCACATCCCCAGCCCTTTTTGGTATTTTATTTAGAAAAAGGGTCTCACTGAGTTGCTTAGGACCTCAAGAAGTTGATGAAACTGGCTTTGAACCCATGATCCTCCTGCCTCAGCCTCCCAAGCTGCAGGGATTACAGGAGTGCACCACTGTACCTGGCCAGTAGAGAGATTTACTCTTGTTTAAAAGTAAGTAGTTATGCAGGAAAAACCAACTCTCATCACTTAAAGAATGTCATGCTCTCAGTTTCCCATTTTTGGGGCCCCTGCTAATATGTGAGCAAACAAATCAGCTCATTTAGGTAGCAGTTTTCCAGGATTGTTCTACAACTGAATGCCACTCTTTTATCGCTATATTTCTATAGTATAATAATGTGTGGCGTTTTCAGGGATTAACTGTCAAGTGTTTCTATAAATAACCTATACTCTTCTTTGTCATCTGAATGCTCACATTGGTTGTCTTTGAACTCAAAAACTCTGCGACTCCGTTTTGGCAGGGGGAGTGTGATATGTCCAATTAAACATATTTTAGTGTGTGTTTTAACTGCAGTTTTCTCTCCTTTGAGTTGTCTAACATTATAAGCCATTTGATTTATATTTTTAGATATATAACCATATACTAGTCTACTGCTGCTGTTTGATGCCCCCAAACTCCTATTATTATTTTTATATTTCTTTACTATTACTTTAATAAACTTTTGAGAGGAATGGAAGATAATTTTACCGTCCCAAAACTGAAGTCTTTGTTTTATGAATGCTTCAATTTACTCTTGATTTTTAAAATCTTCAAGTGTCGATTTTGTTTTAACCTAGGACAAGGAATTTTAGAAAGCTGTCTTATATTCTTGTCAGAGTCTCCCTTTGAGGTTTAAAAATAGTATCATATGATTGTATATGTTGAAAATTGTAGAAAGTAATTTTCAAATAATCATCAATAATGTTTTTCCCTTAACTCACAGTTATGGCTTTTGACAGAGCAGAATAAGTAACCTGGTAAACATTAGGAAATCAGGACTTAGTGACAGCAGTCTTATGTTAGAGTCTTGATTCTCTCAACTACCGACAATGTGACAATGGACAAGTCACTTCTCTCTGGCTCTAAGTTTTCTTATCTATAAGTTGAATGAGATTGGATGATTTGAAACTTTTAGATTTCAGATCTGATATTTTATAATTTCATGATTCTAGGTTGCTAGCAAATTCTAGTTCTTAAGAATTCCATAAGAGATATTCTAATAAAATAGACACCCAGAATGGTTCAGCTGGTTTTAAATTTTGACATTTAATTCTAGAACATTCATAGGAGAAGGGTGTTAGCACTTTCTGTCTTCAAACTAGATTTTTCTGTCATAACTCTTTTAAAATAGATTTCTTTTGTACATTTTGTTGCATAACTTTCAAAGACCATGAAGATGAAGAACATAATATGCAGAAGTTCCTGAAATGGATTCCATGACTTAAACCTAGTCAAATTTTTATCTTATTTCATAATAAAATATAAATGCTTTAATATTGAATATAGAATTTTGTCTGATTACTGAAAACCACAGTTGACCCATTGATCTCATCCCTTACAATCTAATTTTGCCCATGCCACCGCCATGTGCAAGTGCTTGGAAATCTTCACATTTGTTGAACTTCCAAATACCTGCCATGGGCATACTGGTAACTGTGAAGAATGCACTTTCTCAATTTTGAAGTTTAACCCTTCTTCCAAAATTTCAATACATTGCTTTCAAAAATGTTCCTACCCCCAGTTCAGCTCTTCCATTAACTGAATAGAAATCTTTCCTTTCTGTTCTTTAGTACTGTATCACCTCTTAAGAACTCTGTAAATCCACGTACAGTTTGTACAGAGATTTCTTCCACAGCATATAATACCAGACTATTTATTATTGGATTTTTAAGATATTTTTGTTGTAGGGTGCAAGTTAAAATTTTTACCATTCCTACACTGTGTCTTCCTTAAAATGTATGGATCAATGTCTAAAATAAAGGTACCCCAACATAGGTAACCTTTTCCTTCCTCTTTTTTCCTCCATGTTTTCCTCCATTCCTTCTATCATTTCTACTCTTACTAATAACCATAGCGACATTTTAGTTGAAGTTTTATATTTATCAGAATCTGTCCTTACTTCTTATTCCAAGAAAAAGTTTTGATTAACTTGGTCATTTCAATCTTATTTACACTCTTTGTATTTTCCTTTCAAGATATAGTCCCTTGTTAATTTAATAAGGAAATGTATTTTATTTATAAACAGCATAATTGAGACATAATTAAAATAAAATAAATTGCACATATATATCTGAAACCTCCACCAAATCAAGAAAAGGAACAGAGATCACTGAAACAGTTATATATATCATATAATATATAACATATATATTATATATACATCATATATATATAGAGAGAGAGAGAGAGGGAGAGAGAGAGAGAGAGAGAGAGACCATATATAATGCCATGTTTATATCAGGGTACAAATATATGGTCTATATATGTGGAATATAATAGCGAAATATTAATTCTGTGATAAAATATTATTTTTTTAAAAATCACATTATATTCTCATGATGACTTTGATGATAGACTGCCTGGTGACACTCGCTGGCAGTGTAACATCTGTGAGTGACTTAATCTCTCAGAATCTGTTTCCTTATCTATAAAATCTATCCACTAATAGTATTTTTATCAAGTTTATAATGAGAATTAAATGAGAGGTTGCACTAAATTCTCACCAGCAAAGAAAGTACTGAGCATCTCACGGAGAACTTAATGATGACCCCCTCCCAAACTGACTGAGCAATGGCAAAAAAAAAAAAAAAAAAAAAAAAAGAAGTAGTTGGATCATTTGACAGAAAACAAATATCACCCCAGAATGGCTATTCCCTTGAATCCCAATGAATTCCACTCAGTGCTGTGGTGATGTGCCTCCATTTAACAGACTCTTTTTGGTAACCAAAATATAAAATCTTAGTGGAGACTTTGTGCTTTCTTTTGTTTTAATTATTCTGACCATCACTGGCACATATTGGAACCACCTTGTCTAAAATCAGAACCTATATGCTACACTACCTAATTTCTTTATGAAAATAATTATTAGTACTATAGATTTGTAAAGTTGTTTGCTTAAAAATTAAGTCCTTGAGTGAAATTTTGCTGTCAGTAATGTAATACCAGAGTGTATGTTACTTTGTACTGAATTATATACAGAAGATTTCCCATGTTATTTAGATGTCAATTATCTCTAAAGGTCCACTTGCAATTATGATGTGTATGTACTGGACAGTTAACTGTCATTTTATCCCTTAAATAATTTTGTGAATAATTTTCAATGGATTGCATTTAATGGTACCTAAAGGTCTGGGAGAAGAGAAAAATGGGAGAAGGTAGTTTGATAAGTAAAAAAGAAATAGGTACTGTCCTCCTTCAAACCTACTATTCACTGTCTTTCAATATAGATGTGGTTGCCAGGATTAGAAAATGATCTAAAAGATATTTTGATTTGGAATGGCAGGTGAGAGCAGAGATGACAAGAAAATAAATACTGGTACCCTAAGGAGCACCACGTAAGGTGAACTGAGTCTAAGGAGGGTTGAGAATATTATCTGTGGTGATTTTGTGTACTGAATATAATAGATGAACGCATGCCAAATTATTAAACAAACATATTTAGGCAATGAAGTTGTGTCAGAGATTTTTCTTTCATGGACATTTTTGTACTTTGGAAATTTTCTAAAATAAATATGTATTACTTGTGAAATCAGAAATAAATGAAAAATCATAGGTAACCTTTTTGCTTAAAAAACCATACAGCCAATTTCACACACAATTTAACTTTAAAATAAAACTATTCTTAATTCTACAGGAAGAAAAATAATTTAAATAACAGAGTTCATAAAGTGGTCCTTTCCTATTTTGTTAACTACAGGACTTATTAGACTACATTACCATATAATTTCTAGTCTAGAAAGGACATGGAGAGGTCATCTCCTTCATTTCTTTATCATCATACAAGATGCCTCTTAAATTATCCAAGGAAGATTAGAATCCATTCTATTTCAGACTTTTCAGAGTTGCCATGTCCTCCTTTGCTGGTATGTTTTTACATTTGATAATGTTGGACTGAAAGAACAATTTAAATTCTCTATTTAACAATGGCCTGAAGAAAAGTTTAAAAAAGAATGATTTGTAAAACCAGAGAGTAATTTTAGCACTGGGAAGCAATCCCTCAATTGTTTTTATCTTTCTTCAAAATCAAGTATAATTTCTATAAAGACTAACTTATTTCTGTCTCTTTAAGAATAGTCTTTCTTTGTTGACTGGAACTCCCTCTTATCCAGGGCTACTTTCTTCCCAAGAGGTTAGCATTCTCATTGGGAGGGTTTTGGGATACCCATATGGAGGGATCACCTACCATGCATCAAGAACATGGCAGTTTAGAACTAGGCTCTTTTTGGTATGATCTTATTTAGTTCTCAAGTTATTCCCCAGCATATATGTTTTTATTCTCATCCTACAAAGTAAAACTCAGCACCAATGTAATCCTAAGCTTCCTGTTCATGGGATGCTTCCAGAGTACCTTGTGGTCAAAGGAGAATGAAAAGGCATGTCTCACAAGCATGGCCTGCAATAACTGTCCTCAGTATTGGCTTAGTTCTCAGAGAGCTTCTCACATGCTAGGTCCCTTCCCATTGTTACTTTTGCCTACAGTATTCTTCCTTATCTGAAACTGGCAAAAATTATACATCTTTCAGCACTTAGTTAAATACTACCTATTTTCTACCACCATGAAAGTAAGTCATTCCTTTCCAAATATACAATTATGGTTCTATTATTATATAATAACTATATAGTGTTTACACTATAACATTGAACCTCAATTCTTTTTTGAGCACTGGGGATATTAATTGTATAGTTATAATTTTAGGAACATGTACATATCAGATGCTTAATAGATATTTATTGAATAAATTTCAAAAGGGAGAGAAAACTCACCTTGATGGCTAGCAACAGGCCTGGCTCTTACATCTAGGTCTTGTTTTATTTTTATATGTAATTCTGTAGGATACTAATATCAGGCAAGACATCAAAACAAAAATTAGATACCGCCCAAATCACAAAAATGAACAAATACTTCTCCTGATCCCATCCTGGCAAATATGAATATGTGGTATTTCTATTTTAGCCATAGCTTTAGCTTCTCCTGGTTCTTCTTACTTTCTATGTAGGAATTATTATGATACTTTGATTAGTCTATTTTCTGTTGCCATAACAAAATACTTGAGGTTGGGCAATTCATAATGAAAAAGACTTTATTTCACTAACAGTTATGGAGGTACAGGTGCATGACCCTGACTTTTGTGTGACTCTGGTGATAACCTTGTGTCAGGAGCATCAGAAAGGTGGAAGTACTTGGGGACGAGATCACATGAGGAAACAGGTAATAAAAAGATTTAGGGATTAGGCTCACTGATGTACAACAACCCATTCTCATGGGAATTAACTCACTCCCTGAGACCAACACTAATCCCTACCTAGGGTGATGCCCCTAATGACCAAATTACTTCCCACAACTTTTAAAGGTACACTAATACTTAGTTCCATCACACCGGGGAGCAAGCTTCCCAACTATGAACCTTTGACCCATCTCAATGACATCAATGTTCAACATTGAGTCACTCCATTCTCTGACATGCAGAGACATGCCCTGCTTCCTTGTATTCTTCTCATAATCACCTATGGAGGCCCAATTGCTATTCCAAGTCCTTACTAACACCATCTTTTGAAGTCGCTCATCATTCCCCTTTGTTCAGTTACTCATTTATTTCTGTTGGTCTCATTGAAGGACACTAAGAGACTGAATGAATGACAACTGTTATTCATATTAGATTCTAAGTGCTATGTGTTCAGGGATGGACCATTCTCCTCTATTATCGAGGTTTAAATAGTCACAAAATAAATGTGGAATAAGTGAAATAGTCTTCACTCTTATTTCCACTGCCGCTTTCCTCTCTGTGAGGATCATTCTCAGGGACATGCCTCCTCTGCTGCTGAAGCCATTGACTTTCCTTTGCCTACCACTGAAGATGCAGATCAACAATCTCCATATTCATCCCAAAGCTTCCTCATTTCTTGGTTATAAACCTAGAAGTCTGTTTCCTTTTGTTCGTGGTGGTGGTTTTACCATTTTTTTTTTTTTCGGGGGGGAGCGTCTGGGTGAAAGTCCTTCGGTTTCAAAGAGTTTGTTGGTCTGGGTACACCTATATAAGTACAAGTGTAAAAGTTTCAGTTCTTATCTTTATGGCTAGGGTGATAAATATCCCCTCTCTCACCTGCTGCCTCATTTAGGTCCTACACATTCTTGATAATACTAAGGAAATATGAGTACAGAGTAAGCCTTTCATTTGCTACTCCTTTAGGGGAACCACTATTTCCTTAAAGGAAGAATTCCTCTCAGGACAATTTAGTTAAAATATATATTTACTCCAATTGTGCATAAAGTTCCCAATGACTTCCTATTACCAATAGATTAAGAAGATAAAAGTTGCTTTGTAAACCAGCCCCCTTCTATTAGCAGTACAATTGTGAAGGATATAATTAACCAAATAGAGTACAATGATTACATTCAATTAAAATTTATGACAACAAAAAGATAGACTAAAGTAACAATAAATTCATATGGAGGATGGATCACAAAATATTGAGCAGTACTTCTAAACTGTCAAGGTCATTAGACACAGTGGAAGAGAGTGTTCCCTGGACAGAACCTGGAACAGAAAAAGTACATTACTGAAAAAAATTAATGAAATCCGAATTGAGTCAGGAGCATGGTTAATAGTTATGTGTCAATTTTCATTTTGACATATGTACATTGTCCACATAAAAAGACTATAATAGGAAAAAAGTGAAACTGTGTTGAGTATATGGGAAAGCACTGTTCTATACTTGCAACTGTGGTAAGAACCTGAATTTTTTCTAAAATGTAAGTATCTGTAAAAACAAATGGAGATGCTACCTGACATAGTCATTGCCCATGGCATAAGCTGACTGATTGACTATACATAAGTAGAAATAAAGTTTGTAAAAGTCCTCAAGAATGCACTAGACAATCATGCAAAAATATTTTACAAAAATACAAAGTGTGATTACGCATTTATGAAAATAGCTGTCTGGTATGAAAATTGACATTTTTATGACATCAGAAGAGCTCAGAGATATAATCAGCTCAATGGAAAATGTCAGAAAGATTATTTTATTTAGAATCCCTTGAGAAAGAAAAAAGAAAAGGTATTTAAGTGACAACATTTTGACTACTACTGCATACACATCCACTGCTTACTTGGTACAAACGAATTATTTTTGCCATGCTAAAACCAGAATTTACTAATGAGGTTTTGAGAATTACATGGTAGCACCAGGTTGAAACCAACTTTTAGTAGTGGAATTATAGGATAAAAAAAATGTGTTCACTTTTTAAAATGTAGTGTGAGAAATATTGACATGATTCTCATCAAAATTATTATACCCAGTTACATTCCCAAATTTAAAAGACAACCGATTGTTAAATTAGAATGTAGGTGTTTGTAAAATATATCAAGCCAGTCTAGTCTGTTTATACTTATTTTATGTATTGTTTAAGAATAATGAAAACTACTAATTTTAATACCTGTTTTAATTCAGTATAGTGATTTTTCCAAATCTACTTACAAATGATAATTCAGCCAACTTTTGAACAACAAACCAAATAAAAAAGGCTCAAATTTTTTTTTTTTTGCAAGTGCAAATTTCTGCTGCCTGCACATTAGTTTTGCAAAGTCCTCCTTCCTTTCTCTTGAATACTGTCATTCTATAATGATATTAAGTAATAACACCCATTTCTAATCATCTCTAATTTCATATTATATATCCTGGTCCTTGTAGTATGATGTTTCAACAATGATGAATGATTGTTGTCTCCTCGGATTCATTAATAGAACAATATCATCTCCATCTCTTTCATTCAAATTTTGAGTGACACCCTTAGCTATTTCAATTTGACTTTTTGTGAAATTAAGGGTGGTGATATCTTCTGTAACCCCATCTTACCAGTTAAACTTTGAAAAATGCAAAGAGAATGTCACATTGGGAAAGAAGAGATACTTGAAGAACGAGAACAATTTTAAATGGCTAGCTCTATGACGATACCAGGAAGAAACACTTCTCAGGAAACTTGTATTGATAGCTTTCAGAGGTATTTCTTATACATTTTCTTACTTAATCTCATCTTCATAACCCTAAGAGATGCCAATTTCTGTGTAGTTATATTACAAAAGAATTTATTGTAGGTGTTCTCTTCGACAGCAGCAAAAGATTTGTGGAAATAGTGCAATGAGACCATTAAAGGAACCCCTTAAAGACTCAGCGGACTGCTACTTTCCTAAAATAACAAAATACCATCTGTCAAACTGAATTTGTGTGAAGGGAGAATAATAACTTTTCATTTACTACATATACCAGGAGAGCTGATAAATCTTCTTGAGGTCATGGATGTTTTTTGGAATAGTTTCAATTTAAATTTTATTTGTGAAGATAGCTGTCAGGAGGCATGTCGGAGGCAGTCAGTAGCGTGCATTCATGATGCCTGCTGTGCACAGCACAGCCCACTAACAACGCTGAACCCATGAGGCAGGAACCCAGGTCAAAAGGCAATGGCCAGAGGGACTAGGGTATTGGACCAATTTCCTAAGGGACAAATGTTAGGGATATTTTTGATAAAATATAGGGGAAATAAATTGGAAGTGCTAGATAAGTAGGTTAAATTTATTTCACTCTGAGTTCTATTCTGAACACATGGACCTGGCAACATTGACAAGCACAAATTGTTAATGATTTAACTGGACTTCAGGGAGTCAGTTGAACAACAAAGATACTGAATGCGAATTTTGAGCAAGGTAATGGACTGGACAATGGTTCTATTCAGGTGCATCTGATAGGTGCTCTATACTTGAGGTACGCATAGCCCAGTGGGGAAATCAGGCAACCAACACAGTCCATTCCAAGAGAAATTATGATGTGTATCCACAGAATTATCTACACTGTGGGAGCATTTTATTTCACTCCACCTGCAGCTTTGGAGAATTTTCTAGAAGAGATGAGACCTGAATTGAATCTGAAGGACAAACAAAATTAGATAGGTGAATGAAGATGGAAGGTCACAGTAGGCAGTAACAATGCCACAAGTAGAATTACTGCCCCTCTTCTGATCATCATCAATGCCATCATTGCCATAGAAAACTAAGAATGCTAATGATAAAAACAGTATGTAGTTAGCACTTACTTGGCAAATGCTTTATAAACACTCTCAATGAATTTTCAAAGGAAAACGTTAAAGAAGGAACATCAGTGCTCTCCTATATATTCGAACAAAACTGCAGTTAAAGACATTCAATAATAACATCTCACTTAAGCTCTTGGAAGATGTTAAGGGCCAAGAAATAAGTTCTCAGTTGTTGGGTTTATATTTATTCAAATCTACACAGTATGAGTCAGGATATGAATTCAAAATCAGTATACTATACTGTCCCTGCATATATATTGTGCATGCATGCAGGGAGTACAAGCCACAGGTGTGATTAGTAGTTTGTCATAAGGTAGTGAGTGGTAAGAGACAGGAATGGAGAAACAAGTAAAGACCAAGTTGCATTGAGATGAAGAATTTTAATTTTATAGGAAACATGGAGGCATGATGTAACAAAAAAAGTAGTATGTTTTGGTTTTAAAAGTCAATAGCTTTATTAATTGTAATGTTTTATTTTCCATTCTAAAGAAGCCAATTGTTTATATTTACCTAAGTAATCTTTTTGTAGAATTTAATATCATTTAAAATAGAAAATGCATTAGCAATGAATGCTATCACAAGTCACAGAATGCTATAGTCACTCATGGTCATTGCAGGATTGGGCAAAGAGTCATCTAAATAAGTCCCATTTGAATATAGCTCCTTTCAAAAGTAAGCAGAACATACAACTTTTAAATAAATTCAGGAATAAAGCTAAGTTCACAAAGTTATATATGTATGGATATATCAATATCTGCTTAAACCGTCATGTTCGAACAGATATTAAAGTGTTAGATGTGTCATCTTCCTCAATATCTGGGGATGAAAATTAAAGTGGGTTATAAAATTAACTTAGTACATTGATACCGGTAGTTTCAGAAAACAGAAAAATGCAACAAAAATAATATGAAACTAAATGTATCATATTTAATAAGAGCAGATATGGTTACAGGAAATATTGCTTTCTATGTGAGTGTATGCATTTTCCAGATAGCAACAAAAAAATTTCTTGTTGTGGTTCATTGTATCTGTCTGTGTCCAGTCAGGAAACAGTAAATATTCCATCTATTTCAGAAGATAAAATTCAGTAAAATAATTTGTTTGCTAGATATTCAGGAAGTGAGAAAGCAAAAGCAAGGAGACGGAGTATAGCTAGAGCTGGAATTGCTGAGTTGGAAGGAGGAGTTTCCTCTGCTGGGGCCCAGCTCTCAGAAGGGCCCCTCAGCTAATGGCACTGGTACCGCTGTGAGGGCACAATGCACTGAGTCAGCAAGTGTTGGAAAGGCAGTTCATTGCAATCAATCGGCTACTTGAACATACAGTTTGGGTGACACTGGACAAGAAAAGAAAATAGAAACAAAGAAGTGGAAGAACATGGGATAGCACTTTCTAGTCAATTCCACTTACCTCCTCTTTGCTGATCCCAAAAGGAAATCCAAGGTTAAAGTGGTTTGTAGAGTTTCAACCCTAGCATCAAGAGCAGATGAGAATGGTGGAAATGAAGCTAAGAAACAATTGTTTAATAATTGTCACAAGCCCGGTACAGTGATGCATGCCTGTAATCCCAGCTACACTGAGGATCACAAGTTCGTAGCCAATCTTGTCAACATAATAAGACACTGTCTCAAAATTTTAAAAAATGAATGTTAGTGGAGTGAAACAGACATTATTACCTTATGTACATGTATATACTACATGAGTGAAACAGACATTATTACCTCATGTACATGTATAACTGCATGACCAATGTGATTCTGCAATATGTTTAATCAGAAAAATGAGAGATTATATCTATTTATGTATGATCTATCAAATGCATTCTACTCATGTACAACTAATTAGAACAAATAAAATTTTTAAAAAAATTTAAAAATGAATGAACTAGGAACATAGCTCAGTGGTAGAACAGTCCTGGAATCAATCCCCAGTACTGAAAAAAAAAAAAAAAAAAAGAAAATAGCAGTCACAGTTATGGTCAAAAATCTGTGTCTGGATATTGAAAAAAAAAAAAAAAAAAGTATTCCCTTTCACAAAGTATAAGGTCAAGAATACAGGATATAGTTGAGCTCCTATAAACATTGATGTGGCTGCATCACTGTAATATGCTGATTTTAAGGCTTTTGGATATAATCCAAGAAGTAGGATAGCTGGGTCAAATGGTGGTTCCATTTCAAGTGTTCTGAGGAATCTCCATACCACTTTCCATAATGGCTGCACCAATTTGCATTCCCACCGGCAATGCATGAGTGTACCTTTTTCCCCACATCCTCATCAACATTTATTGCTGTTTGTATTCTTGAAAATTACGATTCTGACAATTATGAATGAGATGAAATGTGATTAATGAGATGAAATTTTAGAGTAATTTTGATTTGCATTTCTCTAAATGCTAAAGATGTTGAACATTTTTTCATATATTATTGATAGATTGCATTTCTTCTTCTGTGTAGTATCTTCAGTTCCTTTGTCCAATTATTGGTTGGATTATTTGTATTTTTGGTGTTAAGTCTTTTCAGTTCTTTATATATCCTGGAGATTAATGCTATATCTCAGGTGTAAGTGGCAAAGATTTTCTCCCATTCTGTAGGCTCTCTCTTCATATTTGATTGTTTCCTTTGCTAAGAAGATTTTTATTCTGTCCCATTTATTGATTATTGATTTTATTTTTCACACTTTAGGAGTCTTATTAAGGAAGTCAGATCCTAAGCTGACATGGTGAAGATTTGGGCCTACTTTTTCTCCTGTTAGGCATGTGGTCTCTGGTCTAGTGCCTAAGTCTTTCATCCACTTTGAGTTGAGTTTCATGCAGGGTGAGAGATAGTGGTTTAATATAATTTTGTTACATGTGGATTTCTAATTTTCCCAGCACCACTTATTGAATAGGTTATCTTTTCTCCAGTGAATGTTTTTGGTGTCTTTGTCTAGTTATGAGATAACTGTAGTTATGTAGATTTGTCTAAATTATGGAATCAAACTAGGTACCCTTCAGGGGATGAATGGATAAAAAAAAATGTGGTATATACATATGATGGAGCTGGAGAATATCATGCTAAGTGAAACAAGCCAATGCCACAAAAATCAAAGGCCAAATGTTTTCTCTGATATGTAGATGCTAATTCACAATAAGGGGTGGCTAGGAAAGAATAGAGTTACTTTAGGTATAGGGGAGTGAAGGGAGGGAGGTTATAGGGGTAGGTAGAATGAATCAGACATTATTACCCTATGTACAGATATAACTATAGGACCAATGGGATATACATCATGTATAACCAGAAAAATGAGAAGTTATGCTCCATTATTTTATGATGTATCACAGTGCATTCTATTGTCATGTATAACTAATTAAGACAAATAAATTATTTTTAAAAAAGAATATATGATACAACAACTCAAAAAGTTGAGCACTTTGATTCTGAAATGTCTTCATTACTTATCTATAGTAAAGGATACAATTTGGCTTGAAAAATTTACCCACCTCATTGTCATGTTTTCTCATAATGGTAGATATCCTCAATTATGACTCTCCAACTGAGTCACATTGTTCTCTGACAGATAAAATTTTTTCAAAATGAGAAAACAGACAAAATGGGAAACAGTCTAAATTTTCAAAACAGACAACAAAACAGCAACAGTGTAACTTTGTGAAATCTCAATATAGAGTCACTATGCTGAAAGTTAGGCAGAATGAAGAGACCAAGGATAGGGCCAAATATGTAATGTTGGTCAGAATAGGCAACATCTGAATAGGAACACAAAAAAATACAGCTAAATGAGTGTAGTAATCAAGGAATCAAGTGGAAAAGGCATTGTTAGGGTCTAATTTATGTAGGTAGAAATTCACTAAAGGGATGGATGCAGAGAGCTACAGGAAGTTCTTTGTAAACAGAAGTACTTCTGTGGAATATCATCGATAATAGAGATCCTTAGAGCTTGGCCAGTTGGTGAATGATCTGAATTCAGTCTGGAGGCATAGAATTTGAAAGATAGTTGTGAATTTTGAGGATGATGGTTCATGTTGGCATAGGAAGGTAAAAACCCAGGCAAAGACAGGTCTGGGGCAAATGTGAAGATGGAATAAAGTTCAATTAAATGTCAGGTGGAAGGGTAATTCCATTTTTCCATTGAGTCACACATTATGCTCAGAAACTGGTAGTTCATTCTCCCTAATTGACTAGGTTAGGTACCCAGAGGAAAAGTGGATTGTTTGTGAGAATATATGAATGTCACCTTGAGACCTTGTGGAAAGTCTGATAAATACTGGTCAGTCCCACAAATCAGGCAACAGTGGCCTTTTCATTACCATAGTGAGGTCCCTATTGGTAAAGTAAAAGCCTGCCTCTGAAGTGGGTGTTTTTTGTACCCCTAGGTAATATGTGATCTTAGGGTGAGAGAAGTTCTTTTTGAAAATCAAAAGAAATAGCATAGGAGTAAATTCTAGGATTGTCCGTGTTACATGTAGGCCTTCTGCTCTCATGGACAGTTCTTGACACAAGAGCATCTTGTGTTCATGGAATTTTCCATACTATGTTAGGTCAGTCACAGGTAAGCAACTCAGACATCAATTAAAGCAACCAAAACAGATTTTTATTCAGTAAATTCTGATAGAGAGAAGGGCTGAGCTCTTGTTTTGATTTGCAGAGGTAATGAGCATTTTCAAAGCATGGTGAAGGATTATGGAGAGGAAAGGACCAGCAGCTCATATAGTGTCAGGGAAGTGAAAAATTACAGAGTGCTGGCTACCGTAGAAGCATGTAGTCCAGCTGTGTCTGCTAGCTAGCAATGATTAAGATTAGGATTCTATCCTCCCTCAGGGACTAGGAGACAGAGACATTATCTTGTTTTTTTGTTGTTGTTGTTTGTTTGTTTGTTTTTGTTGTTGTTGTTGTAGGTGGACACAATATCTTTATTTTATTTCTTTATTTTTATGTGGTGCTGAGGATCCAACCCAGGTCCTCACACATACCAGGCAAGTGCTCTACCATTGAGCCACAACTCCAGCTCTAAGAGATACTTAGTAATGAATACTTTTCAGAAAAATGACATTCAGACCTGGTGCCTTTAATCCTGGCTACTCAGGAGGTTCAGAAAGAAGGACTGCAAGTTTGAGACCAGCCTCAGCAACTTAGTGAGGCCTTAAGCAACTTAGCAAGACCTCGTCTCAAAATAAAAAATAAAAAGGACTAGGGATGTAGCTCAGTGATAAAGCACCCCTGGGCTAAATCCCCAGCACCAATAAAAGAATAATGAGGACTAAATGACTTTCAGGTCCTTGAGGGAGAGACTGCTGAGTTTTAGAAGTTGCATTTACATCTCAAAGGGACAAGATAGGATTAATAATTCCTAGTTTTTTCAGTAAATGCTCCAGAAAAGGAAGGTCTGGTCCTATGGTCAAGTGTTCAGGTGTTGACTAGAATAAACAAAAGATTCTCTTGAGAGACCTGAGCTTTTTCAGACAGAATCCTTAAACAGAACTGGACGGTCACCATGACATAGAGATATGATCATAGGCAGCTAGACACCATGTTAATGTTTAGTCAAGTCTCTTATTGCTGGAGCTCAGACAATGATTAAATGATCAGAGTTCTTGAATATTCTTAGTCCAGGGTAACTTTAAATCCAGCAAGTTGAAGAACAGTATTTCTTTGAGCCCATGGAGCTTCATTCCAAAACGGAGCATTGCAAATATGTTTATATAATTATATCATGTTCTAGATCATCTGAATCGAAGCTTCTACTGGATGTGAGCACAGAGAACAAAGCCTGGTAAGATACTTCACATGGAATTCTCTTTTCATTTCACTTCTTTTGGTACCAGGGATTTACCTCATGGTTACTTAACCATTGAGCTATATTTGAAGTCATTTTTATTTTTTATTTTGAGACAGGATCTCACTAAGTTTCTTAGGACCTCACTAAATTGCTAAGGCTGGTCTTGAACTTGTTTCCATTTTTCTCAGGCTGGGATTATAGGCATATTCTACTATGCTGTGTCTGGAATTCCTTTTCTTGAAATAGAAAATTAATGTCCTTATCTTTATTGGGAGCCATTGTTCTTGTCTGATTGTATGTTTTTTGTTATTCTCTCTTTTGGGAAAAAAATTGTGACTTGCAGGATCTTCTATATTGTAGAATCTTAAAAAATATGTCCAGTATAACAAAAGATGCTAAAGAGATGACAATAATGATCATAGGAGGTCTTATGACTTTATGATAAGAAACTGCACATGCTTTAGCACTGGATACTCTGGACTTTCATTAGAGTAAGTTGGTTTTCTTATCTACTGACTAATGTGATATTTAAATGCTGCATCCAGTGTGGTCAAACTCATGAGTTCCCATCAGGGGCGATGGGGGATTAGAGAAAGAAAGACTCACAAACACAGATTTTGAAGAGCAAGCTGGGATCAGGTAGAGTGCTGCTCTCTGATGGAGATGCAGATCTAAAGAGTTAAGCCAGCAATCTTTATTTATGTATGTCTCATTATCAGGTTAAAGACTATGCAAGCATTATTCTCTGTTTTCAGAAGTTACAGAAGGTAGGACATTTTTGTAGCTCTTCCACAGTGGCAATCCATAGTTTCAAAGTGCAATGTAAGGAGCTTTTTGTAGCTCCCAAGAAAGTTTATTGTTTAAAGTTACTGTGAATCATGTAGGCTCAAGAGAAGCAGAGCTGACGAAACATTATGGTTGTCTAGCATAAGAATTCCTCTCTTCTCAGGAGCTATGTGCCTGAGATCAAGGTCAGAGCTGATAGGACTTTTGCACAGTCTCATCATGCAGGGCATTGCCACAGCAGCTAAGCATCCTGGGTCCTTGCACAGGAACATTCCCAGATACCAGGTATGCCACAGTCATGAGGTCATCAGAGACCCCCAATCTCAGTCACTCCTCTCCCAACCTCTGTCACTGCTCTCCACACTTAAATTTTCTAGAGATGTCAGAATCTACTAGGACACATTAAACACCCTGAACAACTATTTTTCAATAATCACTCACAAAATTTAGTTTTGAAGTAAGCACAACATTTAAGAAAAATGTATATCTTGTTCAAGTCATTTAATATTTCCATCACCATGAAACCAACTCATTATTTCCCTCTTTTACTATTTCTGGTCCTATATTTTTATATTTTTCTAGCTGTTTGGATAAGTGAAAAAGCTTTATTAAAATAGTCATCTTTTTTTTTTTTTTTCCACTCTGTGAAGATAGCAAAGGTAAACTTGCCAGTTGAATTGAGTTTTTCTTTGTTAGAAGACAAGTGAACCCAGCAGTTGCATAAGGTGTATTCCCTCCAATGTACCTCTCATTCATTCTTCATGGCCACGAAACACAATGAACTAATATATACACTTACCTCTCTTTCTCTCCCTACACTTCCAGCAATGTGAAGGCATGAGCTAATCAGCTATCTCTAGCACCAGAATAGTGCTTGGTATGAAGAGCTATTTAATCAATCAAACTCTATTTACTTAAGTAATTAAGTGAGTGGAAGTGTGATAGAACCACACTAAGGGAAGTACTAAAACATTCTTTTAATTGACTGTCGTGGTTAAGTTAAAGGACTGGACTGTCTATCACCCCTCCATATCTAGCCTTTTTATTTCTGCCTTCCAGACTATTTGTGAGGACAATCTTTCATAATTCTAGCTTCTATGGTGAAGCCAAAAAGTGATATTGTGATGGTTAACTGAATCTAACCCAGGGGAGACAGATAGCTCCATTGTTTGACCATTTCTTATATTGTTCAGGGTCTTGCAAAAAATTCACCCTGAATCCTGCAAGATATCCTGGTTTCTTTATTTGCATTTTTTCCTTTCCCATACCATGACACCGTTATATACATCTTATAAAATGAATAACAATTCTATCTTGTGGTTATGGCTTAATTATTTTTTCCCTTTTTTGGAATAAGCTAGAATTGGACCCTAAAATAACCTATTAACCTAATTCTAATAGCTTAAGGAAATCCAAGAATTAATGTTTGTGTGTGCATGTAAGGACAAAGGGGAAGGAGGGTTGTTGGTGCAAGAAAGAAATAGTTATTGTGGAAGTTTTCTATGTTCAAATGCCCTAAATTTCCAATGGGAAGTGTCAAAGATTGGTTTATAAATTTGTCCAGGTTAGCAGCCGTATTGTGAGTACAGTATTATCAAGGAAAGGTAATTTTCTCAATCCAAAGGATATAGGACTCCCCCCTAAAATAACCTGTTTCTTCAGAACATGATTTGGTTTGAAAAAGACATAATATGTAGTTATATGTGAAAAAAAGCAAATTTCATTTTGGCCAGCAGGACTGGGAATGAAAAAATATCTGGAGTATACTATAGTCTAACCAGTTCTACTTCTGATAAACTTTCCCAAAGATTTAACTACAGGACTATGATTTGCAACTTCATCTTAAAACAGCAATTATCTTAAGACTGATGCTTGGTAATCTTTCAAACCCTGTGTGGACTTTAAGGCTCAGTTCCAGTATTGTCTCCCGCCTCCTCCCACAACTCTCCAACAGCTCAGCTTTTCCATTGCTGCTACAATTACATCCTAAATGATCATTTGATGTGTCAGTTTTGATTGAATGTATTACTGTGCACAAGTAGGCTTAGAACTTGTACAATTCAAGGTGATTTTATTAATAGAATTTATACAATCAACTCTTCAGCAATTGAGGCTTGTATTTTGCAGACTCTTCCTTGAAGATTTCTCCAAAGAATTTTAATAAGTGTTTCACAGAAAGGAAAAAGCAACTCTAAAAGTTGAATAGACTTTTTTATTTTGATATTTCTCAAATGCTTTTATATGCTACAGTGCATTATGAATATATATAATATGGGAAATTGATATAGATCTGGATCTACGTTTATGTCTGTCTAGACTCCTCACAGACTGACTTGGTTAGATTACTGCTCTTTAAATTTATTTTTATTTTTATTTTTATTTGTACTGCGGATTGAACCCAGGGGTGCTTTACCACTGAGCTGCATCCCAGTCCTTTAGTTTTTTCATTTTGAGACAGGATTTCACTAAATTGTTCTTGTTAAGTTGCTGAGGCTAGCTTTGAAATCATGCTCCTCCTGCCTCAGCCTCCTGAGCCACTGGGATTATAGGTGTGTGCCACTCATGCCAGACTTAGATTAATGCTTTTTAAAAATGCTTTTTTGTGAGGTACTTGGAGAAATAATTCCTCCATATTTACATATCTGCTAAATGTCAAGGACACTTTGAGGACCATAAGCATAATTACTATTATGTCACTGGTTGTACTTATATACCAAATTGAGTTCCAAGTAAATGAAGAAACTAAAGGGACTGAGATAACTTTACTGAGTCCTAAATATGTACAATGTACTATGCAGAGGACTATGTGTTAACCAACCTAACCTGTGCAATATTCCTGTCTCATCTTTGGTACTTTACCCATTCTGTGGTTGAGAAAACTATATTCAAAGTTTAATTTTCCCAGACTGAAAACAAGTGAGTTGTCAAAGGTTGGGTACAATCTCATCTTGGGTTACTCTAGTTTATGAAATACCTATGAAAAGATTGCCTAATTTATTTTATTTATTATTTATATTCAACAAAAAATAGACATGAATTTAGATGTTTTCTCCTGTTTTATATATTTTATATGAATAACCTGAGGAAAGTTAATTAACCCACTTAAAGTTATGTGGCTAACCTCTAATAAAAATCTGATAATTCTGTTATAAATATGCATTTTTCTGTAACAGACTCATACTACTGCATTACTTTCCATATTTCAATATTTAGAGACAATAATAATAATTTTTAAAAAACACTTCCTAGGGATTAATGACCATATGAAATTAGCTGTTCACAACTCTTCCTTCGCCAATTGTCTCTTCCTTTTTTTGTCATTAATTGTTTCGGACATAATACCATACATTTGAATTGCTATGTCTTGAGCAAACCTGTGAGTCTGTTTGGTGATTTTTGTCTCCACATCTGTTGTAGAATTAAAAGATGCTAAATTATAAGCTTACTTCATCCTAGTAACTGTACATTTTTGTAAAATATGTTATGGTTGGTGTTTATGGCAATACATCATCCTAAACTTTTCCTTTAAGCCCTTAGTTATGATTTAGATGTTAGCTGTCCCCCAAAAGCTCACCTGTGAAACGATTCAAGAAGGTTTAGAGGTGAAATGAAATGATTGGGTTATGAGAGCCTTAGCCCAATTAGTGCATTAATCCCCTGATAGGGATTAACTGAGAGGTGACTGCAGGCAGGTAGTGTGTGGCTGGAGGAGGTGGGTCACTGAGGGCATGCCTTCGGGGCATATATATTTTCTATGGTGAGCAACTCTCTCTTTGCTTCCTGGTGTCCATGTCCTGAGTCAATTTCTTCCACCACAGTCTTCGACCTGAGGCCCTGCTCAGGCCCTGAGAAATGAAGTCAGGCATCTATTGACTGACACATCTGAAACTGAGAGCCCACAAATAAAATTTTCCTCCTCTAATTGCTCTTTTAATGCTGAAATAGTCAGAGGTGACATAATTAGATTCCAAGAGCTTTAACATAATCAGCCCATCCAGTTTGAATGGACTGACTGGGTTGCAACTATGGGTGGAAGAGGTGGGTCATTTGGAGAATGCTCCACACCCCTGAGCCTCCACCCCCGTCACTCTCTGTTTCCAGAGTGATGAGCTGAGCAACTGTACTAGGTACCTTCCCCTATGATATTGAAGCCAGAATTAATGACAGGCAGTTAGTGTAGATAGATGATCAGGTTGGGTGGAGAAAATGGAGGCTGGTTTGGATCTAGGAAGTTGGAGACCACCCCTGGGAGGTTGGAATGTCAGTGTCTCCAGAACCTTTTGCTTTCCAAGATTACCTGCCTACAACCAAAAGGTTGTAGACAAGCACCCTGAGCCCCCTTTCTGCCCAGATCACTCCACCTTGGCCCTTCCCCCGCCCATCTGCTTCTCGCCTTTGCCCATCCCAAAAGGTGGGCCTAGTAATATGTGAAGGAAGGAGAGAGATAAGTGGGGAGAGAGCAGGAGAACAAAGAAAGTAAAAGTCTATAAAAGGGGCAGGGTGCTCTCACTTTTGGGGATAAGAGAATAGCAGCTATGGCCCCCTTCTCCCTCCCTGTTGAAGCCTGTGTTACTATCTTTTAAATAAAACCTGTTTTTTAGGCTTGCCTTGGTGTGCTTCTCTGATGTTTAAACTTCAACATTTGGGGAAGTAGAACTCGATAATCAGCGGTATCAATAAGCTGCCTTATGTTGGGCCCACAGCAAGGGAGTTGGCCTTCTAAGGACTGAGACCTCTGTAAAAATGACCCCAATAAAATTTTCCTCCTTTAAGTTGTTCTTATTGGGTATTTTGGTCACAGAGATATAAAACCTAACTCAACCACCAATCTTCCCAAATAATGTGACTTAGAATCTCTTTTATGGTAAGCATTAAAATGAATTGCAATGCAAACTTTTTCCCAAAAAAAGACAAATGCCTTTTGTGACCAAGTTGGCATCCTATATCAGATTTATGCTCCTATATCTTCTGAAAATCTGAATGTGTCAGAAAAGGTTTATAGTATTCTATATATTCAGGCAGATAAGAAAACAGGGGAAATACTGTATTAGTTCATTCTTGGAGGTTGTTGAGTTGAGGTTCAAATATCTGAAAACTGCAAAAATTAAGTTCAATGAATACTTTCTTATCTTTGAGAAAATTGCAAAATAAAGTCATGTCTTAAGTAGATGTCTTATTTGACCTAGACAACTGATTACTTCTTTTCATTCTTAATTGTTGACTTAACCTTTTATATCACTAAAAATATCACAAGCCACAAAAGCTGTATGATGGCTTCTGAAACTTCCCATGAGTGAGGTATATCTTTATTGAGAAATGTTTTGTAAAAATAATCAAGTTCATTGGTGGCTACTGAAGAGCATCTAAGTGACATTGCCTGCCTTTTGTTTTCCATTCCATTATTTACACAACCTTTAACATTTACTTTAAGGAGGTTGGTGCCTCAAAAAAGGAAAAGAAAAGAAGTCTATGTAGTTACATCTTTGATGTCATTTCTTAATCTGCCACTTAATGTTTCCTTTGATATTGTTCTTTCTTATGCAAAATATATTCTATTGCTTATCTAACAATGAGATTTTCACCCTTAATGAAGCTCACCTTCTTGCTTGCTTTGTAGTTTATGGTAGACAAATGGTGTGATTTTGCAGTATTTAATTTGTTTGCAGTGTGACTTCTATGTAAAGACAAGAAAGTTAAAAAAAATAAAAGAATCCAACAAAACAAGTGAAATAGAACACTTGCTCAAGTATGCTGTTTTTTTTTAATATAATTGAAACCAGTGTATTATTTGAGAAATTTTCTTTGTCTACAATATCTTATATATCATGAAACTTATCACAAGCTACCTGTGACACCCAATGTCATTTAAAAAATTTTTCTAAGTCATTGGTCAGATTTATGTGGTGGAAATCAAAACTCATTTTTCCTAGAGATCAATCTGCTTAAGGCATGGCCATATCGAGAATTTCAGGTAGAATTCAAATAATAAACTCTGGAAATAGAAAACTCACATGAACTAGGGAGGCAAAATTCACCATGACTGAATACAGATTTATCTTGCCAAAACAATAGAAGTGATGCACTAGAAAACCAAGTGAACATCTTAATGACTTGGTACCTAATGACAGAGGAATGGACAGTTTTTGGTGATTATTCCAGATAGCAAGATTAGATGATAAAGAAGAGACTTTTGGGGAATACTTTTTATTACTCTGCCTAAAACATAGTAACACCTTGTATCTACTGTTATTACAATATTAATCTATAGTTTGTAAAAATTGAAAAGTGAGCAGGGCACAGTGGTCCGTGACTATAATCCCAAGAGCTCAGAAGGCTGAGGCAGGAAGTTCACAAGTTCAAAGCCAACCTCAGCAAAAGCAAGGTGCTAAGCAACTCAGTGAAACCCTGTCTCTAAATAAAATATAAAATAGGGCTGGGGATGTGACTCAGTGGCCGAGTACCTGAGTTCAATTCCTGGAACCAAAAAAAAAACAAAAAAAAAAAATTAAAAAGTGAAAGGAGAACTACTCTTTCTGCAAGGCATGTATGCATTTTTAAAAACCTCTTATTTGTTTTATTTTCTTCCTGACCTCAAAAACTGATAGATTAATTTGACCAAATTATCCAATCAAAAAACTCTTCTTAAGATAGAATTTTGGCTTTATCTGCTCCAATACTTCACAAACCCATTAAGAGCCCAGTAAATCTATTGAAATTATCCCTTTGATGTAACAGAGATTTTTTATGATTTTGTAACATCTCCTGCCCTTTCCCATCTCAGCCCCTAGAACCACCATCCTATCTTCCACTTCTGTAAGTTTAGCTTTATACACTGAACACTGAGGTCACGATTTATTTCTTTCAATATCTGGCTTATTTCACTGAACATAATGTCCTTCCTCCACATTCATTTATGGTGGCACAGACAACAGATTTTCTTCTTTTTTGAGGGTGAATAGTACTCAACTGTGTATATATGCCATGCTTGTTTATCCAGTCATATTGTTAGATGATAGAGAGATGAGAATGGTAGGAACATGAGGTTAAGAGAATAATTCCATAATATGGGCCCACTGTGCTGACCCCCACATGCTTTCCTTTTCATGAAGCAATTTACCTGCAGCCCTGCCTGGCCTAAGTGGATAGGATATGTCACATTCCTTAGCAAACTACCTGTGAACTGCAGGATAAATGCAGGGCAGGCCTGAAATAATATCAATAAGAGGAACCCAAATTCCCTGAAGGGGGAGACTTTTCTAATGAGATCTGAAGCTCTGAGAGATAAGGATAGTTCCTCCTAACCGTAAAATCTGTAAGAATGTATGGTTAAGAATCCAATCAAAACCAGTCATCATGAGCTAAGATGACATAGAGTTGCCCTGACAGTGGGTACTTGAAAGTCAGATGTCATCTTGCTGTCAGTCAAATGAGAAGAGGTGGACCTGGGCAGGAATCTTTGGAAACTTCCCTGGGATCCTCAGTAAAACTGGAGTGCAGGAGAGGCTCATTGTCCCTCTCCTTTCTGAGAGTATTCATTCTCTCCCTTGAGTGTCCCTTTTCCCTTTTCCTGTCCCTTCAATAAACTCGTCCTTGTTACTCAGAGCAACATGTCTAAAATCTTTCTGACTTGATTGCAATAATTGGTGTTGGAAGAATGGGTCTTTATACTGGTACAATTTTTCAGAAAACCCCAACTTTGTAACAGTCTGATAATGGTATCATAGGTTGATTCCATTTCTTGACTGTTGTAAGTAAGGCTGCATAGAAAATGGGATTGCAGATATGTCTTCAACATGCTGATTTCATTTCCTTTGTTTATACATATATATTCATTATTGAGATTGTTGCAAAATATACTAGTGTTTTTTTGGCTGGGGGTATTAGGGATTGAACTCAGGGGCACTCCATCACTGAACCACATCCCTAGCCATATTTTATATTTTAGAGACAGGGTCTCACCGAGTTACTTAGCATCTCACTTTTGCTGAGGCTGACTTTGAACTCGAGATCCTTCTGCCTCAGCCTCCTGAGCCTCTGGGATTACAGGCATGCATCACTGTGCCCAGCTAATTTATTAGTTTTATTTTTAGTTTTGTGAAGGAACTCTGTATCATTTTTCATAATGGTCATACTAATTCACATTCTATGAATGATATTCAAGGGTTTCCTTTTCTCTATATCCTCTCCATCTTTTGCCATCTTTTGTCTGTTGATGATAGCCATTTTATCAGGTGTGAGGTGATATATCATAATGGTTTTGATTTGCATTTCCTTGATACTATTTTTTTTTTTTTTTTTTTTTTTTTTTTTTTTTTTTTTGGTGCTGGGGATTGAACCCAGGGCCTTGTGCTTGCAAGGCAAGCACTCTACCAACTGAGCTATATCCCCAGCCCCCTTGATTCTATTGATGTTGAGCATTATTCATATACTTATTGGCCATTTGTGGGTTCTCTTTTGAGAAAAATCTATTTAGTCCTTTGCCCATTTTTTAATCAGCATATTTATTTTCTTACTATTGAATTGAGTTTTCATATATTGTGGATTTTAACTCCTTATCAGATATATGGTTTGAAAATATTTTCTTTCATTCTGTCAGTTGTCTCTTTTCATCCTTTTGTTTCTTTGCTGTGCATTTTTGTTTGACGCAATCTATTTCATTTATTTCTTTTCTTTTGTTACCTCAGGGAATTTGGGGGTTTCGTGTTCTTTGTTTTTTGTTTTGTTTCAGTACTAGTGATTGAACCCAGGATCACTTTACCACTGTCCACAGCCCTATTTGCTTTTTATTTTGAGACAGAGCCTCACTAAGCTGCTGAGGCTGCTGTTGCACTTGCAATCCTTTGCCTTAGTCTCCTGAGTTGCTGGGAATACAGGTGTGCACCATCACATCTGGCTGTTATCTGTGCTTCTGTGCTAATACCACCCCCTTACCAAAAGTCAGAATAAAAAGGATTGTCCAAACCAACATCATGGAACTTTTCCCTTACATTTTCTCAGGAGTTTTAGAGTTTTATTTCCTACAGTTATAGCTTTAACCCATTTTGGGTTGAGTTTTGCAGATGGCATGAAATAAGGATCCAATTCTTTCTTTTTCTTGAGGATATCCAGTTAACCCAACACCATTTTTTGAGGAGATTGTCCTTACCCCATTTTTGTTCTTGGGACTCTTCTTGAATCAATTGGCCAAAAATATGTGTATTTGTCTCTGATTTTTTTATTCCATCTCACTGGTGCGTGTGTTTGTTTCTTAACAGTAGCATGCTGTTTAACACACTACCACTTCCATATTTTGATGTCAAGTAGAGTAGTATGCCTCTAGCTTCATTCTTTTTGCTCAATATTACTTTGATTATTCAAGGTTTTTTTTTAATAATTCTATATAAATTTTAAGTTTGTTTTTTTCTATTTCTGTAAAAACTGAGATTTAAGCAGGGATTACACTGAATTCAAAGATCACTTTGAGTCCAGATGGTATATGAAGAATATTAACTCTTCCAATTCATGACCACAGGATATGTTTCTAATTACATATGTCTTCTTGAATTTCTTTCATCATTGTTTTATAGTTTTCACATATAGCATACAATTCTTTCACCTTCTTGGTTAAATTTATTTCTTACTTTTTTTGAAGTTTTTATAAAGGAGATTGTTTTCTTGATTTTTTTTTAATTGCTAGTGGACAGAAATGCTACTGAATTTTTTGTTGATTTTATATTTTCCAACTGTTCTAAATTTGTTTACTCTGACAAATGGTGGAATCACTTTGTTTTCTACATATAAAATCATGTCCTCAGCAAAAACAACAATTTAATTTCATTTTTTACATTGTGGATGTCTGCAAGACTACTTCTGACTTCACTTTCTTTGTTCCCTAATTCTTTTGTCACATCTACCTGGAAAACTTCAATATCAGATGACTCTCATCTGACTTTTCTCCTTTTTTAAAGGAGCTCCTAAGCAAGGCTGAAGGAAACCTTCAGACTGATAGTTTTGTGTTCTTACATATTCCTGTGGTCTGTTCTCACATGAACATTTAAAACTGTTAGTAATTTTCCATAATGACTACCTCAAATTGTCTTTCTTTTCTAGCCCCTATTACATAATCTACCTCCATTACACCAGTACACATCTACATGAGCAAAATAATTTTGAACAGATAACTATTCATACAGAAAATGAGTATGTGTGTGGGTGGGGGAATGCACACACATGTATTTATTCAGAAACATGCAGGGCAATACAGTGTATCTCATATGAATTTAATATTTTATAATCTGCAGCAATCAGTAGCTAGAAGTGATTTGATATTTAACTCTGACCTCCCTCTACAATCCTCCTCCATGCATATCCCCCACTGTCATAAAAGAAAACATAGGATAAAATTCTAGTCTAAAATGATTTTTTTTATATTTTGGGCCCACATCTATCTCCTCATGTAAACTAACTGATCAATTTTTAATTCTATTCCTGAGCTGTTTTTCTAATAAACCTTTTCCCATCAGTATTTAAATGCATTTTGATCTCTCCAATTTGTCTTATCGTAAGTCTTTGATCATATGATATGATTTCTTCACTTTCTAGGGTTCTGAATGGAAGATAACAAATCATAGAAAGTGAGCTTTAATAAAACCTTTTTGACATTTGTGTTTCTACGTTCTTTTTTCCCATAAATTTCTCCAATCTTGCCAATTTGTTCTCTGATCTAAAATAAAACAGCAGAGGCAGTGGATGGAGAGGGAATGTCATCCATGTTTAGTCTCTTACCAAATCCTAATACTTTTTTGTTTTCATTTCTCCAAATTTTGATATTTTCATCCTTCTGAAACTTTTTTCTGTGTCATCACAATCTCCTGGTCATTTCCTTCTATTCCTCAGTAGCACATTCATTATTATCTCATTGTTTCTACTTCTTCCATTTATCCCAAATGTTGGTGTTCCCCTTACTTTAATTCCATATGTGTGATTTTATGCACATCCATGAGTGCTACATGCTGCATATATTCATACCCAAAATATGAATCCTGCAATCCTCATGTCTTTCCATGTCTTATTCCTCCACCCAAAATATGTTTACTTCTGAATTCTCTGCATTAGTTAATAGCAAAACCAATCCTTAAATAGGTAAGTCAAAAACTTCATCATGTCCTCTCTTTTTATCTACCCGCAATGTACTCCATATATTCAATGAATTTTTAAATTACACCTCCCAAATCTCTAGCAGATCCATTTTATTCCCTGTTACTACTGCCAGCACACTCTTCCAGATCACAGGCATCATTTGGTCCAAACTCTTCTCCATGCCAACACCACAACAATCTGAACACAAACACAACACTTAGTATGAGCTCGGGTCAGGCCTTCTCATGTAACACCAGTATGTGACAAGCATGAAAACAGATTATTTAAATTGTATTTATTTGTACTAATTTCTTTTCTTTCTTTCCGTTTAAATCTTCCAACTTGCTGATCGAAATGAAACAAGCACACAAGGCAACTGAATTGTCAGAAAAACACCATCACACATCAAAGTACATTTTTGAACTTGAATGGACTTTCAATGGCATAAATTCACCAAAGCTTCAACTAGATCATCCTATTTATTAAAGACATACGAGATCTTTGTACTAATAGTCCTAATGTTCTTTAAAATGGTAAAATGAATAGTGAGGAAAAGGAAATTTTATTACCTAATTTAGCAATTTTCTTATTCAATATTACACATTTAAAATACCATTGAAATTTTTAGAACTCACATACTGAAATTTGACAATTTGAGAATACTTTTTCTAAGTAACCAAAAAAGTAAAGGCCTGATTTTAAGTAAATTAGCCTCTTCCATGAAAAATGAGCATCTCTTGTTAGGCATTACTTTTATTCTTTAGTTGGAATTGTAGCTAACCAGTGCATATTGTTTAATATATGATAGTTGAATGAATGTCTGGTTCCTAAGCTTCTCTCTAGGCAGTACTAAAACAAAAAACCAAAAACAATCTTTTAAAGGTGTCTGTTTAAATCTGCTTGGAATATTTCTTGCTTACTCCCACCACACTTTTATTTATGGTCAGTCTTTGTAGTTAATCCATGCTTGCAATTTAATATATTTGTGGATATTGCACTACAAAGTTTCCTTGAGATAAATCGCATTTCGACATTATGTTCTAATAAATGCCTTTACACAAATATCATTGTTTATGGGGCATAAATTAGAAAACAGTGTTTAGTTTAGTACTATGGTGGCTTATTTGTGGTTGCCTTTTCTGATGACAAAACTATACTACCTAAGAATTTGATTTTAGGACTATCAAAGAACATTTCCAAATTTCACAGAGTCTTAAGTGAATTTGGTTTTCTGTAGCATAATTATAAACAAAACTAATTTACATAAAACTAAGTTGTGTAAAGGAGATTCTGAGGTAGTTAAATTGTTATAACCCTTCATTGGCAAGCCAGTTCTTTATATAGACAGTTCAAATATAACTGCAATTAATTATTTCTTTATTCAAATAATTGCTTATGATTTATAACCCATAAACAAGCTGCGTATGGTTATCATGAGATCTAGGCATTGTTGCCTGCCTGGGGCCCTTCCTCTAAAAAAATTAAAAATTATAATTCATCATTGTATTGTATAAATGCGGAACTCAGACGCCAGTTATTATTCTGTCCTGATAACTATTATTTTTTTTTTTAATTTAAAACAAATTAAAATTAAGTCCTTTCACAGATCCTTAAAATTATCATGGGCCCAAAGAACTAAGCCTATTGTGCCTAATGGGTAAGTCAGCCCAAACCAGCCAAAATGAAGAACCTTTTGTTTTTTAATTTTCTTATTTCCACTTTTATCATACCCGCCCAGAGGGCTGGTTCAGCATTGGATTTTGAATAACACAAAGGAGCAATTCATCCTGGATTATTGGCTACTTACTCCTTTTAGGTAATAACTATTTAAAGATTTTAAAGTCATTAAGTCAGTGAGAGTAGAGAGAAATAAACTAATTCTGTTTTGGCAGTAAGAAATAGGCAAACAGTATAGCAAAACCTGATGCACAATTAACACTTTGTTTAAATACTAGCAGAAACTTCCCCAGTGAAGGGGTAAATTAAGCATGCCTTAGACAAGATTCTCTGTTAAAGGACTGTAAGAAACACCCTCCTAAACTTCCAAGGGCTATTGACTGACTGGTATTATGATAATGATGAGAATAATTTTAATGTGTGATTGAAGTTCTGACAGGAAGGAATTTTAGAAGTTAGCATTATTAGACCCATTGGCCCAAAATATGAAGCTTAAAAATCTATTAGCTCTTTCCTAATTTATTTCCTGATATTCACAATTTGGGGATAACACAAAATATAAAATACATCTGAAAAATATAAAATATATTGAATTTTCTCTACTTTAGATGTTTTCTGCCAGATGATTTATAACTGAACAGAAAGATGTTTATCAGTTCAGCATCTTCTCAATAGTATAAAATGACAATTTTTAGAAGTATAAAAGAAATTTTGATTGAAGTCTTTCAATGTGGAAAGAGTCATCAAGACATGTATATGCATACTTGCGTGTGTAAATATTAAACTACAAGAATAGTCTGTACTTTCTTTAGGAAAAATATTATTTTTTCAGGAAAATTTGCATTGATATAATTGCAAATGTGGTATTAAATTCCACAGCAAAAATCAACAACTGACTGATTCACTCAGTGAAGCATTTGCAGCAGCTTTGAGATGAAAATTAGATGAATTTTAACAGTATATTGTGAAGTCTAAAGTGTTTATAGCAGCTCTTCTGCTATATATCATCATAGTTCAACCGAGACAATTTGTGATACTCACTGAACCTGAGCAACATGAAAAAGTTTCATTCCTTGAGGAGACATTGAGATTTATAATTGGGTTATCTCATTGTCCTTCTGTGGATAAAATGTGTATTAACTTTACATTGAAGCATTCCTGTGATTCTACTGACTAGAATATTTGAAAAGAGAAGTAATGTGGAAAGAGGATGGGCCTGGAGTTTAGATAACACTGGGCTTCCATGCCAGCTCAGCCAGGATTCAGCCTTAGGCTGGCTGCTTTCAGCACCTATGATCTCAACCACTGTGCTACCCTGTATCTAGAAATTTGAGTCATACCACCCCACTACCACCCCAACCACCAACCAAAAAAAAAAAAACGTGGAGGAGGTAGTTCTGGGCACATTTTGAACTACTGCTGCCAGGGTTTGGTGGTTTGGTAACATGTTTCAAGCTTTATCACTTAAAATCAAGAGTCACAGGGCACAAAGTAAACATTTATTACTTGTGTGTGTACTTACACACAAAAAATAAAGGGAAAAGGGAATCAATATTTTGGCAAAAAGAATTCCACACATAATACTTAGTAATGTATTAGTCCAGGTTAAAATTATTAGTTGCCCTAACCAACAATCCCCAAGTCTCAATGGTCAAGATAATAAATGTTGTTTTGCTCACTAACTTAAGGTCACAGAAAATAATTTTTCCTGATTTCCCTTTGACCTTTAAAAGAATGCCACAGTCATTCTGTCTTCTACCTCTAATAGCTAGATGCATCGGAAGTTGTATTTTCCAATATCTGAAGCAAAGCATGATAAACAAGGAAAAATGTAAGAAGATCCAGCCCTTATTGGAATTAAATGTTTTGTCTATAGATTCAGGATCTAGTGTCCACCATATGAAATCTAGGTGCCCACCATATGAAATCTAGGTGCCCATGGATCATGCAGCATGCAAGCATGTTGCGTAGGGGAAGTTGGTAAGTAGTTATCAGCCTGAGCAAGGAGTATTGACTAATATTGTCAAAACACCATTATAATAAAAACAGACTGGTTTTTAAATTTGATTTTCTCTGCAGAAAATCTTCCTTTTTTTTTTTTAAATTCCCAAAGTAGAAACCTTCTAAATTATGCTCTTGAAGAAGATACTCTAAACCAAGTACGTCTTACTTCAGCAATAGAAGCTTTTAAATACTGGATTTAGATTTAGGTTTTTGATTTGACAATCATCCTGAAATTTCACCTCTAAACCTAGCTTGCTAGGTGGAGCCTAAAGAGCCATTATGCAGTACATGCCATTCTGTTTTCCAATTTGATTCTGAGTAGATATTTAGCACATCATTTAAAAAAATCATTTAAAATATTGTTTCTAAAATTAAAACCAAGCCAAAACAAGAAGCCTCCATAGATCACATGTCTTTCTTTCCTGACCTCGGCTTTTATCCACGTTAATAATAGCTCGAATTTTGCTTTAATTGACCAGATTCTGTGGAACCTTTGTGAGATTTCTAATTAACTTATAATATGGCCATTTCCAGAATATCATGAACACCTATGTTCTCTCTATGAGATTAGTGTTCTATTTGTACTAAAAGTACCCTCTTAGGAATTGAACAATAGCTGTAATATATTACCTTTAAGCATTAGTCCAAATGCCCTGGTGTTCTTCCCTGACCTTTAACCTTCTGTTGTTGGATCAGTTTCCCAGATCCTATATTCAGTCAAACTCATATCTAGTCCTCCACAGTTACAAATGGGATGCAGTTATTTCCAAGTAAGACATAAACAATGATTGTGAGATAAGTGATCCAGAAAACAACAAGATCTAAATTTGAGAACTAAATTCAAAGCATTTTTCTAAATGTGTTTTTCTTAGATTTTTATCTTTTTCAAGGAACAAATCATGAAAATGACAATTTCTAAAAATTTGAATATGATCTTTTCTACTGTGTCAGAAAACATACCTGGACATGAATATTATGTAACCCTTACCTTATATCAGACTTCTTGAAAAACTTCTTTTTGATACAGGAAAGGAATGATCATCTGCATTGTTGAGGAACACAGTATTCTTAGAAAAATATAATTTTCAGATAATCCAAAGATTGTATTTTCTCTAGGAGTTTAAGTTCTGTCCTCTATCAAATACTTAAGCTTTCAGATTTCCTTTTTATCTCTTGTGGAGACATAGAAATAGTAATTTTCTAAAACCTGTAAATCATATGAAAACAGAAAGAGGACTGCTTAGAATCAACAATGGATCAAAGAAAGTCCAATATACTACTTATCAACTCTACTCCATTTGTGATGAATTGGATATTCTAGAAGAGAATTGGGAGAGAACATAACTTGGCAATGGAATTACTAGTTAATAAAGCAAAACAATTCAAATACTAAGTATTCATCCTTAATTACATATTAGATGATGTAGTTTAAACAGTGAAAGATCCAAGACCTCTATACCAGTAAGCAAAACAAATGTTATGAGAGGGTTTTGTTTGAATTGTTATTTTTGCATATTTTATTCATTTCTTCTTAACTGACATATAAAAGCAAACATTTTAATATTAATGTGTTACCATAAAAAGTTTTGATACATGTGTATACTATGTAATATTTAGGTCAGGTTAAACATGTCTATTTCCTTATACATTTCTTTACAGTGAAAATTTTGAAAATGCTTTCTTATCCTTTCTTGAAACATAAGGTGTATAGTTTTTTCTACATTCACTTGACTGCAAAAACACAAAAGAACTTCTTGCTTCTACGTATAACTTAGTGCCCATTTATTAGCCTTTCCCCTCTCTTCTCCCACATGGATGTCCCTGGCCTCCAATTTCACTGTCATGCTCTCAGTTTCCATGAGATCAGCTTTTCTGGATCATGCCATAGGTGAATGAGACCATGAGATACTTGTCTTTCTATGCCTTGATTATTTTACTTAAAATAACAATCTCCAGTTTCTTCCACATTGTAAATGATAGGATTTCATCCTTCAAGGCTGAATATTATCCCCGTTGACTTATGTACATTTTCTGTATCCATGCATCAGTTGACGGACACTTCAGTAACTCAGCTACTGTGAATAGTTCTGTGGTGAACACTGGAGTGTCTTTGAAACAGTGAATCTATTTCCTTTGTATAGATAACCACTAGAGGGATTGCTATGGTGTTAGTGGATTGTTTGGCAACTCTATTTTTACTTTTCTTCAGAACCTTCATACTCTTTGTCTTAAGGGCTCTCCTAATTTAAATTCCCAACAATGATGTTCAAGTGTTTCCTTTCATTCACATCCTGGCCAGTACCTTTTATCTTTTGTCTTTCTAATAATTGCCCTTTTTTACTGGAGTGGGATAATATTGTGGTTTTGATCTGCATTACCCTGATAAGTAATGATATTGAGCATTTTTCTCATACCTGTTGGTCACTTCTTTGTCTTTTGAGAAATGTCTGTTTAGATTTCTTTCTTCTTTTTTCCCTATTGAATTCTGGAGTTCCTTACATATTCTGGATACTGAAAAACCCTTTTTATATGTATGCATTGCAAATATTTTCTCTTTTCTCCAACTGTATAGATTGTCTCTGCACCCTCTTATTTCCTTGTTATGCAGAAACTTTTCATTTAAATTGAATGCCATCATATTTTTCTATATTTGCTTTTGATTCTATATTTTCAGAGTCTTGTCTAAAAAATTTTTGCCCATTCCAATCACTTGAAGTGTTTCCCTTTTTTTCTTCTAGGAGGTTTATAGTTTCAGGTCTTATAATTAAGTCTTTAATCTATTTTGAGCTGATTTTTATAACTGGTGAGAGATTGGGACCTAGTTTCATTCTGTAGGTGGATATGTAATTTTCCTAGCACCATTTATGGAAAACACTGTCCTTTCTTCAATGCATGTTCATAGCACATGTGTCAAAAATCAGTTAGTTAAAGATGTATGGATTTATTTCCCACTTATCTATTTTGTTCCACTGGTTTATATGTCCATTCTTCTAATAATGCCATGCTGTTTTGATTATTACATCTTTGTAGTATGTTTTGAAATCAGAAAGTATAATGCCTCCTGCTTTGTTCTTTTGTTCAAGATGGCTTTCACCATTGGTATTTTTGTGGTTCCATGTAAATTATAGGGTTTTTCCCATAGTTCTGTGAAGAACATCTATTAGTATTTTGTGAGGGATTGCACTGAATGATTAGATTACTTTGAATAGTATGAACATTTTAACAACATCAATTTTTCCAATCTGTGAACATGGAATGTCTTTGTGTGTGTGTATGTCTATGTGTCTGTCTTCACATTCATCAATATTTTATCATGTTCATCATAGAAAAATTTTATCCCTTTGATTAAACTTATTTCTAGGTTTTCTTTTTTCTTTTAAGAGGAGGACAACACATTTAGGCATTTTCAGTGAAATCCACAGCAAATACATCTCAGCACTGCAATGTGTGCCTACAATTTTGTATTACAGATGCACTTTAAAAACATTTCCTGTGACATTACAGTAAACTTCTTTTTTTATTTTCCAAATAGGAATAGTCCCAAATTCTTTCAAACTAAAAACTACATTTCAGTAAATACACAAAATTACAGTAAACCAGACACTTAAAAGGACAGCCAACAAGCCTTTCAACAGTTGATAGAGAGAATTCAGATATTTTTAAAAAATTCCTCACTGTTGGCAACAGAATTGAGGTTTCTCATCTCAGGGGTAAGTTGAAGAAAAAAATATAAATTAAAAAAACTTCAATAATGTATTAAGATGTTTTAATTCCTTTACCATACTGATTGAACAAATAGAAATATACTCTATACTCACTCAAGAAGTGATACATAGTTGTCTTCATGCTGCATGTTAACAGATTTAAAAGCTTAAGGGTCAAACAGTATCAAATATATGGGCTTCAACTATCTGTTAGGTATTCACTAGTTTTAGCTAAGATATATCTGGAACTCAGACAAGTGATCACTTATATATAAGGATGTAATTATTACATAAAACAAAGTAATTTTTTTGAAAAATAAACTTTAGTGAAACAATCCTATAGGACACACAAGAAGAAGGCAGGTTATCAGTTGAAAGTATCAGCAAATTGTTTCAGATACTTTGATTTCATGCCCTAAAATCTAATTATATTTCCTTATCCTGAGAGTTTCATGTTATGACAGTAACTAAATTGTGAAGTAAAGGAGACTTAGGTGACCTTTGTTTAATTATGTTTCTATTTATCACAATAACTTTATCAATTGCCTACTTTATCAATTGCCTAGGACTTCAACTGCGTCATGGAAATCTAAGAAATGTCCGTGCATAAGAATATTTCCTTAGAAGATCTAAAATTACCTGATCACAGTGGTACATTATTAACCTTTAGTGAAGCCTTTAAGAAACCAAGCAGTTTGAAAACTGGGGTAAAAGAGGCAGATACAACAACTGCATTTGGAGCTATCAGCAGAAAAATTTACTCAATTATGAAGTCTGGTAAAGAAGTTATTTTTCTTTCTCAAAATCCGGGGACAATAATATTCCTTACTCCAGATCTGACATTTTTTTCATCACTGCCTTATAATAATTCCTTATTTGTTCCATCTACTGAGGTTAAACACACATGGTTATCCCCCCACCATATATAACCTCAGAGAAATGATCAAAATGGACATATCTTCATTTGATCATCTTACCATGCTTTACCATTATTGAAGTCTGCTATAAGTCAGTGAAACTTTGCCCTTTCTTTTATCAACCTAGGCCATGGCTTGCCAGATTCTCCTTTTTGTGAACAGTATACAGTTGATCTCTGTTCTTTTATGCTTGAAATCACTTGCAACAATACAGTGAAAAAGATCATTTCCTCTAAGACAACTGAAATTGTTTGGATTTTTCAAAATTGAATTCACATCTTACTGTCACCAATACAAAATTCAAAGAAGACATAGTCCTTTCCGTGAGACCACTGTGTGAAAGCAAGCAATTGTGAACAGGTCAGGAGGTCCAGCAAATGGGTAGGGAGGCCTCTCTGGGGATGGCTGGTAGGGAGTCACTTCTCTCTGGTAGCCAGTCTATCTTTGATTTATCAAGGGGACAGCATCTTCAGCCCCCTTCATGAGACGGTTGAGGGCTTTCCTGCTCCCCACAATGCACAGGGGAGTAAGGAAATGAGGGGTAGCTTTTGGGTGGGGTGAAGAGGAGGGAAGGGGGTATGGGGAAGACTAATGAAAGTGCATAGGAGCAAGGGTACTGAGGCTGAAATATAGTTGGTGATGCAGAAAATTTCCTCCTAGTTTTTTTTTTTCCCCTGATGGTTTAATTTTTTTTTTTATTAGCTATTATAAATGGGATTGCTTTCCTGGTCCCTGTTTCAGGTAATTCACTATGGGCATACAGTTGTACTACTGATTTTTGGATGTTGATTTCCTATTCTAGGTAACTTTGCTAAATTCATTTATTAGTTTATGTATTTACTGGGTTTTGTGGTTTTCTACATATATAAGATCAGGTATCTGCAAACAGTGATACTTTTATATCTTTATTTCAAATGTGGATGTCTTTCATTTTTTTCTCTTGCCTGATTACTCTGGCTAGGACTTAAAGTGGTAATAATGGACATTCTTATATTTTTCCAGATATTAGAACTCAAGGATATTTCTTCTACACCTAATTTACTCTGTATTTTTTATCACAAATAAATGTTGAATTTTATCAAATACATCAATTGAGAGGATCATGTGATTTTTGTCCATTCTGTTCATATAGTTCATCTTCATTCATATCACACATATTGATTCATGTATATTGAACTATCTTTATAATGTGCTATTGTATTTGATTTGCTAATATTTTTTAGAACATGTGTACCTTGGTTCATCAAGAAAATTGACCTACAGTTTTCTTTTGTGTCTGTCCTTATCTTGTCTTATTATTAGGGTAATGTTGACGTCATAGAAAGTGTTGGAAGATTTCTTCCTTGTTTAGAAGGAAGGATTTCTGCCTTGGTTAGAAAGGATTTCTTCTTTGGTTTTCCATCACTATGACAAAATACCTGAGCCCAACTGCTTAAAGGAGGAAATGGTCTCAGAGTATTCAGTCCATGGTTACTTGGCTCCATTGCTCTGGACCTAAGTTAAAGGATGTAAAGATGTGGTAGAGAAAAGCTACTAGGCTCATGGAAACTAGGAAGCAGAGTCGGAAGTGCTGGGAAGAAGATAAAACTTTTTAGGGGATATCCTCGGTGACCTACTTCCTCCAACTAGATCCCATCTCCCAGTAGTTTATCAAACTATCAAATGGATTAATCAAGATGAAGTCAGAGCCCTAATGTCTAGTCATTGCCCAAAAGTTCCATCTCTGAACCTTAGTGTATTAGGGATCAGGATTTCAACACATAAGCTTTTGGGGGACATTCCAGATCCAAACAATAACACACAGTGCTTTACTTTACAGTAAACTTTGAAGTTAAGTAGTGACAGTCTTCAGTTTTTCTTCTTCTCAAGTGTTTTCTTTGCCAATTCTGGGTCTTTTGACTTTTCCTTAAAAGCAACAGTCACTTTGTCATTAACCAAAAAATAACTTGCTATGATTTTTTCTGTGATTGCATTTAATCTATATATCATTTTGGGAACAACTGATAGTTAAGGGAATGTTGATTCTTCACATTTGTGAACATGAGATCTCCCTCCATTTATTTATTCATTGGATTTTATTCATCTGAATTTTGTAGTTTTCATCATTTGGGTATTATACATATTTTGTCAGGTTAATTCCAAAGTATTTTACTTCAGAGGGGAATGCTATAACAAATGGTATTGTTTTTCATTTAAGTATCACTGGTTCATTGCTGGTATATTAAAAAGAAAAAAATTACTTTGCTTGCAAGCAACCTTACTATATTCAATTAATTAGGCCCAGGAGGTATTTTTTTTAACCTCCTGTTATTAAGAACAATACAATTTTTTTTCATAGATTAGACAGCCATCCATTTATACAATCCAAAAAGTTCCTAATCCAAATATCATATCTTTCTTTTTCTTGTACTATTGAATTAGCTAGGACTTCCAGTAAGATTTTGAAAAGCATTGGTAAAAGGGGATATCTTTGATTTGTATCTAATATTTGTGGAATAACTTTCAGTTTCTCCATTAATTATGATGTTAAGTATAGTTTTTGTGAACATCTTTGATGAAGTTGAGGATGTTTTCTTTCTACTGCTACCTAAAGTTTTTATTGTAAATTGGTGTTCAATTTTGCTAATAATTTTTCTGCATGCATTGACATGGTCATGTAATAGTTGATGTATTGTATTAACTTGTTTCAAATTTGAATCAGCCTTGCATACCTTTATGAAATTTTACTCAGTTGTTATGTAATTATTTTTATAGAGCATTAAATTGGATTTGCTGATTATTTTGTTGATTTTTGCATCTATGTTAATAAAAGATTAGCCTAGAGTTTTCTATTTTTGTGTTGTCTTTTCTGTCTTTTTGGATTTTTTTTTTTTTTTTTTTTTTGGTTTTGGGATAATGCAAGATTTGTAGATTGAGGTGAGAGGTTTCCCTTTTTGTTCTATTTTCCAAATGAGCATGTGAAAAAAATTGTAACAATATCTTCCTTAGATATTTAGTAGAATTTGCCAATGAACTCATGTGGGTTTCATGTTTTCTGTTTTGGGATATTATCATTTTAACTTTTTAATTAATACAGGTCTATGAAAATTGTTTATTTCTTCTTGAGTGAGTTTCAGAAGATTAAATATTTTAAGGAATTGATCTACTTCATGTAGATAATTTGGTGGGCTTAGAGTTATTCATGATGTTCCTTTATTATCAGTGTCTATGGGATCTACAGTGAGTTGATTGCTTTCATTTCTAATATTAGTAATTTCTGTCATTCTTTATTTTTATCTTAGTCTGGTGATGTATTTAATCAATTTTATTACTTTTTCAAAGAAACTCTTCTGGATTTCATTGATTTTCTCTCTTGGCAACCTGTTATAATTTTATCATTGATTAATGCTCTCATGGTTACTTATTTGATTGAGCTTATTTTGGATTTAACTTTATATTCCTAGCTTCCTATATTGAGAAGTTAATTGACTGACTTCAGATTTTTCTTATTTTCTCAAGTGTATTTTCATTCAATGCATAAGTTTTCCTTTCAACACCATTATTGCCCTATCTCACAAATTTTGATGTTTCTTTCAATTTAATTTTAGTAGAAAGGTTTAAATTTCTCTTGAAATTTCTTATTTGACCCCTGTATTTAGAAATATTTTATTTAATTCCACGTATTTTGATAATTTTTAGTTAGCTTTATTATTGATATCTAATTTGTATTGTAATATCAGATATTGGATAATTTCTATACTTGCTAATTTGTCAATGTGTGTTTTATGATCCAGAATAGAGTGCATCTTGGTGAATATTTCATGTGAGTTTGATAAAAAAAAATCTATTTTACTATTGGACAGTCTGTAGATTTCCAATATATTCAGTTGACTTTTTACATTTAAGTTCTATATCCTTACTGATATTCTGCCTATTGGCACTATCCACATCTTATACAGGGGAATGAAAGTCTTTGATTATAATGATGGATTTATTTGGTTTTTTTTTTCTTGTAGTTATATTTTTGTCTCGTGCAGTTTGACACTCTTTTACTCTGTTGTTACGCCCACATACATAAAGGTTTTGTTTTTTTGTTTCTTAGAGCTTTAGAGTTACACTCAACAGCTGGGTTCATCCCAACAAACTCATACTGAATTTGACTCAATTCATGACCAC
Source organism: Sciurus vulgaris (assembly GCF_902686455.1). NCBI lineage: Eukaryota > Metazoa > Chordata > Mammalia > Rodentia > Sciuridae > Sciurus > Sciurus vulgaris. The sequence goes on along the minus strand of NC_136463.1, from coordinate 85,215,131 downwards.
TGCTTTTTTTAATTTGATTTTTTTCATTTCAGTTCACAGTTACTTTTTCTGTTTGTTTGTTTTTTATTTCTTCCTTAACTGTCTTGGCTTCTCCACCTGGAAACCTCAGCAATTTTAAAACAATTTAGATTGTCCTCCCCTGACAACTGATTCCTACAGTGGCTTCCACTCTGTAATTTCTTCTCCATAACTCATGTCTCCCTGCATTTGCCTGTCTCTCCCATTGCCAGCAGTAATTTCCCCTTGGGTACTTACTTTTTTATAGAACTGAGAAGAGTTTTTTGAGTTTTTAAAGCAACTTACATACTAGTTACATGTGAAGGTGGAAACAAATTTTCTATGAGTCATTTTTTAGAGGAGTATTTTTTCTTCCTACATGAAAATCTAGAATTGAAACTGCTATGACATACATAGGAAAGTGTGTGTTGGGTGTGTGTGTGTGTGTGTGTGTGTGTGTGTGTGTGTGTGTCTGTGTGCGTGCGTACTGGTGCGTGTATATACATGTGTATTTATTACAGGTAAATGTTCTTAGATATAGAAACATATTTACTCAAGATGTGGCTTGGGTATTCATGTACTAGGTGATATCTCTTTTGATAAGAATGTTTAGTGACAACCAAGTCCACTTTGCTATTTTTAAATTTTATTCTTGGTGCTTTCTGAGAACCCCATTCTAAGAAATCTTTGCTGACTTTAGGGTTCAATCCTTCCTATGAGCTTATACTTTCTTCTACAGACTTACAAGTTGAATTGTTAATTTTCTGTCTGCAATTTGAAGGTGATTTTTTTATGTGGATATCAAGTTTTCCTAGAACAATTCTTAATATACTTACTTTATTTTACTCATTAAATTATTTTGGCACTTATTCATATTATATGGGTGATTTTAATTATGGATTTTAGACACTTTTTCCATTTAACTACTTGTGTGTCCTTAGTTAATACTATTCTGTATGAATTGCCTGGGCCTATGGTAAAACCTATAATCTGGTAATGTAACTCTTCTATTTTTTTCTTCATTTAAAATACTCTTAGATATTCTATATCATTTGAAGTTTCCTATGAATTTTATAATATACATTATAAAATTTTGGTGAAAATAATATTGAATTATATATCAATTTGGGGAATATTTATATCTGAACAATACTGGATCATTTGCTCAATGAATATAATGTATCTATTCATTTTAATGTGTTATTTTGATATTATTCGGCAATGTTTTCTAGTTTTCAATGTCCATCTTTTGTCACATTTATTTCTAAATATTCTGTGTGTAGGTGCACTATTGAAAATGATATTTCCTGGATCACTTGTCTCATTTCTTTGCTTGATCCCGAGGCTTCAACATACTTCATACTTTTGCATCTCACTTAAGCTCTTTCAGGTTTTCTGATTCTAGCAATGACAGTTGGCCAGTTTATTATACTCATAATAAAGCACACATATGCACCAGTTGTGTTTTCTTTAAGTATTTTAGTCCTGACTTTAGACATTTGCAGAAGACTCAAGCTTTGTGTAAGGTTCAGACACCTGAGATCTCTTCCATTCTCCTTCCCTGTTCTCAATATTCAACAGAATTTCTGTGCCTGTGCCTAAGAAGAGGTCTTACTTAGCAATGGTATTCAGTCCCCAATCTTTTCCACGAGCTCAATGAAGTCTCACACAAAAGATTGGGCAGGGTAGTACTATTTTGTGTAGGACTTTTAGGGATTCAAAACCACCATGGCAGCCCAGAAGTTACTCTTAAAAATGTGTTAAAATTTTATCTCATTTGATTTCCTCCACCTCTTTGACATTTCTCCCTCTTTCCAAGCTTTCCTAAGGATTTTAATTTGTTATATTTTTATTACCTCGGCTTTGTGATGGACATTTAATAATAAACAAGAAAACTATAATTTGTAGGTTTTCTGTCACGATCTTATGGTTAGCATGTCATTGATATTTTCTTATAAACTTGTGCATCCTAAGAAGAAGCTGAAGCTCCATTTTTCGGTTAACTTTATGCCCCACTCCTTCACCTCGAATTTTCTTTCAGGGGCTGCCATAATTTTCTTTTTATCAAAGTTTTTCTTAATATATTTTATGACATTTCTGACATTTAATGCATTCAGAACTTGGTTACAGTTTTAAACTGTAGTTATTTACACATGAAAACCTATTAAATCTACAGTTTACAGATAATAGACTGTCTTAGGAGAAAAATGGAAAGAACATGGGACATAGAACTAGACTTAAATCTGACTTTGACATTTATTAGCTCTATAACCTTGAGCACATACCCTAACTTTGCTGTTGCTTAGTTAACTACAAAGGAGAAATTAAAACATGTACCACAAATTATTCATGAGAATGAATGGAGATTGATATAAATATGTACAGGAAAGTATATGGCAATCAGGGGACTGAAATTTTTTCCTTGACTCTGCAATAAACCTGCATGACAATTGTAGATATGGTGAATATAATTTAAAAACTGAATAAATGACCTATTTTAGTCATGCCTACAGACCATGCATTGTGGACATATTTTCATTCAAAATGTTTTCATATTTTCTGTTTTCTCTGTGTAGTTGTTTTAGTTGTGTATTTCCTGTCATTGTTTGTGTTTGTTTTCTTTAGACGACCAGTAGCAGCTGTTTCAAAATAAGAATGGTAAGGGGGTCTGGCTGGCTTATGTGTTCAAGGTTCTCTTCTGTTGTAATGCAGCTTCTTTCTGTTTTTGGTGCCTTATTGCTAATAAGGGTTGAGTTGACCTTGAATTTACAATCCATGGACCGCAGTCTCTTGAGTCCCTGGGATTACAGGCCTGTGCTCTTGACTTCAGTCTATGATTTTATTATTTTTTCCCCTTTTGTACACATTATCTAAAACCTCCAATGCAATTTTGAGTAGAAGAGATGAAAACAGATACTTTGCTTCACTTCTTATTTAAGGGGAAATATTCAGGTTTTTGTTTTTGTTTTTGTTTTTCTCCAGTAAAGGATGGTAGTTGCAGTTTACTCTCTATTGGCATCAGATCTGCCATTTTGCTGCCACCAGTATTCTGCCCCCACTCGCCCCAACACACACCATTTTACAACTCAGGTCCTCAGTTTGGGAACATTCCAGCCAGCCTTTGGTCCACTTGTCAGCCTGCTTGCCGAAATTCTACTACTTAAGAATAGCTCCACTGCCATTCTCTCTCTCTCTCTCTCTCTCTCTCTCTCTCTCCCTCTCTCTCTCTCATCCTGCGGGCAGTCTGCCTGTCCGATAAATAAAATCTATTGAGTGAGTTCATGCATCTGGAGTGGTTTCTGGGTGCTTTTCACTCTCTAGAATCTTCTTCGAGTAATACTTTTGGATTTTGCATTGGGGAATGCTGACTTCATGTATGTGAGTTGGGAAGGGGTTCCTACTACTGTACTTTCTGAAAAAGTTGTAGAATTGGAATTGTTTGTCCCTGCAATGTTTTCTGGAGTTCTCAAGTAAAGTCTTTTGAAACTGAAATTTTCTTTGTGTGAAGGTTTTATCTACAATTTCACCTCCTTTCATAGCTATAGAGCTCTTGGGTTACACACTGCTTCTTGAATGAGCTTATTAACCCATTGTCAGATATTTGTCCATTTGGTTAATTTTTTAATCTATTCAAATAGATAGCTTCAGTGTGTTTCCTTAGTAAAATGATAAGATGTACAGTGATGTACTATTTTTCCCAGTATTAATAATCTGTGGGCTTTCTTCTTACATCTTCCAATCAGTTTGACTGAAGGTTTTATCAGATTTACTGATCTCTGACCAACATCTATTTTTCCATTGGTTTATTGTGTTCTTACTTCATTGTTTCCTGCCTTATTATTCATCTTTAATTTCAATTTAGTGCATGAAACTAGTCATCACCCACACTCCAGGGGAGTAGTTGATAAAATATGTGCTATTTACTTAAGAAATATTTTGCATTTAAAGGATACTATTTTGATGCATTCTGACAAATGAAGACATCTCTAATGGAGAAAATATACACATCAAATCAAGTTAGTCAATTAATTATTTCAAGCCATGATCCTTCAAATCTCCGTGCAACTATATGAAGGAATCTTTGGGGTAGGTATTTGCCTCTCCATATCTAAGGGTTTCACAACTCCAGATTCATCCAGAATAGACCAAAATTATTCAGAAAAAAGCTTTCAGAAAAATATTCTATCTAAGCCAAATACATAAAGGCTATTCTTCTTGTCAACAGCTACTTACATGACAAGTAATTATATTAGGCATATTAGGCATTTTAAAAAAATTATTGTACACAAATGGGGTACAACTTTCATTTCTCTGGTACATGAAGTCACACAGTTTGCATAATCATACATGTACATAGGATAATAATGTTTGTCTCATTCTAGTATCTTTCCTTGCCTCCATCCCCTCCCCACCTCTCATTTTCCTCTATACAATCATCCTTCCTCCATTCTTGCCTCCCCCCAAACCTTCAAATTATGTATCATCATCTACTTACAAGAGAAATCATTTGGCCTTTGATTTTTTTTTGAGATTGGCTTATTTCACTTAGCATGATAATCTCCAACTCCATCCATTTACCTGCAAATGCCATAATTTTATTCTTCTTTATGGCTGAATAATATTGCATTGTGTATATATACCACAGTTTCTTTACCCATCCATCTCTTGAAGGGCATCTAACTTGGTTCCACAATCTAGCTATTGTGAATTGAGCTGCTATAAACATTGATGTAGCTGCGTGAGTGTAGTATGCTGATTTTAAGTCCTTTGAGTATAGGCCAAGGAGTGGGATAGCTGGGTCAATAGGTGGGTCCATTCCAAGTTTTCTAAGGTATCTCCATACTGCTTTCCAGAGTGGCTGCACCAATTTGCAACCCCACCAGCAATGGATGAGTGTACCTTTTGCCCCACATCCTCACCAACACTTATTGTTGCTTGTATTCTTGATAATAAACATTCTAATTGGGGTGAGATGAAATCTTAGGGTAGTTTTTATTTGCATTTCTGTCATTACTAGAGATGTTGAACATTTTTTTTCATATATCTGTTGATTACTTACAGATCTTCTGTGAAGTGACTGCTCATTTCCTTAGCCCACTTATTGATTGGGAAAGTGCTATGCAAATTCAATGCAATTCCAATTAAAATTCCAGTGATATACCTCATAGAAATAGAGCAAGCAATCATGAAATACATTTGGAAGAATAAGAGACCTAGAATAGCTAAAACAATCCTTAGCAGGAAGAGAAAAGCAGTAGGTATCACAATAACAGAACTTCAGGTATTCTACAGAGCAATAGTAACAAAAACAGCATGATATTGGCACCAAAATCGACAGGTAGACCATTGGTACAGAATACAGAGACAAAACCACACAAATACAGTTTTCTCATACTAGACAAAGTTGCCAAAAACATAGGATGGAGAAAAGATAGCCTCTTCAACAAATGGCACTGAGAAAACTGGAAATTCATATGCAGCAAAATGCTGCATTAAACCCCTATCTCTCACCTTGCACAAAATTCAACTTAAAATGAATCAAGGACCTAGGAATTAGACTAGAGACCCTGCACCTAATAGAAGAAAATGTAAGTAGAAATATTCATCATGTGGGCTTAGGACCAGACCTCCTTAACGTGACTCCAAAAGCACAAGAAATGAAAGCAAGTATCAATAATTGGGGTAGATTCAAACTAAAAAGCTTCTTCTCAACCAAGGAAACAATCAACAATGTGAAGAGAGAGCCTACAGAGTGGGAGAAAATCTGTGCCACACACACTTCAGATATAGCACTAATCTCCAGAATGTATAAAGAACTCAAAAAACTTTGCACCAAGGATATCAGGCATTGTTAATACTCTAGTGATTAAAATTTGAAGGATGATGTGTGTAGGAAACTTGCAAATACTGTACCATTGTAGATATGAAGCTAAATACAGAACTCAGAATTTCGGTATAGGCAGGGGTTCCTTGAACCAGTTCCCCAAAGATACCCATGGATGACAGTAGCTATAAGGCAGTACACAGGATAGTATTATACTGCATTAAAAGAGAAGAGGCCATTATAAAACTGGAATTTAGACATGTATGCTTTGTATAAAAGTGAATTCCAGAATTACAGTAATGAGATACAGGCCATTATGGGAGACATGAGTTGTATTAAAGACATTTTTCTGAAATCATTTTGTAGACATATTGTGTCAAATACCCATCATTGCCAAGATAGCCATAATTGTGTACATCTGATTCAGAAAGGATGCAGTGAGATCCTTTCATGGTGCACAGATCTTTGTCTCTTGTCAGGCAGTTTCCTCACATTTCATCTCAGCATCCTTGACAAGTTGGAATTAGAGTTCTCAGTTTCAATGTGATTCTGTGAAATGCTGTTATCATAATAGCTGCTGTGATACCATAAACCCCAAACCAGAGGAAAACATAAATAATCCATAACACAAAGTTTCAATAGAAACATTTTTAAAACATGTAGATAAACAATTCTTGTCATTTCCATTGGAGGACGAAAATAGTAATTTTTCTGTCAATAGTTTCCGAATGTTTTCCCAAACTTGTGTTTCTTTTGGAGTTTTATTACTAAGTTAAGCTTTCCATTCTTAGTCTCTTTGGTTCTCAATCTTCCTTCCACTATATCAAGGCTCTGCATAATGAGAAATCAGTGTCCCACTGCAGACTGGGGTCGTATTCTTTTTCTGACATCCATTGGGTAGAGGTATTCATTTTCGTCACCTTCGTCCCAGGTATCACCAGTTCAGGATGTATCTCATTTTGATGAAAATAAAATCCTCAATTAGATGAAAGAATGTGGAGATAGGATGTGTTTTTGAAAGAAAATTCATGTGAATAACTTGTTGCCAGGAATGAGAATGTAAATATCAGGCTAAACATCTGCTTAGGTTAAGTGTTTTGTCTTGAATGGTTCTCTACCTTTGTTTATAGAGCACATGAATGCTTTTTGAAACTTAGTGGAAGATTGTGATAGGTAAGTATTTAAAGAATTGCAATGTTTTTACTTTGTCATTTTTGGACTAAAAATTTTTTTAGGATACAGTTTATGTGATTAAAATAAAAGCTAATAGTATTTAAATAAGTGCAAGAACTAATATAAAATGAAATTATAAAAATATATGTAAAACTTTAATTTCCTTGATATGTTAAACTATGCGTTTTGTGTAATCTAAATAAGGAAAATCTTAAGTAATAAATTTTCATGAAAGACATGCACATAGAATAACAGTTTTTGTGGACCAAATGATGTAACATTTTGTCTCCCTTTAACCTTTTAATCTTAAAATCTATTTATTGAAATAACTGCAAAAGAGGAAAGAAGAGTTTATAAATAATGATAAAGTTTAACATATACACAAACCAGGTGACGTACATACTAATACGGATGTAATTGCTTTGTGATCATATGTATAGGTTTCAACTTTTTCTCCTCAGAGGAAATCAGAGTGAAAAATGTTTTATACCACTGCATATTTTCATTTTATATAAACCATGCATACTCGTATCCATTTTATATTATTTTAATGAATATGAGGGGGGATAATGTATTCTGATTTTTTTTTTACAGTAAGTTTTAGTATTTATCCATGTTAATAATCTGGTTGATAGGCTTTATATACTTTATATCAGCAAAAGAGCATTTTGTAAATTTTATTTTTAAAGACCATTTGTGTTATTCCCAATGTTTTCAACAGTGCAACAGCTGACTAATTGCCCAGTATTAACCATTCCTATGATAGTATACTTCTTTTTACAGGCTAGTTTCTAGAATATACCTAAGAGTGGAATTTCTGATACATTGTTAAATTTTTGAATTTAAATTTGCCTAGTTATATATTCACAGTTTGTGGCAATTCTTATTTTTAATATTGAAAACTTATAAATTTATGTATACATACCTGAGTACTAAACTTGAGGTAGGAAAAAAATATTTAAATGTGCTGAAAGAAGAGGAACGTGAGTAACCTCAACCTAACTAACATGACTCCTTCCACATACTTTCCTTTGGCTGAGGTGATTAATCCTGGTCAAACTGAGATTTCATCAGTAACATGTATTTCCTACTTATTGGTTTTTCTCATTTTTCCAGTACATGTTTAGTATTTTTTAGTTGATCTGTAATTTTGTTCAGGTTCCCCGAAATACTAATCCTCTTTCAGTCAATATATTAAAGCTTGACTTAATGTTCTATTGACACAAAAATTACATAGTAATGTAGACAATATCCTATTTAATTTTATATTTTATATTTTTGAGGATTGCTCAAGAAATAGTTCTCATTACTTATTGAAAAGCCTTGAAGTTATTCATCTCATATTTCTAATTAGTTTAATTTAGAATTCATTTGCATCATGCACAGTGCTTAGTGGGATGGCTTTTAATTTCTACATGGTTAGTGATTTATTCTATCATTTATTGTATAGTTTTAACTCAGCTTTATAAGAAACCCTGGTATTCATAATCAAGGGGCTGTCAGGATTGACTTCTGGTGGCTTCCCTCTTTTTTTATGTCTACCTTCTTGCCGGGCCCGAATGAATTTCTTTTCTTTGCACTTCTGGAGAGAGATCTGATTTCACTTCTTCCTTTTAAAGGACACCAGTCCTGTCACATAGGCCTAGACCTGTGACCTCATTTGTCCATACGTCTGGATTTCATAGATTAAATTCTCATTGAGCTACAGTTAACATTTATTCAGTGGGTTTTGTCTTAAATCAAAGGAAAAGACACAATTGATTGTGGACCAAAACAATTTGAGCATAGACTTTACTCCAAAGAAGAGGCATCATCTTAAAAGCCAGGAGACTTTTAAAGATTAGTGGTAGTGAAGTACTTGGTATTCTGCTTAAATTTCTTGAGAAAGTCTTTAAAATGATAAAGCTGATGACTTTCAGGGTTGTTGACAAAACTTTCATCATTGTTGGAAGAATCTTTAATGCCAGTGCATATCTCTGAAAAGGCAACACATGGCAGGAATCTGAAGTGATTGCTTTCTTACTAAAGTAGAAAGAAAAAGCATTTTCAAGCATTTCAGGAGCTCCATCTGTGGCAAAAGATGAAGCTGTTATTTCTCTTGAAGTTATGTTATAAAAGAAAAAGAAATCTTTTTGATGTAGTCAAAATGAACATGCAAGAAGTAGAAGATTTCACTCTCATGGTGTCAACATGCATCGGCAGAATACTACTAATGATATTTTATAAGAAGAGATGGGGTCCATGGAAGATTCAGCCAGTTTCATATTGAAATGGTTAGCAAGGCTGTCAACACCTGATGACAAATAAATAATAAACCACATTGATATAGAACATATTTAGATCTATATAAATGTAAATGTGGAACATACATAAAACTTGTGATATATCATATATGGAATTGTATAAACCAGAATACTGAACTTCATTTGAAAAAGGAATCATTTTCTAATAATGTCTTAATTTCTATTCCATTAATCATTTTGATTTTTTTTAAAACATATGATTTGACTTTGTAAAAATATTTTTAAAGTATTTGTATTGGTTAATGATAATTACACAATTTTAAAGACTATAGAAATTAATCTATAGATTAATTAATTATATTAATTTAAATATCACTTCTTTAAAAATTTTATCTTTCAAGCAATAGTACATGTATTCTTTGTTAAAATGGCATATAAATTATATATATGCCATATTCAATACAAATTTAAAAATTGCTATTGGTTAGGATATTTTGTTATTTTGGAATTAATTAACTGTTCACATTTGGACAAACACTAGACATTTCTAAAAGACAAATGAAAGTTGTCATTGTTTCCCTACCTTAGATGTGCATTATCTCAAAATTTGGGATTGTGGGTACACATAAAATAAAATTTTCCTTTCCTAGAGACTATTTTCTCCACCCCTGGTTAAATAGATAATGTCATCTCCTTGGGTTTGTTCAATGCAAGTTATACAAAAAAGTTAAAAATTAAGTTGACATTTCTTTTTCCTTTTAATTTTTGTCCTTTAAAAGATTCCTTCGCTTTTGTGTTTATTCCTTCTTTCAATTTGTCTAACTTTGCTTTGGGAAATAACATGCTGTATGCTAGAAAAATTTAGATGAAGTAGATCTAAGAAAACTGTAACTTAGTAAAAATATGTTATTGCATTTAGAAACATAACTTCTTTCTAATCTACTTTGTGGTTCTCCAAAACCATGGAGGTCACAATGGATTGAAGGACTTCTATGAAATGTAAATTAAGATATAATTACATCTGTTATCAAAAATACATTTCCAGACAACTTCACAATTGACAAATGAGTTTTAATAGAGTAATACAGGGGAATTGCTCTGGGCAGAAATGTAAATGTAAATAGCATTCCTAGGTGAGACTTCAATTTATCTCAGTGCATGGATATGCTACTGCTAATCTATGAATTGGCCATTATCTCAAATTATTTTATCTGGTGGGGATGATGAATTGAACTAAGCCAAGTACAATCTCTCCCCAGAAGCCAATTCTCACTTTTCAGAGAAAACAAGAGACAGTCCTTAGTTACATGGCAAATGGAGAATGATGTCTCACAAAAGGCCAAGTAAGTTGTTAAAGTATTAAGTTGATCCATTAAAACAACAGTGAGCTAAAAAGAATTAGCAGAATCAACTTTTGCAAACCCTGGAACCTCGTCTAACCTAAATTTAGTATCAGAGGAATGATTAATGGAAAAAAAAAAAAAGGCAGTGGAAATTTCATAAAAGAAGATTGATACTTTATTACTCATCTAACTCCCCAATGCAGCAGTATAGCAGTTTTGGGTTAAACAAACCATATTTCTAGTGCTGGGTATTGGCGTAAGGTTCTAAAAGTGACATGTTGAAAACACTGTGATTGTTTATGCTGACCTGTTTGCTTTTCCCCCGAGGGACATGTACGTATTAATATCTATTTATCCCTTCTATACAATCAATCTGGAAGACTTTCTGAACAATGACAGAATTTGCTGAAACATTTAAATAGATTCAGTGACAGTGCCAGCCTGAGTCAAGGGATAGTAGATCGGGTAAGCATCAGATAATTCTAAAATTTGGGAAATATAAAGCTCCAGAGGAAGTTCCTTGAATAAATACATGCACAGATGCCTATGCTTATTGGGCAAGTTGTGTGAAAGTGAACAACTAGTACTCAGAATAAACCTGAGAGGATCCTAGGCATGCCCATTTGGTGTAACTGAACTCTGCTAAAGCAAGAGGTGAAGGATAAGGCAGAGCTCTAGGTGGTCTGGCATAGCATTGAAGGAGTACCATAGCTCAAAGCCAATCTGAAAAAGAAAACTGACTCCCAAAATGTAAACTGAAAAACCACTGACTGACTGCTGAAATGATAGTGAATACACACCAAAAGTGATACTATCTTTGAAAAAATAGTTTGGAAAATTCACTACATAGACAAGTACAACCCTAAACAATTGATATTGGCAAAACCTGGGAAAGAAGGAGAATTGATTTCCAGCATTACCACACTGAAATATCCACACTACCCAGTTTTCAACAAGAACCAGAAATCACAAAGCATAAAAATGAAAGAAGAGTATGACTAATTCAAATGGAAAAAATAAATTAGAAGAAACAATTCTGAAGAAGCCTATATATATTTTAGTACACAAAACTTTTGAGTAAATGGTCTAAAGGAAACAATGGATGAAGAACTAAAGAAAACTAAAAACAAAGTGTGGAACAAAATGAGAATATCAATAAAGAGCTATAAATAATAAAGAAATCCAGGGAGTCAAAAGTATCAGTGAAAGAATTAGCAAATGTAAAGATAAGAAAATTGATACCATCAAGTCTCAAGTCTTATTAATGAAGTATCTGTGGGACAACCTGAGGCAGATTATGCAAATCTAAGTGAAAATAGGCATTAAAGGGACAAAATAATATAACAACTGAAAACTTACAAAATTTTATGAAAGATACATGCTGCATTTTTAAATAGTGTCAATCAAAAGCATCAACTTCTTATAAAGTCTCCTTAATAAGACTCACAGATGATTTCAAATCAGAAAACATAGAATTCAGAAGCTAGTGGGATGGCATACTTAAGAAAAAATAAAAGAAGTCAACCAAAATTTCCATGTCTACCAAAACTGTTTTTCAAAAATGAATAAAATTAATATTTTTCAGGTAAACAAAATCAGAGGCATTTCTTCACTATAGAACTGTGCTACTAAAAATAAAGGGACTCCTTTATGCCAAATTAAGTTTACCATAGTAAGTCAAAGCGGTATAAAGAAATAAAAAATGATAGAAAATACAATATATCAGTAAATATAAATGCCACTATTATACTTTCTGTTTGTAACTTTTTATTTTATATTTTATTAAAAAGGAAATTAATAAAAATAGGAAGAGTGGGTAGAGCTAATAGAAGCAGAATTTTATGATGTTAATCATCCTAAATTGCTGGCGATTCACACTTGGTTGGTAAAATAACCACTAGAATAATATCTAAAAGAAAAGTATAAAAAGAAATTCAAAGAAAATAATATAGGATAATTAAAAGAAATCAATTAAATGCATTGGATTCCACAACAGAAGAAATGAGAAACTAATGAAAAAGATGCAATGGGTAGATCATTGATAGAAGATAAACAGGAGCTTGAGGTTATGAGCAACATTTTGTTAATACTGCATGTTATAGATACATCAATATATCTAACATCCCACCCATCAAAAACAGAATTCTAGAATATATCATATTTTGAGTCATAAAAATGTCTCAATAAATTTTTAAAAAATCATATAAAATATAATTCTGTTATTAATGGAATGAAGCTAAAACTCAATAAGAGAAAAGCATTGGAAAATTTACAAACATAAAAAAAAACTTTAAAAACACCCTTAGAAATTGGACAAAGTAGAAATCAGAGGAACTTTAAATATTCTGTATTAAAATGTAAATTCTCTACATACAAATGACAAGATCCTTGATGTAAATAACCCTAAGGAATACAAATACCACAAACTAATAGATCAAATAAACAAATTTAGAGATCTTTCAGTGTGCAAAGTCAATAAACAAAAATCAATTGTTTCACCAGACACAGTGGTTCACACCTGTAATCCCAGAGGCTCAGCAGACAGATGCAGGAAGATTGAGAGTTCTAAGCCAGCTTCAGCAACTTAGCGAGGCCCTGAGCAACTCAGTGAGACCCTATCTCTAAATAAAATATAAAAAGGGCTGGAGCTGTGGCTTAGTTATTAAGCACCACTGGGTTCAATCCCTGGTACCAAAAAAAAAAAAAAAAAAAAAAAATTGGTTCACCAATAGTGCCTACTAAAGAAATTTTAAGAAAAAAAAATTCTATTTACAATAGCATCCAAAAGAATCAAACATGTAGAAATAAATCTTATCATTGAATATGTACTGGTCAAAAATGTTTTAATATTTTTAAAACATTACCATTTAGAGAAAATATTTATACATTGCACACTCTAAAACATAGCTAAAAGAAATTATATGTAAATGTAAAAAAAATTCTGTGATCATGAATTTAATATTGTTAATATTGTTACGATGACAATAATACCCAATGTAATATTCAGATTTATGAAATTTCTATCACATCACAGTGGCCTTTTCCCCTAGAAACAGAGTCCTTAAATTCATATGGAATTACAGAACTTCTCAAATAGCTAAAAAAGGAAACATGGATAAAGAATGACATTAGAGGACTCATGCTTGTGTGGTTTCAAAACTTGCTCAAGGGCTGAGGAGATAGCTCAGTTGGTAGAGTGCTTGCCTTGCAAGCACAAGGCCCTGGGTTCGATCCTCAGCACCGCAAAAAAAAAAAAAAAAAAAAAAAAAAAAAACTTGCTCAAAAGGGTATGGCACTGACATAAGGATAAACATATAAACCAATTTAATGAGTTGCAAGTCCAGAAAGAAATGCATATAATTTGGGTCAGCTGATTTTTGGAGTAAAATCATTCACTGAAAAAGATGACCTTCCCAACAAATGCAACTGAGAAAACTGAATATTCACATTTTAAAGGTAGTGAAGTTGGGCCACTGCATCACACTATGTGAAAAAAAAAAAAAAAAACCTCAAAATGGATCAATAACTTAATTATAATGCCTAAAAGTAGTATGCTCTTAGGAAAAACATATGGGTAAGTCTTTATAACCTTGGATTCTTACATATAACATCAAAAGCATGGCAACAAAAGATTAATTGGACATCAAACTTTTAAACTCCAGTGCATCAAGAGATATTAGCACAGAAGTGCAAAGAAAACATACAGAATGGGAAATCATAATTTTAAGTCACATATCTAATAAGGGTTTAGCATCATACATACAATAAAAAAGATAATTCAACTAAAATGTATGCAGAAGTCTTGAACAGATACTTCTTCAAAGAAGATAAACAAATAGACAAAAATCACATAAAAAAGATGTGTAAAATCATTAGTTGATAGAGACATGCAAATTTAAAATGTGGGGTACCTTTTTGTGTCCACTATGATGCCAATTTAAGAAAAAAGGAAAGTGAATGTCAGTGAGGAGATGGAGCCACTGGAGTCTCCATAAATTGCTGATAGGGTTAAAATGTTGCTGTGGAAAACAGCATGGAGATTCTTCAAATAGTTAACTATAGAAAGAAAATCAGCAAACCAACGGAACAGAACAGTCCATCATTTATCCCCCTGCAAAAACATTAGAATAACAATCTAGGCTTGCATACACACACACACACACACACACACACAAAAAAAAAAAAAAAAAAAAAAAAAAAAAAAAAAAACCTTCACAAGAGCTAAAGAAATCCAGATTACAGTAGCTGATCATTACAGAGAAATAAGACAAGACATAGAGGTGGTGCCAAGGTAGCAGTAGATGGGCCTAGATCCTGGGTCCACAAGGGATAGCCAGAAGCTAGACTGCAGGGGACAACCTGTTAACTAGGGCTGTAAGATCCAATCTGATGCTCCCATGGCCTGAGACCATAAGTGCTGGGAAGGTCCTAGAACTGGAGGCTGCTGGTGTCAGACAGGCACTGGGGCGGGGCCAGACACCAAGCCCCACTGCAGGACTTGGTTTGCTTGATCTGTACTGTGGTAGGACCGTGTATGGCAGTTGGTACTATTATTCAAGTCCCCTTTATCTTCTCTCATCACTTATTCATATTTGGAAGTAGGATATTGGCTTCAACTTTTATTGTTTTACACTCTGTTCTTACTCTGTCAATGTTTGCTTCATGTATTTAGAGGCTGTGATGTTACATACAAATTTATAATTGTTCTGTCTTCCTTGAAAATTAACACTTTCATGATTAGGTCTTTCTTTGTTTTTCATGAGCATTTCTTTCTTAAAGTGCATTTTGTCTCTTATGTCTATGGACAGATGACACCATTCTTTTTAGGTTCCTGGTTTCTTGGAATATCTTTTCACAATATTTGACTGTTAACCTTCATTGTTCTTTGGTTACAATTAAGACTCTTACAGACAGCGTGGAGTTAGATGTATTTTAAAATTTATTTGGCCAAATCTGTCTTTTCATTGGGTGATTTTAAATTTATATATAAAGCAAATTACTCTTGGCAAGGGTTTACTGTTGCCATTTTGTTTATTTTGTTCTTTAGTGATGTATTATGAATATAAATACCGAGATTCATTGTGACATATTCTTACATGCACACAACATAATTTGATCAATTCTATTTTCCAGTAGCTTCCCTTTACCTCCTCTTCTTATTCTACCTAATCCCCTTCCTCAACCCTACTGGTATCCCCTCTATTTTCATAAGGTTCCTTTTTATTTCCTTTTTTCTCTTTCATATGTGAGAGAACATATGATCCTTGACTTTGTGAGTCTGCCTTATTTCTCTCAACATGATGCTTTTCATTAACATCCATTTTCCTGCATACTTTTAAATTTTGTTTTTCTTTATGACCGAATGAGATACTTGTCTTTCCTTCCCTCCCTTTGTTATTGCTTTCCTTTGTACTTTTTTTTTTTTTTTTTTTTTTTTTTTTTTGGTAGCAACATGCTTGATTTCTTTCTCATTTCTTTTGAATAAATTCTGGAAATATTTTCTTTGTGTTTACCAGTGCAATCACATAAAACATCTTAAAATTATAACAATATATTTTGAACTGATAACTTTTTTCAATAATAAAAATATTTTTAAAAGGACAATGATGGATGGCAAAGAAAACCCTTTCTTAATAATTATATAGATTCTAATTCTTTCAGGTTGTCAGTCATCTCTTTAATTCTTTTTCCTCTGCCTAATTCACAGAAGATTTGATGTTGGCTAACAGTTAATACAACAAATATTATAGTATCAGGTAACCAATTTTTAAAAGAGCGACCAGTTAGGCAACACTGGAGAAATTAAATTTCAAAAGGGGAAAAATAATCTCATCATTTTGTCTAGGATCTCTGTATCAGATATTTTCAGGTAATATTCATTCAATCATGATTGAATTATAGCTGTTTTCTCCTACTTGTTCGCTTTATAAGATGTATTTTAATCCTTCGCTTATTTGACATATTAAAAATAGTTACTATGTACCAAACTGCAAAGACTGTATAACAAAAAGGAGTCTAGTGCTACTGGGGTGTAGTAGGAGATGAGGAAATGAGAAGGGAAATATAAAAAGAGTGATACAGAGGTCACAGATTTTACAGGGTCTTACTGGATAATGGCATTCTTTGAAATTTAAAATAATATTTTTGAAAAACCTCAAACATATTTTACAGAGGATAGTAATATGATTTGATTTGCTATAGAAAAATATCACTTTCTGTCATGTAGGAAATGAATGAAAGGCCTAAAAAGATAGAGACCACACACTTGAACATTTCAGTAGCCTGGGTTTGACAGATGCAGATTTGCACTAAAGATGGAGAATTGTAGATTGTGTGATATGGAAATAGGCTTATTATACATCACAAAGGAATTGCTGATGGATTGTGTTTAAGAAAGGATGCAAAGTAAAGGAGAACCAATAATAGAGGTGAAGTTTAAGAGTTTCTGATTCACCCAGGTAAATTTTAGATGACTTAACTCACTACGTATGGCATTAAGTAGTCAGCTAGTCATATGAGTATGAAATTTATAACAAATGCTGGAAATATATTTGCCAATAATTGGTATACACATGAAATTACAAAATTAGATAAGATCATCAAAGGAATAGCATAGATCTAGGAAAGAGATCAGATAAAATCTGAGATTTCTCAATATTTAGGTGAGCAGAGGAGACAAAAAAAGGAAAGGAGTGAAGAAAGAAGTCATGTAAAGATGATGCCAGAGAAGATAAAGAATATTTCAGTATGTTTCAGGAAGAAAGAGTAATCAATATGCCCAGTGCTATATAAAGTTTGAACAGGTTGATGAAAAAGTCATAAGCAAGTGATAAAATGGTATTCACAAAGGAGACAAGACTACAGTTCAGTTTACCTGAACTTAAGACTTATCTAGGGAACATAAATACAAATAGGCCCTTCTCCTGGAGATTCCTATTCAGAAAGTGACATGTTGAACACTAGTATTACCAGAGTGTCTCTTGACACATAATTAGTGTCTACCATATTCCGATCACCGTGCTCTAAACTGAATTCATAAGACACAGGGAACAAAACTGTGGAGTTTTGTGTACTTGCCAACATATGTTATCTTTGAAAGGCAAAAAGTAGATGCGGAAATTGCCCTAAGCATATATATATTACCTTTTGCTTACCTGTAAATAAATGTTTTCCTAATTATGAAATCCTATCTTTTTTGTGTAAATTCCAGATATTTCTTGAGAGTTTAAATGCTACACATTCCCCACTTCTAGAAGTGAATGTCACTACTTGTACACTATTTAGTCCCAGTCCTGCTTATAATGACCTTTTATAATCTATTTATTTTTTGGGGGGTACCAGGGATTGAACTCAGGGGCACTTGACCACTGAGTCACATCCCGGCCATATTTTGTATTTTATTTACAGACAGGGTCTTACTGAGTTGCTTAGCACCTTGCTTTTGCTGAGGCTGACTTTGAACTCAAGATCCTCCTGACTCAGCCTCCCAAACTGCTGGGATTACAGGAGTGTGCCACCGTACCCGGCTATCACCTATTTTCTCAATCACTGACTCATACTCTCCATTATGAATTGTTTAATACAAAGGTAATCATTATTAACCACAATGATTTAAATAAGAGGAAACTGTTGATTTTAGCTAAAATAATTCATGGTATAATAAAAATATAATTTAAAAAAAATCAATATTTGAATGAGCCTAGCTTCTTACTGATCTATGTAGGTCTCCACAAACTTTCATCAATGAACAATACTCATGAGTTTAATCATAGGGTTGTGTTATTACAGAAGTGGTAGTAGATTCCTAATTATCTTAGAAATGTTTATTAGAGTGAGGTCATGTGGGGCCTTGACTAGTTGGATGATTTTAGAAGTATGTTCATTGAAAGGAAATGCTATGGATATGCTAAACAGGTATAAAACTGTTTCTCATCTTTACTGTTTACTGCAGTCACTAAAATGAAGGCAGTTTGCTAAGAGTGAGTGATACTTATATTATTGTGTATAATGATTTCATAATGGGCTTTCCTTGTATAAACTTGCCCACTTCTGAACTATAATCCTCTGTTAATGCACTTAAGAACTTATTGTTCCCTTCTTGAAATCCCTGAGTTTTTCTCATAACTCTCTGCATAAAATCTAAAATAAAGTTCATAGTAAAATCTAATACACAATCTACACAGTCAGAAATTAAAAGGAAAAGAGATGTGACTGAAAAATAAAATTACTGACAGAAAAGTTTTTTTAAGGAGAAAAAATACAGATAATTCCAGTGAATTAAATTGGCAATGACTGCTAGAAAGTAGGTTAAAGTTGATCAAACAAAAAGTCATTTTTCTACTATAGAGAAATAAATGGAATAGAAAAACTACAAAAACTTATACTAAAAACTCTTTCTCTAAAACAAAGAATTGGATTTACATATTATAAGAACATATGTTCTAGCAAACTTGTAAAATTGCTAGTGAAATATATTCTAATTAAAATTATTGATTTTTCTTAAAGTGAAGCTATATAAAGCTTCATTTTCTAAATGAAGCAGTGTGAAGTCCTACATACAAGAAAAAAATCAGGCTTGCCTCAGACTTCTCTAGAACAACATTTGATGTTGGAAGAAAACACAAAAAAATATGCTTATCAAATTCTGAATAAACAATTATTCCTCACAGCTAAAATTATTAATTTTAAATATATTGGCCAGGCAGACATACTCAACATGAATAAACTCAGGAGATAGAGACAAAATATCAAGAACCCTCTAAATAAATACAGTCATTAAAAATAAGATATGATAAAATCAAAGTGGCCAAAATGAAGCAGTTCATAGGTTGAAGGTAGCAAGAAGAATCAGGATGTGATCATCCTCAGTTTTTATGGTTAGGAGTCAATAGCTAATGTTCAATATTGAAAGTATTGATGCAAAATGCTCTAGCTAATTGTTTCTATAGCATTTTCATAATAGAGGAAGCTTTATGGAAGTGGTATTTTTTAATGAGGAAATAAGTAGCAGCTCTACAATTTTGTTTTTGTTTTTACCATTTTTGAAACTTTGGTAAAGTTAATTTTTGAATTTAATATTCTAGAAAAACTGTTTGGAATTGTGACTATTTATAGATGCAACTTGATTTCTTTCTCCTTTTTGCTTTGGTGTAAGTCTTAGTAATAACTATGTACTATTTTTACAGAAAAAGTTATTTTCTTAATAAAGAATGAAAACTCTAAGTTATTATTATGTTTGTTTGTGTATGTGTGTACACAACACACACACACACACACACACACACATATATATATATATATATATATATATATATATATATATGTATTTATAAAACCATGTGTATATAAGAAATATAAAGTCCTGGATCCTAAATCTTAGATTATGTATACAAGATACCAGAGACTTTTATTGGGGTTAACCTTTGCCCTATCTCACATTAAGTTGGCCATCATAAACTAGACCTCTGTGACCTTATGTAATTCTTCTCAAAATTTCTCTTGATTCAGTTTCCTCTTTGCCCAGCAATAAGTGAATATCAGTTTATTGCCCAAACCAAAGAGTTTATTTTACATCATGTCCATGATCTGAGAGTAGTTTGCTTAATGACATTTTTGAAGAAACTACTATGTCCCAGGCACTGTGTTAGGTAGATAAGACACAAAAATGAATTTCAGTTTTTCTAATACATTAAACATTCTAGCAGGTAAATATATAGTTAATATAATAGCATAACCTATTCACTTAGCATAGTTATTAAATTTTCAGTATATGCCAAATAAACTACATTTATTCAAGTTGCAAAGCACTGAGTTAGAGAAGAGTGTGATGAATATGTACAAAACAAGTTTCCACCTAAGTATTAAAGTTCTTGCAGGCATGCTGAAGAGCAAGATAGAGAAAGGACATCAAGCAAAGGTTTACTTGTAAGAAAGAGATTGATTTGTTATACTTAAGTCTTCCAATATCAAATATTTCTCTGGAGAAGTCTGAAGCCAACCTGACTTATTTTTCTCACACCTGCTGCCATAGCCTCATATGTATGCTGCCCACATAGTCTGACAGGTGTGTATTTTAAGAGTGACATCACATCACCTGAGGACTCTAGAGTGACCCCACCACTGCCATCTCCAAACACTGACATGTATAGATCAAACAGAAGAAAGAATTTCTAAACTTGAAGATAGGTCTTTGAAAATAACCTGGTAAAAGGAAGAAAAAGAGAAGAAAAAAATAAAAAATTAAGAATAATGAAGAAACCCTCCAAGACCTATGCACATATTAAGCAAATATTGAAATTAGAAGGAAAAAGGGAAGATGAAGCTACAAACCTTCCTAATCTTGGGAAACATAGGAACGTTTAGGTTCTGGAGGACTGAATCCAAAGAGATTTGATCAAAAAGGTATCCTCTGCAGCATAATATATTCCAAACGCCAAAGAAGTCCAAGACAAAAAGAGAATTCTAAAAACAGCAGCAGAAAGTTACCAATTCACATTTATATGAACTGCCATTAGACCAATAGCAGATTGTTTTATATATATATTTTTAATCAGAAATGTTACAGGCTAGAGAGGAATGAGATGACATATGCAAAGTTCTGGAGAAAAAAAAAAAAAAAAAAACTGCCAACCAAAAATACTATACCTATCAAACATATCTTTCAGAAATGAAGACTTCCCAAGGTAAGTAAAAACTGAGGAACTCTACCAGTAGACTAGTCTTTCAAAATGCATTGGAGTCCCACATGTAGAAGTGAAAGATAATTACCATTATGAAAGCATAGGAAAGTACAAAGCCCACTAGAAAAGAGAAAGTAAACAAACTTCACCAAGACAGAAAACCACCCAAAAGATAAATAACGAAGGAGGTGGAAAACAGGATATTCAACATGATTAAAAGAAAATTAACAAAATGGCAGCAGTACCTCTCATCTTCATTCATATATAATAACCTTGAATGTAAATAGATTGTTCCTCAATTAAAATATAAAGACTGATTCAACGAATTTTTAAAGAGGATCAAGTGATATGCTATCTATGAGAAATTCACTTTGTAAGATCGAATGTTGGCCGAAAAGGGATCAGACCACAAGCATCTAAACAAAGCTTTTTTGGGATTAGCCAATGGCGAGATTCGTGGGTCCACCAAGGTAAAGGCTGGGCAAATTGAGCTGCAGCTCGGCGGGGCAGCGTTTTTGTAGTCTGGGATAGGTGGAGGAAGGCTTAACGGTTCAGTGCTCCCTGGGGTTGGCTGGAGATCCTGCAGGGACTTGTGTCCCTCTGGGATTGGCTGGGGATGCCGTTGATTGACCCACGGTTGATGACACCACTAGGTTTTATCTGTCTCTGTATGATTAGTTGTGCTTTGCCCTGCCCCATCCAGCTGCTTCAGACCGCCCTGACACATTTCACCAACAAAGTCTCTCAGAGACGGAAAGTAAGGGATAGAAACAGATATTCCACATAAATCGTGACAAAAACTGCACAGGAATAGATTTTCTTATAAATTTTAAGTGAAAAACCATAGAAAGAGACTGAGAAGGCCACTGCATGATTCTCAAAGGCTCAACTGAACAAAAGAAAATAACAATTATAAATATGTATATCTAATGGCAGAAAATACACTTTTATAAAGCAAACATTTGATCTAGTGGAAGAATAGACCTCAATACAGTAATAATTGGAGATTTCAGCACCCACTTTCATCAATGTACAAATTATATGGCAAAAAAGTCAACAAAGAAATACTGGAGTTAGAACCAAACTAGAGCAAAAAAACATGATAAACATTTACAGGTATTTTATCCCATAGCTATAGACTACACATTCTTCTCATTTGCATATGGAATTTTGACAGGAATGAACATACGAGGCCCCAAAACAAGTTTCAGAAAATTTAAAAATATATTGAAATTATAGCTAGGCTAGCATCTTCCCTCACCACAGAAGAATAAAACTAGAAATCAATAAGAATTTTGGAAATTGTATAGATACATGAAAATTAAACAATATTCTCTAAATGACCCAATGAGTCAATGCAGACATCAAGAGAAAAATTAAAATATATATATTTAAACAATTAAAAACATGAAAATCTAGGCTGATTCAGCAAAACCACTACTAAAAGGGAATTTTATAGAAGTGTCTACAAAAAAAAAATTAGATTTCAAATAAACAACCTAATGATAAGTAGGACAGATGAGGCCAGACATTGGAGAAATTAACAGGAAGCAGTTTTATTGGCTGCAGCTGGTTCAGAGGGGCTTTTACCTGAAATAAATTGTCCTTCTAAATGCCAAGTCTAGAAATTTTTTGAATTTTTACCCAGTGATGGGGGGAAACTTGGAGGTTTATAATTTTTTCAGTTTACATAGAAGTATAAAAATAACTTTTTCTTTGAATTCTCAGAAGATACCAGTTGTCCCATGTCTTAGAACAGTCACGAGGGGGGATTTTACATGGTATACCACAAAAGCAGAGTACATCTATCAAGTCGGCAGTTAAATTTAGTTTTTGCAAGACAGCAGCGCAACAGGAAGTAGGGTGCCTAACCACATTGAGTCCAGAGATCTTGGCTGATATTTTATTACAAAGAACAATTGTTAAGCGGTCTCTGCAAAAGCTTACTTAGGATGCATTGATGGAGGAGGGGGTGCCAATACAATTAAGCATTGTAAAAATGCAAGAAAAAGTCAAATCCAAGATATAGTACAAGTCATAACAAGATCAAAACAAAAACAAACAAAATGGAGATTAAAATCAAAATAAAGATGAAAAGTTAGTTTCTTGAAAAGATAAGATCATCAAAACTTTACCTAAACTAAAAATTCAAATAATAAAAATGGAACTGAAAATAGGAGACATTATAAATGATACCATAAAAATACAATGGATCATTAGGGACTATTTTGAGCAATTCTGTACTAACAAAATGAAAACCTAGAAAAAAATGAATAAATTTCTGGACTCATACCACTTATTGAAATTGCACCATGAATTCACAGACAACCTGAATAGAACAATATTGAACAATGAGATTAAATCAGTATTAAAATCTCTCAACAAAGAAAAGTCCAGGACAGAATGACTTCACTGCTGGATTCTAACAAATTTTTATTGAATAATTAACATATTTTTTCTCAAATTATTCCAAAATATTAAAAGGATGGGAACTCTACCAAATTAATTACACAAGGCCAGCATTTCCCTGATTCAAAACCAAACAAGAATACAACTAAAAAGAAAACTATAGACCAATGTGCCTGATGAACATAAATGCAAAAATTTTCAACAAAATACTAGCAAATTGAATCCAACAGTACATCAGAAAGATCATCCACTATGACAAATTGGATTTCCCTGGGGATGCAAATCAATGAATGTATTATGTCATTTCAATACAATGAAGGGCAAAAATCATGATTTTGTCTTCATTGATGCAGAAAAAGCATTTGATAAAATTCAACATCCATTCCTGTTCCAACTTCCAAAAAATTAGATTTAGAGGGCATATAACTCAACATAATAAAGGCCAAATGTGAAAAACCCACAGCTAATATCCTAATGAATAGGACAAAGCTGAATGCATTCCTTCTAAGATTTGGAACAAGACAAATATGTCCATTACCCTCACTCTTTATTCAAATGCTGAAGGTTTTAAACAGATATATTAGGTGGAAAAGTTTTAAATATATACAATTAGGAAGGAAAGAAGTAAAATGATATGACAAAATCTACATATATATAGAAAAACCTAGCCAGACGCAGTGGAGTATGCCTGTAATCCTAGCAGCTTCGGAGGATGAGGCCAAGAGGTTCGTAAGGTCAAAGCCAGCCTCAGCATCTTAGCAAGTTCCTAAAAACTCAGCAAGACCCTGTCTCAAAATAAAATATAAAAAAGGGCTGGGGATATAGCTCAATGGTTAAGCGCCCTGGATGTGAAATCCCTAGTACAAAACAAAAACAAAAACAAAACACCAAAACCAGCTAAAGACTCACCAAAAGACTCTCAGACTAATAAATGAATTCAGTAAAGTTTCAGGAGAAATTCTGCATAAAAAATGACTAACATTTTTATACACAAAGAACAATCTTGTTGATGAAGTAATCATGAAAACAATTCCCTGACAATTGCTACAAAAAGCAAATACATAGGAATAAACTTATCTGAGAATGTGAATGAAAATGAAAATTACAGAACACTGATGAAAGAAATTCAAATCCCCAAAATGGAAAGGCTTTCTATTTTCATTGATTGAAAAATATTGTTAAAATATCCATACTACCCAAAATAACTTAGTTTCAATTTGTCCCTATTAAAATATCAGTGGAGTTCTTTATAGAAAGAGAAAAAAAATTTAAAAATTCATATGAAAGCACAAAAATATCCTGAATAACCAAAACAATCTGAAGAAAAAGGGAGCAAAACAGGACACAAAACCTGATCAAGATATACTACTGGGATTTAGTAACTAAGGTAGCATGTTAGTGGCATAAAACAGGCATATATGTCCCAGAACTAAATCCACAAGTTTATAAACAACTGATTTTTTTTTTTTTTTTTTTTTTTTTGTACTGGGGATAGAACCCAGGACTACTTAACCACTGAGGCTCCTCCCCAGCTATTTTTATATTTATTTAGAGACAGGGTCTCACTAAGTTGATTAGGGCCTGGCTAAGTTACTGAGGCTAGCTTTGAACTCACAATCCTCCTGTCAACTACTGATTCTTGACAAAGGAGTTAAAAATACTCATTGGAAAAAGAATAGCCTCTAAAACTCAACTGTTACAGGTAGGGCAACGAAATTGACCCTGATCTCTCACTCTATACAAAATTCACAACATGGATCAAAGGTCTAAAGGTAAGACCTGAGATTACTAAAAAGAAATACAGGGAAAACACTTCAGAACACCGATATAGGCTGTGATTTTAAAAATAGGATCACAAAAGCACAGGCAACAAAATCAAAACTAGACAGATGGGATGTATCAAACCAGGTAGCTTCAGCACAGCAAACAACAAAGGAAAGAGACAATCTACAGAATGAGATAATTTATTTCATGTATTAGTCTGATAGAGGATTTATATTCTGAATATGTGAGGAACTAAAAAAATCTCAACAGAAAATCCAGTTTAAAAATAAGCAAATGATATAAATAAACATTTCTCAAAAGAAAAAAAAATTACAAATCACAAATGGACAGTAAGTATAGGAAAAAAATACTCAACATCACTAATCATTAGAGAAATGCAAATTAAAACCACAATGAAATATCATCCCAATTGAAATAGCTACTCTCAAAATACAAAAAAAAATTAAATTCTGGCAGAAATACAGAAAAAGAGGATTCTGAAACACTCTCGATGGGAGTGTTCAGGCATTATAAAGAACATGAAATTTCCTTAAACTACAAATAGATCTGATCAAGCTGTCCTATTTCTGGATACATTTCCAAAGGAAATGAAGTCAGCATATCAAAGAGATACCTGTACTCTGATGTTTATTGTGGCACTATTCATATTGTTTGTTATAGTTTGGATGTGAGGTGTCCCCAGAAGCTCATGTGTGAGACAATGCAGGAAGGTTCAGAGGAGAAATGATTGGGTTGTAGGAATCTTCACCCAATCAATGATATAATACCCTGACAGGGATTAACTGGGTGGTAACTGAAGTGGTGAGGTGTATATGGAGGAGGTGAGAATTGGGGCTTGACTTTGGATATATATTTGTATCTAGCCAGCGGAGTTTCTCTCTGCTTCCTGATCATGATGTGAGCTTCTTCCCTGTCCCACATTTTCCTCCTCACCTCAGCCTTGAGGATTGGAGCCAGTCTTCTATAGATTAAGACCTCTGAAACCATGAGCCCTCAAATAAACTTTTCCTCCTCTACAATTATGCTAGTAGGGTCATTTAGTCATAGCAGCGAAAAAGCTGATTAAAACATGTTCAAGATACAGACTTAAACTAAGTGTTCGTCAACAGATGGATGCACACACACAAAGGAATATTATTTAGATTTTAAAAAATGAAATTCTATAATTTTCAGAAAATTCAATGGAACTAAAGGATATTATGTTAAGTGAAATGAGTCAGAAACAGGAAGAAAAATATTGTAGGTTCTCTTTCATATGTTGAAGCTAAAAAAGTTGATGTGTTACAGTTAAATAGTAATTTCTAGAGGGTAGGACACAGGATACAGAGACATTGGATAATGAGTATCAAAACACAGGAAGATTAAATTCTAATGATTTACAACACAGTGTGGGGTGACTATACTTCCTAATACCCTAGTATTTATTTTATGAAGAACTGGAACAGCTTGAAATCTCCAAACAGATAAGGAGGTGAAAATATTAATTACCTAATTTGATTAGTACACATTGCGTATGTGTATTGAAATATACTCTACCACATATGTACAGTTATTATATATTAATTTAAAATGTTTAAATTAATTAAAAAGCTGGTATAAAATGAACAATAATATGTTAGGCATTAGTGCATATTGTAATTAATTTTCAAGCATTTTGCAATCAAGTATCTTCAATAGAATACATTTTAAATGACAGAAAAAGCTCAAAAATAAAAAGCTTCAAACTGTTTCATACTTTTGCCTGAAGTACTGTAGTCAGATTGAAATCTGTTTATGCAATTAAAGACAATATTAGTATATCCATCTTTATTTCCCATATAGTATATAAAAATATTGGGAATAGTAAAAAAGATCATTAATAATTTCCAGTTTATAGGGATGCAAGGAAATTACACAATTTAGGTTTTCCAGGAAAGGAAATATAAAAATTAGAAACACAAGGGACTAGAAAAATATACCCTATCAGATACTGTTGCTGCCAAAAAATGATGTTCCATTAGGTTTCTATAATAGAATGAGATAAATATCAGAAAATGGTCAACTTCTAACATCTACCAATGGAGGTGATGCAATAACAGAAATATATTCATATATTTAAAATTTATATATAGGTTTATTTATATTTAAATATATGCATATTTATATTGTTATTATATTAACGTGTTTTTACATTTATTCTCTGAATGCCCATGTTCTGCAGTTGGCCACAAAGAATTCATTATGATGGTATAGAAGAGGAAAAACACCATGGTTTATATTTGAACAATGCCATTTACTCAGCCTTTTTGGCAGTAATTCAGTGAATCAAAAATACACAGATATTCTGTAGAAAAACAAGCTTTTGAGTGGAAATTTACTGATTATTATGGGACTCTGGTAGTAACAAATAAAAATATATTTTGATCATATGTGACTCATTGAATTAGGAATTTCTCTTATGTCTTTCCTTATCCTATTTTGGACTTGAGGCAATATGCACAATAAATTAACGTGTAATATCCCTAAAAATCTAATAATAATTAAATTTCTCTGGCACACTATAAATGTAAGAATAAAAATTAATACTAATGATAATAAGAATGATGTTATTTATGCAGAGGAATTTCCTTGTGCCAAGTAACATTTTACTAAGCCTGAACATATCTCAGCCATGTCTGTGTTTGGTGATGTCTCCATTTTGCAGGTAAGGAATATGAAGCCTAGTGAAGACAGGAATCATGCTTCAAATTGAACAGCTTGGTAAGGCTAGTACATGAATCAACTAAAGAGTGTTTCCAACATTAATATTCAGGGTCAGAAAAACAAATATTAATTCATTAGAGTGAATAAAATGATAAGAGCTAATTTCAAATTTAAACTTGATTTCAGCTTCTTAAAATAACATTGATTATTAAGTATCAAACAATAATTCAGAAATAAGAAAAGCAACCCAGAATATATCTGAGAATTTTGAAATATATTTTTCTGACATAGAAAAATTTAAATATATTTTTGCTATTTACATGTTCTGATAAAAAATTCACAACTTGTATTTTGTATCAAAACAATCTACCATTTTCTTTTTTAATATTTTTATCTGTTCTTTTTAGTTATACAAGACCATGGAACCTATTTTGCTATTCTATACAAATATGGAATATGTCTTATTCAATTAGGATCCCAGTCTTGTGGAAGTGCATGATGTTAAGATTCACTATGGTGTATTCATATATGTACATAGGTAAGTGATGTCAGATTCACGTACACCTCAGAATGTCACGAAGCAGCTTCTTCTTTATTCGGATCCCAACAACAACAACAAACCCCCCAAAAAGCAGTCTCACCCTCGATATATAAGCAGTCTCATGCATAAGCAATTTCAATCAGATATGTCCACCCAATCCTGTTAAAGGTCAAGCAATCAGGAGCTCAAGCATACATGTAGCCAATTGTAACAGCTTCCTGTTTTTCTCCAGGCATACCAAGCATGCCCTTTGGCTCCCTGCCAGCTCACATCTCCCCCTGTTTGTTTATAAAAAGACCATGCCTGTCTTAGGTTGTTCATGACAGAGAAACATCCTTACCCATCATTGGAAAATGAAGCTTATATCTTCATTCCCTATCTTAGGTTGGTATGAGCTCTTCATGAATCTTACCCGTCTCTGACTACCAGTCTAGCATAGCCAAACTTGGGGGAAGGTTCCCACATAAACTGCTAAGTCGCAGGAGCCATTTGGGAAGGGTGCTAAGTTAGGAGAAAAGGGTACAGTAGGTAACCCTAATGTGGAATTAGTGGTAAGAATAGGAGGATATAGATTGGAAGAGTTAGTAAGGGGCAAAAGGCAAGGTCATGCCTTTACTATCCCCCATAGGTAACGCACGGCTCCTCCATTAACATGGTGAGGGATCATCAACAACAGCAGTTGGAGGAACTTCCACATCTTCTTGTTGTTCTTGGTTTTCTATTGAGGAAGCCTTGACCAATCTTTCAGGCACCCAAATTGGCGATTGTGCATCCTGCGGGAAAACACAAACAGATCCTTGGGTCCAGATTAATACTGGATCCGGGCCTTTCCATTGCCCTGACAGAATGTTCTTCCAGAGCACTTGAGGTAGATGCTTTTTATTAGGCTCGGAATGACGGTCAGCAGCTGATCGGCCCTCAGAATCGAGATTTAAAAAACTTAAAATGAACAAGGCAACAGATAATTTGTCTTTTGGGGATCTGTATGATGCCCCTATTCTCCCTTTTTGTTTATAAAGCATGTTTTTAAGGGTTAAATGGGCACACTCCACAATGCTTTGTCCAGTAGGATTATAGGGAATTCCTGTGACATGTTGAATACCAAAGGAGGAACAAAATTGTTTAAAGGCCTGGGACGTATATCCAGGACCATTATCTGTTTTAATTTGTTTGGGAACCCCTAGGATGGGGAAAGAATGTGAATTGTAGTTTTCCAAATTTTGGATAATAAGTTACATTCATTTGCCAATTATGATTGAGCTGAAGCCCTTTTGGATTTACTCCTAATGAGGGGTTAGAAATAAGTGTAGCACATTTAGCATAAGACTTGACTATGTCCCGAGCTGTTGCATTAGTAATCTGATAGTGTAAATGTAGAGTAGAAGCATTTATGTGAAATTTGGAATAAAAAATTTTTGCATTTTCAAGTGCATTAAAGTTGTGTGGGTCTCTGGTGGCCGTGTCTGTTAAATCATTGTGTAAACTTAGAGGACCTGGAAGGCCAGTATGAGCCCGAACATGACCAATAAAAAAAGGGCTTTTTCTATCCTAAATAAGTTTTTGTAAAGATTGTAAATACTTAGTGATGGTGGAAGTGAGGGAGAGCAGACCAGTTAATCCTAAATTTTGAATAGCATTAACAACGTATTTGCTATCAGAGAATAGGTTAAAGGGCTCATGGTGGGTTCTGAATACTTCTATATCTACTAATAGTTCTATTTGTTGTGCAGATAGAGTATTAAACAGCAATGTTTCTGTAACATTATTTACAGTAATAGCACCCGTACCATTTTTTGATACATCAGTAAATGTAAGGGTAACTCCTATAATAGGTTCTTTCCGGGTGACTTTGGGGAAAATTATAGGATGTTGACTCCAAAATTGAAGAAGAGGATCAGATGGCTGTATCTGATCAGTAGTATAAGGAGTAGTTATTGTAGAGGGATGTGACTCAAAGGTAGAAAGGGATACTTCGAACACCCTAAGGGTTAATTCTGCCACAGATTCAGTAAACAAGGATAAGACCTTGTTAGGGGCATAATTCATGTGAACCCATAGAATAGGACCCTTTTGCCAAAACACTCCTGTGGGTAACTTATTTGTGGCCAAGACAATGAATGATAAAGGCTTAGCTAGGTCAATACGATTAAGACGAACCTTTTCCATAGCTGTTTCAACAAGCTTGAGAGCTGTTCGAGCCTTAGGGGTAAGCATCCACTTAGAAAGGGGATCAGAATCACCTTTAAGAGTGTCAGGATGGTTTCAAGATGGCGGACTAGAGGGTGGCTGCATTTCATGTTGCTCCAGGACTCAGGATTCAAAAGAGGAGAAATTGAGAGACTTGGGACCAACTCAAAGCAGCCGGGTGAGTCTCTCCCGTTGGGGAGGCGTCCCAGATGGGGTGGTGGTCCTGGAACACAGGGAACTTTGTGAAGTAAAGCTGCCCAGTGAGACACCCCTCCCCCCGCTGGAGCAGTGAACTCGGACAACTGGGAGCATCGCTGAGGAGACCGCTCAGCAGAGCACTGGGACTTGGAGCAACCACTGGGGCTCCGGGTGGCTGCCCAGAGGAGGGGCTGCGAGGAGAGCTGTTTGGACTCAGAGCGACCACCCCTGCACACCGGGGCCTGCCCGGAGGAGGAGAAGGAGTAGGAGCAATGCAGCAAGGCGCTTGGACTTGGAGTGACTGCGCCAGAGCTACAAGCGGTTGCCAGAGGAGGAGCTGCTCGGCGAGCTGTTTGGACTCGGAGCGACCACTCCTGAACACCAGGGCCTGCCCTGAGGAGGAGGAGGAGGAGCGTGGCTGCTTGGATTCAGAGTGACTATACCAGAGCTATGGGCAGTTGCCGGAGGAGTTGCTGCGTGGCGAGCTGTCTGGACTCAAAGCTACCATTCCTGAACACCGGGGCCTGCTCAAAGGAGGAGGAGGAGGAGGTGTGGGGCGGGTCGCATGGACTCGCAGTGACTGCACTGGAG
Source organism: Sciurus vulgaris (assembly GCF_902686455.1). NCBI lineage: Eukaryota > Metazoa > Chordata > Mammalia > Rodentia > Sciuridae > Sciurus > Sciurus vulgaris. The sequence continues at coordinate 85,183,479 of NC_136463.1, read as the reverse complement.
CTCCAGGCGGCTGCTCAGAGGAGGAGGCGAGTGGTGAGTTGTTTGGACTCAAAGGGACTGCTCCTGAACACCAGGGGGCTGCCTGGAGGAGGAGCGCAGTGGGTAGCTTGGTCTCCAGTGACCGCACCAGAGCTCCAGGTGGCTGCCCGGAAGAGGCATGCAGTGGGTCACGTGGACTCAGAGCGACTCACAGTGACCGCTCCTGAACACCCGGGGGGGCTACCTGGAGGAGGAGGAGGAATGGGGCGGGTCACTTG